>NC_140172.1:152982439-153582439 GCF_963971535.1 Notolepis coatsorum | reverse complement strand
GTTCAGTTGCTATCGCTATTAGCTCTATCTTTAATCTTTCAAAATGTACAGTTGCTATTGCATGCACTCATCTGTGTTTCACCACACACATGAGTGCATGCTTACCAACTGTCCGTCTGCAACACTACTATCACCAACATCTAAGAAGGGAGATCCCCCCTTGAATGGCCCTTCTAAGGTTTCTCTCCTCCACACTGCCTGTGGAGCTTTTTTCCCTATTGTTAGGTTTTAGTGAGTTTTTCCTTACCTTCGCGTGGGGTATGTCTGGGAGTGCTTGCATTCTTTCATTTATTTGCATTCATCTAAAAATGTTTGGACCTTATGGTGTTCTTGTTCTGTTCTTGACTTATTGTTATGTTTTCTTCTTGACTTGTTTAAAGAAGACCTGTACGGCCCATGGGGACATTAACGTGTGTTGTCGGGCCCTATAAATAAATTTGATTTGATTTGATTTATGAGGCTGGAGATAGTAGCTGGAGATAGAAGGATGAGGCTGGAGATAGTAGCGTGCTGATGATGATGACGATGATGACGATGATGATGATGATGATGATGATGATGATGATGATGATGATGATGATGATGATGATGATGATGATGATGATGATGATGATGATGATGACACAGCAGAGCAATGTACTGTATGAGGGAAGCAACATAGTGTGTCAGGTTCTCGACCTCTTTGGTTCGTGCCCTATGAAAACGACAGTGGGGCGACAGTGGCTCAGGAGGTAGAGCAGTCGTCTGGTAGTCAGAAGGTTCCCAGTTAAATTCCCGCTCCTCCTGGGCAGCGTGTCGATGTGTCCTTGAGCAAGACACTTAACCCCTAATTGCTCCCGATGAGCAGGTTGGCTCCTTGCATGGTCGCCTCCGCCATCGGTGTGTGAATGTGTGTGTGAATGTGAGGAACAAAATGTTGGATAAAAACGATATAAAAAGAAATTCACCAAAACAGAATGATGCCTGTGAGCATCATTGCGAGTAGACACAACTAAGTGGTACCTGGCTTGACGTACAGATTATGAGTTACAGATATGATATGCAGACTGTGAGAAGACTGTGTGGGTGTGAGAGAGAGAGAGAGAGAGAGAGAGAGAGAGAGAGAGAGAGAGAGAGAGAGAGAGAGAGAGAGAGAGAGAGAGAGAGAGAGAGAGGAGGAGGAGAGGGAGAGAGAAGTGTGAATATGGTATGCTGAGAAGGCCACATTGATGTGTGTTATGTGAAGGCTATGTGGGTGTAAGTGTGTTTGTGATAGAAAGAGGAGGGAGAGGGAGAGAGCGAGAGGGGGGAGTAAGAGAAGGTTATGTATTATTATGTGTGTGCAAACTATTGTTCAAAGTCGGGGCTGAAACAGGGGCGTATCTAGACCCAGCACCTCACTAGGGCACAGAAGGGCACCAAAATATAAAAAATGTGGCCGGTTTTGGCCGGTTTGTGGGCGAAAATGTGTGGATTTTGTAACTATTTTTTTTAACTTTATTTCGGTTTTAGGGTTAGGTTAGGGTTATGTTATTTAATTATTTTGGGGAGCCAGCCCCCCAAACTCCTGAAATGCATAGAAATCTATGAAATAAATAAAACAATCTGACATTTATATTAAAAAGAGCTAGCCCCCCAAACCCCTAAAATACATAGAAATCTATGCATTTTGGAACAGTTACTATATATATAGTCAAGAAAGCATTTAGTCATACTTAAAGTTTAAAGTGCTTTACTTGCATTGAACACCTCTTGCACTTTGCACTTTGTCTGGAGCAACATGAAAATAAGTTTTAAATAGACAATAAAAGGAGCAAGATAAAATAGAGTAAAATAGTGCAATAGTGCAGTGCAATAAAATTGTAGAATAGAATAGATTTAAAAAGATATATAGATAGGAATGACATGCTTAGACATGCATCATACAGACATGACATCACATCACAACACATCACATATACCATTTACTATTTATACATAACAGACTCATAAACATGCAAGGGTGCCTTTTTGCTGAGTGTCTAGGTTAATTATAGTCCCTTTTGAGCCTTGCCCATCATATACTCTGTCAGGATCTATGGGTAACAGTACTGTGTATTTGCATATCGTATATGTCACAAATGTAACAGTACTAAAATACCTATAATGTCATGTATGTCCCTATGTCATAAATGTCACTATGAATTGAAAATGGGGGACCCTGATGTAAACAAGACAAACGTCTTTCTCTGGTCTGCATCCCCTTAACAATTGTGTGTATTGAGCCGTACTGTATTGTATCCATTCTGCAATCTGTTAAATACAGTTTTCATTCATTCATTCATTCATTCATTCATTCATTCATTCATTCATTCATTCATTCATTCATTCATTCATTCATTCATTCATTCATTCATTCATTCAGTCTTCAGGCTGGACTTAGTTGAATCTAACAGCATTGACGATTTTCAAGTCACTGGGCAGACTGTTCCAAAAGACAACTGCAGAATATAAAAATTACTGGCATAGGCAGATAGATAGGCTATTACTGTATAAAGGTCCTAGCTACGCTAGCCTATATCTGGTATGCACGCACGTTACGACCATACGACAACGTGCTTACCAGATATAGTCAGTGCCTATTCTAGCAGCTAATTCCTCCGGTAACGTTGTGGTTAATGGGAGATTCTTCAAATTCATGCAGGCTTTATTGACAGCCTTATAACTCTTACCTCTCTCATTTTTACTCTGCAACGCTTTGGCGAAGCACTTTCTGATGTCCATTTGAAACGTGGTGCCTCGTCGAGCACTGTGTGTGTGTTTACTGTTTACCTGGCTCAACTGCGCTGCCAGCTGACTCAGTCAGCTGGTGGGATGTACCATGTATGCTCAGCCTCTGTCATAGGGGTGTGCAAACCATTCAACCTACAAAAAAGAGCCTGTTGGAGGATTTCAACAAGATAAATCAAAAACAGTGCGAAATATTTCACTATAATATTTCAAAGCGAAGTAAAAAAAAAAAAAAAATTATTATGTAATCACTGGGGCACAAATTATGATCACTAGGGCACGTGCCCGTGATAGTGGTCTAAATACGCCGATGGGCTGAAATGACACCAACAGAGCTTCCAAGGTATTCAGAAGGGTATGCAGCTGTTGAGACCAATCTGGTGCTGCAGCTCGGCTAACTGTGTAACTGAGGAAGTGATCAAGTGAACACACGCATGCTGCATGCACCAACCAGCCAACCAATCTAATGAACCAACCAACCAAACTAATACACCCACCAACTCACCCACCAAGCAACCAATCTAATGAACCAACCAAACTAATGCACCCACCAACCAACCAACTCACCCACCAACAAACCAATCTAATGAACCAACCAACCAAACTAATACACCCCCACCAAGCAACCAATCTAATGAACCAACCAACCAAACTAATACACCCACCAACTCACCCACCAAGCAACCAATCTAATGAACCAACCAAACTAATGCACCAACCAACCAACCAATCTAATAAACCAACCAACCAAACTAATACACCCACCAACTCACCCACCAAGCAACCAATCTAATGAACCAACCAAACTAATGCACCAACCAACCAACTCACCCACCAACCAATCTAATGAACCAACCAACCAAACTAATACACCCCCACCAAGCAACCAATCTAATGAACCAACCAACCAAATTAATACACCCACCAACTCACCCACCAAGCAACCAATCTAATGAACCAACCAAACTAATACACCCACCAACTCACCCACCAAGCAACCAATCTAATGAACCAACCAAACTAATGCACCAACCAACCAACTCACCCACCAACCAACCAATCTAATGAACCAACCAAATTAATGCATCAACCAACCAACCAACCAACCAACCAACTCACCCACCAACAAACCAATCTAATGAACCAACCAACCAAACTAATGCACCCACCCACCAACCAACTCACCCACTGTTACGTATTACTTTCACATGGTGGAGGGATACTTACTGTCTGTGGTGCATATTCACATTGTGGTTGTAGTGTGTTGTCACTAATTGGTGGTTTGATTGACACACTGTTTCTTCCTGTTTTTGTTTTCCATGTTATTAAAATGGCCGCCCTTGTAATTGACACAGGTGTGGTGATGAGGCACCACGCCCTACAAAGCAGAGCAGAGTGCAGGCTGCAGTGTCTCCCATTTTCACAAGAGATGTCAGCTCACCAGAGTCTCATCTGCTCTCACTGCTTCTATTTAGCTGTTTGTTCTATTTTGGCCTATGTGCCTTAGTTTTGTTATTGACCTTTGGAGTCTGGAACACCCAGCTCTCACCCTTTTGTCCATTTAAATAGCTGTTCCAATAAATATTGTTATTTTTGATAAACTCCTGTCTTGTCCTGTGTCCACCACTTTGCATTTAAGGCCTACACGAGCCATACTTTAGGCTTGAATGTAACATGGGGGCTCTAGCCGGTCTTCAAACAGGTGAGTATGCTCTTAATTTATAATTTGATTTGACCACTTATATGCTGTTTAAATATTTAGTTTAGTGGACACCACAAGTAGGTACTTTCATTGTTTTCTGGCTGTGTTTAGCTTCCTGTGTACCACGTAACCCTGGGGCAGTCATTGAAGGGATTAGTACCATATACTTGTCTTGTACTATACTATATACTTGACGGGTATATGGTCGATATGATCTTTGGCTGGTAGCAGGTGTGGTTGAAGAAAGCTAGGTCTACAGTACATTAGCTTTCAGTATAGGTAGGTTAGGGGGCCGAAGAATATAATTAGTGTGTTAGGACCTGATGTAAGTATTTTTGTTAGATTAGACATGTGGTGGGCCTAGCAGTGCTTCTTTGTCTGCAGTGTAGGTTTTAGAAGCTATTTGTGAGTCATATCAGATTGTAAGGAGCACCTGTTTGAATTGTTTGGATTTGTTTTTTTGTTTATTGGATATTGCTTGAGTGTAACACAGGAGGTTTTGCCTCACTTTGTTTGTGTTGCTGAAGAGCGTTTGTTCCATTATTTTTGGGATAAATGTCTATGTATGCATTATTGAGCTTGACCTTTTGATCCACTATGTGTTATGCCGTGTGTCTTAAATACAGTGTGATTTGTTTTGCGTGCTGACATGAAATGCTGTGTGTTTTAAACTACTGCTTGTGAGTTTAATTGCGTGCTATGTTATGCCGTGTATCTTAAATCACTGTAATTTACTTACGTGCTAACCTTTTTGTGGATACAGGGAACATTGGAGTTTGAACTCCAGGTCGTAGGAACGGTGGGTGAGTTGCTTGTGTTTAGGATATCGAACTATATCCCTTATTGTGGTGCACAGTTAATTGTTGTATTCATTTGTTGTCGTTTACTGTGGATAGTAAAAATTACGTTGGACATTGATGATTTTGTTGCAGAGCCAACAATGGCTAAGGTAAAGAAATGTTCAAAGGATGAGTTAATACAGGTAGCTACTAGGTTTTCAATAGACCTCAATGCAGGCCAGAAAAAGGAGAACTTGTTAAGTCAATTAATTGAGGAACTGAATACACTGGAGGTTTTTGGTGTGGCTGCAGGTAAAACTCTGGAGGAGGAGGGAGAGTGCTTTGAGCTACCGCGTGGGCGAGATGAGGAGCTTAGGACAGCGCGTGAGCTTGCAGCTGTTAACAAGGCAGACCGTGAGGACCTTGAAGCTAGCAAGATGAGGAGAGCAGCTGCAGCCAGGGCAGAGCGTGAGGGCAGAGCAGCAGAACGTGAGGCCCAGGAAGCTATTGAGGAAGCTGCTGGGGTGAGAAGAGCAGCTGCTGCCCGGGCCCAGGAAGCTATTGAGGTGGCACAGGAGGTACGCGCCCAGGCAGCATATGACCGGGGGATGGCGATGCGTAATATAGGTGGTGCTGGTGCTGTACATGTGCAAAGGGATTTTGACATGGCTAGGCAGAAAAGCATGGTTCCGTTTTTTTTGGAAAGGGATGTCGTTAGTTTTTTTTTATTATTTGAGGACATAGCTGGCAGTTGCGGCTGGCCGGCAGATAAATGGACTATCCTCATGCAGAGTGCTTTGCGCGGTAAGGCACAGATCGTGTATGCGTCGATGTATCCTAATAATAAGGATTATGCTTTGGTGAAACAGGCTATCCTTAAGGCCTATGAATTGGTCCCTGAGGCTTACCGCCCGAAATTTAGCAATTTAAGGAAGCAATTCTCTCAGTCTTATGTGGAGTTTGTGAGGGAAAAGCAGTTGCTTTTTGACCGGTGGTGTGCAGCGGAAAAGGTCGCCACAGTGGGAGATTAGGGACCTAATCTTATTAGAGGAATTCAAGGTATATGGCGTCTCTGAGGATATTGCTATGTACTTGAATGAGAGGAAGGTCAGGACCTGTTCTGCAGCGGCAGTCCTGGTTGATGAGTATGTTTTGACCCACAGGACGTCTTTTGAGAGACAGCATTATCCTGTGCATGATGTGGTGAGGCCGAAATGGACTCCTAATAGGCCTACGGTCTCCAGTGCTGGGGGTAGTGGTAAGTTTAATGGGGCATGGGGAAGCGATGATGCCCGGAAGTGCCAGAATTGTGGGAGTGCAGGATATGTGATGGGAAATTGTTATCGTTTGCACCCAGAAAAGCGCCCGTCTAACCCACCCAGACCAGTGATGTTGATAAATACACCTGTACGTAACCCTGTTGTTCTGTCTCCACTAGATGGCAAAGGAGTGGATGACCTTTACACACCTTTCAGGAGTAAAGGGTTTGTTTCGTTGACAGAGTACCGGTGACAATTCTCCGTGATACTGGCGGATCCCAATCTTTTGTTCAAAGTAGTATCCTGCCCTTTACGCACCACTCGGAGTCATGACACTGTTGCTGTCTGTGACACCATTGTTGCTCATGACGGTCCTATTTTTTGTGACACGGTTTTGGCTCATGACGGTGCAATTTCTTCTGACACCATTGTTGCTCATGACAGTGCTAATTTTTGTGGCACCATTTTGAGTCGCAATGTTGATGAGTGTGCCACCATTTTGGTTCCTGACCATGCTGTTTTTTGTGACGCCATTTTGGGTGGTGCTCCAGATATTTTTGTGCCTGATGTGATGTTGCTATGTTCCAGGGACGGTGAGGACGTGCCTGCTCTGGATGTTCGTGAATCACAGTCTCCTGTACAGCTAACGGGGGTACAGCCCTCAGTACAGTCTCCTGTACTGGCAGTGCCAGGTGGGGAGGGGTTGGGCGCTGTGATGGTACCAGGGGAGTATGCTGATTTTGGTTTTCCTGTTGGTTGTCCTGAGCGCGATGAGTTTGTTTTTTCTCGAGTGAGTGGTTCCAGTTTGCTGTCTACTTTTGACGGGTCGGTATCGGTGGAGCGGCCTGTTGAGGTGGAGCCTGTGTTTTGTTTTCCTGTTTTCTGTCCTGAGAGCAGTGGGTCTCATGCTGACTCCAGTTTATTGTCTCTGTTTGTCAGGTCTGTATCGGCGGAGGGACCTGTTGTCATGAGTTTGTTTGGTGATGTGTTGGTGGGTGGATTGACTTCTAGGCCTTGCGCCTCGGTAGGGGCTGAGTGGGGTTTAGTTGCCCGGGTGTTTCCACCAGCTCCGCTCCATCCAGGCCTAGCTGAATACATTTTGGAGGGGTCTCGCTTGAGCGGGTATCAGGACAGGGTTGTTTGTGCTAAACAACGGTGTCAAATGTTCCTCAGTAGGGAGCATTCGACTGAGTTAAGGGTCGTGTTCGACAGGGGCCGACCCATTGTCACTTTGTGGTAGTGACTCACGGTATTTCCGGATTCGTGGGTCACGTTCTTTTTTATGTACAGTTGAGTGTGACTCTTGACCGGGGCTCACGCTCGACACAGTACAGGCGCTGCACATGTTAGAGTGTGTGGTTGCATTTTTTATAGGTAAGGTTGGTAAGTATCCCCTTATTTATTTATGTTCATTCTCTTGGTGATGGTTTCTTTGGGCTATAGTTGGGAGAAGAACATAAATCTTCGGTGTGGGGGTGTTACGTATTACTTTCACATGGTGGAGGGATACTTACTGTCTGTGGTGCATATTCACATTGTGGTTGTAGTGTGTTGTCACTAATTGGTGGTTTGATTGACACACTGTTTCTTCCTGTTTTTGTTTTCCATGTTATTAAAATGGCCGCCCTTGTAATTGACACAGGTGTGGTGATGAGGCACCACGCCCTACAAAGCAGAGCAGAGTGCAGGCTGCAGTGTCTCCCATTTTCACAAGAGATGTCAGCTCACCAGAGTCTCATCTGCTCTCACTGCTTCTATTTTGCTGTATAGTAATAGGGGTGGATGGTTCTGTCTCTAAAAACCCGATGTATATAATACCCTGCGTTGTGTTTTGTCCGTCTGTTAAACCCCTATTACTTATAAAGACCAACACAGTCTTGTAGAACGACCCGAGAGTGGAAGCATAAATGAGGAGAAGACAAATTATCTACTGTTTAGATCCGCTTTTATTTTCAGAGTCCAAAAGTGAACAACAAATGAATCTGGTTCAAAATGAAAAATAGGAGTATGTGCAATAATATTTGATGGACGCAAACACTATGCCGTTTGTCATCAAATATCAGACTAATCGAACACAATTAAAAAAGAATGGTCTTCAGTGGTTCCTCGATGGCGGTGGCTTCTTCCTAAGGAACAAAGAGATTCTGTTCTCGTTCTCAGCTCAAGCAGCTCCTCTATTCGCCGTCCTCTGCATGGGTTCAAAAAGCATGTGTCTCTGTCTCTACCGTACATGCTAGTTTTAAAGCTTTGACTCCTCCTCTTGGAATATGCTAGATTATTACGTCAGAGGGGAGTATCTCTTCATCCTGATTGGCTGAAACATATCACGGCCGTTTTGATTACCTTTAGGAGGCCGTCCTTAATATTTAAGAAAAAGAATATTGTTCTAGAGTCTTTAGCGTTTTAAAGGTGTAATATTTGATTTTACTAACTTAAAACCCACGGATTATTTCTTAACCTTAATTACCTAACAGGTTAGTTCTTTTGCCGAATTTCCTAGTGTCTTAAATACCTATGTTAACCTATTTTTGATTATAGGATCTTCAAATGATTATCTTAGTCTCTTTGGTTTTAAGACAATCCTGTTGCATTTAACATTGTCTTTTTAAATTACCTTTCTAAATGTATTTCGCTTTGACCCGTTTAACCTCCTTCCAGTTAAGAGTACCCTCCTCCCGTTTGGATGCACTCCTTCCCCTACTTAGATGCACCTCTCCCCGTAAGGCTTAGGTAGTCCGCTACAACGGTACAACCAGCCTTGGCTGCCTTGCCCGATGCCGGCCCCTCTCCCCCAACAGAGATGCAGGTCTCCACTTCCGGCGGTAAGGTCTCCTCTCATGAACGGAAGAAGTCCCCTTATTTTACCTTCAGGTGCAGTTTTAGGCTGGGACCCTTTCCAATCTTAGGAGTGACAGTCCAGATTCCTCTGAATTGACACCCCTTACCCCTCTGCTTCCCAGTGGTTCTTTTCAAACCTGCTGATCACAGAAGCACAACTCGCCTACTAACGCATTCGGTTTCGGCTTACTGTGGCCTGACTGTACATTGAGCCAGACGCATTTATGCCAATAGGGTCATAATGCTCTCTGACCGGCCGGTGACGCAGTCGATAGAGATCTCATAGTCCGTCATCAAGTCAGGACCCCAAGCAGCTAATTGTCCGTAGTACCTATCAGCCACTCAGTTTTGAAACCTACGGTCTGCTCCCCATCCCACTTGCTATGGGTATGGAAACGTTGACCGTTTTCACCAGCCTAGCCTGTTCACAGCAGGTGCTGTGCCCCTCCCGGTGCACTGCCCTACTTCTAGGTGTGGACCGTCGTCCACGTACCACCCAGTGCCCACACTTACTTACGTGCGACGTTTCCTGGGCCGACTAGACGGAAACACAGTAAGATGTTGGTCATCTTGCCAGACACGGGGGCCATTCAGTCTCTCCCCAGCTTACTATAGTGTGTGTTTAACGTGTCCAGGGAATCTTCCGATTCCACTGCCGCCTGCTATGGGCTAGAGGTTCGGAGTGCCTACCTCCTCCCTAACCCCTATTTTGCCACCTTAATCTCCTATTTTTCCTATATTACTGGCTTAATTATACTTTGCAAAGGTGAATAAGAGTCTAGTTTGGTCTTTTCTTAAATATGGGATTCATAAAGGGTTCTGGTGGTCTTTTACCCACTTAAAACTAAAATGCATAGTTTAGAATCCCTATCTCCCTCTCCCCGTTTGCCAAGGGGGTGAGAAAAAGATTCTTGTCTGGAGGACAGCTGCATCTCTGGTATGTCCTGTTTGTGGTATCAGTGTTGAGTGCCTAAGGGCCATCTCTTTGTTCTACTTTGGCTTGATCAACAGACCACTCTATACAGATGCTAACTTTTAGCCCGCTAGCAGCTCAGTCTTTTGTTACTAAGTTCCAACGTGGGGGAAGAAGACAAAGGCTGTGTTTACTGTTACCACTGTAATTGTAACTGAGGGGTACAATTCCCTGACTGTATTGAGAGTATGGTATCATTAAACCACTACTTAGTTATGTACTTTAATTACTGGCCATACAGTACATGATATATCTGGTGAACACCCACACAAGAATACGGCAATGACAAAGAAAGTTCTAGTTAGAGGTATTTATTATTATTAGAGCAGCAACGGTAGGTTACAGATTGAGAATTATAATTGCGCTTGTAAGGCGAAGAACACTTAAAGTAGGTCAAGAGCGTAAGTCCATGAGAATAGTAAGATGGGTATAACTGACGCCACCTGTAGCATAGTAATTACATAAGGCACACTCGTAGTCAGCTGGAGACACTAGGGGGTTCCCTCCGGTTGTAAGCCGGCAGGGTAGAGGAATGTTCGGGAGCAAAGTCTGGATCAACGCGGAATAACGAGGCTCCAGATACAGGAGCCAGTGCAGTACTCCCTTGGTCCGCAGACAAAGCAACAGCTATAATCCAGTATGCACGACAGCATGGATGAAAGCTAGCCAGCCTCTGGTCCTAGAGGCGGGCTCGAGGGTGCTCCTCACAGGGGTAGATCCCACACGACAGTGGGGTAGACGGTTCTCTGCTCCAGCAGCCACGGTACCAAAGCAATATAATCCAGCCGGAAAAGGCTCTGCATTCGCCGGTGTAGGTTCTCCGGTGTACATATCCAACGGTTCTCGTCTAGGACTCCTCGGGTGGTGGCGCGAGTTTAGGCCGCCCAGCCTGGATAAGTGCACTAGCTATAGGTACGACGAACCGGTGGTAATGCTGGTCACTGTAGAACGGTAGCCGCACGATACACTATAAATAATAGACTATTACTTCACAATAGAATAAGTCGAACTCGACGATACGGCGTTAAACTCTGACACTTTAGCTATATATTCGCACGCGGTTCTCAAGGCTCTATTCAGGGGCAAAGAGGCCCACTTCACGGCACGTTGTATCGTGGTGAAGGCTTCAACGTTTTAGGATACTCAACACTGCTGTATCCACCTGCGACGTATTTATACGTAAGGTGAATAATCTAGTGATAACCTCAGTTCTGTCTCGTATTACTGCGCAAACCTGGACATGTTGAGACATGCCTTGGCGGTGTCTTTGAACTTGCCATTGGAGGTATGGCCGTTGGCGCCTAGGGGTCGCTGTCCAATAGGAGAACGAATATTATGGTCTGGCTTGTACCCAGGTAAAGGGATATTCCGTGTATATATACAAAGAATATACAAGGGATATCAAACGATATACAAATATTATACAAGGGATCTCAAGTAATAAATATATATATTCGGTTTAATCTGACCCTTTGTAACAGTAATGCTAAATCACTTTGTCTCAAGTCCTGTCTTTTTAGGAAGAGAGACCAGCCAGTATGGTCCCCCAAACTTTGCCCAACCCTTTTGGTCCCACTATTATTCGTTTTAGCTTGTTTTATAGAGATCTAACTAGTATCTTTTTTTTCTAGTTTTGCCAATATATGATTACTTCTAAAACACATGTATCTTAACTAACTGTTTGGGAGAAAAGCAGAACTTTATATATCAATAACAAAGTGAATCTATTGAATCACAGCAGAATTGAGCCAGAGTTATATTGAACTATATCAGAATGTTTTCTGGATTTTATGGTTTTCTCCTATCACCAAACTTACACACAGCCGTCGCTAAAGATTTCTGGGAGTTAAAGCATGGTTATGAGTCAGAATATACCACAGCTGTTTGTTCTATTTTGGCCTATGTGCGTTAGTTTTGTTATTGACCTTTGGAGTCTGGAACACCCAGCTCTCACCCTTTTGTCCATTTAAATAGCTGTTCCAATAAATATTGTTATTTTTGATAACTCCTGTCTTGTCCTGTGTCCACCACTTTGCATTCAAGGCCTACACGAGCCATACTTTAGGCTTGAATGTAACACCCACCAACCAACCAACTCACCAACCAACAAACCAATCTAATGAACCAACCAACCAAACTAATGCACCCACCCACCCACCAACCAACTCACCCACCAACCAACCAATCTAATGCACCAACCAACCAACTCACCCACCAACAAACCAATCTAATGAACCAACCAACCAAACTAATGCACCCACAAACCAACCAACCAACCAACGCACCTACCCACCAACCAAACTAACTCAACCACCCACCAACCAGCCAACCCACTAACCAAACTAACTAACGCACCTACCAACCAAACTAACTAATGCACCCACCAACCAATCAACCAACTAACCAACCAACTAAACGAATTAACCAACCAACCAACCAAACCAATGAACCGACCAACCAAACTAATGGACCAACCAACCAAAGTTAGGCACCCACCCACCCACCCACCAAGCTAATGAACCAACCAACCAGATTAATGAACCAACCAACCAACCAAACGAATGAACCAACCAACCAATCAAACTCATGAACCAACCAACCAATCAAACCAATGAACCAACCAACCAAACAAATGAACCAACCGACCAATCAAACCAATGAACCAACCAATCAAACTAATGAACCAACCAATTAAACCAATGAACCAACCAATCAAACTAATGAACCAACCAACCAATCAAACTAATGAACCAAATAACTCAACCACCCACCAACCAGCCAACCAACCCACTAACTAACGCACCCACCAACCAAAATAACTAATGCACCCACCAACCAATCAACCAACTAACCAACCAACCAACCAAACTAATGAACCAACCAACCGACCAAACCAATGAAGCAATCAACCGACCAACCAAACAAATGAACCAACCAAACAAACTTAGGCACGCACCCACCCACCAACCAACCAACCAACCTGACTCATCCACCAAAAAAACAACCATAGATTGTTTATAATATGAGTGGCACATGATTTCTTTTTGCTTGTGCAATTATTTAGTCTCACAAGACTTGTTTCCCACTTAATATCCGGTGACGTGTTTCCGTCTTTCTTTGAGACCCGACATGACTTGATGGATGGCTGTCTTGACTTTGCGGTCAATTCAAGCAAGTAAAATAGTTGTCTAACACAAGACAATATAACAAGAAAAAGGACAAAGACACAACACAATCGATGTTATCTTATACTGGCACGCAGCCAATAAGGTATTGATTGCTATGGATGATGATTTTCGTTATATGTTGACGGTTGATGTTAGCTACGTTTTTGATGGGCTTTCAATTGCTAATGGTATCATTTGTATGTATTGTGTATGTATTTACGGTTTGGATGGAGAATGGACAAGCTTCATTAAAATCAGTTCAAGAAATCTACTTGTATACTGCGTCGTGCCTGGAGGATGTCACAATATATAAATATGGATAGATACATATTAATACAACAACTCTGTACATACATCTGATTAGCACTATTGCTCAGTAGTATGAATGAATGAAAACTTTATTATTATCAATACACACAATTGTTAAGGGGATGCAGACCAGAGAAAGACTTTCGTCTTGTTTACATCAGGGTCCCCCATTTTCAATTCATGATATTTATGACATAGGGACATACAGGTATATAGTACTGTTACATTTGTGACATATACGATATGCAAATATACAGTACTGTTACCCAGATATCCTAAAAGAAAATATATACATACGGTGGGGAGGAGACTGTACATTAGGAGGGGGTGGGTGGGTGGGGGGGTTTGGACATTTACAGTGGCTAGTTTCTAATTTCAGTCTCCCGTAGGTGCTCTTTGAGGGCGGTTTTGAAGGAGGGTAGTGATTCACATTCCTTTACGGCTGTGGGTAGGGCGTTCCACATTGTTGTGGCATAATTGCGAAAACGTGTTTAGTCCCTTGTTTGAGCCGAATTTGGGTTGAACATGATTTGTGGAGCTCCCTCTGGTGTTGTGGGCGTGGTATTCACTGACCTTTGGGAAGTATTTCGACATGTACATGGGTACCTTAGTGGTGTAGTGTATCTTGTAGACCAGGCCCATTTAATAAAGTGTTCAATCAATCCACACAGTACATACAGTAACAAGGAAAGATGAAATTACCTACCTGGGTTCCATCCTAGAGGCTAATCTTTCCTGTGACAAAATGGCATCCAATGTAATAAAAAAAGTCAACCAACGAACTCGATTCTTGTACCGGATCTCCTCTTTGGTAAACAAGAATACCCTGAAGACTCTGGCAGGAGCACTCATTCAAGGGTACTACGACTATGCTTGCACCTCATGGTACCAAAGCACCTCAAAGGCGCTAAAGACAAAATTACAAACATCTCAAAACAAACTGGTCAGACTACTGCTTGACCTTACTCCTAGAACCCACCTCACCCCTGCCCACTTTGACAACCTAGGATGGCTTAGAGTAGACGACAGAGTACAGCAACTTGCAATGGGCCTGGTCTACAAGATACACTACACGACCAAGGTACCCATGTACATGTCAAAATACTTCCCAAAGGTCAGTGAATACCATGATCACAACACCAGAGGGAACTCCACAAATCATGTTAAACCCAGATTTGGCTCAAACAAGGGACTAAACACGTTTCGCAATTATGCCACATCAATGTGGAACGCCCTACCCAAAGCGGTAAAGGAATGTGATTCACTACCCACTTTCAAAACCACTCTCAAAGAACACCTACGGGAGACTGCAATTCGAAACTGGCCCCTGTAAATGTCCTAACCCAACCCCCTCCAATGCACAGTAAATTACCAAGTATGTGTAACCCAGGGTTCAGATTCATAACTATCATAACTATCATAGGGGCATAAATAGTTAATGCTATTAGGGAACCAGCGTATGATGTCATGATAGAAGATCTGCAACCTTTGTGATGTCACCGTATGATGTCATAATAGAACGTTCCAGAACATCTTGGATTCCTATAAAACAGGCGAGTCCAACAGCCATCCTCTCTTCTCCTCAACATCCGAACCAGCAGCACTGACCAGATGGACGGGACTAACCAACAGACTGAAACCTGCAAGTCTCAACCAGCATCCCGGAGCAGTCCAGACTACCCATCACCACGTGTGCCCACGCGGGACGAGGTGGTGTGCCGGACCGATACCCGATGGTGAGCCAACCCCGGAACATTTGATATAACTCAAGGCTAATGCCAGCCTGATGTGAATACCCCTGATGCTCAACTCTTGTTACACCAACAGTCCGGTAGGATTGAACTGAACGAGACTACAAGGACTTCCAAGGGCGTCGACCCCGTTCACCTTGTGTTATTTTGATATTGTATTTTGTATTTGATTTGATTTAACTTGATATATGGGTATGGATATTCTCCTATAAGAAGGGGGAATTAAAGGAAATGCTTAATCACAGTATGATGTCATAATAGAACATTCAAGAACATAGAACCTTTACTTCTAGAACGTTTGTGGTGATGTCATAATAGTACATTCTAGAACATAGAACCTTCTAGAACGTTTGTGGTGATGTCATAATAGAACACTAGGTGGCAGTGAGATCCTGTCACACCACCTCATTGCATATCGCGCTGTCTGTCGTCCCGATTGTGTTGCCGCTCTCTGCTGAGGGGAGGTGATTCAGGTTGAAATATAGCTCCTTATTTCACTCGTTTCTGCTAAATGTAACTCCTTTAAGTTTTAACTTGTAATACATAATGCTTAACGTTCGTTTTATTACATGGTTTTATGACATTTGTGCTCATTTGACCAATAGTTCTAGTTTTATAGGTATGTTAAATGTCTGCAGATTCCATTCTCTGTTCTCTGAGTTATTATTATTCTGGTGAAAAAACGAATGAATTGTTTAATTTTGTACATGTAGGTATGAGTTATTATGGTGAACAAACGAATGAATTGTTTAATTTTGTACATGTAGGTATGAGTTATTATGGTGAAGAAACTAATGAATTGTTTAATTTAGTACATGTAGGTATGAGTTATTCTGGTGAAGAAACTAATGAATAGTTTAATTTTGTACATGTAGGTATGAGTTATTATGGTGAAGAAACTAATGAATTGTTTAATTTTGTACATGTAGGTATGAGTTATTATGGTGAACAAACTAATGAATTGTTTAATTTTGTACATGTAGGTAATTATGCAAGATGTGCAGTGACCAGAAGACTCCAGCGGTGTTGTTTTATGTGTCTTCTGCAGGTATGTGGCTCCATCATTATTGTATGTTTATCAATGTAAATTAATTTACCTGCTAACTCTATGCACTGTGCCATTTCCTGCTCTGTTCAGCATGTGGCGCTAGTTTACCATTTCTGTTTTAAGTAATGTTAAAGAGTTTAATTGTATAAAGCTCCCAGCCATACACATGTCTAGACAGTAGCTTATGTACTGTGTTGTAGCACACAAGCGTTTTCACGCCGCGTCATCAAACCGGAAGTCGGCCATTTTGGAGATACTGAATGTTTACAACGCAACCAAACTCGCAACTGTTCCTGGTCATTGTTGCTCAAAAGGGTCAATTATTGTTGTGTTTTTGGCTGTACTAATCGGTCGGACCGGGGAAAGCATTTGGAGTACTTTAGATTGCCAAAAGCTATTACAAATCAGGGAGAAGAGTGCAAAGAATTGTCTGAGGAAAGGAGGCAAACACCCCCTCTCCTCTCCTCTCCCGCCTGAACGAACTACCAAAGTACCGATCAGCATTTTGATCCAAACATTTGTACTAATAGACTATTTGAAAAAAAATTCGAATGTAAAGATCAGTTGATCTAGTAACGTTATTGAATCACCTACCTTGGCTTTCACAATACACAATTCACAATACACATGTGACATGTCACCTCCCACCCACCCACCCACTCCCTAATATACAGTTTCCTCCCCCTCGTATGTATATATTTTCTGTTAAGATCTCTGTTTAACTACTGTATATTTGCATATCTTGTATGTCACAAATGGAACAGTACTGTATACCTGTATGTCATTTATGTCATGATATATATCTGTATGTTGCGTCATTTATGTCATTTTAATCATGGGCCGACATAGTGAACTACCTCGTTTTTTTCACCATCTATGTTCTTCCTGTGCTCCAGGACAGTTCAGTCAGTATGTTCTTCCTGTGCTCCAGGACAGTTCATTCACTATGTTCTTCCTGTGCCCCAGGACAGTTCAGTCAGTATGTTCTTCCTGTGCTCCAGGACAGTTCAGTCAGTATGTTCTTCCTGTGCTACAGGACAGTTCAGTCAGTATGTTCTTCCTGTGCCCCAGGACAGTTCAGTCAGTATGTTCTTCCTGTGCTCCAGGACAGTTCAGTCAGTATGTTCTTCCTGTGCCCCAGGACAGTTCAGTCAGTATGTTCTTCCTGTGCTCCAGGACAGTTCAGTCAGTATGTTCTTCCTGTGCCCCAGGACAGTTCAGTCAGTATGTTCTCCCTGTGCCCCAGGACAGTTCAGTTAGTATGTTCTTCCTGTGCCCCAGGACAGTTCAGTCAGTATGTTCTCCCTGTGTCTCAGGACAGTTCAGTCAGTATGTTCTTCCTGTGCTCCAGGACAGTTCAGTCAGTATGTTCTTCCTGTGCTCCAGGACAGTTCAGTCAGTATGTTCTTCCTGTGCCCCAGGACAGTTCAGTCAGTATGTTCTTCCTGTGCTCCAGGACAGTTCAGTCAGTATGTTCTTCCTGTGCCCCAGAACAGTTCAGTCAGTATGTTCTTCCTGTGCCCCAGGACAGTTCAGTCAGTATGTTCTTCCTGTGCCCCAGAACAGTTCAGTCAGTATGTTCTTCCTGTGCCCCAGAACAGTTCAGTCAGTATGTTCTTCCTGTGCCCCAGAACAGTTCAGTCAGTATGTTCTTCCTGTGCCCCAGGACAGTTCAGTCAGTATGTTCTTCCTGTGCCCCAGGACAGTTCAGTCAGTATGTTCTTCCTGTGCCCCAGGACAGTTCAGGAAGAACATACTGACTGATCTGTCCTGAGACACAGGAAGAGCATACTGACTGAACTGTCCTCAGGAAGAACATACTGACTGAACTGTCCTGGAGCACAGGAAGAACATACTGACTGAACTGTCCACAGGAAGAACATACTGCCTGAACTGTCCTGGAGCACAGGAAGAACATACTGACTGAACTGTCATCAGGAAGAACATACTGACTGAACTGTCCTGGGCCACAGGAAGAACATACTGACTGAACTTTCCTGGGGCACAGGAAGAACATACTGACTGAACTGTCCTCAGGAAGAACATACTGACTGAACTGTCCTGGGGCACAGGAAGAACATACTGACTGAACTGTCCTGGGGCACAGGAAGAACATGTGTGAATTCTTTAAATGGGTGGCTTTCCAATGGTGACAGCAATTACAACTATTCATGTTATTATTCTGCCTCCCTCCAGACCCCCTACAGCTCTCTGTCTGTGAAGAGGAGGTTCCCCCTGAACAGCAGGAGAGGAGCCCCAGTCTGAGCCAGGAGCAGCCAGAGCTCCTACAGATGAAAGAGGAACAGGAGGAACTCTGGACCAGTCAGGAGGGAGAGCAGCTTCAAAGTCTGGAGGAGGCTGATATCAAGTTCACTTTCAACCATGTCCCTGTGAAGAGTGAAGATGATGAAGCGAAACCTCAGTCCTCATGGTTTAACCAAACCCAGGACCCAGAGCTCCTACAGATTAAAGAGGAACAGGTGGAACTCTGGACCAGTCAGGAGGGAGAGCAGCTTCAAGGTCTGGAGGAGGTTGATATGAAGTTCACTTTCAACCCTGTCCCTGTGAAGAGTGAACATGATGAAGAGAAACCTCAGTCCTCATGGTTTAACCAAACCCAGACTGAGGAAAACAGAGAGACGGAGCCTCTAGCCAGCACCTCAACAGAACAGATGAAAACAGAACCTGATGGAGAGGACTGTGGATTATCAGAACCAGTCAGTAACTTAGATCCAGCTGGTGATTTAGAACCAACTACAGATGGCCAGCTCCTCTCTTCACACTGTTCTGGAACTGATACTGATGACAGTGATGATTGGCTGGAGACTAGTGAACCTCATCCTGGTTTAAACTCACTGACATCAAAGAAGACACAGAAAAACAAAGGACAGAGTTTGTCTAACAGCAACCAGTTCAAGAGCTCTGTGGTTGCATCCCATGAGGTGAAATTATCAAACCAAATACCATGTGAGACCTGGAGCTGTTTAGTGTGTGGGAAATGTTTTCCTAATAGGAAAGCTGTAATGTGCCATCTTAAAGCCCATTCTAGTGACTGTGGTTTGTGTGGAAAACATTTAGAACCCACAGAGAGCTTAAAACTTCACCGTCAAACTCACAGGACATGTACTGTTTGTGGCAAGAAATGTAGTGCCATTACACTCTTGGAAGAACATATGAGAAGCCACACTGGGGACAAGCCCTATAGTTGCACACTGTGTCCTAAAAGATTTAGTGTAAAATATCACCTAAAATTACATATGAGAAGCCATACTGGGGAAAAGCCCTATAGTTGCACACTGTGTCCTAAAAGATTTAGTCAAAAATCTCAAATAAAAGTACACATGAGAAGCCATACTGGGGAAAAGCCCTATAGTTGCACACTGTGTCCTAAAAGATATAGTACACAGGGAAACCTGAATAGTCACATGAGAAGCCATACTGGGGAAAAGCCCTATAGTTGCACACTGTGTCCTAAAAGATATATTACACAGGGAGACCTGAATAGACACATGAGAAGCCATACTGGGGAAAAGCCCTATAGTTGCACACTGTGATCAAATATTTGGTGCAAAACGTGACTTAAAAGTACATATCAGAACTCATACTCGGGGGAAAAAACATTTAGTCTTTTGATTGATTGAATACTTTATTTTGACACAATCGTAGGACAAAAACATTTTAAAAGACAAGACAATAACAGTGTCAACAACGCTGGTCAAAAATGGATAAAACACAATAAAGCCAAGGCTTGTTTCCATTGTGGTCCATACATGGAACATAAAAAGGCACAGAAACACAAATGGACATGTACACTAGACAGGACACATCCTAAAAATTTGTATAAAAACACCTAACCTGACAACTCATACAGTTAACGTTAGGTTATGGCTATAACCAAGTTCTGTTAGTTAGGGGTGACGCTTGGCATCACTACTGCACTCCCTCGCGTACGTGCACGCGCACTGAATAAATTCCACAAATGTACCTTTAATACCAGTATTAGTCTGACCACACCCCTCATCAGCTTACCTTCATAAGCAGGTGTGTGGTCACCTGCTCTCCTCCTACCCAAGCTTTCACCACAAGGTGAGGTCAAGGGCTGCAGCGGCCGTCTGATGCCAAGCGTCACCCCTAACTAACAGAACTTGGTTATAGCCATAACCTAACGTTCTGTTCCGTTAGGGGCTCTGCTTGGCATCACTACTGCACAAAGGGAGGCCAAGCGGAGCCGCTGGCTGACAAATACACCCCGCTGACAGCCCCCCACAACCATCAGAACAGGGAGGGCCGAGCCCCCCCGACCCCCCCTAATGGAGGGCATCCCCCCTATTAGGGGCTTCACGAGAGGGCGACGGACCCGACCGTGCGAAGAGGCACTCAAGCAACCCAGCGCACAGGGTGAGCAGACCGTGGCTTGACCCCACGACTACACCCACGCACAACCCGCATGCCACCCGGGAACGAACGTAGGAAACAACCTCGTCACTTCCCCCAGAATCACGGGGTCAAGGGCAAACCCAACCCCGTGGCAAGGCCGTAGCAGCGGAGCGCGAAGGAAGACCCAGACCCACCAAAAGGACTGGACTCCCTGGAATGGGGGCCCGGAGAAGTCCATGATGCCAGCATCAAGACCCCACCAGGTGGGCACCTAGAGACCCCGCCCCCCACATCGCCAGCGCATTCGGACAAAGGCCCCTCAGGCGAGCGGGCCCTGTCCTCCCCAACAGCACACCGCCTGGAACACAGGCCCTGCAACAGGCAGACAGTATGGTCATAACACACAAAAGTTAACCAAGGAAGCAGGCAGCGCACCGGGGAAAAAGACCAGGCAACAGGCTGTCAACCCAAGCCTGGAAACTGCGGACGAGGCAGGCGCCAGAAAGGACAGCTGAAAACAGCCGCCCCGGCGGAAGGGGCGTAAACTGGCGTTGTCGCATAACCAAGCCTTTAAACAGCATGTCAGAAGCGGGATCCTTAGACCACTCGACCCCTGACAGCTGCTCACAGAAAAAGCCCATACGATCGGCAGACGTCATGAACGTGCAGGGGCACCCTCAACCGGAGAACCGGGAGTTGACACTGCAGCAACACACCAGAGAACCAACCACCCAGGCATCACCCCATGCAATGGTTGGTCCCATAACCCCCAGGAAAGAAACCCCAAAACACATCTGCGGCACCGCCGCAGCCCGCGTTCTGGTTTCCAACAGGGCTATCCCGGGCCTACGGGTCAACGAGCATCACCCCGGACCGGGCCCGGTGATACGGGGAGCACAGGGTCCCCCGAGGAGGTTAAAACCACCCCAACAGGCCCCTCAGCGTCAAACGCAAGAGAAGAGCGTAAAAAATGGAAGACCAGCCCCAGCACCCCGCACTCGGTATTCCCAGGAGGTCACCCAACCAAGTACCAACCAAGACCAACCCGCACAGCGGCCGAGATCCGACGAGATCGGACGCGTACAGGTCGGCACGGCCGTAAGCCATTACGACAGTGCAGAATACAACGCACCTAACAAGGGTCCCATAACGCTCAACCCTGTGACACCCGGATCGACCCAGCATTTTTCCCCCTGAAAAAACCCCAAGTCCCTCAGGGTACCAGAACAGCAGATCTGCATCCCCAGCGGACAACGGGTGCAACTGGACTGGACCAGCGCGACCAGAACCAGTCCCGTGCCCTAATCACGCCGACCTGCCAACCCCAGGAGAAGGGGCAGATATGCGTGTTTGATCCCAACATAAAAAAGAAGGCGCCACCCAGACGTGTCGGTATGAACCGCGCCCGGTGGCCCACCCCTAGGGCGTGAGACCCTTCCCCATATGTCCAGACCCATTCCGTCATCATCCCCTGACATGAACGGGAACCCATCGACAACACACAGGGTGTCGGAAGAGGAAAAAACCCCCATCCCAATTGCTCCATAAAAACGCTGTTTCACCCAAGCAATCAAGGCGCGCTAGTCAGCCAATGGCCCAAAAGCACATCCTGAGCCAGCACTATGTGTGCGTTTGGACATACCCACATCAACAACAGGTCGTTTAGACCACCATATTGAATCCCCAAGACGCCCAGGGAAACGACAAGAGGGGCGAGATGCAATCAACTCCATGAATGAATGAATGAAAAAATGTACCCAACAGACTGCAGAAAAGGGTACAACCCAGTACGGCAATACACACAACAGGTTAAGGGGAGGCAGACCTGAGAAAGACGTTTAGTCTTGTTACCATCAGGGACCCTCATTTCCAATCCATCAAAACACATTCAACTCTTTATACAAATAAAGAAAAGGCATCACCCGTATGACCCAATCTGCACAGCTGGGAGTAAAAAACCCTGTTTTTCACATGATTTCAATCCAGTCACTCCTTTTAATCAGAGTGTAAGACCAGACCCTCCCAGAAACACCTTCCCACATGAGACCACGGTCAAGAAAAAAGATATGTAAACTGTGAGACACGTGACCAAAAGACTCAAGTTTGACACATAAACCGGGCGCAGCAGGCCTGTGAGCCCTGCGCCCAACCTCGACATCTTTAAGACACCAGCTCATGGAAGGCGTCGCCATAGCAACAACGCTACAACGGGCGGGGAAAACCTACCGGATCCTGTCATGTAACAGGAGTCGGTAGAATACCCCTCCCCCCCCCCCTGTCAAGCACTGGCTTGGCCCTGACTGGCTCAGCAGAAAAGATCAAAAATCCCCTAAACCAATCAAGTGGGGAAGGAGGGGTTTATTCGACACCCCCTCCCGAAACACACCCTTTATCCCTACACACAGAAAAACAACCGTAGCCATCTTGAAAAACCTCCGGTAGAAAACAAAGCATAGCGAAGCTAATACAATGCCCGCTACCCACAAAAAAGTGTAAAAGGTTTTACAACAAAACACAAGTCGCCTGTGCGTGAATCCTATACCCGTTGCCTATGTCATACATAGGAAAAACACGCTGAACGAGAGTAAGCGGCTAAGCCGTGAAATGTGTGCGTACGAGTATTACTGCAACTAAACAACACAGCATTGTGAAAACACATATACTTAGTCAAAGCAATGGAATAACACCAGTTCTAGCTGCACGTGGAGCATCAAGCTAAATAGAACCTATTACCGAGTGTACGTTGCAGACCTTGCTTAACCTCGTAATCACAACACAACTCACCCCACAACGTAAAAAAGGGCAGATTCATATATACACAGCCCCACCATATGATTTGTTTGAAGAAACACACAGTTTGTTCGGCCAAAACACAGTCCCCCTCCGTCGGGGAACTTTCTTTATTATTACTAATTAAATAATGTGTAAGGCACAAAATCACAGAGGGGCCGGGGAGGGTGTAGGGGAGGGGACACAGAGGGGAAAAAGTCACTCTTAACGGCGTCTGCCACCTCGCGCCGCTCGAGTCTTGCCACCCCGGGGAGCCCCGGAGGGACGGTAGGTTACAGTCTGCTGGACACGACGTTCCCTACCGTCTCCTCCGGTCTGGGATGGGCCGGCAGTGGCAGAAGCGCCGTCTCGTCCCCTGGCCCTCTTGGCAGGGCCAGCAGCGGCGGCGGAGGCAGTGGTAGCGGCGACGGAGACAGCTCGACGTTGCGGAAGCCTTCTGCCTCCACCGGCAAGGACGGGAGGCGGAAAATGGGGTTGGAGGATGGATCTCTCCTCTGCCATCTCTCTGCACGTTGAGGTCATCAACCGCAGGGCCTTCCCGATCAGGCCAGCGTCGGAGAGGGCGGCCGTCAGAAGAGGAGCTCTCTTCTCTGGCACACGGGCCTGCTCCAGCCAAAGGTGACGCTGGCCCAGGGTGGCCAGGGCGCGCACTTTCCCCATGGCTATGGCCAGCACCTGGGAAAGATGCAGGACAGCTCCCGCAGCCTGGGTGATCTGATCGCATTTCACCTCGGTCAGATCCGTGCCGCCCGTCATTATCCCCGATACAAATCTAGCCAGGTGGGCGATGTTAGACGCCGCAGCCAGCGATTGTGTACCAGCGATAAATGACTGGTCACCCCAATAAGCCAATCGCCTAGCCGATTTCCCCTGGAGGACCGGCTTGCACAGTGGCTCCCACACCATATCCGGACAGAGGAGCGCGGCCATCGGACTGTCAAGCCGAGGCACGCCCTCCCCCATACCTTTGACCAACCCTGCTACCCGCGTAACCGGTACGTAGGTAGGAGTTAGTCCCATGATGTTGGCCACCGCCTGACCCCGACGAACATAGGCCCCCATCGATGGGAAAAATGGGTAGACAACGTCCACCCCTCTCACTGGGGGACGCTGCCAGGGATGGCCTATGAGGTCATCAGGGACAGGTGCAGGCAATGGCAGCGGCAGCAGCACACCGTTTGCGGTAGCGGCTACCGCCATGAGCTCGGGAAACAAGGCCCGCAGTTCCCCCTGCGAACCTACCTCCACCGACCCCGCATCCCTCACATACAGCAGGCTGCGACTGGTCAAGGAGCCACAATCCGATGCGGCCGACAATAGGGCATCCTGCCGCTGAGGCCAAGGTGGTTCCTCGACATCCTCGAACAGGGCGCCCCATGGAGCCATTTCCCCCCCCTCCGGGGTCTCCTGAGGAGGGATACTCTCCTCCACGGGGCCATCAAACAAAAATCCATCCGCCTCGTCCATGAAGTCCTCAGTCTCCATCGGAAATCCCGAGCCGGACGCATCTTCGCTGGTCTCCAGCAGCTCCCCAAACCCAGGCCGTTCGCGTCTGCACGCCACCATCTTGCGACGCGAGCGAGCAGACGCGAAAAGTTTGCGTCGCAAATCCTCCGGCTCCAGAACAACCCCCCGTTCACCAACGGGCGATTCCCCAGAACCAGAGGAACCAGAGTCGAGATCAGGCCATCGCCGGAGCGACGGCACCGACCCCTCGGCTCTTCGGTGAGGAAAACTATCCACCGGCAGTCTCCCGGGCTGGGTCGGCAACCACGAGAGTGGCAACAGCCCAGCACCGAGGCGCACAACGGAGGCGGGAATGGAGAACCGGTGGTGAAGAGTAGGTCTAGCGGGTCTACTCTCCGCGGAATACATTATGACCCAAACCTTTTCTTGTACAACGAAAGTGAGAGAAGAAAAGATTAAGCACAATGTAAACCAGTCACAACTCTTTTCAACTAACAACACGTCAAGTGGGGTACTACCGAGGCACTTCCTTGTGGTGAAAGCGAGAAGGAGGAGAGCAGGTGACCACACACCTGCTTATGAAGGTAAGCTGATGAGGGGTGTGGTCAGACTAATACTGGTATTAAAGGTACATTTGTGGAATTTATTCAGTGCGCGTGCACGTACGCGAGGGAGTGCAGTAGTGATGCCAAGCAGAGCCCCTAACGGAACAGAACTAATGTTAAAAGAAAATCCGCAAACCCTTAAAAGCAACTCATGATAAAAGAAATAAAAGCCAAGTTATGATAAAAGAGATAAAAAACATTTTAAGACCAATTTGAGTTGCTGCTGAGCCATGTTTTTAGGGCGGATTTAAATCCGAGAGGGGAGTTCAGGAGTTTTATGAATGTTGGCAGGGCATTCCACATTACCATAGCCGAGTAAAAAAATGCATCTTTCCCCATGCATGTCCTGACTCTCGGCGGGACCAGGTCCGTGGGGCTTCCTCTTGTGGCGTGTTTGTGGACATCTCCTACTTTATTAAAATAATTTACTAGGTACTTGGGGACCGTTTCTTTCAGTACTTTAAAAACCAGTAGCATTTTAAGCTGGTGTACCCTTTCTTCAACCCTAAGCCATCCCAGACTGCTAAAGTGGGCTGGCGTTAGGTGAGTTCTAAAGTGAAGGTTGTGCAGGAGTCTCACTAGTTTGTTTTTGGGAGGTCTGGAGCTTTGTCTTCAGTTGTTTTGATATGTTGCTGTACCATGAAGTGCAAGCATAGTCAAAGTGACATTGGATGAGGGCTCCAGCTAGGGTCCTCAGAGCGTTTCTATTTATTTATTTTTTACGAGGAAATTCTAAATAAAGATTTGGTTTTTTGATTGACCTTAGTAATAACTTTTTGTGCCATTTTTTCGTTAGAAAGTTTTGTTATTTAAAATAAAGCCCAGGTAGGTGACCTCCTCTTTATCCTCAATAATGTTTCCACCTACTCTAATTTTAAAACCCTGGGATTTCTTTAGGTTGGCGTTTGACCCAAAGAGTATGGCCTCTGTTTTTCCCAGATGTAGAGACAATTTATTGTCACTGAGCCAAGAGCAGATCTTTTTCATTTCACTGCTCAGGACACTTTCCACTTTAGACTTATCCCTGTCAGAGACCAGGAGTGCCGAGTCGTCAGCAAACAGGAACAGGTTGCAATCGCATGCCGATTTCATGTCATTAATATATATTAAAAACAGTTGAGGCCCCAAAATGCTTCCTTGGGGGACCCCACATGTCACTGGAAGGGACGAGGACAAGGTGCCATTGATGTCTACCACCTGTTTTCTTCCCTCCAGGTAGGACTTGACCCATTTGGCTGACTTGCTATCAAAGCCTATCGCTCTCAATTTTTCTAGTAGGATGGAGTGGTTGACCGTGTCAAACGCCTTTTGCAGGTCCAACATTACCATCCTGCAGTAGTTCCCCTTGTCCATCTCCCGTTTTATATAATCGGTCAGGTACAGTAAACAGGTGTCAGTGGAGTGTGATTTTCTGAAACCTGATTGGAACTGGTACAGTAGTCTATGTTCAGTCAGGTAGTTGTCTATCTGCTCATATACCAGCCTCTCAATTACCTTTGATATGGAACAAAGGATAGAAACGGGGCGGTAGTTACCTGGATCCAGTTTGTTTCCTTTTTTAAATAGAGGGGTTACCCTAGCAAGCTTGAGTTCTTGCGGGATGTGACCCTGGTTGATGGAGAGGTTGGTGATATGGGCTACAATGGGAGCTATGATGGAAGCAGAGTCTCTGAGAAATCTGGTGGGAATATTGTCATGGCCTGTGGGTTTTGTTGGCTGCAGCATACTGAGCTTTTTCATAACCTCTTCAGTAGGTACTTCAGTCAATTTAAAATCATTTTCACGTACACCCAGTTCCTTATAAAAGGCCTGGATGTGCTGTATGCCATATCGGCCAGAGTGGATCGGCAGTTTGTTCACCAAAGTGGTAGCAACAGTTGTGAAGAAGGTGTTTAAACAATTTGCCACACTCAATTTGTCAGAGATGATCGTGTTATCTATTTTCAGGTTGAGATTTGTGGTTTTAGTCTTGAGTCTATTATTGTGACCCAGTGTTTTTAAAGACTTCCACAGTTTTTGAGGATTATTTTTATTTTCCTCAATTTTTTCGTTAAAATAGTTCAGTTTTGCTTTTTTGATCATATTGGTTACTCCATTTCTTAGTGTTTTACAGGTCTCAAAGACCTGTAATAAAGTATTCAATCAAACCTTTCCCATCTTTACTCAATGGCACCAGCGTTATTGACCATTTTAGCGATGTTTGCGGACCCATTGTGTGTTCTGTATTATAGCTATGGAGACAATAGTATGGCTCATTTGACAGGCATTGTTTATAGTCCAAGACTGACTAACCAGTTAATTTCTACATACTTTAGTTTGTACGCTATTCCATGCAAATTATTTTTTTTTTTTTTTACAGTGCAATAAAATAGTTCTGGATTACTGTTCAACAGTTCAAAGTCGTCTTTACCTTCTCTGTTTGGTATCCACAGTTTAAAACTTGACAGTCTTCCCTCCTGTCTTATACCCACTTTGACCCTTCGAACCTCCCTCTCAGAGTGCAGTTCCCTCTCTCAGGGTGCAGTTCCCTCTCTCAGAGTGCAGTTCCCTCTCTCAGGGTGCAGTTCCCTCTCAGGGTGCAGTTCTAGGCCTGGTTCCTACACAGTTTTAAAGCCTGACAGTCTCTTGTTTGATACCCACACAGTGGGTATCAAAAAAACCTGACAGTTTTGAACCTGTAATAAAAAGCAATAGACAGAGTAAAATAATACAGTGCAATAATAGAATAGTAGAATAGAATAGATAGTAAAATTATGCAATAGAATGGACATAGTAAAATAGTGCTACAGTACAATCAACATAATGAATAAAGGAAGATCCGGTCAGTTTGTTGTAGGCCTCAGTGTGCCATGTATGATTGATTGATTGATTGAAAACTTTATTAACAGATTGCAGAATGGGTACAATACAGTACAGCTCAATACACATAATTGTTAAGGGGATGCAGACCAGAGAAAGACTTTCATCTTGTTTACATCAGGGTCCCCCATTTTCAATTCATCATAACATATATGATGAATGTAAATATATGACATACACAAGATACAGATAGACAGTACTGCTACATCTATACATTTATGACATACCAGATTTACAAATACAGTACTGTTTGTGATACAAAAAGAGTCTAAAAAAGAGAGTATATACATTTGACATAGAAACTGTACATTGGAGGAGGTTGGGTAGGTGGGGGGGGGGGGAACTGTACATTGGAGGTGGGTGGGGGAAACTGTACAAGCAAAACTGTACATTGGAATATCGACTAAACCTTACTTGGTCCCAAGAAGAGGGTCTTGTGTATTATTGGGTTAGGACATTTACTGTACATTGGAGGGGGTTGGGTTTAGACATTTACAGGGGCCAGTTTCCAACTGCAATCTCCCGTAGGTGCTCTTTGAAAGTGGGTAGTGATTCACATTTCTTTACAGCTTTGGGTAGGGCGTTCCACATTGATGTGGCATAATTGCGAAAGGTGTTTAGTCCCTTGTTTGAGCCGAATCTGGGTTTGACATGATTTGTGGAGCTCCCTCTGGTGTTGTGATCGTGGCATTCACTGGCCTTTGGGAAGTATTTTGACATGTACATGGGTACTTTAGTCATGTAGTGTATCTTGTAGACCAGGCCCATTGCAAGTTGCTGTACTCTGTCGTCTACTCTAAGCCATCCTAGGTTGTCAAAGTGGGCAGGGGTGAGGTGGGTTCTATGAGTAAGGTCAAGCAGTAGTCTGACCAGTTTGTATCCCTGCCCTGCATAGAATGTTCCTCCTGAGCAACGGCAGAAGGA
This sequence comes from Notolepis coatsorum, assembly GCF_963971535.1. NCBI lineage: Eukaryota > Metazoa > Chordata > Actinopteri > Aulopiformes > Paralepididae > Notolepis > Notolepis coatsorum. The sequence continues at coordinate 153,552,843 of NC_140172.1, read as the reverse complement.
TCCGCCCCTTGCTGACAAATGAAGCCACCCAACTCCTCGTCCAATCAACACGTCTCGCCTCCCTCGACTACTGCAATGGGGTTACGTTAGGGGTTAAGTGTCTTGCTCAAGGACACTTCGACACGCTGCCCGGGAGAAGGGGAATCGAACTGGGAACCTCCAGATTACCAGATGACTGCACTACCTCCCGAGCCACTGATTAGTATTAGTGCTAATCAGATGTATGTACAGAGTTGTAGTATTAAGTATTAATATGTACAGTGATACAGGTATAAAGACACTATGGTAGTAAGTCATACTGGCCAGCAGCATAACTAGTAAGAGTAGGTAAGAGATATGTACAGATATACATATAGTAACTAGTAGGGGTGTAACGGTACACAAAAACCACAGTTCGGTACATACCTCGGTTTTGAAGTCACGGTTCGGTACGGGTTTTCGGTACAGTGGGGGAAAGTTTGGCTTTCCATGTTCCACTCAGGGGTGATGTAGTGTGCAGTAACTAATTGTACTTGTAGGGCTGTCAACAAATATTCTATATTGAAATTAATAATCGACTTGTAAAGAAAAGAAAAAAATTATAATTATTATATTAGATTGTGAAAAAACAGCCCCCAGTGGGCAGTCGTTATTGGTTAAACATACCGTTGTATTCGTTCGGTACACAGCCGTTCGGTACGGTATGGTACACACTGAAACGGTTCGGTGCGGATACGTGTACCTTTACACCCCTAGTGTGCCTTAGAGAGAGAGAGAGTGTTTTGGTGAATTTCCCCATCATATACCCCTACATAGTCAAGCATAGATAGAATGGTGAACTTTGACATACAATTATATTTTTTCTATCAATGTTCCAGGCTATTTAACTTAATTAATTGTTGGAGGAGAGCTTTAGACTTTAGAGCTTTAGACATTATTTCAGAAGCAATAATAATAATAATAAATAATTGTTTTCCATCTACAAGTCAAACTCAAGAATCTATGCACATACAGTGTACATCTAAAATGTATGTGGTCAAATACATTTACAGATCCGACCATTAATCTGAGAATTCAAGCCACTCATTCATATTACACACGGTAGTATTTCAAGGCACCTGCAGATGGCGCTCTGGCACCATTGTTAAGAATGACGATTCAGACAAGATTCTGACCATATTATCAAGGTGCTGTGAAAGTGTCCCTCTGATAGGGTTTACGAACCACTGAAGAAGGAACGGAACTCATGACCCCTTGTGAAATCACTGGCAGGAACGGCCTGGAGAGGCCAACCGGTAACCAAAAGGTCGCCGGTTCAATCCCCGGCACCCACATGAGTGTGTATTCCATCTGTGAGCTGGTGACTGAAGGGTGGGTGGTGTTATATCTACGGTAACCACCATCTGTGAAGGAGAGACTCCTTCATACACCCACGTTCTCTTATAAATGTTAATGTAGATTGTTTGAGCACGTTTGTAGGCTACATCTGGTCTATATTTCACTATTCATGTGTCACAATAATCCAGCGCTACATTCATTTCAAACGTCTTGTTTGTCAGGAGTTAATTGATGCAGGTGCTCTTGATTAGTTGATCAACCAAGCCTTGATTTAAAACCAGGCGTGCTTTTTGCATATACCTACCTGCCAAGGGGTGTTTGTAACTTGCTTTCTATGGACATTAAAGACTATATTAGTGTAGGAATGCTTCTCATTGTGTTTTGAAGCCTTTCAGTGCCCTTGGCCCTGTGGGTAGGGTGACCAGATGCAAAAAGTCCAAAAGCAGGACAACAGTAAGATTTTGGTGGAACAAAGTGGGACAGATAGATAATGTAATTGTTTTTATTAGAATAACATGGTCTTCACCGAATAGATAAAGGTTAAATCAAAATAAATACAAATTAAATACAGAATTATATCTCTCCACATTCATCTTGGCACTGGCAGCCGGCTTGTTACCACCTAACATCTGTTTTAAATATTCAAACTTTCAGACCAATGTTTTTTTTTGCTTCGAAAAGAGGGACATCCTCTCAATATTTGGGACATTGGGTAAAATGGTGGGACAGTACAACCAAAAGGGGGACACCTGGCCGGAAACAGCAATGATGTAACCACACCCATAGATATATATAGAACACTAGATAGCTTACCCGCGCTGCTGGCCAATGGAGAGCGACGTCACTGAACCGCCGCCATCTTGCCCAGGTCAGCCTTGAGTGGGAGTGAGTGAGCTGCACAGACAAAAATACTCATAACTCGCTGAAATATTGACGGTTTACAAACGGTTTGGTTTATTACAAGCATTATTCCACCAAAACACTCTCCAACAGCCTAGGACAACTCTCCACCCACCTCAAACCCCACGTCAAGAGCCTGGGTGTAATCTTTGACCCAGAGCTCAAATTCGACCGGCAGGTAAATGCCGTAGTCAAATCATGCTTCTTTCAACTCCGCAACATCAGTAAAATTAAACCAATCCTCTCACCCGTTGACCTGGAAACGGTAGTCAATGCATTCATAACCTCACGCCTAGGTTAGGTTCCTTACCGGTACCAGAAAGAGAGAGCACATCACACCAGTCCTAGCCTCCCTACACTGGCTCCCAGTCCCATTTAGAATAGACTTTAAAATCCTCCTCCTCACCTTTAAAGCACTATCGGGTGCAGCACCCTTATACATCACCGAACTCATCACCCCCTACGCAGCACCCAGGTCACTAAGATCCTCCAACCAGGCTCGGCTGGTCCCCCCCCGCACCAGACTCAAAAAGAGAGGCGATCGCTCCTTCAAGGCCGTGGCCCCCAAGCTATGGAACCAGCTTCCCCTGGAGATCCGATCTGCCCCCTCACTGGAGACATTTAAGGCCCGTCTAAAAACCCACTTCTATTCCCTGGCCTTCAATAAACCCTGATTCTCCCACACCCTAACTCACACACTCCCATGTAATTTTATCCTGCCCCCTCCCTCTTGTATCTCTTATTATGCTCCTCTGTCCCCTGTGTGCTACTGTACTTTGTGTTCCCCTATTCGTGTGTTGTCTTACTGTCCTACTCTCTGAATGTACTGTCTTGTCCTGCTGTGCCTTTTTATATTTTTGTATTTGTGTATTTTATATTAGGACATTGATTTTAAGCTCTGATTGTACAGCACTTTGGTTGGCTCTTGGGCTTTTAAACGTGCTATATAAATAAATTACTTGACTTGACTTGACTATTAACTTGGCTATGATTCAAGCGGTTTGTAAAAAAAAACATCTTTAAAATTCAATTTTTTTATAAGTATGCGGTATCATAACTACATCTTTGATGTTTATAGCAAACCAACCCGTTTGTAAATCCGTCAATATTTCAGCGAGTTAAGAGTATTTTTGTCTGTGCAGCTCACTCACTCTCACTCAAGGCTGACCTGGGCAAGATGGCGGCGGTTCAGTGACGCTGGTGACTCCGCCTTAAGCTATCTAGTGTTCTATATATATCTATGACTACACCTCCCTATTCAAGCCGATAGGAAGCTGTCGTAAATTAAATTGATCAAAATGACCCGTATAAGCATTACAGGAGGGATCAAAATCATCTAGCGGTTTTTGGGAAAGGCCATAGGAGAATTCAGTCAAAGGCTAACAGTGCAACCCTTCACCCTTCACCTAGCAGCTATAGGAAAAAGCCCAGAGTACCATAAAAATAAGAACAGATCAAATGGCAAACAAATGAAACCTCTTTCCCCACACAACAAAGTGGGATGGAGGGCCCAATACTTAACTTTAAGTCAGGCCTGAAGGCCGGCACCAGAGTTCTGTTTACTTTAGCTAAACAGTCCAAACAGACCTTTCTGGAATACCCACTGTTAGGTTGAGTGGGTACTATATTTCCATCTGTATGAGGGTCGAATTCAGGGACACTTGGGTAAATCATTCGAAAAGGAAACTAGTTCACATCCCCTCTGTAAGGTCACCTTGTAACGAGCCGAAAATAGTCATGTCACTTCCTTATTGGTCAGGGAACCCAGTTCTTTCGTGTTAAGCCAATTAGAACAGGTACAGGAGTCTCCGTTCTGTGACATCACGGGGCAGAGACTCGACCACTGGGCGGGGTTTGGGTGATTCCTATATTTACCACAGGTTGAGAGACATGAAAAAAACGCACGGAGACCAGCAGACCACGTCGACGCACGGAGAGCATCATCTTGAGACGACCCCCAAAACCTACGCTGAAAACCTATCCAATCGAGACGTGCTGCAGATGCTTTTAGACAATAGAAAAGTTGGCGAGAACTTTAAGCTGTGTGGATCTTCCAATAAACGACGGCCAGACTGTCTTTGTACCGTTAGCGCCTGGCTCCGACTCCAAATCATTTATAAGACAATTGAACAGAACGTGTGAGTACAACAGCAGAGATACTATAGAAATCCACTATACGATCCTAAGACTTTAGTAGATAGATTCATTGAAAATACACGTCAATCTGGAGCCGTTTTCCCGAGCTGGAAAATCCACTATACCATCCTTCGAAGACAAGATCTCTCGGTGAGCAGAGCAACAACGTTTTCAACGACTGTCTACACTCTACGGACATCCAAACGACGGCGGAGAATAACGGTAAGTTGCACCAAGGGAGATGAATTTAGGAGGGTGGAATTTGGGCAGCTGTGAATCGTGGGTTGTAACGGAGCGAATAATGACATCAGAGCGGCCGAGATTTGGTTCCAGTTCTCACAAGACTGGACTGGTATCGGCCGTTGTGATGAAGAGTTAAACGCTGGGGACAGAGGAGAAGACGCGGGCAGTTGGAACAGGACACAATCATAAATGTAATAGACTAGATTGTGTTCGTTCGGCCGCGTCGTCAAAGAGGTTGTTGCTTTTTCCGTGCCATCATTCGCGGACTTCACTCTTAGAATCGGCACGTATAAACAGACGAGTTTAAAAAGACGTTTTCATACAGATCTGTTATATGGTGATCCGACGCAATCTGCTTATAGAATTCGCGAATTCTTAAGGAGGCATTCGGTCGATTGGGGGAGAGACGAATGGAGCTCCTAAAAACGACGCTGGATGTGAAGATTGAGAGGTTGAGAAGAGGGGTGATGGGGGAGAAAAGTAACCCTTGATATAAAGCACTTGTGCACTGGGGGGTTATAAAGATCTGCGCTTATGTTCGAACAAAAAAACTGCACTTAGAAGCGATGAGGCAGTATATAAGGACTTTGGTATGTAACAATGTATATATGTTGTTTAGATGAAATAGGATGACACATGCATGGTATCATGGCTATAATCAAACGTACGTCATCATAACGCTAAACGTCGCGGATTACTATATTACAACCAATACGGAATAAAGCCGTTATATACCCGGGAAGCTACTGCTATACAAAGCAGGGCTAATACATGCTAAGCTACGTTGCAAGCTAACGGGGAATGCTTGGGGCTAATAATGTTTAGTACGACTGATGTGTTGAGATGACGGAACTTATAGCTTCATCCATGGTGGCTGAAAGGCTACCAAATGATGCTGCATGATGTACAAGGTTAACCAGTGCTAAGAATGATTATGTTGCTGAATGGAAGTATGAGTGTAACTGTGTGGATGAGAGAGGATGTGTGTGAATGAGTCTGCTAGAGGTTATGGAGTGGATGCCGGTATTTTTTGTATCATTATGATAACTCTAGGGACGGGTACGGCCGCGGGGACACCATAGCACTGTCCGCAAGAACGTCGTACATACCGTATGGACGCTGCGTTGCGATATCGAATGAATTGAGTGAATGGCGAGTGAGATGGAACCAAAAGGATGTGTCACGTTATTTGATTTTTTTTTAAATCAGTGGTAATGAGGTTGTGGTTTAATGTGGTAAAGATCAAAGAAAGCAGGGTTCTTCTTCTGCTTCGAGGAATAAATGGCAGATCGCGGCCACCACTGATGACGTCACTAGGAGCATCTGCTTGGTGGGGGCCTAGAGGGGGTGCGTTAGATTTGAAATACGGGGCTGGATCGGGAGCGTTAGATTTAGAATACGGAGCCGGCCGGGGCCGGACGGGCGTGCAAACGAGAAAATGATACTGTAAGGTTTATGAACGAATGCTTAATAAATTTAAAATTATGTTATAAAGTATGACTGGGTTGTGCAAAACGTCGCGATGTGTTGTGCTGCTCAAATCAACAGGATAGTGGGCCGTATAGGAAACGCTATTGTAAAGGGCTAGGCTAAGCTAACTAGCCGTGCTAGGCTGATCGAGCGATAGCAACATTGAGCTAAGCTAATGGGGCAAACGGTATTAAGCTAATGGGGTTAGCAGTGGACAGCAAACTATGCTAAAAATGCTAAGCTAACTATGCTAACATGCTAAAGCTAACTATGCTAACATGCTAAAGCTACCTGTGCTAACAATGTTGCATGCTGGGAGTCTCGGGGAATATCGCGTGGTACTATTTTGGCTGACAGCGAGACCTTGTGTGTGTAAACGTGACGTAAGCATGTGGCGACGTCTCGCGGGAAGCCATCCTTAATGGCGGACTACGATTCGGTACAGGGAATTCTGGGAATTGGGGTTAGAATTGAGTGGGCACGTGGGCTGGCGTGGTGGAGGTGTGGCTGCGTAATGACGCACGTATTGTTAGTGGGATGGGGGCGCCTCCTGCAGGATGCTGGGGGACTGTGGTGCAATAGGGGTGATGTGCGAAAAAGGGCAGCAGGGGGCGATATTGTCTTAGAAAACATTATAAGCCTATTGTTTCCACAAGTCCCCCTGGTATAATGTGCGGGGTGCTCTCAAATCTCTCGCCCTGGTGGGCTCCCTCAAGAAACCCCCCCTCCCTCTCTCCTCTCCTCTCCTCTCCTCTCCTCTCCTCTCCTCTCCTCTCCTCTCCTCTCCTCTCCATCCCTCCTTTCCTCTCCCTCCCTCCTTCCCTCTCCCCCCCTCTCCTCTCCTCTCCTCTCCCCTCCTCTCCTCTCCCTCCCTCCTTCCCTCTCCCCCCTTTCCTTTCCTCTCCTCTCCTCTCCTCTCCCCTCCCCTCCTCTCCTCCCTCCCTCCCTCCCTCCCTCCCTCCCTCCCTCCCTCCCTCCCTCCCTCCCCCCCCCCCCCCCCCCCCGCCCCCCTCCGCTCCATCCCTGTCTCCCAGCTTGACTTTGTGAGATGACAGGTGCGCAAAGGGAGTTTTGTTGTTGCCTTTATGGTGGGCTTGGAGTATTGGTTATATTAATATAGTGTTACTTGCTAAAATAGGATTACATAAGGATAAATAGAATATTCATGGTCATTCTTTTGGTCTGATTAAAGTTAAGGTTGATTTAGACGGTTTTGGTAATAGTTAATGTTGCATTGTGTGTGCCCCCCCCCCCCTTCCTCCCCTTAGTCCCTGTATCCCTGTATCCCTCCCTCCTTTTTTCTTTTCCCTTCGCCCCCCCTCTGTCTCTCCTTGTATTTCGCCCTGTGGTTCTCCATCCCTAGATTGCGGCGTGTGTTGTGGGCATTTGGTTGTGGGTTTATTTGAACTGCGTTGTTATTGTGTATGTGAAGTGGGTACCGGATGGGCGCTGGCCTGTCTAGGTGCAGGTGGTGGTAGGTTGAGTTGTGATATTCCTTGGTGGGAAGCTTGGGGTGTTTCCGTTCAGGTTCGAAACTGAAGGGAGGACGCTTTGGGCTGTAGGTTGGCGGTTCTTTGTGTATTCAGGGAGCTGGGTGAATATTGCGGTGGCATAGTGCGGGTGTCCGTGAATTTATTAACGTGGCCAGCTGTACTATGTGTCGGTCAGGGTTTTAGTGATCTAAGTTGCTAAAAGTTTATTGTTTTCCCTGATTGGTGGTTGGTAGCAGTAACAACAATAATTGATTTTTAGTGTTGTGAGGGGGTAATGGTTGTGTGTAAGGATGAATGAAGTTGATGTTGTATGAGGAGTGTGTGAAGCAAAAGCGAATAATACATTTAGTCGAGACGCTAATCGGGCAGTTAAAGTAAGAAATAAGGTTAGGATAAACAGATTCATCAAGCAAAGAGAGATTGGAACGGATGAAAGACCAGGTTTACCAGGATTATTAGACAAATTGATAGGCATGGGACTAATGATTATGTCTCCCAGAAAATCAGGTGGAGAGAACACACAGGGGATTGGAAACCTCCAGTGTTCCTGTTGAAGGAACGGACAATCAAGATAAGCTGTATCGTTATTTTCAAACAGATCACACTGTGTCTCTCTAAAAATTTTAGTATAGTGTTGCCCGACATTTCCAATGCATAACGAATAGTGGAAATAACAAGGAAATGCCACTGTATTAAGTCTGGATGTTTTTGCTTTCTTTCTGTACAGGTGCTCGGCTGGACAGGAGCTCTAACCGATTTCCATAACCATCTAGGGAAACGGCTGTAATGAGCCTTGGTATAAGTATGAATGATAAGCCAGTTATCAATCCTTGTCTGCACGGTAAAAATTTGACAGTGTGAGTGTTTTAACTCAAGTAAGTAGAAATAGTGAAAGACAGAGAAACTTGTTTTTTCAAACGGTGTTGCAGGAGTGTTTGAAAGGGTGGAGTGAATGACAGTAACATAGGAAGTTCACCTTAGAGGAACATTTGATAGGAACAACTGAAGCGTTAGATGCAATAACAATAGAATAACAACAACAACAATATGGAAAAGGGCCTTAGTGATCAGGCCATTGGGGGGAGAAGGCCGAGAGCCTCTGCAGACATTTCCCAGATAGACTTTACCAGTGATTATGATCTGATTGATTGGAATATGGACTTCTCTCATGTGACCAGTACGACAGAAGGACTTGAAATGTTGACTTTGGTTCCAATACAGGGGAGTGAACCAGTGACAATGGTGTTACTCCAACCAGAACCGATTCAAGCTGGAGTGTCCATTGCAGGCGACTGCGGTTTAACCAAGGGGCAGAAAAAGAGACTGAGGTTACAGCAGTCCCACGAAGTCCACTCTGGCTGGATGGCTGGAACTGAGACCGACAGCAGGTATGGAATACACGAACAGTTTCTACAGCCCACCCGTTTCCCATGTCCACCCTGCCCTCAGCACCAAAGCCAAGATGAGAGGCGGAACCCAGCGATGGGGAGTCAAACCGCCAGTGCTGAGATGGGGGAAGAGGCAGCATACTATAGACAACAGAGAGCGTTTGTGACAGCGTTCGAACAACACGAGGCAGTTCATCGAGATCTGATGAAGACACAGTTGGAGATCGGTCAAGCCGCACACGAGACTCAGAGATTGGAACAAGAACTGGCAAGAAAGGCTGCGCTACTAGAAGCGACAGCTGTTGAGATCATGCTTCGGGCGTCTGACCTAGGCCGCCGTGATCAAAGAGTGCCCTGTGCTCCGTTGCCCGGACAGGGAACTGGGCCGCGACAGGGTGAGCAGAACCGCAGGAGGGGTGAGTTTCCAGGCCCCTCCCAACAAGAGAAGGCCCGAGGAGAGGCAGCAGAAAAGGACAGGTATGCCCCTCTCTCCTCCAGGCAACAGGACATGCGACCAGAGGACAGGAGAGGGGTGGACCTGGCGAGGACTGTGGGATGCCAGCCGAGAGACTGCGGGAGTCGTGGTAAACTGGAACCCCTGGGATGGCCGGCGTCGGCTGTGTGCTGGCATTGTGGGGAGGTTGGCCATTTCGCTCGGTCATGTGACAAAGGGTGGTGGGCTCAGCAAAAGTCCAGTAGAAGGCGAGAGTCCATCAGAGAAGGGAGTTGCTGGAAATGTGGAGAGTTGGGACATTTTCAGAGGGGGTGTAAATAGGGGGTGTCTGCATAGGTCATAGGTTGAATAAGAGCGAAGCGGAAATGCACAAACAAAGCCTTTTGGGTGCTCGAGTAAATAGAGTTATTGATAAAGTAAAGTGGAAAATGAGACTGATTAGAATAAGGATAGAGACGAGGATACATGGATAAGGTTTAATTAAGTGTGCGAGTTACTAAAATGGTTTGGAAGACTAACCTGGGTAAGTTGGGGCTATAGAGGGATGACGTAACTGAATTACATGGGCTAATCAAACTAACAAAATTGATGGCTTTAGACAGGAACAATGGAACATTTAATATTAGACAGAGTTAGAAACAAAGGACTATTTATAGTAGTGATTACATACCTGATCGAAGGGTGGTCAAGTTGAATAAAAAAAAAAAAAACACAACAATATTATTTAATCATTACTTATTTTATTTCTTTTTGGATTTTTTATTTTGCTGTCTTAGTTTTTGCGGGGGTATTTATGCCTCTAGATAATAGTTAAATTCTGTTGGATGGGTGTGTAGCATGTAGGCACTCACAATTTTTTTGTTTATTTACAATTTTCTTTGTTTTTGTTTGGCTATATTTTTTTAGGAACTGGCTGGCTGGGAGGGATCTCTCGCCGGTCAGGGATAGCAGGTGGTGGTGACACAGCGAGACTGGTAGGAGGTCTGATATAATGAGCTGGAAACTGGGAATGGACGGGAGCTGGTTCATGGTTTGTTTTCCGCTCATTAAGAGTCCAGATGTAGAATCTGGGCGGTTGTGTCACTTTTTGAGTTATGGTAAGGGTTGGGGAAATATATTTCTCTGTCTATAGAAAGCTCTGTAGGTTTTTGGTCGAAATTGGCCGAAATAGTGTTCATGTAGGGTGCAGACATGTGAATTTGATGATTGACTTATGGAAGACTCTGCACCGGCTTGTTGAAAGCTGGCGGAGTGTGTGTGATGTGTGTTTAAAGGAACTGTGGTTTGTTGACCATGCACATAGGTTCTGTTGGTGATTGGCCTCGTCTAGAGCTGACTGTCCGGACCGAGGAGCTGTCGGGAAACAAGGTAATTGATAGTGAAATAATGGATATTCCACTTTCAAGGGTGGAAGTGGTAGTTGTGTTGATTTTGAGATATTTGATCTAGTAAAACAGTACAGCACAAAAAGAAATGAGACAAAGGTGATTTGATTGAATAAATAACTTAAGAAGCTGTGAAATACATAGATAATTAATTTGGAGAAAAATGTATTGTCAAAATACAGAACAGTAAAGATGTATCTGCGAAAGTAAAAGTTTCCAATCTATTGTGTGTTTGTAAATAATAATCCAAAATGCAAAAAGGACAGAGGGAAAATCGTTTCCTTCTGTGGAAAATCGGAGCAGTACCAAGACCTGCATACAACAAAGAAGAGGCTGTGATTAGCACAAAATACAACAAGAAGAAAACGGTCAAAAACAAGTTAGCAGTAAAGGCCTCAGGAGGTTGAAATAGGGATAACTGACAGGGAGGTAATTGAGGCCTCAGTGGTCTTTTCAAGGAGAAAAAATGATTTATGTTGCTTGTTTGAATTTCCCTCAAATGTTTAGAACTGTTAGTCTTATATTGGTGTGAGGTAATAATCTTTTCTTGCAGAGTCCATTACACAAAATAGACATTTGGTTAATTACATGGATAAAATAGTCTAAACAAAAAAGCTGTTATTGAAAGAGTGTTTCCTTGTAAAAACAGGAACAGCTTTCTTAGTCTGAAGTCATGATAATAACTGATAAATGTGTATAACTGTGCAAGAAGAAGAGGTAAGTGAAATTTTGGATTTTTTTAATTTTTGGAATTTTTTTAATAATTGTTTATGTTTTATGGTAATTATAATCATTTTGATTTTGAAATTTACTGGTTACATAATGAGGGTAGACCCCTCAGAGAAGGGATTGTCGTAAATTAAATTGATCAAAATGACCCGTATAAGCATTACAGGAGGGATCAAAATCATCTAGCGGTTTTTGGGAAAGGCCATAGGAGAATTCAGTCAAAGGCTAACAGTGCAACCCTTCACCCTTCACCTAGCAGCTATAGGAAAAAGCCCAGAGTACCATAAAAATAAGAACAGATCAAATGGCAAACAAATGAAACCTCTTTCCCCACACAACAAAGTGGGATGGAGGGCCCAATACTTAACTTTAAGTCAGGCCTGAAGGCCGGCACCAGAGTTCTGTTTACTTTAGCTAAACAGTCCAAACAGACCTTTCTGGAATACCCACTGTTAGGTTGAGTGGGTACTATATTTCCATCTGTATGAGGGTCGAATTCAGGGACACTTGGGTAAATCATTCGAAAAGGAAACTAGTTCACATCCCCTCTGTAAGGTCACCTTGTAACGAGCCGAAAATAGTCATGTCACTTCCTTATTGGTCAGGGAACCCAGTTCTTTCGTGGTAAGCCAATTAGAACAGGTACAGGAGTCTCCGTTCTGTGACATCACGGGGCAGAGACTCGACCACTGGGCGGGGTTTGGGTGATTCCTATATTTACCACAGGTTGAGAGACATGAAAAAAACGCACGGAGACCAGCAGACCACGTCGACGCACGGAGAGCATCATCTTGAGACGACCCCCAAAACCTACGCTGAAAACCTATCCAATCGAGACGTGCTGCAGATGCTTTTAGACAATAGAAAAGTTGGCGAGAACTTTAAGCTGTGTGGATCTTCCAATAAACGACGGCCAGACTGTCTTTGTACCGTTAGCGCCTGGCTCCGACTCCAAATCATTTATAAGACAATTGAACAGAACGTGTGAGTACAACAGCAGAGATACTATAGAGATCCACTATACGATCCTAAGACTTTAGTAGATAGATTCATTGAAAATACACGTTAAAGCCAATGCAGGGACTCTAAGAATTCTGGACATCTAGCTCCATTGCTTCCTCACCAATGACGTGTTTGATGGACGACGGTCCTCTCCTCCCTCTGGGAGGGAACCAGCCTCCTGCTGGTTAACTACAGAACTAATGTAAAGCAATGGGGCTTTTGCTTTTTAAAACCATTAATCACACTGTCAGCCCTCCTCTCCCCTCTGTTCCTGCTTTTTCAAATGATGACTGTAACAGTTTTCTTTTCTTTTTTGTAAACAAGGTTGCAGTTGTGAGGGCAAGTATCATCCCCTCTTGCTCCCCTCCAGTGGTGCAGTCCTAATATTGGAACTGGTAACACGCCACGCCACGTGCACGTGCACGCGCGGGTACGTGCATGCGCACAGAACTGATTTATACACACACACGCACACACACACACGCACACACAAGCGCATATACGCAAGTGCAATCTTTCTATCATACAAGCTATTCTTGCTCTATATTTGTGTGAATGTGCGCGTGGAAAGCTGGCGCGCAGCACAGACGCTTGATTCAATATCATAAGCAGGTAGACCCCCATCACGAATTCCGAGCCACATTAGTATTCACCTCCACTGCCTGTGTCACACAGAATGAAGGGGGAGATGCATTCAGATAAGCCAACACCCAGACACTTAGTCTACCTGCGCTTTTTGTTATGTAAAACGGTGGCCGGGTACTAGTCACAACGAATGGATACAGCGCATTTTTGTGTGCGCGTACACGCGAGTACACATCCGTGTGCGATCGCGCGTACTTCTGCCTCAGTGATCTGGTAACACGCCGTGTAACCGGGTGTGACCGCGACTCCACCACTGCTCCCCTCTCCCTATGTCACCAGTTCGGGAGGCAACCTTGAGTAACCTCTCCTGTATCACCTTACCGAACCGAACACATTTGCCAGGTCAAAAAAAATACCACATTTAAATCTCTTTTCTCTATCTTGGCTAATTGAATCTGGTGCCATATCACGCTTGTGTGTTCTATACATCCGGAAAACCCTGGGATTCCTGCTTTCTGCACTGTGGTGTCTAAACAATTCCTTTCTAGATAGTTTGCTAGCCTCTGTGCCACTATACTAAAGAAAATCTTACCTTCTACATTCAGGAGAGATATAGTCCGAAGACTTTGTTTGAGCCAATCAGCAATACCTACTGATTCACATGACTGAGTTGCCCGTGACCTCAATGCGGTCTCATCAGAAAATGTAAATAAAGTCCTTAATCGACCACAGAAAAAAGGTACATAATATAATGTATGTTATGTTATATCTATATATGAATAATATATTTACGTTTCGTATCGACCTATCTTAAAACTCTAAGATAGGCTATCTTCTTGTCTGAGTCTGGAGAAGACAGTAAGAGCTTTTCCCATAATGTTGGTGTTGTGGTGACCCACTTGGGACATATAGACATTCACCAAACCCTGAGCAAAGTTACGGCTCCTTTAAAGGAACACTCCAACATTTTGGGAAATTAGCTTATTTGCCATCTACCCTGGAGTTAGACAAGAAGATACATACATTTTTCTTCTCTGTGCATGCAGTAGGAGTAGGAAGACGTGCACCGTTAGCCTAGCTTAGCGTCAATCACTGGAAGTAGGTTCCTCCATTAGCCTAGTTCCCAACTTCTTCCTACTCCTACTGCATGCACAGAGAAGAAAAAGGTATGCATCTTCTTGTCTAACTCCAGGGTTCCCAAAATGTTGGAGTGTTAAGATACATACATTTTTCTTCTCTGTGCATGCAGTAGGAGTAGGAAGACGCGCACCATTAGCCTAGCTTAGCGTCAGTCACTGGAAGTAGGTTCCTCCATTAGCCTAGTTCCCAACGTCTTCCTACTCTTACTGCATGCACAGAGAAGAAAAAGGTATGTATCTTCTTGTCTAACTCCAGGGTAGATGGCAAATAAGCTAATTTCCCAAAATGTTGGAGTTTTCCTTTAAGACTCTGGGTTCAGAGTGGAGAAACTAGGCATTCTGGGAAACTAGTTTTGTTTATGTTTACATGTTGGCTGTACCCATTGAATGTAACTATTCAATGGCTAACTGACTTCTATGTTTAGAGGTAAAAGGATGTAACTACTGACGTTATTTATTTCATGTTCGGAAGTAAAGGGATTCGACTCGACAACTGTCTACACGTCCTGCATTCCTACAGTGTAAATAGCCCACTTTGACTACCTAGGATGGCTTGAATGAATGAATGAATGAAAACTTTATTTAACAGATTGCAGAATGGGTACAATACAGTACGGCTCAATACATACAATTGTTAAGGGGATGCAGACCTGAGAAAGACGTTTGTCTTGTTTCCATCAGGGTCCCCTTAGAGTAGACGACAGAGTACAGCACCTTGCAATGGGCCTGGTCTACAAGATACACTATACGATACTTCCCAAAGGTCAGTGAATACCACGACCACAACACCAGAGGGAGCTCAACAAATCATGTTAAACCCAGATTCGGCTCAAACAAGGGACTAAACACGTTTCGCAAATATGCCACATCAATGTGGAACGCCTTACCCAAAGCTGTAAAGGAATGTGAATCCCTACCCACATTCAAAACCGCTCTCAAAGAGCACCTACGGGAGGCTGCAATTCAAAACTGGCCACCGTAAATGTCCAAACCCCCCCACCCCCACCTAATAGACAGTCTCCTCCCCACCGTATGTATATATTCTCTCCCCACTGTATGTATATTTCTCTACCACCCACCCACCTCCTCCTAATGTACTGTCTCCTCCCCACCGTATGTATATATTCTCTCCCCACCGTATGTATATTTCTCTCCCACCCACCCACCCCCTCCTAATGTACAGTCTCCTCCCCATCATATGTATATATTCTCTGTTAGGATCTATGGGTAACAGTACTGTATATTTGCATATCTTATATGTCACAAATGTAACAGTACTATATACCTGTATGTCATTCATGTATGTCCCTATGCCATAAATGTCATGATGTCATGTATGTAATAAATGTCACTATGAATTGAAAATGGGGGACCCTGATATAAACAAGACAAACGTCTTTCTCTGGTCTGCATCCCCTTAACAATTGTGTGTATTGAGCCGTACTGTATTGTACCCATTCTGTAATCTGTTAAATAAAGTTTTCATTCATTTCATTCATTCATGTGCTTACAGTCTTCTCCAGAGTCAGACAAGAAGATACCAATATACCAAAGGTAGCCGCATTTCTGGCAGACGTTTCTGGTCATGTGAGAGTAATAGTAGAAATACATAGATATAAGCAATACAGGCAGCTGGGTGGCGCAGCGGAGATTGCGCTCGTCACCAATGCAAGAGACTCCGGTCTCGAATCCGGGTGTCAGCATTGCCTCCGGCTTGGGTGGTAATCTGGAAGTTGTGGACAGCGACTCCTACGGGTCGGTTGGGGGACACCTGACCGGCAGAGACAGGAAATGGCAAGCGTAGTGTGAGCCTCCCACACGTTACACCTCGCCAATGAGAGTCCCCGCTGGCAGGTGAAAAGATGTGACAGGCTGCCTCCTCGTGTACCGGAGGGGACACGTGATGCAGGGCTTCTATCCTCCCTACAGCCGACCAGTGGGAGGCATATGCGAGCAACGTTCAAGACAGGGGAGGGGAGAATTGGAAACACGAAATTGGGATGGGAGAAAAATAGAAAAATAAGGAGAAAAAGTGGATAAAAAAAAATATATATAAGCAATACAATTAGATCTGAAGTTGTAATCATGTAGTTAAAATATGGCCTTGCAAGTGCATTTGCAAATGATGGACTTGAGGAGGGAGGCCTGGTCCTCGTGCAGACAGACCAGATATTCACACCTTCAAATTAGCAACGGTTAAAAGTTTTATGAATTGCATTTCATTGTCAGTGTTTATTTTCTGTACATGAATTAGCCAATAAATTAAACGAAAAGAAGTAAAGTGTTCCTTTATTAATCTCCTTGGGTAAATGAATAACAGTGTCCTAACAGTGTTTATTAAGAGTCACGGGACACGGGAGACTGCAATTCAACACTGGCCCCTGTAAATATCCTAACCCAACCCCCTCCAATGTACAGTCATTTACCTAGTATGGTTTTGTCAATAGTCCAATGTACAATTTTGTTTGTTTGTACAGTGTCTCCCCCCCCCCCTCAATGTACAGTTTTGCTTGTTTATACAGTGTGCCCCCCCCCCCGCAACCACCTCCAATGTAAATTACCCAGTATGGTTGTCAATATCCCAACGTACCCAACCCCCCCCACCCAACCTCCTCCAATGTACAGTTTCTACGTCAAATGTATATACTCCCTTTTCGTGACTCCTTCTGTATCACAAACAGTACTGTATTTGCAAATCTGTATGTCTGTTATGTCGTAGTAAGAAGAAGTAATGGACACTTTAGTACCAGCATCTGTATTTATTCACGTTCATGCCTAGAGCTAACTTGCTCAGTCCTTCACTCCACCTGGTGTGTCACGCCGGGGCACATCACCCCGGTGTAACCCATGCTCTAGGTTAGAGCTCCGCCTACAGGCCTAGTGGAGACACCACATATCCTTCTCAATAAGACAATACTTACATGGCTGGTTATAACAGTAACTTAGAATCCATTAAGTCTAAACAGTAAAGAACATTTCAAAGTGTGTAGGCTACTCTTACCTTTCTTAAGTTATAACTAAGATAGAGTCCATTAAAGCTAAACAGTAAAAAGAACATTCACTCTACTGTTCTTATTCCTGCCTATGAAAAACAGAATAAACATTTGTATACCTATTTCAATTCTATGCATTACTAGCATTCAAGTCTGCCACAATTATAATTAACCAGAACTGTTAACTCTTTCACCTTTCAGCATTACTAATATCAATATTACATAACACTTTTCTCAGTGGCTCATCACAAAGTCCTGAGTCCACACAGGTGCTCGTCTCGACCTGGCCTGTCTTACAGGTTCTGTGTGTGTGTCAGAAGGTGGCCCTGTTGCAATGTCACCGTCCAAAGGCGACCCCTCGCCGTCCCCCTCTCCTCTCCAAAGAGAGACCGGAGCCAGATGGGACGCATTCCAACAGCGTCCATCAGCCAGCATGTAGGTGTGCGGCCCTTTCTGTCCCACCACCTTGAGTGGCTTGGAGAACTTGCACTGAGTCTTAGGAAGAATGCCAGGTTTCTTAACCCGAACGTATGAGCCACAGGGGAACGACACACTCTTCGCACCTCGCCTTTGATCCGTGTACGCCTTGCTTCTGTCCTGTTGCACTGCCACTCTGGCGGCTATGTCCTCCGACGAGTGTGGTGTGGCTTGTGGAATCTGAAATCCAGCCACATGGAGTTTGGTGCGCATAGGCTTACCATGCAACAGTTCTGCTGGTGAGTGCTGTGTCGCAGAGTGAGGAGTAGACCGGTAGGCCTGTAAGAAGTCTGTTGTAAACTCCTTCCATTGCTTGCCTTCCAGCGAGGCCGTCTGCAAACTGTCTTTCAAACTGCGGTTAAAGCGTTCTATTTCCCCATTTGCCCGAGGATAATACACAGATGACTTCCTGTGCACTATGCCCCTGTCTTGGAGAAATGCCTCAAACTCCCGAGACACAAACTGAGAGCCGTTGTCAGAGACGAGCTCTTTCGGATTGCCCTCTCTGCTGAAAACTGTAGATAGGAATATTGTCACAGTCCGTGATGTAACCTGTGGCACAAAAGCTCAGGCCACTTACTGTAGTAGTCTATTAGTGTGATTGCAAAGCGACAGTCCAGGGGCGCTCTATCAAAGGGCCCCACCACGTCAATTGCCAGTTTCTCCCAAGCCCCAGTAGGATAGGGCACAGGCTGCAGTGGAGAGGTGCGTGTGACTGCCGACTTGTCATGTGACTGGCATGTGTTGCATGCTTTGATAGCCGACTCAACCTGGGCATCCATGCCAGGCCACCAGTATACTTCTCTGAGTCTCTGTTTTGTCCTCACGATTCCCTGGTGAGTGTCGTGAGCCAGGGAGATCAGTTTGGGCTGTAGACTCTCTGGGACGAGCAGTCTATATGGGCCTCGCACGACACAGTCATCGTGTAGAGAGAGTTCGTTCTGTAGTTTGAAGAACCTCCGTAGGTCCGGGTCTAGATCCTTTTCTGATTTAGGCCATCTGGAGGTGAGTATCTCACGTAGTTTCAGTTGCACCGGGCAGGCAGTGCATGCAGCTTTGAACTCCGCCGCCGTGATAGCTGAGAAATCAGAGACAAAGGCTACCACTTCCACGTCCTCCTCCTGGCTAGGTTCTGATCCGGGCAGTGGGAGACGGGACAGGCAGTCCGCAGTAACGTTTTCTCTGCCGGGCTTGTACTGAATGTCATAGCAGAATGACATTAGCCTAGCGGACCACCTGGCCACGCGCATGCCCGCTCTACCTTGACCTTTTGAAGAGAGCAGTGTGGTCAGGGGACTGTGGTCTGTCCGTAGTGTGAAGTGTCTTCCCCACAGGTATGTCCTCCACCTTTCCGTTGCCCACACACAGCCCAGCGCCTCTTTTTCCACAGTAGAGTATTTCCTCTCTGCCTGGGACAGCGTGCGGGAGGCGAACGCCACAGTCCTTTCTGAGGCGTCCGGATGCATCTGGGTGAGGACGGCGCCCAGACCGTAGTCCGATGCGTCTGTAGTGACGACCGTGGGCAGCTCAGGGTCAAAGAGTGAGAGTGCAGGGCTATCAACTATGAGTCCTTTAACTGCCTCAAAACTCTGCTGAGCCTCAGGAGTCCAGTTGAATGTTGCTGACCCTCGAAGCAGCGCTCGCAGCGGCTCCACGACAACGGCGTAGTCTGGGATGAATTTTGCATACCACCCTGTGAGCCCCAGGAATGACCTCAGCCTGATGAGATCTGTAGGTGGGGGCAGCTCAGACACCGCAGCAGCGTGAGATGCGTCAGGTTGTAGTCCTTTTGCTGACACTGTGTGCCCCAGGAAAGTCAGCTCCGTTTTCCTGACGTGACACTTGGAGTAGTTGAGCTTGAGCCCCGCGTCGTCTATGCGTCGCAGCACTGCCGTCAGGTTCCTGTCGTGCTCCTCCACTGATGTACCTGTGACAATGATGTCATCAAGATAGCACTGGACCCCCGACAGACCTTTGAGGATTATTGACATCATCCGTTGGAAACAGCTGGGTGCCGATGCCAGTCCGTACGGCACTCTCTTAAAGCGAAACAGTCCATCATGAGTAATGAATGTCGTCAAGCTACGGCTGTCCTCGTGTAGTGTAACCTGGTGATAAGCACTCTGGAGGTCTAATGTCGAAAACAGTGTCGCGCCCCTCAATTCTGTAAACAGTTCCTCCATGTGGGGTAGTGGAAACCCATCTATGACTACTGCCTTATTTGGCTCCCTCAGGTCCACACAGAGGCGTAATTCTGCGTTTTTCTTTGTAGTAACGACTATGGGCGAGATCCATTCAGATGCCTCTACAGGCTCGATTATGTCCTGCTCTACCAGTCTCTTTATCTCCTGGGATACAGCTGCTCTAACTGAGAATGGCAATCTACGTAGTCGTTGTTGTACCGGTCTGACTTCTGGACGTATTTTCACCTTATGTGTGAATGCCTTTGCACACCCAAGTGTATTTTTCTCAACACTGGTCGCAACTGAATTTGTCTGGTTGTACTGAGCTGACGTGACCTTGCCGTCTAGTATCTGCATCTGTAACGCAGTAAACAGGTCCCTCCCTAACACTGGAGACCCATTCTGCACAATGTAAATTTCTGCGTCAGTGCAGCGGTCACCAAAAGCTACACTAGCCTTCAAGCATCCATGAACGGGGATTGCATTACCTCCGTAGCTGACTAGACTTAGCTTTGGTGTTGTAAGAGATGCATTAGGGAATAATTGCATGTAACTCGCTCTGGGCAAAATAGACACAGCTGAACCTGTATCTAGCATGAGCTCAATGTCCTGACCGTCTCGTTCATCTGTGCTAACCTGCACTGTACACACTATCTTTTCAACCGAACGTGCACCATCTACCATGCACAATACAGTCACTTCAGGTACAATCTCAGACTCGGTTACCTCACCCACTCTGTTAGAGCCCCGACACACTTTTGAAAAATGTCCCTTCTTTTTACACGTGTTGCACAGTGCATCCCTAGCAGGGCATCCATCAAAGCTGGCGATGTGTTGAGGAGAGCCACATCTGTAACATGTCTTACCCTGCATAGATTGTGTAGGCAAGGGTTGCGGTGACGCATTGAAATTACCCCGCTGTGACTTGTACTGTCGCGAGCGTGAAAACTGGACCGCCTCCACCGTGCTCTCCGGCTGTCCCTGAAGCATGGCTTTTGCCTCCGACAACGCGGTTTCAATCTGAGCAGCGATCATTACAGCCTTGGTCAGTGTCAGTGGAACTTCCAGTAGTAATCGCTCCCTGATGCGTGCTGAGTTGGTCTTTTCGACCAGCTGGTCCCGGATCATTTCCTCTTCCATCCCCCCGAACTCACAAGTTGTAGCTAGCTCCTTCAGGGAGGCAATGTACTGGTCCGTGCTCTCGCCGCTGCGTTGGCTACGTTGACGAAAACGGTAGCGCTCCGCCACTACATTAACTTTCCGTGTAAAGAACTTTCTAATAACTGATAAAGCTGTGGCGTACTTATCATCTGCCACCGTCATTGTGTAGAAAAGTCTTTGTCCTTCCACTCCCAAACAATGGACGAGCAGGGCACGCTTGCGCGCGTCAGGTAGCTCCTTCTCGGACATGGCTAGTAGGTAATTTTCGAACGAGCGGATCCATGCCGTGAATGGAATGGCTGGCTCTCCGCCGTTTTGAAGAAAAGGTGCCGGTTGGCTTAGGTTCAACATCGACATCGTCGTCGCCAATATGTTATGTCGTAGTAAGAAGAAGTAATGGACACTTTAGTACCAGCATCTGTATTTATTCACGTTCATGCCTAGAGCTAACTTGCTCAGTCCTTCACTCCACCTGGTGTGTCACGCCGGGGCACATCACCCCGGTGTAACCCATGCTCTAGGTTAGAGCTCCGCCTACAGGCCTAGTGGAGACACCACAATGTCATAAATGTATAGATGTAGCAGTACTGACTATCTGTATGTCATGTATGTCATATATGTCCTGATGAATTGAAAATGGGGGACCCTGATGTAAACAAGACGAAAGTCTTTCTCTGGTCTGCATCCCCTTAACAATTGTGTGTATTGAGCTGTACTGTATTGTACCCATTCTGAAATCTTTTAATAAAGTTTTCAATCAATCAATCATAGTCCTAACAGTGTTTATTATTAAGTGTGTAATAGTCATAACCGTTCTCAAGTTCACTAGCCGTTAGCCCTCCAGCAACTGCCATGTCTTCACCCATTCCCAGTATGAACACGCGGCGGGGACTGTAATGAAATGACATGTTTTCAGTTTGAGGACATTGGTCGTGGAGTTACTTACCTCGCCTACGCTAAGTGCAGTTAGCTTGATTGTCCAGCTGGTGGAGCCAGAGCTCCTTGTGTATCTGCAACGTGAGAGAACATAACAGAAAAACAGGGAGAGATTGGATCGTAAAGTCAACTTGATGTCACCCGCTGATCGTTCGGTTGAGGTTACATTTACCTTTGTCTATATTATTCAGATTCGTAGAAAATATATGCAACTCTTCCTCTTTTAGGTGTTTTTGAGTTTAGATATTTAGCTCGTATCCTACCTCCCTCCCTACCTGGAGGGAACAGATGGTGGAGGTAAACGGTACCCTATCCCCCCCCCCCCTCACAGTGAGCTGTGGTGTTCCACAAGGAAGCATACTAGGACCGCTACTATTCCTAATTTATGCAAATTACATGTCGTCAGCTTGTGACTGCAACTTGTTCCTGTTTGCGGACGACTCAGCCCTGCTGGTCTCTGACAAGAACAAGTTACAGGTTGAAAAAGCCCTCAGCTCGGAACTAGGCAAAATCTGCATATGGCTCGCCGACAACAAACTATCATTACACATGAGCAAAACAGAGTCCATTCTCTTCGGTTCAAATAACAAACTCAGCAAGACCGACGGCTTCTCGGTTACAGTGGGTGACAATATTATCACAAGGAAAGATGAAATTACCTACCTGGGTTCCATCCTAGAGGCTAATCTTTCCTGTGACAAAATGGCATCCAATGAAATAAAAAAAGTCAACCAACGAACGCGATTCTTGTACCGGATCTCCTCTCTGGTAAACAAGAATACCCTGAAGACCCTGCGCACATATCGTGGTGATGGCGCCGCCCCGTTCGGCTGCCTCTCTGTTCGCTCCGTCGAGACTGTGTTTACTTTTGTTAATATTTATAGTTTTTAGAGTTTTGTGCGTACCAACTGTTGGTGCATTTAATGTATATGACCGTCAGTCACTCATAGACATTGGATTACGGGAAACTTACCAACTGGATTACTCGCTGGATCAGCTTTCCGAACCACATCAATGGCCTGAAGAAATCCTCCGGAGATTAGGACCAGACCCTTTGTTCCCAGAGCCCAGGAAAAGACGACGAGGAAAGAGGGCTGGGATCCGAAACAGGCTGAGATCCAGACGCCATCGTACACCACTTCCCAGTATATTGCTAGCCAATGTACAATCAATAGACAATAAACTGGATGACATCCGAGCAAGGATTCAATATCAAAGAGACGTTAGGGACTGCAATGTCCTTTGCTTCACCGAAACATGGCTGACGCCGGAGGTTCCAGATCACGCATTTCAACCAGCGGATCACTTCTTTATCCATAGAAAGGATCGGTCATCATCAGAGTCCGGTAAACAACGTGGAGGGGGTATTGCCTTCATGTTTAACAAAAATTGGAGTGACCCAACGAACGTGAAGGAACTATCCAACCACTGCTCCCCAGAACTGGAATATATAACCATCAAGTGTCGTCCTTTCTTCCTCCCGAGGGAGTTAACGGCGATCGTCCTGGTCGGAGTGTATATTCCACCGCAAGCTGAAGCCAGCAACAAGGTTGCGCTCTCCAGACTACACGACGAGGTAAACAGAATCCAAGAGGCGAATGTTAACGCCGCCATTTTAGTTCTGGGAGATTTCAATAGCGCCAATCTGAGAAAGGTATTGCCCGACTTCTATCAGCATGTGACTTGCAACACCAGAGGCGGTAACATCCTAGATCACTGTTACACGCAATTTAAAGGTGGCTACAAGGCTCATTCTGATAGTGGCTTCGGTAAGTCAGATCACGCATCAATTTTTCTTACACCGAAGTACAGACAGAAAATTAAAAGTACTCCCGTAGTCTCGCGAGAGGTGCAGAAATGGGATGTGACGTCAGAGGATACGATCCGGTCAGTGTTTCACAACACAGACTGGAATGTGTTCCGCGACACAGATAACATTAATGCCTACACGGAGACAGTGCTGGACTATGTTTGTACTAGGGTGAAAGAAACAATCCCCACTACCAAAATGAAAGTTTACCCAAATCAAAAACCCTGGGTAGACAAATCCGTCCGTGAAGCTCTGAGAGAGCGCACCAAAGCATACAACGACGGCCTAGAGGCAGGCAACATGAATGACCACAAGGTGGCGCGATACAACGTAAGGAGGACTGTGTCAGAGGCCAAACGACGCTACAGGGATAAAATTGAACTCCAGTTTGAACAAGCTGACTCTAGAGCTATGTGGCAGGGGCTCAAAACGATGACAGACTACAAAGGCGCCTCCCTCAAACTGAACAGTGACATCTCCTTAGCAAATTACCTCAATACCTTCTATGCGAGGTTTGATGCTGGTAATAACAACACCAGCTCACAAGCCTCGGCAATGGGGGGGGGGGGGGGTCGGCTGCTGATGGAGGCGCAGTGTTCAGGGTAACAGAGCATGAGGTGAGGCGGACCTTTAAAAAAGTGAATATCAGGAAGGCAGCAGGTCCAGACGGCATCCCCGGCCGCGTCCTAAAAGTCTGTGCCGACCAACTGGCCCCAGTATTCACTGACATATTTAACCTGTCCTTAGAACAGGCTGTCATCCCCACCTGCCTGAAGAAGTCCACTATTATCCCTGTACCCAAAAAATCCAAGCCTGCTTGCCTCAACGACTACCACCCTGTAGCTCTCACCTCCATAGCCATGAAGTGCTTCGAGAAGCTAGTAAAGGGCTACATCTGCTCCTCCCTCCCCATCAACATGGACCCCCTGCAATTTGCATACCGCCCCAACAGGTCCACGGAGGACGCCATATCCCATGTGCTGCACACAGCAGCATCACACCTGGACAAGAGGCAGGGGAACTATGTGAGAATGCTATTCATCGACTACAGCTCGGCATTCAATACCATAGTCCCCTCCATACTCATAGCCAAGCTCAGGGACCTGGGCTTGGGCTATGACCTCTGCCAGTGGGTCTTGGACTTCCTGACTGGCAGACCCCAGGTGGTGAGAGCAGGCAACTGCACCTCCTCATCCATCACCCTCAACATAGGGGCCCCCCAGGGCTGTGTTCTGAGTCCCCTCCTCTACTCCCTGTACACACACGACTGTGTGGCTCAGCGGAGTAGCAATACAATCGTCAAATTTGCTGACGACACAGTGGTGGTGGGCCTGATCTCTGCCAACGACGAGAGGGCCTACCTGGAAGAGGTCAAGGTCCTGGCGGGATGGTGCCAGGAAAACAGCCTCTCCCTGAACGTCAGCAAAACAAAGGAGATGATTGTGGACTTCAGGAGGTCGGGGTCAAGGACTACAGCCCCCTCAGCATCGACGGGGCACCGGTTGAGAGAGTCAACAGCTTCAAGTACCTCGGAGCCTACATATCCGAGGACTTGACATGGACCACACACATTAACAGTGTGGTGAAGAAGGCACGACAACGCCTCTACTTCCTCAGGCGCCTAAGGAAGTTCCAAGTCAGCCAGAAGATCCTTAAGAACTTCTACTCATGTACAATAGAGAGCATCTTGACCGGCAACATCACCTCCTGGTTTGGGAATAGCACTGCAAAAGACCAAAGCAGACTACAAAGAGTGACACGTTCAGCCGAACGCACAATTGGAGGGGGGCTCCCCACCCTCCAGAACATTTACTACAAGCGTTGCAAGGGGAAGGCTAAGAGAATTATTAAGGACTCGAGCCACCCGAACAACTGCCTCTTTGAACTGCTGCCGTCAGGCAAGCGATACAGGAGTCTCAAGGCGAGCACAGAAAGACTCAGAAGTAGCTTCTATCCCCAGGCCATCAGGCTGCTAAACGAACAATGAATGAACACTACACAACAACAACCACCAAACACACATAGCACACACATCCACACGCACACACTCACTTTAAACAAACACACTGTAGCACCCACTCCACACACTTTATAGCACACACCCACTTTAAACAAACACACTGTAGCACCCACTCCCCACACTTTATATTTATGGATGAAGGATTGCACTACAACTCGTACACCTTACTGTAAATTTTACCTAAAATTGTACCTCATCCCATTTCTGCTTTGCACTAGATAGTACTGTACATTAGTACACTGCATAGTATTGTGTATTGTATATTATATGGTAACTCAGAACATTGTACATATGTCTATACCGAACACTGTGACCTCATTTTCTTCTTCTAAATTCATGCTATATTATGTTATTATGTTATTTGATACTATCTTGTCTAGCACAGTCTCTGGAGCGTAACAGTAAGAAGCATTTTGTATGAAAGTATTCTGTACTTCTGTATGACAACTATTAAAGAACTTGAACTTGAACTTGAAGACTCTAGCAGGAGCACTCATTCAAGGGTACTACGACTATGCTTGCACCTCATGGTACCAAAGCACCTCAAAGGCACTAAAAAACAAATTACAAACATCTCAAAACAAGCTAGTCAGACTACTGCTTGACCTGACTCCTAGAACCTCACCCCTGCCCACTTTGACAACCTAGGATGGCTTAGAGTAGACGACAGAGTACAGCAACTTGCAATGGGCCTGGTCTACAAGATACACTACGCGACCAAGGTACCCATGTACATGTCAAAATACTTCCCAAAGGTCAGTGAATACCACAATCACAACACCAGAGGGAGCTCCACAAATCATGTAAAACCCAGATTCGGCTCAAACAAGGGACTAAACACGTTTCGCAATTATGCCACATCAATGTGGAACGCCCTACCTAAAGCTGTAAAGGAATGTGAATCACTACCCACTTTCAAAAACACTCTCAAAAAACACCTACGTGAGACTGCAATTCGAAACTGGCCCCTACAAATGTCCTAACCTAGTTGTACAGTAAATGACCAAGTAAGGTTTTGTCAGTATTCCAATGTACAGTGTAAAATGTGTGTGTGTCCCCTACCCAACCCCCCCCCCCCCCCCCCCCACCTCCAATGTACAGCCCTCACCCACCCACCCAACCCCACCCCACCCACCCAACCTCCTCCAATGTACAGTTTCTATGCCAAATGTATATACACTCTTTTTCTGGACACTTTTGTATCACAAACAGTACTGTATTTGCAAATCTGATATGTCATAAATGTATAGATGTAGCAGTACTGTCTATCTGTATGTCATGTATGTCATATATGTTATGATGAATTGAAAATGGGGGACCCTGATGTAAACAAGACGAAAGTCTTTCTCTGGTCTGCATCCCCTTAACAATTGTATGTACTGAGCTGTACTGTACTGTACCCATTCTGCAATCTGTTAATACACTTTTCAATCAATCAATCAAGGGTGGCTGCCACGTGACGAGGATGTGTTGGGAAGTATGAATGAATGAATGATGAATGAAAACTTTATTTAACAGATTGCAGAATGGGTACAGTACAGTACGGCTCAATACACACAATTGTTAAGGAGATGCAGACCAGAGAAAGACGTGTGTCTTGTTTACATCAGGGACCCCCATTTTCAATTCATATACGTGAAAAGCGTTACATTGTTCTTAAATAATTCCTCTACGGTTACTTTTGTATAAATGTAGACATATCCATATATCGGACGCTACACGTATGTTGCCTGATAGTATTTATCTTACTCGTTAAGAGATATTATGCATCATCTCTGCATAAACCCACGACCGAGAGTGAGTTGTCGGGACATGACGTCGCTCCGCCGGAGACCACTCGTTATATCATTGATTGAAATTTTATTTTCACAATTTTTTGGAGCAGTGAGATGGAATGGGAGCTATTCGTAGCTCCTTGAACTGTTTCTAACAACTGCGCATCATGTCAAAAAACAAGTTATTTCTCTCCCCTACTGACCTTAATAAAGTTTAAAGTTTGTTTATTATTTCCCATAATAAAATACAGAATATATTATGATGAAATGCTTGTTTCTGCATGAGCCCCTGAGTGTGCTACATACAGCATATATATATATAATAAAAAAAAAAGTAAGTAAAGGAATGTTCAGTCAATATACAATACAGAGTAAAATGAGTAACAGTGAGGTACAATGCAGAAATGAGTCATCATCATGCTAATTTTCTCACAACTGGACTACTGCAATTCCCTCTACTCTTAGTGCAATGGCTTAGCACCAGATTTGAGAAGGATGTGGACACGCCGGACAAAAGCACCAAATTTTCCCCACGTGTTCCTCATCATCATAGCTTTCATTTTGGGGTAGGTGCCACGCAGTGGAGGCTGCTGACCAAATTTTTAGGTGAACCACAAATTATTATATTATATTATATATTAAATTATATTTTTAAAACATCCCCCACTGTGTGTCAGTGGTCAGTGGACACAGATGAAAACATATTAACATTAGATGACAGCGGACCTGACCAGATGAAAACATATTAGGTGACAGCGCACCTGACCAGATGAAATCATATTAAGTGACAGCGCCCCTGACTAGATGAAATCATATTAGGTGACAGCGCACCTGACCAGATCAAAACATATTAGGTGACAGCGCACCTGATCAGATCAAAACATTTTAGGTGACAGCGCACCTGACCAGATCAAAACATATTAGGTGAAGGTGACAAGGAAGCCACAGACTCATACCCCCCCGACACTCAACTAACCGCCTCGGACAGTCCTTCATACCAGTGGCCATCAGGCTCCACAACAGTGGGCAGTGACTGCTCCCAGACATCGACCTAGAACTAATAGGAACCCAAGTAGGACAATAACACTACCTTATGCATACTGCACCTTATGTGGATACTGTGATACTGTGAATAATGAATAATGTATATTTCAGTTAGTTAGATAGTAAATTATATTGACCTATTTGTTTACACTGCTTGTGTTGTTTTCACTACCTGTACCCCCCCCCCCTTTCCCCATGCTGCTATGATGCCTGAATTTCCCCAAGGGGATCAATAAAGGAATATCTTATCTTATCTTAAAAGGAAAGATGAAATTACCTACCTGGGTTCCATCCTATAGAGGCAAATCTTTCCTGTGACAAAATGGGATCCAATGTAATAAAACTAAGTCAACCAACGAACTAGATTCCTGTACCGGATCTCCTCTCTGGTAAACAAGAATACCTTGAAGACTCTAACAGGAGCACTCATTCAAGGGTACTACAACTATGCTTGCACCTCATGGTACCAAAGCACCTCAAAGGCACTAAAAACAAGATTACAAACATCACAAAACAAACTGGTCAGACTACTGCTTGACCTTACTCCTAAAACCCACCTCACCCCTGTCCACTTTGACAACCTAGGATGGCTTAGAGTAGACGACAGAGTACAGCAACTTGCAATGGGCCTGGTCTACAAGATACACTACACCACTAAGATACCCATGTGCATGTCAAAATACTTCCCAAAGGTCAGTGAATACCACGACCACAACACCAGAGGGAGTTCCACAAATCATGTTCAACCCAGATAAAATAATTAAAAAAGTAAAAAAAAAAAAAGAAAAATGTAATAAAAGAAAATAGTCATAACTTAGAAATGAGATTGCATAGGTCTATGAATCGATATCGCGATTCTGTTTCGATTAATTGCCCAGCCCTACAGTGTGTACAGTAAGTTAGCTTGGTGATTATCATTGTGATGTAGTCTAAGCTGGCTAGCTACTGTTAGCATACAAGCACTGTAGCCTACTTACTTTTTCATCCACAACGTTTTTTCTGATCCAGATGCATAAATCCACTTCTTCATGTTGCTCAGTTGCTGGTTTATACTTCGGTCCTAATGTTGGCGCAAAGTTTAATTTAGCCTGAATTGACTTGTTATAGCTGTACAGCTTACTAACTACTAAACAACAACTTTCTCATAGTCTCAATTTTCACATAGTCAAAATGGGACCAGCTGCATGTCCGGAGGATAGGTTTAGCTCGGGCCAATCTCAAGTTTCTCAAGTTTCTTTATTAGTTGTCATACAGAAGTACAGAATACTTTTATACAAAATGCTTCTTTATGTTACATTTTGTATAAAAATATTCTGTACTTCTGTATGACAACTAATAAAGAAACTTGAGAAACTTGAGATTGGCCCGAGCTAAACCTATCCTCCGGACATGCAGCTGACCCATTTTGACTTTGCAATGCAGCAATCTCTGATTGGATTTACAAGGCTGCCAATCATATTCAACCTCCGTGTATTGGATGTCAAGGGCTGTCAATCAATCAATCCTCCATTCAATGGCAAGAGTTTAACTGCACAGACCGTGCTTAGATGAAGTTAATAGCCTATTTTGATTCGCTGTTATTTATTATTTATTTAACAATGGGTCACACCTGTGAAGTTTTCTTCACGAATAATTACTGCAGGCAATACTGCAGTGCAGGCCTGATCAGAGCTGTCAATTTTGGCCATTTTTGAAAAATTCACTCGCATTTCTTTTACAGAGGAAAAACATTTATAATAAAAAAAAATTAATAATAATAATTAAAAAAAAATATATATATAAATATATATATATATATATTTTTATATATAGGTATATGTAAATTAATAATAATTATGAATTATGAGTGAATTTGTGTTTCACGTGTTGTCATAGAGAAACCTCCACGTCATCATGATGGATTTCAAGATGGCCGCCATGTAAAATCAAGGTTCTGCCCATTAATAAATATCTTGGTCCATAGCGCGCTCAATATTTGAGCGAACACAAAGGTATTGGTATCCCTGTAAACTAGAGAAGCTAAGCTTTCCATTTGTACCATTTCATTAATCCCAACTGTTGGGAAGGGGGTTTTAATAGGCAATGATTCAAAATTATGTAAAATTTTCGCCTAGAAAAAACTGCCATGCTCATCTTCCAAAAGGTCCCTTGGATATTCACATGAATATATCAGAGTGCACATTGGTTTTATAGGTACCCACAAGCCTCTTCTTTCCAGACATACCCACTTTGTCCAACTTGCATGCTATTTGGGGCAATAATCAAGCAGGTTTGTGCATGTGGTACACATGTGTCGAACATTCTAACAACTGCCAAAAATGTGAATGTTGGGTTAGTGTTTGTTGTTAGAATGTTGAACATAGAAGATCAATTTTGGTGTCAAACTATACATTTTCTGGGTCAATAAATGTGTTAATGCTATGAAGAATGTCACCAGATGAATATTTGTACCATTCTAACAACATATTTACATAATTTTTTACTTGTTTAACAGTCAGACATGCATGAATCGAATAGACATTTTATTAGGATCACTCGTTACATTTATTATTATTATCATAACTCTTTAGCCCGTATAGGCGTATTTACACGCCCACTCTTCCCAGGAGCAGTCGCATTTTTATCTCCTCTCCCTCCTCCAGAGAAAACACCTCAAGGCCTCTCTCTTATCCGCTTGGAGACGTCCGTACCAGCCCTTACAGCTCGTTTTCACCGGAGCCTAGATCTGCACTCGCTGGAGAACGCTCAGACGTTTTGGCCTTTTTCTTCTTTCTTTTTTACAGCAGAATCCTCAACTCAACTCGACTTTTGACCGTAATATGGATCTAATAAGCTGGGCTTTTACAGCGATTGATCGCATATTCTCTACAAGGAAGCAGAATGCGGATGACCCATTATGCCCTCTTGGGAGCTATCAGGCGGGATACACCATAAATTCTTACGGGACCTGGCTCGCAATATGCTTTTTCCCACTGGAGATAAACGACGTTGAGGACGTATATCTTCTAATTGTCATGCTGCTCGGCCTGGGCACCGTCAGCTGCTGGATCTGGTACTGTCTGAAGCTAATTCGGAAGAAGTTGATTTCCCAGGCCAGGGATCTGGCCGGGATCAAGGATAACCTGATGGAACTGTTTAAGAAGATCGCTGATCTAAGTACCCTGCGCGGTGATGAACAATTGAGCTCCAAGACCATGTTGGACTATCATGTAGACGAACAGTCATGCTTGAAGACAATTCTTGAGAGACTTGCTTCTAACCATGCGGAGGAACTTTCGCGGTCACAGGCCATACTGGACATGACGTCGGAAATCAGGGACGTGAAAATAAAAATGCCACCGTACCGTAATAGGGGATACGACGATGGTGACGATGATTAGACAAAATTGACCTGTTTTTAACTATATGCGGCATATCTGCCTCGAGCTGCATCTGTTATCACCCCCCCCCCCCCCTCCCCCTTCCCACACCCTCCTTATCCTTTCTGCTGTGGAACGGACCGAGGCCAGGGTCAACGCGGAGGAGTTGACTCACCGGCGATGTGTGATTCTGGGAAAGAGGGGACGGTCTGTACTAGCTGAAAGCGATAAGATTGATGAGGCCCCCCCCTACCCCCACCCCACCACCCACCCCAACCCACCCCATCTGCACCTGCTGTTGTGACTCATCTGGCGCCACAGCCATACGTAGGCTGCCTCTGATGCTCGACGGTGGGGGCCCACCCCCCCCTTGACTGCTCCACAACCAAATTCCTTAACCGCCCCCCCCCCCCCCCCCCCCCCCCCCCCCACTCCGCCCTCCCTCCAGTTCACCAGGCGCCACAGCCATACGTAGGCTGCCGGCTATCGCATACAGTGTCTCAGGCCTCCTGTAATGCTGACATGTATCAACAAATGTACATGTCTGTTGAATTTATGCTGTGCCATTGTTACTGTAAAAATGTAATGATTGTGTTGTTGTTAATATCATTTATGAGACGTTGAAGCTGTATGTGTGTGTCATGAATTTCCCCAAGGGGATTAATAAAGGAATATCTTATATCTTATCTTATCTCTTATTTAACTGTTATGGAGATATTTTCGCGGGTCTTGTGCAGTGGTCTTGTGCCCGCGAAAATATCAGAATGTTTCATAAAAGGTCCCGCGGTATACTGGCCAGCTCTCAGTGCGCGTCTCGTGACAGCTGTCGTGGACGGCGTGATAAGGGACATGTTTAAAAAGGCAAAACATAATATAACAGGTAAGTCAAGTGTCATTACTTTAGTTATCAAAGCTGGAATCTCTGGACATAAGCAATAGGGATGGGTACGTTCACATTTGAACCGACACGGTACCGGTACCTGTGAATCGATACCGGTACCCAACGGTACCCTTTTTCGGTACTTTAGTCTCTAAAAATGTAATCTACCTACCTCAGTCGGAAAAAAAATATCCAAACTTCAAATAACTACACTTTTGACCGATTTCGGCTTGCCATTGCCCCGACTGCTTTGTTGTTGAATCAAGTAAAATCCTAGGTAAGTGTATTGTAGAGGAGCCAAAGCTATATATTTAGGTTATTGTATTATATGAATGTTTATATGTTTATTTTTATAACCTTACATTGAAACGGCATTAGGAATATTGATTGGATTTAGATAAAGTCATTGAACCGTATTATTTGTCATAATAGAACCGTCTAGAACATTCGTGATGTCACAGTATGCTGTCATAATCAAACAGTCTAGAACATTTGTGTATCTATATATATTCAACAACAATTCTATCTCTCAGGAGGAAGAACATAGATTGAAGCCATGCAGATCTCATTGGACTAGCTAACACGAATGAACCGCTGGGTAATGCTGAGGGGGAGTGAGCGGTGGTGGAAGGCGAGCCATGCAGCTTATGGAGAGCGGGGAGAGTGGAGTCCTCGTGAATGGCCCCGGCCGGTGCAAGAATGTCCAGGGTTTTGGGTGAATCGAGATGGGAGCGAGTGGAATGAGGGCTTGCGTCAGGAGGGACGCGAGTCACCGGGTGCGAGCCCAGTGTCCCCTCGGGGTGTGACGTGTGGAGAGGGAAGTGAGAAGGAGGTCTCGGAGATGGTGGAAGACTACGGAGAGGGAAGTGAGAAGGAGGTCTCGGAGATGGTGGAAGACAAAGGGAAGGAGTCGGATGGTGTAAAGAAGAAGAAGAAGGAAGAGGAAGAACGGCAAATGGAGCTAACGACCGATATTCGCGATCAGTCGGAGTACAGTGGGGAGGAGAGGGAGAAAGAAGAGAGGGAGGAGGAGGGGTGGGAAACGGTGGGGAAGAAGAGGAAGAAGCGGACGGAGAGGAACGACAGCGATGGGGATAGTGAGAGTAGGGGGGAGGAGAGGGGGGGAGAAGGGGGGAAGAGGAAGAAAGGGGGGGACGATAGCTCAAGTGGGCCGGGAGACGAGGGTGCAGGAAAAGATGTGGCAAAAGCGGAAGTGATCCATATAGTGGTCAGGCTTGAGGGGGAGAGGGATGAGAGGAAAGTAGGTAGGCTCGAGTGGCCCAAACTCATTGCCGAGCGATTAGGAGAGGTAAAGTACGTGAACGTTTTGTGGGATGGGAATCTGGCCGTACGGTGTGGTAGTGAGGGGCAGGTGGAGGTGGCTAGGAAGATGCAGAGCATTGGGGGGGTGGGTATAAGTAAGGTGGCGAGAGTAGGGGAGAAGAGGGGGGGGGGATGTAAGGGGGTGATAGCTGGGGTACCGGTCGAGGTTACAGTAGAGCAGCTGGTGGAAGAGCTAAAGGAGGACGGGCGTAATGGCATAGTTAAGAGTGCAGCAAGGATGAAGAGGGGAGCGGAGAGGGCAGTGACGGGGATGGTAGTGATTACGTTTGAGGGTGGGGTTGTTCCTAGGGAGGTGTTTGTAGGGCGTAGGATGTATAGGGTTAGGGAATTTGTTCATAATCCTCTTAGGTGCTATAGGTGCCAGGGGTTTGGCCATATAGCTACCACGTGTATGAAGGGGATGAGGTGCGCTAGGTGTGGCGGGGAACATGAATATGGGAAATGTGGAGAGGGAGTGAAGCCGAAGTGCTGTAGTTGTGGTGGGGAGCATAGTGTAGCGTTTCGGGGGTGCGAGGTGATGATGAAGGAGGTCGCGGATCGGAGAGAGAGAAGGGAGGGTAAGTTGACGTATGCTGGGGCGGTTAGCAGGGCAGGACAGGGTAGCCAAGAAAGGGTGCAGGGGGTTGAAGGAGGGCATTTGGCAGTGAGGGTAGAGCAGGTGGAAAGAGAGAGGGGAAGGGAGGAGAAATTAGGTATTGTGGCCTTCGTGGCAGGGGTAGTTACTGGTATGGCAGAGGCTAAGGGTAGAACAGAGATGGTGAAGATGATTGTTAGGATAGCGGTTCAACATCTGGGATTGGAAGGTCTGGACTGGAAGGAGGTGTGTAATGAATTGGCTGAGGGGGCTGCGAGGGACAAGGCTGCGAGGGACAAAGCAGCCCAGGATAAGATAGCAGGGGGCAAGGAGGGTCCCGCGGAGGGGGGCTCAGGCAGGAAGTAGCAGCAGTAGCTGCACTCCAATGGACAATGTAGTTGATGACGGGG
The DNA here is from genome assembly GCF_963971535.1 of Notolepis coatsorum. NCBI lineage: Eukaryota > Metazoa > Chordata > Actinopteri > Aulopiformes > Paralepididae > Notolepis > Notolepis coatsorum. The sequence goes on along the minus strand of NC_140172.1, from coordinate 153,517,636 downwards.
TCCAGTAGAAGAAGAAAAAGAAGGTGAAGAAGGAGAAGAAGGAGAAGAAGAAGAGCCCATAAAAAGAATTGCGGAGGGCAGTAATACGCCACGATGCGTCTACTCTGCCGGAAATTCAAATAAGAAGAAAATAAGAAGAAGAGCTCATTGTGCATCTTGAAACAGTGCTGAGCAGTACTGAACGGATAGACTAAACAACATAGATTGAAGCCTGCATCTCTCAACCAAGGTGCCTTGCCGACCGTTTTGCTGTGGAAAGAGCCGGCAAGTTGATTTACGGCTTTCAGGTGAGGAGGAATTTCCATGTGTCGAGTCGGCGGTGATTTTGGAGACGGGGAAAATACAGTTTTCTTACCTTGTAGTGACGTGAATATTTAGGAAAATAGCTTTAGGATCACTTCTGTAAAGAAAGACTTCGCTGTGGAAGAGAAATAAACCATTTGGATATCTGTTTTACACTGGAGCGGCTGTGGACCTTATTTTTCTTTATCAACGAACGTACTACTCACGAGTAAGCAACTTTAACCAATAGAGTGGAACGTCGGCCCTGATACGTATATATTGTGCGTGTGAACGTTGACATGAAAAGAAAAAAGGTTAAAAAAAATATAAAAAAAAGTGCAACAAAAAAGAATAATTTTTCTTTCTTTTACGGTATCTCACGTGAACCGATACTCGGTAGTACCGATGTGTTTCGGTAAGTACCTTTAAAAGTACCCAATTCGGTACCCATCCCTAATAAGCAATGACGTTATAGTTTAAAGCTAAACTATACGTTTTTCTCTCTTGTTAGAAGAGGGATAACTGCAGTGTCGGCGCCATGGGGGGGATTCGCGGGCCATGCCCCCCCAGATGGCGCACTGTGCCCCTCCAAACGTCATGGGCAATTATTATATTTCATACTGTTTAATTTGTGTGTGTGTGTGCGCGAGACACGAGTGTGTTTGTGACGTGAGAAAGAAAGAGCGAGCGAATTGGAGACGAAATCGCGCACGACACTGTCCTGATATGACGCAGCGCGTGTCAGAGTGTGTCTGTGTGTGTGTTACCTGGGTTGGAAGCACACAGGGGCAAAGCAGCCTGCGATTCTCAACCAATAAAAAGTGTTTAGGGGCGGGACTCGGCCGAGTAATCGCTCAACTAGAGACACAGTGAGCGAATATTTGAGGGGTGAACGACATCGCTGCTCAGTTCACTGTCGCTCGCGGCAGGTCAGGATTGAAACGAATACATTTTAATAACTTTTTCTCGCTCGCTCGTGTCGCTCTATGTCAGGAAGGGGTGTGCGCACTCATGTTTTGAAATGTGTGTTGGTTTGCGGGAAATTCGTGAAGCCTATATTTTATTTAGGGAATGTATGCCCCCCCGAAATTACCATATGCCCCCCTGTTAAATGGGTTCTGGCGCCGACTCTGGATAACTTCTTCAGTTAGATTTGATTTGATCTTTATTTATCGTTCACATTTGAACCGATACGGTACCGGTACCTGTGAATCGATACCGGTACCCGACGGTACCCTTTTTCGGTACTTTAGTCTCTAAAAATGTAATCTACCTACCTCAGTCGAAAAAAAAAATCCAAACTTCAAATAACTACACTTTCGACCGTTTTCGGCTTGCCATTGCCCCGACTGCTTTGTTGTTGAATCAAGTCAAATCCTAGGTAAGTGTATTGTAGAGGAGCCAAAGCTATATATTTAGGTTATTGTATTATATGAATGTTTATATGTTTATCTTTATAACCTTACATTGAAACGGCATTAGGAATATTGATTGGATTTAGATAAAGTCATTGAACCGTATTATTTGTCATAATAGAACCTTCTAGAATATTCGTGATGTCACAGTATGATGTCATAGTCAACCATTCTAGAACATTTGTGATGTCACAGTATGCTGTCATAATGGAACATTCTAGAGCATTCGTGATGTCACAGTATGCTGTCATCAAACATTCTAGAACATTTGTGTATCGATACACAAATATTAAACAAGTCTCAGGGCAAAGGGAAGGAGTCGGGTTGTGACAGAATGGAGTATAGTCAAGTCAAGTCAAGAGTTTTAATTGTCACGGCATACAGGTATACAATGAAATGCGGCTGGTCTTGCCCGCGACGATGTGCAATACAGTGGTACAACATATAATAGAATCCAATAAAAAATACAGTGGTACAACATATTAATAGAATCCAGTAAAAACAACAGTGCAATAAACAGGTACATGGTGTGCCATCTCGGTATCTGTACATAGTATTTACAGAGCATATAGGACATGCTAGGTAGCTTTAGTAGTGCAATACACTGTTCCTGATGTTATACTAATTTAAAGTGGCCTTTCCTCTGGCCATAAGTGTGCGTATGTGCGGCATGAGTGTTAAAGTGGCTGCTAGTGTGTGAGCGTGCTCAGCGTGCGTGTCGTGTAAGTGCTTGTGTGTGCTTGTGTGTGGATAGTTCAGTTTCTGTGTCTCTCAATGTTCATTGTTCAAGGCTCTGATGGCCTGGGGGAAGAAGCTTAGCCTAAGCCTCTCCGTCCTAGTAGCTGGGGTTCGCAGGCTATAGTGGGGAGGAGAGTGAGAAAGAAGGGTGGGAAAGGGTGGGGAAGAAGAGGAGGGTAAGTGAGGGAAAGGGGAGGAGCGACAGTGATGGGGGCGAGAATAGCCAGGGCAAGGGTAAGGGGTCGGGTGGTGACGATATGGAGAAGGAGGAGAAGAAGAGGGAGGTAAGTGAGGGGAAGGAGAGCAAGAGGAAGAAAGTGAGGGACGATAGCTCAAGTGGGTCAGAAGGCGAGGGTGGAGGAAATGATGTTGCAGAAGTGATTCATATAGTGGTTAGGCTTGAGGGGGAGAGGGGAGTGAGGAAAGTAGGTAGGCTCGAGTTGCCCAAACTCATTGTCGAGCAATTAGGTGAGGTAAAGTACGCGAGAGTTTTCTGGGATGGTAATCTGACCCCTCAGCAACCTTTTTGACATGGAGTGCCTGTTTGAAATATAGTTGTAACTAGTGTGCCTCAACAATATTCCATGCATCGTAAATATTTTTTCTCATAATCAGGTATTTTTAATGATAATTTTTACATTATTACATCATTATCATTATTGTTATTATTAACAATATTATTATGATGGTTGTATCAACCCTAAATCTGAGTTGGGGGGGGGGAATGCAATGCAGACAAACAGCTGCATACAGTGCGACCATTTCACTCACATTTGCCCATTCATTTTTGGACACATCACACACCATCGGTGTGTGTACTGTACGTGGGCTGTCATAGCTCCACCTACAGGCCTAATGGAGAACACCAGGAGAACACCAGGATGTGAATGGAGGGTGAATGTGAGGTATATCGTGTAAATAAGTTTTGATTGATCGCAAGACTACACTGTAAAAAATATATAATAATAAGTTACCAGAACTTAAAAATATTGAGTTCAGTTACTGTGCATTAAGGTTTTCAGTTTTCAATCCATAATAATCCAGAAAAATAAGTACACAACCACATTATTTCAACCTAATAAAACTATGTTTATTGTCATTGTTTTAAGAACACAAGTTAACTTGGTAATACTCACATTTTGAGTAAAACATATGGCTTTTAACATGTGCAATGTTCAATGAAATAGAAAAATAAATAATAAAATTAGTTGATTAATCCCACTGGTCACAATGGTCACCGTAATAATGTTTTTGTTATAAGGCTCTGCAAATGTTACTGAATGATGTAGCAATGTATTTCCAGCTAAATTGAAATAATAAACAAATAAAGGGTCTCAATTAAATATGTGGTAGTAAAAAGAACCTGTTGGAGGATTTCAACAAGATAAATGCGACAACAGTGCAAAATATTTCACTATAATATTTCATAGAAAAAAAAAAAGAAAAAAAAACGTATATTTTTTTTACTGCTGCCCCTGTGCCTATGCAAATGCCCCCGCGTGCCTATGCAGGCACGCGTGCCTAAGGTTGCCTACCCCTGGTGTGGTAGTGAGGAGCAGGTGGAGAGGGCTAGGAAGATGAGGAGCATTGGTGGGGTGGGTATAAGTAAGGTAGCGAGAGTAGGGGAGAAGAGGGAGGGGGGATGTAAGGGGGTGATAGCTGTGTAGTTTGACATAGGGGTGGACGGTATAAACGGTATACGGTATAAACGGTATGAATTTGCACTATGGTATGGATTTTGACTATACCTTGTAACCGGTAGAGCAGCTCTAAAATAGCAATGACGTCATGTAACCACAGCCAGGGCGCGACTATTTCACTCGTATTTGCCCCTAAAAATAGATAGAATTAGTCATAACAGATGTGCGAACTGGAAAAAGTTATTTAGGAGCACAGAGGCTTCACGCAGTGGGCGTGTCAACGCGCAATTGTTATTTCATAATACACAGACGCAAACTAGCTCTTCCACCCTGCGTTTGAAGGCTGTGTGACAACTTCTCTCGCAAGTCGCACAGTTTCTATGTGTAATGTAAACTCTGCGACGAGTCCAATGGTCTAACATGCTTTGCATCCTCGCCATTCTGGAATGCCCACGTTGCGCTAAAACCTTATGTAATGTTAACTGTCGATGTACTAGCCTCAGCAAGCTAACGTTAGCTGGCTCCACTATAGCAGCCTATAGTATAGAGCTCAGCAGCTGTAACAGAATAACAGTGTTTACCCCTTCAGAAGCATTTATATAGACATTTTAAGATAAGTTAATATACCGTGATATATACCGTTACCGTCTATGCTTCAAATTATACCGTGATATACATTTTAGACCATACCGTCCAGCCCTAGTTTGACACCAAAATTGATCTTCTATGTTCAACATTCTAACAACAAACCCTAACCCAATGTTCGACACATTTGTACCACATGCACAAACCTGCTTGATTATTGCCCCAAATAGCATGCAAGTTGGACGAAGTGGGTATGTCTGGAAAGAAGAGGCTTGTGGGTACCTATAAAACCAATGTTCACTCTGATATATTCATGCAAACAGCCAAGGGACCTTTTGGAAGATGAGCATGGCCGTTTTTTCTAAGCGAACATTTTACATCATTTTGAATCATTGCCTATTAAAACCCCCTTCCCAACAGTTGGGCTTAATGAATATGGTACCAATGGAAAGCTTAGCTTCTCTAGTTTACAGGGATACCAATACCTTTGTGTTCGCTCAAATATTGAGCGCGCTATGGACCAAGATATTTATTAATGGGCAGAACCTTGATTTTACATGGCAGCCATCTTGAAATTCATCATGATGATGTGGCCCCTACCCCAAAATGAAAGCTATGGTGATGGGGAACACGTGGAAAAAAATTGGTGCTTTTGTCCGGCGCGTCCAATTTTTTTTGCTAAGCCACCGCACTATGTGGAACGCCCTACCCAAAGCGGTAAAGGAATGTGAATCACTACCCACTTTCAAAACCACTCTCAAAGAACACCTACGGGAGACTGCAATTCGAAACTGGCCCCTGTAAATGTCCTAACCCAACCCCCTCCAATGCACAGTAAATTACCAAGTATGTGTAACCCAGGGTTCAGATTCATAACTATCATAGGGACATAAATAGTTAATGCTATTAGGTAAGAACTTTCTAGAACGTAAAACATTCTAGAACCAGCGTATGATGTCATGATAGAAGGGTCTGGAACCTTTGTGATGTCACCGTATGATGTCATAATAGAACGTTCCGGAACATCTTGGATTTTTCGAAAGCTAATTGGGAAGAGTTCTTGGAGGCGGCCCGAAAGTGGGTAGGAGAGATTGACTCTGAGGGGAGTGTAGACGAGTGGAATGCTTCTCTTAGTGAGATGATACATAGGGCAGCGCAGGGCACAATCCCTATGAAGGAGGAACCCAGAGCTAGAAGGATGGTTCCCTGGTGGAATAAAGAATGTGACGTAGCTGTAAGGAATAGGAATAAAGCATACAAGAGGGTGAGACGGTATCCAGGGTTGTGCCAGTCAGTAGAATATAAGAGGTTAAGGGGAGTAGCACGAAGAGTTATTAAAGATGCTAAAAAGAGTAGTTGGAGGAAGTTCTGTGAAACACTAGGCCCTGAGACTTCTGTGAGGCAGATGTGGGCAGTCGTACACAGAATGGCTGGAATATATAAAAAAAAGCTCGATTCCAGTGATTCAGAAGGGGGGGGTAGAAGCAGTAACCAATAAAGAGAAGGCAGACATGCTGGTGGAGGCATTTCAGGCAGTGCATAACTCTGGGAGTCTGGGGGAGGAGAGAGGGAGAAAGAGGTCTGAACTGCTATCGCAGAATGAGTGGAAGTTGAGAAGAAGCTCAGAAAATAATAATCCGATTAATTTGTACTTTACAATGAAAGAGTTAGGGGATGCTATCCAGGCTGGTGCAAATACGACGCCTGGCAGAGATGGATTATCCTATGAATTATTTAAGAATTTGGACGAATTTGTAATGATTGAAATACTGGGTTTGTTTAATAATGTGTGGCTAGAAGGCTGCTTGCCAAAGGAGTGGAAGCATGCCGTCATCATTCCTATTTTGAAGCCAGGTAAAGTAGCGGCTGACCCAGGGTCTTACCGACCCATAGCCTTGACGTCTGTATTGTGTAAAATTATGGAAAGGATGATTACTAATAGATTAGTTTACTTTTTAGAAAGTAAGGATCTTTATGTTGGGTATCAGAATGGGTTTAGAAATGGCAGGTCTACAATGGAATCAGTAGCTGTTCTAGACCAGGACATTAGACAGGCTTTTGACAATAAGGAAGTAGTGATAAGTGTATTTTTGGATATTGAGAAGGCGTATGACTCTTTGTGGAAAGAGGGGCTGCTTTTGAAATTGTATGACCTAGGAGTTAGAGGGAGATTGTTTAATTGGATAAAGGATTTTCTATTAGACAGGACGATCCAAGTACGTGTGGGGGGGCAAACCTCAAAAACTGTAAAAATAGAAAATGGCACCCCGCAAGGAAGCGTGATTAGTCCGGTCCTCTTCGATGTGATGATTAATGACATTTTTGGGCAAATTGGAAAAGGATATGGGTTGTCTTTATTTGCGGACGATGGGGCCATATGGAAAAGAGGGAAGAATGTTGAGTATTGTTTAAAGCAGGTACAAAGAGCTCTGGGGGATGTAGAGGAATGGGGAGACAAGTGGGGTTTTAAAATATCCGCCTCTAAGTCTAATTATATGATTTTTGGTTTTAGAAAGAGGGTGCCTAGGGGAAGGCTGGTTATGTATGGATCTCCCTTAGAGAGAGTAAAGGTGTTTACATTTTTGGGAGTTTGGTTTGACGAAAGATTGAATTGGGCTGTTCATATAGAGAAAATCCTGGCAAAGTGTGAAAGAATAGTGAATGTGCTGAGAAGTTTGGCTGGGAGTGGGTGGGGAGCGGATAGAGAGACCACGTGCATGATATACCAGGCGATGATCAGGTCAACAATTGATTATGGTTGTTATGTGTACGGCTCTGCGGCCAAGTCTAATTTGCGAAAGCTGGATGTGCTTCAGTGCAAGGCTTTGAGAATCTGCTGTGGAGCTTTTAAGACCACCCCTGCTTCAGCACTATTGGTGGAAATGGGGGAGTTGCCCCTAAACCTGAGGAGAGTAAAGTTAGGGCTACAGTACTGGGCAAAATTGAGTGGGACAAGTCTGTCCTTCCCAGCTAGGTGTTTACTTTCAGGAGATGGGGATAAGTATAAACCTTTTTTGGCCAGTATTGATCAGTGGGCCAGGAAGTTGAGACTGCATCAGGGGGGAGTGGCGGAGCACACTCGGTGGCTATCAGTGCCATTTTGGCTATTGCCTGATCGAGTCATTGAACTTAGGTTCTTGAAGGAGGAGGATAAGGGCGAGATTGTGGAGGAAATAGAGAGGTTCCTTCTGGAATCAGGGGCTCTGGAGGTGTACACTGATGGCTCTGTGGATCCTGAAAGTGGGAGGGCAGGATTTGGGTGGTGGGTGCCTTGGTTAGGGATCGGTAAGGGACAAAGAATATCCGATGGCAGCTCAGTATTTGTGACAGAGTTGCTTGCCATCCTCTGGGCATTGTGGTGGGTGGAGGAAGTGGGACCAAGCCAGGTGATTATATGCTCTGACTCGGCTGCTGCACTGATGGCTCTGAGTGCAGGTGGGTCTAAAGCTCGCCCTGATCTCATTCAGGAAATAATGTTGGTTTTATATAGGATTGCGAAGGCAGGCTGGTCAGTGGAGTTTTGTTGCGTCCCGGGACACGCTGGGATTGCGGGGAATGAGATGGCTGACTCCCTTGCCAAACAGAGCCTGGGAAGGGAGGAAGAGATAGGTATTTCAATGGGAAGAGTAGAACTCAGAGATAAGATAAAGAAAGGAGTTGAGGCTGAGTGGCAGGATGAGTGGGAAAGGGGGACCAAGGGAAGGCACTATTTCTCTCTGCAGCCTCGGGTCAAGATCAAGGTGGAGGGATATGGGTCAAGGAGTGATAGGGTGAAGATGTGTAGACTGAGGCTGGGGCACTGTGGGTTGAACAGTAGCTTGTTCATTGTGGGCAAACATCCAGATGGGGAGTGTGAATGTGGAGAGACTGAAACTGTCGGGCATGTCTTCCTAAAATGTGAAAGGTATAGGAAAGAGAGGGAAATCTTTTATAAAAGTCTGGTAGAGCTGGGAGTATCTTCCTTCTCTCTTAAATCATTCTTTGGCATGGATAATGAGAACCACCAGTTGATCACAGAGGCAGTGCTGACATTTCTGCATGCTTCAGAGTTGTACCAGAGGATATAGCGTTAGTGTATGTATTAGTATTGGACAGGCAAGAGGAGCAGAGAAGAAGGAGAAAGTGTGAGTTGAAGAGGCCTAAAGATGGAACACCACTAGTGTAGTATAAGAAATGAGGAGGGAAGAAATACGCCAAGAAAGAAGAAGAAGAAGAAGAAGAAGAAGAGATCATCAAAAGAAGTGCGGAGGGCAGTAATACGCCACGATGCGTCTACTCTGCCGGAAATTCAAAAGAAGAAGAAGAAGAAGAAGCCATCCCTCTTTTCTCCTCGACATCCGAACCATGCAGCAGCACTGACCAGACGGACGGGACTAACCAACAGACTGAAACCTGCAAGTCTCAACCAGCATCCCGGAGCAGTCCAGACCACCCATCACCACGTGTGCCCACACGGGACGAGGTGGTGTGCCGGACCGATACCCGATGGCGAGCCAACCCCGGAACATTTGATATAACTCAAGGCTAATGCCAGCCTGATGTGAATACCCCTGATGCTCAACTCTTGTTACACCAACAGTCCGGTAGGCTTGAACTGAACGAGACTACAAGGACTTCCAAGGGCGTCGACCCCGTTCACCTTGTGTTATTTTGATATTGTATTTTGTATTTGATTTGATTTAACTTGATATATGGGTACGGATATTCTCCTATAAGAAGGGGGAATTAAAGGATAAATGCTTAATCACAGTATGATGTCATAATAGAACATTCTAGAACATAGAACCTTTACTTCTAGACCGTTTGTGGTGATGTCATAATAGGACATTCTAGAACATAGAACCTTCTAGAACGTTTGTGGTGATGTCATAATAGAACATTCTAGATGACATATTGATTATAGCTGAATCACTGATGGTTCTCCTGTAAAGAAAGATGGTTTAAAGGGCAAATTCACCTAATAAGGTATTTGCATTCCCTGATAAACGGATATAGAGTTACCAATGATAACCTCAGAGACGTCTGAACAAACCCCAATGTGTTGATCCAATCAACCTAGGACTTGATATCGAACTAACCCTCCCGAAAGGAGAGGTTACTGAAAGAACCTAAAAGGGATACTTCAAAGCATTACTTGTACTTTACGTCTGTATGTATTATTACTATTTAGCTAGCACGCTTTTAATTAAAACACCGGTTATTGTTATAACTCTGTCTCTGGTCTACTATTCTTTTAATTGTGCATATTACTCCTCTCCTCATTCGAACCTAGAACTGTGCCCGTGGCGAACAGCTGTTACTGTTAGTGACACAGGTGCTACATATGGTTTTGTCAATATTCCAATGTACAGTTTTGCTTGTACAGTTGTACAGTGTTCCGGTGCTCTGGTCTGCATCCCCTTAACAATTGTGTGTATTGAGCTGTACTGTATTGTACCCATTCTGCAATCTGTTAATAAAGTTTTCAATCAATCAATTCAATCAATCCACACAGTACATACAGTAACAACAGCTACCACTAGGTGGCAGTGAGATCCTGTCACACCACCTCATTGCATATCGCGCTGTCTGTCGTCCCGATTGTGTTGCCGCTCTCTGCTGAGGGGAGGTGATTAAGTTTGAAATATAGCTCCTTATTTCACTCGTTTCTGCTAAATGTAACTCCTTTAAGTTTTAACTTGTAGGGCCTTGCCCACTATGTGGCGTAGTGGGCAAGGCGCTCGCCACGAATACTGGAGACGCTGGGCTCGCCTGTTCGAGCCCAGCGCTCCACATTGCTTTCAGTTTAGCTGGTCGTCCGTACTAATACACATTGGCCGTATTAGACGGTGGGAAACTGATAGGTGGGGATCGGGCGTTGTGGACAGCAACTCCTACAGGTCGGTTGGTGCGCCTGCGCAGTAGAATCAGGAAGTGTCGGGGGCAGCGTGAGCCTCCCACACGTTACTCCTCGCCACTGAGAGATCGAGCTGCGCAGGTGAAAAGATGCGACTGCTGTTACCTCAAGTACCGGAGGGGAATTGTTCTATGTATGACTTAGTCCACATTGCAGCCGGCTTGTGGGAGGCAAGAAACAGCATTCGTTGGGATGGGAGAAAAATATAGAAAATGGAGAAAAAGTGGATAAAAAAAAAAAAGTTTAAACTTAACGTTCGTTTTATTACATGGTTTTATGACATTTGTGCTCATTTGACCACTAGTTCTAGTTTTATAGGTAGGTTAAATGTCTGCAGATTCCATTCTCTGTTCTCTGAGTTATTATTATTATTCTGGTGAAAAAACGAATGTATTGTTTAATTTTGTACATGTAGGTATGAGTTATTATGGTGAACAAACGAATGAATTGTTTAATTTTGTACATGTAGGTAATTATGCAAGATGTGCAGCGACCAGAAGACTCCAGCGGTGTTGTTTTATGTGTCTTCTGCAGGTATGTGGCTCCATGCATATTGTATGTTTATCAATGTAAATAATTTACCTGCTAACTCTATGCACTGTGGCATTTCCTGCTCTGTTCAGCATGTGGCGCTAGTTTACCATTTCTGTTTTAAGTAATGTTTTGATTTTATTTTGGTTTAGTGTAAGAGTTTAATTGTATAAAGCTCCCAGCCATACACATGTCTAGACTGTAGCTTATGTACTGTGTTGTAGTACGCAAGCGTTTTCACGGCGCGTCATCAAACCGGAAGTCGGCCATTTTGGAGATACTGAATGTTTACAACGCAACCGAACTCGCAACTATTCCTGGTCATTGTTGCTCAAAAGGGTCAATTATTGTTGTGTTTTTGGCTGTACTAATCGGTCGGACCGGGAAAAGCATTTGGAGTACTTCAGATTGCCAAAAGCTATTACAAATCAGGGAGAAGAGTGCAAAGAATTGTCTGAGGAAAGGAGGCAAACACCCCCTCTCCTCTCCTCTCCCGCCTGAACGAACTACCAAAGTACCGATCAGCATTTTGATCCAAACATTTGTACTAATAGACTATTTGAAAAAAAATTCGAATGTAAAGATCAGTTGATCTAGTAACGTTATTGAATCACCTACCTTGGCTTTCACAATACACAATTCACAATACACATGTCTCTCCCACCCACCCACCCACTCCCTGCTAATGTACAGTTTCCTCCCCCTCGTATGTATATATTTTCTGTTAAGATCTCTGTTTAACTACTGTATATTTGCATATCTTGTATGTCACAAATGGAACAGTACTGTATACCTGTATGTCATTTATGTCATGATATATATCTGTATGTTGCGTCATTTATGTCATTTTAATCATGGGCCGACATAGTGAACTACCTCGTTTTTTCACCATCTATGTTCTTCCTGTGCTCCAGGACAGTTCAGTCAGTATGTTCTTCCTGTGGCCCAGGACAGTTCAGTCAGTATGTTCTTCCTGTGCCCCAGGACAGTTCAGTCAGTATGTTCTTCCGGTGCTCCAGGACAGTTCAGTCAGTATGTTCTTCCTGTGCCCCAGGACAGTTCAGTCAGTATGTTCTCCCTGTGCCCCAGGACAGTTCAGTCAGTATGTTCTTCCTGTGCCCCAGGACAGTTCAGTCAGTATGTTCTTCCTGTGTCTCAGGACAGTTCAGTCAGTATGTTCTTCCTGTGCTCCAGGACAGTTCAGTCAGTATGTTCTTCCTGTGCCCCAGGACATTTCAGTCAGTATGTTCTTCCTGTGCCCCAGGACAGTTCAGTCAGTATGTTCTTCCTGTGCCCCAGGACAGTTCAGTCAGTATGTTCTTCCTGTGCTACAGGACAATTCAGTCAGTATGTTCTTCCTGTGCTCCAGGACAGTTCAGTCAGTATGTTCTTCCTGTGCCCCAGGACAGTTCAGTCAGTATGTTCTTCCTGTGCTCCAGGACAGTTCAGTCAGTATGTTCTTCATGTGCCCCAGAACAGTTCAGTCAGTATGTTCTTCCTGTGCCCCAGGACAGTTCAGTCAGTATGTTCTTCCTGTGCCCCAGGACAGTTCAGTCAGTATGTTCTTCCTGTGCCCCAGGACAGTTCAGGAAGAACATACTGACTGAACTGTCCTGAGACACAGGAAGAACATACTGACTTAACTGTCCTCAGGAAGAACATACTGACTGAACTGTCCTGGAGCACAGGAAGAACATACTGACTGAACTGTCCACAGGAAGAACATACTGCCTGAACTGTCCTGGAGCACAGGAAGAACATACTGACTGAACTGTCCTCAGGAAGAACATACTGACTGAACTGTCCTGGGCCACAGGAAGAACATACTGACTGAACTGTCCTGGGGCACAGGAAGAACATACTGAATGAACTGTCCTCAGGAAGAACATACTGACTGAACTGTCCTGGGGCACAGGAAGAACAAACTGACTGAACTGTCCTGGGGCACAGGAAGAACATGTGTGAATTCTTTAAATGGGTGGCTTTCCAATGGTGACAGCAATTACAACTATTCATGTTATTATTCTGCCTCCCTCCAGACCCCCCACAGCTCTCTGTCTGTGAAGAGGAGGTTCCCCCTGAACAGCAGGAGAGGAGCCCCAGTCTGAGCCAGGAGCAGCCAGAGCTCCTACAGATGAAAGAGGAACAGGAGGAACTCTGGACCAGTCAGGAGGGAGAGCAGCTTCAAAGTCTGGAGGAGGCTGTGGGATATTTGTAGATATCCTGATGAAGAATGTTCTCAGTCAACCGAGGCTTGGATAATAACAAGGGTTTATTAACCAAACAGATAGATTACATAGAGAGAATGGCTGAGGGCTTCCCCCAGGTGATCAGCTGAAATTACCCAGGTAAGAAGACCGGGATAGATCTCGGGAGGAGATCTATATAGGTAACAGGGGGGGGGGTGGTCCCATTTGATAGGTCAGATGGGGGGGGGGGGGTACAGGTTTGGGGAGAAAGGGGCGGGGAATGTCTTATTCCACAGAGAGGGGGGGGCACAGGTAAGGGGGACATATTTACATGAGAACATTAGATATTATACCACAATACTCACTTTTCTTTCTTATTATGTGGGTGAGATTAATGTATAATATACCAGGATTCTTTGGAACAGGTAAAAGTGAAAATAGAAAACAATTAAAATAATGAAAATTTTGGCCAATGTGATCTGGTTGTTGGCATAATAGTTTAAAATATAATTATTTACATACATGATTCATGACATGATCGACTGGACTGCGGTCTGTGTTATTTTGATATCAGAGATGTGGGAATAGATATCACCCTTTTCTTTTATTAATCGCTCAAAATACCTATATCAATGAGTGGTCTTCAACTCTGATATCAAACAACAATTAACATAATCATTAGAAGCTATCGCTGTGCAAATATCTTGGCATACCTTCAGTCGTTCATGTCGTGACTCAGGGGAGCTAATGTGATGGTTGTGCATACAGGCATCGTAATAAACCAATTAAATACATGCACTGTCTCTGTGTGGTCAGAGTGCACAGGGTGAAAAAACAAAATTGTGTGCATAATTATTAGGAATAGGATTTACACATAAGGCTAATGTGTACAAAAACATTTTAACAACCGTTAACCTGGTGGTTAATAAAACTAACATGATTGATTATGGGAAACTGTTCAAAAATATTTATATGCACAATTTATAATGATTCTTGATGAAATTACTTAGGATCCAGTTGTATTTAACCTGAGTTTGAGTGTCACTTTCATCTGTGATTGAAACATTGATCTTTACTTAGAATCAGGCAATTTTCTCCATTTCTTCTCTATAAATGAGGAGATAAAACGTCTTATGCATCGCTTCTGTATGTAATTCTAGTGCATATACTATCAATGGTTCACCATACAGGTGCAAAACAACGTTACATGTCCTCTTCTATGAGAGAATAAAACAACTGATTCTTTTTTGTCTGACAATACAATTTTGTAACCTAAGTAATTCAAATGTGATGTAATACAGTAACACAGTAAAATTTAAATAAATACATAATAATGTGGACAATGTGGCGTTCAGAAGTCTCTTGGTCCACAGGTCTCTGATGTGTCTCTTCTTGACGATGCAGTCGGGAATATTCACTGGTCGCCGTTCATTCCCTGTCAAGGGTCACCTGTAGCAGTCAACTATAGTGGTCTTGCAGACTCTTTTCCTGGAGCCTGCGTTGTTCTCCATCACCACCACACATCCGCCACTGTGCTCACGCTTGGCCCCCATCAGGCCCAGAGACATGGTGGTCAGGGCGTTTTTGAATGTGTTGTGCTGGTTTCGCTGTCCTCTCCTCGTCCTGTCCTCTCACCAATGTATGATCTGAGGATGATAAAAAAATGCCTTAGAAAACCTCTTCACATAAATGATTCAACGTCTTTCTGCTAAAGAGGAAAATCATTTTGGGATTAATTCAATTCATTGTAAATAAAATCACTTAATTGAAAATAGGAAATGCAAGCCAATTGCATTAGCAGTGATTCCTTATGTCAAGAAGGTCACATTCACTACAATCTTATCAGATCTTGTATCTAACTAGATCTTACAGCATTAGGCTTTAAATAAAATTGTAAATGAATGGCCAAAGTCTTGAATCAGATAAAATAGCTCTTTCTCTTCATAGTCTGTGATGTTAAATTGAAGTTGACCTTACCTCAGGCCGTGTACGATGGTGTGTTTCTTCAAGATACTTACCTCGCCATGACGTCTCGGTTGTTCTTCACGTCTCAGTGTGGCTCGTCATAATTTAGCATGGGGAAAACATAAATTCTATGGCAGCCAGTTAATTTTGCATGAAATACATCCATTCATTTTCTCGTCTACTTTTAAGTAGCATTAATTTAATTACCTATAATACACCTTGTGCATTTTGATAATCATTGTGTAAATGATTATCCTGCTTTCAACTGATACAAATAAATCTAACCCTAGCTAACCTTACTATCATGCATTTGTCCTAATAAACTAACCTACACTGTAGCACTCAACACTTTGATGACCATTGTTACTCAGCTGATAGAGTTGTGCCCTTTTTGATGTCCTGTCATACAGAACCTGTGAGTCGCTTTTGGATAAAAGTGTCAGCTAAATGATCAATGTATGTGTATACCTTGTACATTTAGATAATTGTGCTTCAATTTGTGGTTGATATTTTGCAGTCATGGAAATGTATTAGTTTGTTAAAAGAATAGTTATGAATGTTATTGGTTATAAAGCAGAAAATAGAAGGAGGGGATAGCATGCAAGTTATGTTATTTTGTTAGTATGGGAAATATGGTGCCTTTTATGACTGCAAATTCATCACTAGTGTCTGATTCATGTTATCTAAGTGGTTCTCTGTTGCCATCCACCGCCAGGTGAGTCCACCAAGTCTGTGGTCACGAGTGCAGGCATTTGCATTGCTTTGTCTCCCAAGTGCCCACTCTGAAGAAATTTACATGTGGGTGTTTGGATGCAGATTTGTTCCAAATGGTCAATCGATTGTCTCTCAGCTCCACACGATCTTCGGTTGAGTCTCGTGGTAACAAAGAGAAAATCTGCATCTAAAGCGATACTTCCTACTATACTAAGTGGAGATACTAAGTTGAGTCTCTATAGGTGTGGTCAGACTGGCTATTTGCATTGTCTTTCAACTCCACATCGTCCTCAGCTGGTTTGAGTGAGTGTTTTAAACACTGCTTTGTAATTCAATTTAGAGGTAAATCCATCTGCCTCTCCTGATTGTCTGCTTGCTTCCTGTAAACACAAAAATATGTTAGTGACGCTTTGACTGTCTGGGTTGTGTTGATTAGAATCCTATTTAAAACTATAGCTTCTGCATCTCGCCTCAGAGCCTGGCTGAAAATAAAAACACATGTTAATTTTCCACTTCTAAGACCATTTGAGTGGGTTCTTTGTTGATTGTCTGTGAGCTTAACAAAAACATCAGCTATTTTTCATCCATCCCATCCTAGGATGTAATGATATATTGTTATCATTTATCAATCATATCGCATATGTACACAAGCATCATAAGAATGTGGAACCACACATTTTGAATCATGTTTAAAAATGTCTTACAATGGAAAGGGCTAGTTATCTTTCATTGGTTCTTTAGATAAACGCACTAACTCAAGTGAATATAACCTAAACATCTTACTTTTAAACATAATCTATGTTGTTTGTGTCCAAGTTTTCAACATTAAAAGCTTATAAAGTCTAATCTAACGCTGTTCCCCGTATTGGTCAGTATGACCGGTACGCCCACAGATGTATTATAATTCTGAAACAGACATTGTAATTAGCTTTATGTGACTTATAATGTGTAAATTAAAGCAACATAAACACTCAAGTGATCTGAGATAGTTGTAATTTGCTGTAACTGAGATGATAGTTGTGTATGTACAGTTTCTACGTCAAATGACTCCCTTTTCTTGACTCCTTTTGTATCACAAACAGTACTGAATTTGCAAATCTGGTATGTCATAAATGTATAGATGTAGCAGTACTGACTATCTGTCTGTCATGTATGTCCTAATATGTCCTGATGAATTGAAAATGGGGGACCCTGATGTAAACAAGACAAAAGTCTTTCTCTGGTCTGCATCCCCTTAACAATTTGTGTGTATTGAGCTGTACTGTATTGTACCCATTCTGCAATCTGTTAATAAAGTTTTCAATCAATCAATCAAAGCATCTATATTTATGCTTTTCATACTCACCGGAGAAAGCTGTTGTGTTGACGTCGTATATTATAATCGAATAGTGGTTCCAGAGGCTGTAGCACGTTACGTGTCGTCAATGCAATGTTCGGCTCGTTTCTCCGGTGGTCTGGGATAATGCAACCCGCATCTCGCCACCGCAACTCAACATTTTCCAATAGCAGCGCGCACATACATATACAAATAAAACATATACTACACGTGGATTTCACGCACCTTCGGCCTTGGGCACATTAAACTTTACGTTCGCTTATGGATAGTTTCACTTAAAATCATAACTTCATGGCGCGCATAGCGTGACGTCATCGCTCCAAGCGACGTTCGTGCGTTCTCATTCGCCTCGGAAATAACGCTTTGCAATTCATACAGTATTTTTCCCACGAGCTCTCAATAGCCTGGAATTCCTAAACCAGCGTTTTGTTACCGAATGAACGCGCCTGTGCATATGTGAAACGTAAACAAACTGAAACGATAAAACTATACTTCCCCAAATGGTCGTTCCCGTGGGCCGGTTTTGTTGATTCCGGAAATTACTATCCTAGTTTGTCCCGTGAGTTGCACCTCAATGTTATTCTCTGTATAACGGTAACTCGTCTCCCTATGCTCGTCGCGCTATCCGTCGGTTTCTTTACTCAATACAGCACCGCGGCGGGTTCTATACTGTGCACATACAAACGAGACTTTAAACAGACAAACAAACATTAATACATATAAGTTAACGTGTGTATATATCTGACTGTTTTGGATCGCTGTTCGTTTAGTCGGCCAGCATCTGCTGCGACAAGGCATTTATCCCTTGATATATCTATACATCGTTATTAAAGTCATAACGACCGAACCTGACTTCGAAATTTACCAGCGATATATTAGATGTGAATATACCGTTTAATCATACTCTCGGTCTCTTGAACTCGCGACTAATGTCCTGTTTAATGTACTTTCCGCGACTGATGTCCCGTTTAATGTACATTCACGTACTCCCGGGGCATCGCGTAATCATGTACTACTAGGACATCGCGTGATCATCTTCCTGCTATCTGTATTGATCAATTGGTTAATTTAATCCAAAATACATCGTTTTCAGGAATGGAAGAGATTGTGGGCTTAGTTTGAGGTTGAAGCAATGAATATTATGACGCTACTCTGGTCATTTCTAATTATGATTCCATCAGCTTCTCGGTCCTAACTTCCCGCCTCTTTGCAAAGGAATCACAGAACGTTTTTAACAGAGTAGCGTTTTCAAGGATATCACATCATAATAAGCTCACGTATCTTCTTTTGTTGCCTATATTTTTAGTCTGAATTAGACTTGGGTTAGCAATCCGACAACCTTACTGTGTGCCTTAGCTTTTGGTCGGCTCCGACTCGACCAGGAATAGCACTTCAACCTTTGTGCCTAAACTTTCGGGAATAGCACATATAACCCATCCTCTCAGAACCTCCTGATAAGGACCCAGGTGCACGCGCGCCCTGGTAACGATTCTCAATACAGATCAGATATATTAATGTACATTATTCTTACTCAGCCATGATCTCAATATTTGACAACATTCTGTAATATTCACCTGGCACAGAGAAAAGCGGGAAGGTTTTAATTCCTTTCCATACATTTTTGGTCGACCATCTATTATACTCACTTTTCTCTGTATAGCTGAAACAATACAGCACGCCGGGAGGACGCAAAAAGGTCCGTCACAAGTTCGTAGACGCCAATTGTGGGATATTTGTGGATATCCTGGTGAAGAATGTTCTCAGTCAACCGAGGCTTGGATAATAACAAGGTTTATTAACCAAACAGATAGATTACATAGAGAGAATGGCTGAGGGCTTCCCCCAGGTGATCAGCTGAAAATCCCCAGGTGAGAAGACCGGGATAGATCTCGGGAGGAGATCTATATAGGTAACAGGGGGGGGGGTGTGGTCCCATTTGATAGGTCAGATGGGGGTGGGGGGGTACAGGTTTGGGGAGAAAGGGGCGGGGAATGTCTTATTCCACAGAGAGGAGGGGGCACAGGTAAGGGCGACATATTTACATGAGAACATTAGATATTATACCACAAGGCTGATATCAAGTTCACTTTCAACCATGTCCCTGTGAAGAGTGAAGATGATGAAGCGAAACCTCAGTCCTCATGGTTTAACCAAACCCAGGACCCAGAGCTCCTACAGATTAAAGAGGAACAGGAGGAACTCTGGAGCAGTCAGGAGGGAGAGCAGCTTCAAGGTCTGGAGGAGGCTGATATCAAGTTCACTTTCAACCATGTCCCTGTGAAGAGTGAACATGATGAAGAGAAACCTCAGTCCTCATGGTTTAACCAAACCCAGACTGAGGAAAACAGAGATACGGAGCCTCTAGCCAGCACCTCAACAGAACAGATGAAAACAGAACCTGATGGAGAGGACTGTGGATTATCAGAACCAGTCAGTAACTTAGATCCAGCTGGTGATTTAGAACCAACTACAGATGGCCAGCTCCTCTCTTCACACTGTTCTGGAACTGATACTGATGACAGTGATGATTGGCTGGAGACTAGTGAACCTCATCCTGGTTTAAACTCACTGACATCAAAGAAGACACAGAAAAACAAAGGACAGAGTTTGTCTAACAGCAACCAGTTCAAGAGCTCTGTGGTTTCATCCCATGAGGTGAAATTATCAAACCAAATACCATGTGAGACCTGGAGCTGTGAAGTGTGTGGGAAATGTTTTCCTAATAGGAAAGTTTTAATGCCCCATCTTGAAGCCCATTCTAGTGACTGTGGTTTGTGTGGAAAACATTTAAAACCCACAGAGAGCTTAAAACTTCACTTTCAAACTCACATGACATGTACTGTTTGTGGCAAGAAATGTACTGACATTACACTCTTGGAAGCACATATAAGATGCCATACTGGGGAAAAGCCCTATAGTTGCACCCTGTGTCCTAAAAGATTTAGTCGAAAATTTCACCTAAAAGTACACATGAGAAGCCATACTGGGGAAAAGCCCTATAGTTGCACACTGTGTCCTAAAGGATATATTACACAGGGACACCTGAATAGTCACATGAGAAGCCATACTGGGGAAAAGCCCTATAGTTGCACCCTGTGTCCTAAAAGATATATTACACAGGGACACCTGAATAGTCACATGAGAAGCCATACTGGGGAAAAGCCCTATAGTTGCACCCTGTGTCCTAAAAGATGTATTACACGGGGAGACCTGAATAAACACATGAGATGCCACACTGGGGAAAAGCCCTATAGTTGCACACTGTGTCCTAAAAGATTTAGTCAAAAATCTCAAATAAAAGTACACATGAGAAGCCATACTGGGGAAAAGCCCTATAGTTGTACACTGTGTCCTAAAAGATATAGTACACAGGGAAACCTGAATAGTCACATGAGAAGCCATACTGGGGAAAAGCCCTATAGTTGCACACTGTGATCAAATATTTGGTGCAAAACGTGACTTAAAAGTACATATCAGAACCCGGGGGAAAAAACATTTAGTCTTTTGATTGATTGAATACTTTATTTTGACACAATCGTAGGACAAAAACATTTTAAAAGACAAGACAATAACAGTGTCAACAACGCTGGTCAAAAATGGATAAAACACAATAAAGCCAAGGCTTGTTTCCATTGTGGTCCATACATGGAACATAAAAAGGCACAGAAACACAAATGGACATGTACACTAGACAGGACACATCCTAAAAATTTGTATAAAAACACCTAACCTGACAACTCATACAGTTAACTAATGTTAAAAGAAAATCCGCAAACCCTTAAAAGCAACTCATGATAAAAGAAATAAAAGCCAAGTTATGATAAAAGAGATAAAAAACATTTTAAGACCAATTTGAGTTGCTGCTGAGCCATGTTTTTAGGGCGGATTTAAATCCGAGAGGGGAGTTCAGGAGTTTTATGAATGTTGGCAGGGCATTCCACATTACCGTAGCCGAGTAAAAAAATGCATCTTTCCCCATGCATGTCCTGACTCTCGGCGGGACCAGGTCCGTGGGGCTTCCTCTTGTGGCGTGTTTGTGGACATCTCCTACTTTATTAAAATAATTTACTAGGTACTTGGGGACCGTTGCTTTCAGTACTTTAAAAACCAGTAGCATTTTAAGCTGGTGTACCCTTTCTTCAACCCTAAGCCATCCCAGACTGCTAAAGTGGGCTGGCGTTAGGTGAGTTCTAAAGTGAAGGTTGTGCAGGAGTCTCACTAGTTTGTTTTCGGAGGTCTGGAGCTTTGTCTTCATTTGTTTTGATATGTTGCTGTACCATGAAGTGCAAGCATAGTCAAAGTGACATTGGATGAGGGCTCCAGCTAGGGTCCTCAGAGCGTTTCTATTTATTTATTTTTTACGAGGAAATTCTAAATAAAGATTTGGTTTTTTGATTGACCTTAGTAATAACTTTTTGTGCCATTTTTTCGTTAGAAAGTTTGTTATTTAAAATAAAGCCCAGGTAGGTGACCTCCTCTTTATCCTCAATAATGTTTCCACCTACTCTAAACCCTGGGATTTCTTTAGGTTGGCGTTTGACCCAAAGAGTATGGCCTCTGTTTTTCCCAGATGTAGAGACAATTTATTGTCACTGAGCCAAGAGCAGATCTTTTTCATTTTACTGCTCAGGACACTTTCCACTTTAGACTTATCCCTGTCAGAGACCAGGAGTGCCGAGTCGTCAGCAAACAGGAACAGGTTGCAATCGCATGCCGATTTCATGTCATTAATATATATTAAAAACAGTTGAGGCCCCAAAATGCTTCCTTGGGGGACCCCACATGTCACTGGAAGGGACGAGGACAAGGTGCCATTGATGTCTACCACCTGTTCTCTTCCCTCCAGGTAGGACTTGACCCATTTGGCTGACTTGCTATCAAAGCCTATCGCTCTCAGTTTTTCTAGTAGGATGGAGTGGTTGACCGTGTCAAACGCCTTTTGCAGGTCCAACATTACCAGTAGTTCCCCTTGTCCATCTCCCGTTTTATATAATCGGTCAGGTACAGTAAACAGGTGTCAGTGGAGTGTGATTTTCTGAAACCTGATTGGAACTGGTACAGTAGTCTATGTTCAGTCAGGTAGTTGTCTATCTGCTCATATACCAGCCTCTCAATTACCTTTGATATGGAACAAAGGATAGAAACGGGGCGGTAGTTACCTGGATCCAGTTTGTTTCCTTTTTTAAATAGAGGGGTTACCCTAGCAAGCTTGAGTTCTTGCGGGATGTGACCCTGGTTGATGGAGAGGTTGGTGATATGGGCTACAATGGGAGCTATGATGGAAGCAGAGTCTCTGAGAAATCTGGTGGGAATATTGTCATGGCCTGTGGGTTTTGTTGGCTGCAGCATACTGAGCTTTTTCATAACCTCTTCAGTAGTTACTTCAGTCAATTTAAAATCATTTTCACGTACACCCAGTTCCTTATAAAAGGCCTGGATGTGCTGTATGCCATATCGGCCAGAGTGGATCGGCAGTTTGTTCACCAAAGTGGTAGCAACAGTTGTGAAGAAGGTGTTTAAACAATTTGCCACACTCAATTTGTCAGAGATGATCGTGTTATCTATTTTCAGGTTGAGATTTGTGGTTTTAGTCTTGAGTCTATTATTGTGACCCAGTGTTTTTAAAGACTTCCACAGTTTTTGAGGATTCTTTTTATTTTCCTAAATTTTTTCGTTAAAATAGTTCAGTTTTGCTTTTTTGATCATATTGGTTACTCCATTTCTTAGTGTTTTACAGGTCTCAAAGACCTGTAATAAAGTATTCAATCAAACCTTTCCCATCTTTACTCAATGGCACCAGCGTTATTGACCATTTTAGCGATGTTTGCGGACCCATTGTGTGTTCTGTATTATAGCTATGGAGACAATAGTATGGCTCATTTGACAGGCATTGTTTATAGTCCAAGACTGACTAACCAGTTAATTTCTACATACTTTAGTTTGTACGCTATTCCATGCAAATTATTATTTTTATTTTTTTACAGTGCAATAAAATAGTTCTGGATTACTGTTCAACAGTTCAAAGTCGTCTTTACCTTCTCTGTTTGGTATCCACAGTTTAAAACTTGACAGTCTTCCCTCCTGTCTTATACCCACTTTGACCCTTCGAACCTCCCTCTCAGAGTGCAGTTCCCTCTCAGGGTGCAGTTCCCTCTCAGGGTGCAGTTCCCTCTCAGAGTGCAGTTCCCTCTCAGGGTGCAGTTCCCTCTCAGGGTGCAGTTCTAGGCCTGGTTCCTACACAGTTTTAAAGCCTGACAGTCTCTTGTTTGATACCCACACAGTTTAATACCTGACAGTTTTGAACCTGTAATAAAAAGCAATAGACAGAGTAAAATAATACAGTGCAATAATAGAATAGTAGAATAGAATAGATAGTAAAATTATGCAATAGAATGGACAGAGTAAAATAGTGCTACAGTACAATCAACATAATGAATAAAGGAAGATCCGGTCAGTTTGTTGTAGGCCTCAGTGTGCCGTGTATGATTGATTGATTGATTGATTGATTGATTGAAAACTTTATTAACAGATTGCAGAATGGGTACAATACAGTACAGCTCAATACACATAATTGTTAAGGGGATGCAGACCAGAGAAAGACTTTCGTCTTGTTTACATCAGGGTCCCCCATTTTCAATTCATCATAACATATATGACATACACAAGATACAGATAGACAGTACAGCTACATCTATACATTTATGACATACCAGATTTACAAATACAGTACTGTTTGTGATACAAAAATAGTCTAAAAAAGAGAGTATATACATTTGACATAGAAACTGTACATTGGAGGAGGTTGGGTAGGTGGGGGGGGGGGAACTGTACATTGGAGGTGGGTGGGGGAAACTGTACAAGCAAAACTGTACATTGGAATATCGACTAAACCTTACTTGGTCCCAAGAAGAGGGTCTTGTGTATTATTGGGTTAGGACATTTACTGTACATTGGAGGGGGTTGGGTTTAGACATTTACAGGGGCCAGTTTCCAACTGCAGTCTCCCGTAGGTGCTCTTTGAAAGTGGGTAGTGATTCACATTTCTTTACAGCTTTGGGTAGGGCGTTCCACATTGATGTGGCATAATTGCGAAAGGTGTTTAGTCCCTTGTTTGAGCCGAATCTGGGTTTGACATGATTTGTGGCGCTCCCTCTGGTGTTGTGATCGTGGTATTCACTGGCCTTTGGGAAGTATTTTGACATGTACATGGGTACTTTAGTCGTGTAGTGTATCTTGTAGACCAGGCCCATTGTAAGTTGCTGTACTCTGTCGTCTACTCTAAGCCATCCTAGGTTGTCAAAGTGGGCAGGGGTGAGGTGGGTTCTATGAGTAAGGTCAAGCAGTAGTCTGACCAGTTTGTATCCCTGCCCTGCATGGAATGTTCCTCCTGAGCAACGGCAGAAGGATCCGCCCCTTGCTGACAAATGAAGCCACCCAACTCCTCGTCCAATCAACACGTCTCGCCTCCCTCGACTACTGCAATGGGGTTACGTTAGGGGTTAAGTGTCTTGCTCAAGGACACTTCGACACGCTGCCCGGGAGAAGGGGAATCGAACTGGGAACCTCCAGATTACCAGATGACTGCTCTACCTCCCGAGCCACTGATTAGTATTAGTGCTAATCAGATGTATGTACAGAGTTGTAGTATTAAGTATTAATATGTACAGTGATACAGGTATAAAGACACTATGGTAAGTCATACTGGCCAGCAGCATAACTAGTAAGAGTAGGTAAGAGATATGTACAGATATACATATAGTACAGGGGTGGGCAATTATTTTCCCCAGGGGGCCGAATGAGCAACTGAAAATATGTTGGGGGGCCGGGCCAAAATTCCAAACTCAATTATGCATAATATACATTTTATTTCTATATAAAAAGCAGTAAATGGCATTGTTTTGACCCCTGGTAAGAGTGTATGTTATTATTTAGCAATTAAAAGGTGAGGTTAGCTTTCAAAAATATCATTTATTCAAATAGAATTTATTTCCAAAATGATAAACAAAATGTGAAACATTAATTATAACAAAGGGCATTTTGAGTTTCATATACTATTGAAACAAGGATTTTCTTAGCTTTCTAAAGACATCACATCATCCTATAGCAAAAATAAACAAGACATGTCACTGAACTGTGTAAAGAAAAGTGTCCCAGTTTTGTAGCCTTTTTTACTTTACATGCCTATATTAAACATTTAATGTTTTCAGAACTGTGCAAAAAGTGTCCCATCAAGTGTCCCATTTCACTTGTTATATTTCCACATTTTAGTGTTCTTCAGTTATTTTTTTTTTCATTCAGTGTGAGAAATCCAGTCTCTGTTGAGCTTTAACAAGTCCATCAAAGTCAGGTTGCATGTCTGAGGTGGAGATGCGAAGCACAGCTGCCAGATGTTCATCAGTGAGAGAGGATCTGTACCTGGACTTGTTAAACA
Source organism: Notolepis coatsorum (assembly GCF_963971535.1). Taxonomy (NCBI): domain Eukaryota; kingdom Metazoa; phylum Chordata; class Actinopteri; order Aulopiformes; family Paralepididae; genus Notolepis; species Notolepis coatsorum. Next base: position 153,491,914 of record NC_140172.1, on the reverse strand, counting down.
TCATGACTGAGAATGTCTGTTCACATATATAGGTGGATCCAAAGAGAACCAACATCTTCTGAGCATGTCTCCTAAGCGTATATTGTGCGTGTGAACGTTGACATGAAAAGAAAAAAGTAAAAAAATATTAAAAAAAAAAATTAAAAAAAAATCTTTTTTTATTTTTATTTTTTATTTTTTTTATTATCATGTAATCTTTCGCGGGCCGGTCAGAATCATCCCGCGGGCCGGATACGGCCGTACAATGCCCAGGTCTGATATAGTAACTAGTAGGGGTGTAACGGTACACAAAAACCACGGTTCGGTACATACCTCGGTTTTGAAGTCACTGTTCGGTACGGGTTTTCGGTACAGTGGGGGAAAGTTTGGCTTTCCATGTTCCACTCAGGGGTGATGTAGTGTGCAGTAACTAATTGTACTTGTAGGGCTGTCAACAAATATTCTATATTGAAATTAATAATCGACTTGTAAAGAAAAGAAAAAAATTATAATTATTATATTAGATTGTGAAAAAACAGCCCCCAGTGGGCAGTCGTTATTGGTTAAACATACCGTTGTATTCGTTCGGTACACAGCCGTTCGGTACGGTATGGTACACACTGAAACGGTTCGGTGCGGATACGTGTACCTTTACACCCCTAGTGTGCATTAGAGAGAGAGAGAGTGTTTTGGTGAATTTCCCCATCAGATACCCCTACATAGTCAAGCATAGATAGAATGGTGAACTTTGACATACAATTATATTTTTTCTATCAATGTTCCAGGCTATTTAACTTAATTAATTGTTGGAGGATAGCTTTAGACTTTAGAGCTTTAGACATTATTTCAAAAGCAATAATAATAATAATAATAATAATAATAATAATAATAATAATAATAATAATAATAATAATAATAATAATAATAATAATAATAATAATAATAATAAATAATTGTTTTCCATCTACAAGTCAAACTCAAGAATCTATGCACATACAGTGTACATCTAAAATGTATGTGGTCAAATACATTTACAGATTCGACCTTTAATCTGAGAATTCAAGCCACTCATTCATATTACACACGGTAGTATTTCAAGGCACCTGCAGATGGCGCTCTGGCACCATTGTTAAGAATGACAATTCAGACAAGATTCTGACCATATTATCAAGGTGCTGTGAAAGTGTCCCTCTGATAGGGTTTACGAACCACTGAAGAAGGAACGGAACTCATGACCCCTTGTGAAATCACTGGCAGGAACGGCCTGGAGAGGCCAACCGGTAACCAAAAGGTCGCCGGTTCGATCCCCGGCACCCACATGAGTGTGTATTCCAGCTGTGAGCTGGTGACTGAAGGGTGGCTGGTGTTATATCTACGGTAACCACCATCTGTGAAGGCGAGACTCCTTCATACACCCACGTTCTCTTATAAATGTTAATGTAGATTGTTTGAGCACGTTTGTAGGCTACATCTGGTCTATATTTCACTATTCATGTGTCACAATAATCCGGCGCTACATTCATTTCAAACGTCTTGTTTGTCAGGAGTTAATTGATGCAGGTGCTCTTGATTAGTTGATCAACCAAGCCTTGATTTAAAACCAGGCGTGCTTTTTGCATATACCTACCTGCCAAGGGGTGTTTGTAACGTGCTTTCTATGGACATTAAAGACTATATTAGTGTAGGAATGCTTCTCATTGTGTTTTGAAGCCTTTCAGTGCCCTTGGCCCTGTGGGTAGGGTGACCAGATGCAAAAAGTCCAAAAGCAGGACAACAGTAAGATTTTGGTGGAACAAAGTGGGACAGATAGATAATGTAATTTATTAGAATAACATGGTCTTCACCGAATAGATAAAGGTTAAATCAAAATAAATACAAATTAAATACAGAATTATATCTCTCCACATTCATCTTGGCACTGGCAGCCGGCTTGTTACCACCTAACATCTGTTTTAAATATTCAAACTTTCAGACCAATGTTTTTTTTTGCTTCGAAAAGAGGGACATCCTCTCAATATTTGGGACATTGGGTAAAATGGTGGGACAGTACAACCAAAAGGGGGACACCTGGTCACCCTACCTGTGGGTGATGCTGTGCTATCTGGAATAATTTTTTTTAGAGAATGTGTGCCTAGGATGGATATGAAGAAAGACCATTTTCCAATGGTAAATGGACTGCATTTTTATATAACAGCTTTTTTCCCAAAGCGCTTTACAACTTATGCCTCACATTCACCCGTTCACACACTGACGGCAGAGGCGACCATGCAAGGTGCCAACCTGCTCATCGGGAGCAGTTAGGGGTTAAAGTGTCTCGCTCCTCGACACGCTGCCCGTGAGGAGCCGGAATCTAACCAGGAACCTTCTGATTACCAGACTGCTAAAGCATGACGTGCATAAAGATATACCACATATATATATATATATACCGCCTCCTGGTATGACATCAAGTCCTCCCAGACCATCCCACAATGCAGTGCTCAGCGTAGCGTTTGTGTGAGGGTTTGGAACTCGTGAAAGTGATTGGATGCACGCTTTGCACCATGGGAAATACAAGAGGCCTTGAAAGGAATGTTGCTGTAGTTCTCTTCCTTATATGGCTGCCTGTAACCATTGGTAACCACTTTCGAATGCCTAAAGTAATTACTGTGCAGAGGTGGAGTTGGTAAAACACTGGAGAAGCAGGATTTTGCTGTTATTATACTGTGACCTTTTTACAAGATACAGTAATAATAAGACACCAACTTATTCAAATGTTGTTGATATATTTCTCATATATCAACACATATCAACTGTTGTTCTACACATACAGTACAGTAGCAAACATTGTTTCTTCAAACGAGGACATTCTAAACATTCCATGAAAGGCCTCTTATTACCATCATTGTTGTGTACAATTGTATCAAGATTAATAATTTCCTTCCTTACAATTAGGGATGAATCCAATACCAAGAACCACATGTACCAATGTCAGAAATCAAAGCAAAAGTGACTAAATTTTCGTCATTTCTTTGGATAATGGATCGGTACTCAGAATTGACGGATACTGAAGGGCTTAATTGACCTATCTCAAAGCCCACCCTCTTTTCTTGGGGTTTGAGATGGGTCAGTTGGTATCGGCGATGAAAAGGTCTTATCATCAGCATATTCCTATTTAAATATTCTCTGATTATGAACTCTGCTGTGAGAATCCACCCTGAACATAATTCAAACGTTATCCCTTTAATCTTTAATAAACATGGGAAAGTCTCACTCGGAAGGTAAAAATGAAAGCTACACTCATTACCAGCGGAGCAGCGCCAAAGGGTGTCTCTCTCATCTCTCATCACACATAAGATTATTTGATTCAAATGTTCTTTGGGTTCTAGTTTTAAAGCCCAAATTCCTGATTTGTGGAGAAACGGCGGCCCCTGTACATTTCTGCCCCAGTTTTTGTTTTGTTATTGTACACATTAAGAGCTGGATGAATTACAATTGTCATCCACACGATGAAAGTAAGAGAACACGCGAGCAAGGAGAGCATATCTAAAGACAAAGTGAGCTAAGCCCCTAAGGTACCCATTTGTGATAATGATTGGCAACACAATTATTTTGTGACTATATTAGCCAGTACCTCCTCTGGCAGACAGGTGGAGACATTTTTCAATAAGTGTTTGTTGTTTGACCAACAATCAGATATTGGGGCTTTTAACTATTATTAAGATATTGATGAAACTATTGAAGATGATTGGAATGACTAAATGCTGTGCAGATTCTGTTTAAAGATGGGAGTTTCCCTTTGAAAGGGAGGAATGTATATAACATGTTTTCAATACTGCAAATTATAAGACTGATAGAAGTGAACCTTGTCTCTCTGGTTTTACATACAGTAGCCTACTGCAGAATACTGGCTTGAAATAAACTCTTGATTTTAAACTTTCTCAATTCCATTTTTCTAAGAGTGATTACGGATAGTGCAACATCTGCGTATTACCCAGTGTGAATGTTCTGACATTATATGGCATTAACAGGCCTCAGGAGTTTGTAAATGCAGGGTTTCGGCCTACAGTATGCCCAGATATTGACTTCCAGTTCCTAAGTGTTTTCTCTGTGGAGAAACGGAATCGGCATTCTAGATAATCATCCCTGTCCTGGTCTGTGGTTAAAGGGGCACTTCACCAAAAAACAATGCAGATTTATTTTGCACATAATCTCACGCACATCCAAAGGCCCTCAACAGTGTTGCACACATTCATTTAGTTTGACAGTTATTGAGAGTAAATGAGGTTGAATGTGGCCACCAGTGATGTCATCGGGCACATTGAATGCTTGTGTCGTGTTAATTACAGCTCTATGAAGTTATGTACAGAAATAGCAATACATTGTCTTATAGGGACTGCTACTGTACCTTATACCATTTTATTGAGCTGTAATATATAATAATATAATATATATATATATATATATATATAATATATATATTTTTAAAGGGGCATTTCACTGAAAACCAAAGCTGATTTATTACACAAATTACTTTTTGTCTGACAGTAAGAGCTTGAATGTGTCCTCCAGTGATGTCAATGGAGAGCACTGAATCTTTGTGTTAAATACAGCTCAATTCAATTATGTAAATTAAATATTATTATAACCTAGAACTATGTGGATGGATAATGTTAGTAAAATATAGTTTTAAAGTTTTATTTATTTAGCACATTTCATGTAGAGCAATGCAATGCACTTTACAAACATCACAATAAGGTCCAAGAAAGATCAATGATAATACATAAATGGCTGTCAAAGTTAATGCGTTAACGCACAATTCTTTTAACGCCACCATTTTTTAACGCAACATTAACGTAAATTTTTTTTTATTTGATTTGATTTGATTATTGATACTCTCATTGAGAGAGAGAGAGAGAGAGAGAGAGAGAGAGAGAGAGAGAGAGAGAGAGAGAGAGAGAGAGCGAGAGAGAGAGACAGAGAGAGAGAGAGAGAGAGAGAGAGAGAGAGAGAGAGAGAGAGAGAGAGAGGGGGGGGGGTGAGAGAGATGAGGAGGGGCAAGAGAGAAAGAGACCTGGGAGAGTGTGTGTGAGAGAAAGAGAGTGTGAATCCTCAGTCCTTGTGTGGGTGAATGTTTTTTTTACGATTAATTGCGAATATTTTCATGTTGAGATAGATTGTGGATGAATATGCAAAGAAAGGTACACCATACAAATGTTCATGCTTTATTTGTTTTAAACGAGACGGTTTAGAAATGGGCAATGGGAAAATACATTGCGTTTCCAAGATGGTGGACTGGCCGGAAACAGCAATGACGTAACCACTACACCTCCCTATTCAAGCCGATAGGAAGCCAATGCAGGGACTCTAAGAATTCTGGACATCTAGCTCCATTGCTTCCTCACCAATGACGTGTTTGATGGACGACAGTCCTCTCCTCCTTCTGGGAGGGAACCAGCCTCCTGCTGGTTAACCACAGAACTAATGTAAAGCAATGGGGCTTTTGCTTTTTAAAACCATTAATCACACTGTCAGCCCTCCTCTCCCCTCTGTTCCTGCTTTTTCAAATGATGACTGTAACAGTTTTCTTTTCTTTTTTGTAAACAAGGTTGCAGTTGTGAGGGCAAGTATCGTCCCCTCTTGCTCCCCTCTCCCTATGTCACCAGTTCGGGAGGCAACCCTGAGTAACCTCTCCTGTATCACCTTAGCTGACCTAACTGGCCTAGTGAGCGCTGTGAAATCTTCCTCAAGCCCTTTGGATATTCTAGCATCATCTTTGCTTAAAGGGGAACTATTTTACTATTTCTTTCACTATTTGGGCACTTTTACACAATTCCTGTGAGTCTATGAAACACCTCTGTAAGTATTTTTTCAAAGAAATTCATTGTTTTGTATTTCTAATCAAGTACTCAAAAACAGCATTTTTCTACCTTAAGATCTTAAGCCGTTTTGAGGCTGGGCTCCAACCACTGTATGGCCTGGTGGCAACTGCCACATTATTATGCAGCTGAGAAACCTCTGACATCACAGATATGCACATTTTCAGATGACTCAGTTCAGTGAGGGTGAATATTGTGAAAGGAGAATTGGAAGAATGTGCCAATATGAGAATTAGAGACATAGATCCTATTAATATAAGTCCACATAGCTAGGAAACAATGCTAAACACTGAAAAAGGCCATAAGATAGTTCCCCTTTAACTGGAAGCTGTTAGTTCTGTCTGCCCTTCCCTGGTCCATATTATAAACAGCTCCATTAATTCTGTCTCTGTTCCATCTTATTTTAAACAGGCGGTCGTTTAGCCCCTCCTTAAAAGAAAAAAACCTGGACCCCTCCCTCCCAAAAAATAGCTGCCGACAATATTGCATTTAGGGTAATACATCTTATGGGACCGCTCAAGGGAAATGTTCATTCAAACATAAAAAAAAATCTTGGCGTAACCTTTGATCAGTTTCAAGTTCAAGTTTCAAGTTTCTTTATTAGTTGTCATACAGAAGTACAGAATACTTTTATACAAAATGCTTCTTTCTGTTACGCTCCAGAGACTGTGCTAGACAAAAGCATAAGTATAAAATAAAATAAGTATAGCAAGTATAAAATAGAAGTCACGTACGTAGACACAAGTGTTCAGTATGTACATATGTATACAATGTTCAATGCAGAGTAGAAGTAACTGAGTTACCATACAATATACTAATATACAATATACTATATAGTGCAAAGCAGAAATGGGATGAGGTACAATTTAGGTACAATTTACAGTGTATGCAACTTCACAAGCATGTTAAATCCCTGACCCGCACCGGTTTCTTCCACCTCAGGAATAATAGCTTAAACTCTGGTCTATTTTATCACATGCAGAGCTGGAAATGTCTGTTCACGCTTTTATACAATCACGGCTGGACTACTGTAACTCTGTTTACCTGCCTTAGCAAAGCCTCAGTGGACCGGCTACAACTGGTCCAAAATGCTGCAGCTAGGTTGCTTACCAGGTCAAAGAAATCCTGTCACATCACACCAATCCTAGCCTCCCTGCACTGGCTTCCTGTTCAGTTCAGGATCCAGTTCAAGGTGCGTTATTTTTTTCCGTAGCCGCATTTCTCGGAGACGCTCTCTGATTGGCCGACGCCTGTTTCTACACTGGTTAAGCTTAGGCACTCTTTCGAAGTTGGTTAAGGTTAGAGTTTGTCTTAGAGCGTGACGGCAAGTTCTTTCGACGGTTAAGCTTAGGCACTCTTTCGAAGTTGGTTAAGGTTAGAGTTTGTCTTAGAGCATGGCGATAGAACGCCAGGTAGTTTGCAGGCTGTTCGACGCGGAAATGGGCAAAGACACAGCTTGTCACGCGATTGGGCAAACATGTCAGTGGCCAATCAGAGAGCGTCAGTCAGTGGCCAATCAGAGAGCGTCTCCGAGAAATGCGGCTACGGAAAAAAATAACGCGTTCAAGGTCTTAGTTTTCAAGGCGGCTGGGTGGCGCAGCGGACTAATCGCTCGTTACCAACACGAGAGACACTGGTATCGAATCCGGCTGTCAGCGGTGCCTCCGGCTTGGCCGGCCGTCATACTGGCTCGATTGGCAGAGTCAGCGGGAGGGAAGCCGGTGGGTGGTAATCTGGTCGTTGTAAACAGCGACTCCTACAGGTCGGTCAGGGCGCCTGCACAGCAAGGACAGGAGATGGCGAGGGTATAGTGTGAGCCTCCCACACGTTACACCTCGCCAATGAGAGTCCGCGCTGGCAGGTGAAAAGAAGTGGCTGGCTGACTCGGCATGTATCGGAGGGGACATGTGATAGTATCTATCAACCCTCCCTAGACCGACCAGTGGGGGGCACATGCGAGCAACGACCAGGAAGGGGAGGGGGGAATTGGCACGACTAAAATTGGGATGGGAGAAAAACACAGAAAAACAGGAGGAGAAAAAGTGGATAAAAAAAAAAGAGCGGCCCACAGCCAAGCCTCCGCTTACATCTCGGACCTTATTCACCCCTATAGGACCAGCTGGTCCCTGAGGTCCTCTGATCAGGGCCTCCTGGTGGTGAACCAGGCTAAAGACTAAGAGGGACCGAGCATTTGAAGCAGTGGCCCCTAGGCTCTGGAACGAGCTCCCCCAGGTCTTGAGAGCCTCCCCCTCTGTGGCCCCTAGGCTCTGGAACGAGCTCCCCTAGGTTTTGAGAGCCTCCCCCTCTGTGGCCCCTAGGCTCTGGAACGAGCTCCCCCGGCCATGTACAAACTTGAAATGTTGATTTAGTTTTCCTGAATTTGTCCTTGCCTGTCTTTATGCTGTATTTTAAACTTGTGAAGCACACTGTGCATTCGTGCTGAGAAGGGTGCTATAGAAATAAAGTTTTACTTACTTACTTACTTACTTACTTACTTACTTACTTACTTACTTACTTACTTACTTACTTACTTACTTACTTACTTACTTACTTACTTACTTACTTACTTACTTACTTACTTACTTACTTACTTATGTCGTGAATTTATCTAAATAAAACAACTAAAAAATTTACAAAATGATAAGACAAAATGCTGATTTGCAAGAAGGAGCAGAAAACACCATGTTGGTTGTAAGAGGATTGAGACAGTAACTCCCCCGACCAGATGGCAAAGGTCAATAAGGTCATAAACAGACCCCTCCAGGCTATATTAAGATAGGGCAGGAAGAAAGTATGTACTCTAGTTAAGAGAGGAACAAAAGCTTACTCAAGAAATGACTCATTTCCCCCACAGGGCAAACCTATTTGGTAATAACAGACAGAGAGAGGAGATAATTATCTTAGAAACAGGAAGACCAAACTGAAAATAACAGTTGGGTTTCAAAAGGTCATATTTACACTAAGCTAAAGCAATTTAGGTTACAACGGCAGCTGCTGACTAAAGGTACAGAGGTCAGAAAGGTGACACCAACGGTTGGAATTAAAAACAGTGCAATCAATAATGTACTAACAGGGAGCTGTCATACCAAATTACCTTTGATCAAGGTTTAGCAAGCCAGAAACGGTAAAACAATAAGAATGCAATTAATGGGTAAATACCAGAGGTTAAGGATTAGACCATTTGCAATAATGTGGTGTTTCATGGAGACTAGAAAATCGTCCTACAATATGAAAATCAAATAACATGTGGTGAAATGACTAACAACTGTTTTCAGCCAAGACTACCATTAGTATTGTAAAGAAAAGTGTCCATGTGTTTGGGTTCAAATGATATGAGTTGATTTGCTAAATTCTAAATGTAAAATAATGAACCCAATAGGCTAAATGGTATAAACTTAGTTCTCTTAAAGGAATGGAAGCTCTTTAATGCTAGAAAATAAAACTATACAGTGTTGGTCAATGGTTGGTCAAGAGGACAAAGTATTCTATTGAAAGACGTATATGCTATTATCTGTGAATCAAGAGACAGTCTATCTCTCCGGGTTGGACTGTGTAAACATTGTGTCACAAGAAACATGAGGATGTGTTACTCATTGAACGGATTCCCTAAAAAGGTAACCACTAACTGCTAAAACAGCCGGCAGATTCTATTGTGAAACGGTTGTGTCAGCAGACCAAGAACTGACGTGTCAGGACGTGTCACTAACAGACAAGTTCCTACTAGAAGGGATTTGGCCAATGGGGAAGCCCGATTGTGGGAGTGACGTCACTAGACAGGCAGGGGAGAGGTCTTTTTCTATCTCATTAAAAAGGGCAGGCGAGGAGACAGACAGGATCCTGGAGCGACACACACCGGCAGACAGACAGGATCCTGGAGAGCGAGACACACACAGAAGGAACCTGGAGACTGAGAGCCAGACCTGGAACGCTGAGACACAACCAGACAGACGGGGTAGCCGGAGACTCGAGAGCCGAGCCGGAGACCCACAGAGCCACGGAGACAGACGATGACAGAAGATCGCTTCGCAGCAGGAGATCCTGCCACGGAGAGAGACGAAAATCAAGCGCTCCTTGCTTGAGCGCTGAGACTCACGGAGACCCAAGGTTGCCCTGGCGACAACCAACCACCACCGGAGAAGAACGCTCTGATCGGCCGCCGCTGATCAGATCATGGACAAAACTGCCACACCAAAAAGACGATTAGATTGAAGTAAAGAGCTTTTACTGTGTTTTGAAATAAGCTGTGGTTTATTTAGAAATGGAAATAAACACCGCAGTTTGTTTGATTGGACCACCTCGTCAGCTTCTTTCCTTAATTGAACCGAACATCTGAAATACCAAACAATGCAGAGGAGAAGGGTAAAAAGACTATACGATCACAGAACTTAGATATAGGTATACATGAAGGTAATATACTTCACTTACTTACTTACTTACTTACTTACTTACTTACTTACTTACTTACTTACTTACTTACTTACTTACTTACTTGTTGTTTGCGTTTTTTTGGAGTTAAATGATCTCTTGAGTCCTTTAGTTTGTGCTGGAGTTGTTTTACTGTATGTTGGAGTAATATGGGGTAAGACAAAGTACTGGATTCAGGTTATTTTGGTTTCAATGATAACATAATAAAATAAAAATAAACTCCCAATGTACAGTTTCCCCCCCCCCCCCCAACCCACCCCCCTCAAATGTATATATTCTCTTTTAGAAACTTTGTCTGTAAATAAACAGTACTGTATGTGTATATCTTGTATGTCATAAATCTCTGGATGTAACAGTAGCCTACTGTATATCTGTATGTCATGTATGTCATAAATGTCACTATGAATTGAAAATGGGGGACCCTGATGTAAACAAGACAAACGTCTTTCTCTGGTCTGCATCCCCTTAACAATTGTGTGTATTGAGCCGTACTGTATTGTACCCATTCTGCAATCTGTTAAATAAAGTTTTCATTCATTTCATTCCTTCATGTGCTTACAGTCTTCTCCAGAGTCAGACAAGAAGATACCAATTTCCTCTCTGTGCGTTCAGTAGAAAGCTAACCGGCTGCAAGCTACTGTAGCCTAGCTTAGCACAAATGAATGGAAGCGGATATTGACCAGCTATCCTAGCTGTTGGCCAAAAACACCTCTCCCAGAGTTCTAAGGTAGGCTAGTGGTCCGTATCCATTTCACGTCACTGATCGCAGCCTCACCGGGGCGGTTCCACTGGGTTTCATAATTGCGTCACCGACGGGTGTGTTCTCTTGTTCAGCTAGAGAAAGGTTCAGCTCCTTGCATGGTCGCCTCCGCCATCGGTGTGTGAATGTGTGTGTGAATGTGAGGAACAAAATGTTGGATAAAAACTATATGAAAAAAAAATTCACCAAAACAGAAGGATGCCTGTGAGCATCATTGCGAGTAGACACAACTAAGTGGTACCTTGACGTACAGATTATGAGTTACAGATATGATATGCAGACTGTGAGAAGACTGTGTGGGTGTGAGAGAGAGAGAGAGAGAGAGGAGGAGGAGAGGGAGAGAGAAGTGTGAATATGGTATGCTGAGAAGGCCACATTGATGTGTGTTATGTGAAGGCTATGTGGGTGTAAGTGTGTTTGTGATAGAAAGAGGAGGGAGAGGGACAGAGCAAGAGGGGGGAAAGAGAAGGTTATGTATTATTATGTGTGTGCAATTATATATTTATACTATTGTTCAAAGTCGGGGCTGACATGACACCAACAGAGCTTCCAAGGTATTCAGAAGGGTATGCAGCTGTTGAGACCAATCTGGTGTTGCAGCTCGGCTAACTGTGTAACTGAGGAAGTGATCAAGTGAACACACGCATGCTGCATGCACCAACCAACCAACCAATCTAATGAACCAACCAACCAAACTAATACACCCACCAACTCACCCACCAAGCAACCAATCTAATGAACCAACCAACCAAACTAATACACCCACCAACTCACCCACCAAGCAACCAATCTAATGAACCAACCAACCAAACTAATACACCCACCAACTCACCCACCAAGCAACCAATCTAATGAACCAACCAAACTAATGCACCAACCAACCAACCAATCTAATGAACCAACCAACCAAACTAATACACCCACCAACTCACCCACCAACCAACCAATCTAATGAACCAACCAACCAAACTAATACACCCACCAACTCACCCACCAACCAACTAATCTAATGAACCAACCAACCAAACTAATGCACCCACCAACTCACCCACCAACCAACCAATCTAATGAACCAACCAAACTAATGCACCAACCAACCAACCAACTGACCCACCAACAAACCAATCTAATGAACCAATCAACCAAACTAATGCACCAACCAACCAACTCACCCACCAACTCACCCACCAACCAACCAAACTAATGAACCAACCAACCAAACTAATGCACCCACCAACTCACCCACCAACCAACCAATCTAATGAACCAACCAAACTAATGCACCAACCAACCAACCAACTCACCCACCAACAAACCAATCTAATGAACCAATCAACCAAACTAATGCACCAACCAACCAACCAACTCACCCACCAACCAACCAATCTAATGAACCAACCAAACTAATGCACCAACCAACTCACCCACCAACCAACCAATCTAATGAACCAACCAAACTAATGCACCAACCAACTCACCCACCAACAAACCAATCTAATGAACCAACCAACCAAACTAATGCACCCACCAACCAACCAACCAACTCACCCACCAACCAACTCACCCACCAACCAACCAATCTAATGCCCCCACCCACCAACCAACCAACTCACCCACCAACAAACCAATCTAATGAACCAACCAACCAAACTAATGCACCCACCCACCCACCAACCAACTCACCCACCAACCAACCAATCTAATGCACCAACCAACCAACTCACCCACCAACAAACCAATCTAATGAACCAACCAACCAAACTAATACACCCACCAACTCACCCACCAAGCAACCAATCTAATGAACCAACCAACCAAACTAATACACCCACCAACTCACCCACCAAGCAACCAATCTAATGAACCAACCAAACTAATGCACCAACCAACCAACCAATCTAATGAACCAACCAACCAAACTAATACACCCACCAACTCACCCACCAACCAACCAATCTAATGAACCAACCAACCAAACTAATACACCCACCAACTCACCCACCAACCAACTAATCTAATGAACCAACCAACCAAACTAATGCACCCACCAACTCACCCACCAACCAACCAATCTAATGAACCAACCAAACTAATGCACCAACCAACCAACCAACTCACCCACCAACAAACCAATCTAATGAACCAATCAACCAAACTAATGCACCAACCAACCAACTCACCCACCAACTCACCCACCAACCAACCAAACTAATGAACCAACCAACCAAACTAATGCACCCACCAACTCACCCACCAACCAACCAATCTAATGAACCAACCAAACTAATGCACCAACCAACCAACCAACTCACCCACCAACAAACCAATCTAATGAACCAATCAACCAAACTAATGCACCAACGAACCAACCAACTCACCCACCAACTCACCCACCAACCAACCAATCTAATGAACCAACCAAACTAATGCACCAACCAACTCACCCACCAACCAACCAATCTAATGAACCAACCAAACTAATGCACCAACCAACTCACCCACCAACAAACCAATCTAATGAACCAACCAACCAAACTAATGCACCCACCCACCAACCAACCAACTCACCCACCAACCAACTCACCCACCAACCAACCAATCTAATGCCCCCACCCACCAACCAACCAACTCACCCACCAACAAACCAATCTAATGAACCAACCAACCAAACTAATGCACCCACCCACCCACCAACCAACTCACCCACCAACCAACCAATCTAATGCACCCACCCACCAACCAACCAACTCACCCACCAACAAACCAATCTAATGAACCAACCAACCAAACTAATGCACCCACCCACCCACCAACCAACTCACCCACCAACCAACCAATCTAATGCACCAACCAACCAACTCACCCACCAACAAACCAATCTAATGAACCACCCAACCAAACTAATGCACCCACAAACCAACCAACCAACCAACCAATCTAATGAACCAACCAACCAACCTAATGCACCCACCCACCCACCCACCAACCAAGTCACCCACCAACCAACCAAACTAATACACCCACCAACTCACCCACCAACGAACCAATCTAATGAACCAACCAAACTAATGCACCAACCAACTCACCCACCAACAAACCAATCTAATGAACCAACCAACCAAACTAATGCACCCACCCACCAACCAACTCACCCACCAACCAACCAATCTAATGCACCCACCCACCAACCAACCAACTCACCCACCAACAAACCAATCTAATGAACCAACCAACCAAACTAATGCACCCATCCAACTCACCCACCAACCAACCAATCTAATGCACCAACCAACCAACTCACCCACCAACAAACCAATCTAATGAACCAACCAACCAACCAACCAACGCACCTACCCACCAACCAAACTAACTCAACCACCCACCAACCAGCCAACCCACTAACCAAAGTAACTAACGCACCTACCAACCAAACTAACTAATGCACCCACCAACCAATCAACCAACTAACCAACCAACTAAACGAATTAACCAACCAACCAACCAAACCAATGAACCGACCAACCAAACTAATGAACCAACCAACCAAAGTTAGGCACCCACCCACCCACCCACCAAGCTAATGAACCAACCAACCAGATTAATGAACCAACCAACCAACCAACCAAACGAATGAACCAACCAACCAATAAAACTCATGAACCAACCAACCAATCAAACCAATGAACCAACCAACCAAACGAATGAACCAACCGACCAATCAAACCAATGAACCAACCAATCAAACTAATGAACCAACCAATCAAACCAATGAACCAACCAACCAAACTAATGAACCAACCAACCAATCAAACTAATGAACCAAATAACTCAACCACCCACAAACCAGCCAACCCACTAACCAAAGTAACTAACGCACCTACCAACCAAACTAACTAATGCACCCACCAACCAATCAACCAACTAACCAACCAACTAAACGAATTAACCAACCAACCAACCAAACCAATGAACCGACCAACCAAACTAATGAACCAACCAACCAAAGTTAGGCACCCACCCACCCACCCACCAAGCTAATGAACCAACCAACCAGATTAATGAACCAACCAACCAACCAACCAAACGAATGAACCTACCAACCAATCAAACTCATGAACCAACCAACCAATCAAACCAATGAACCAACCAACCAAACTAATGAACCAACCGACCAATCAAACCAATGAACCAACCAATCAAACTAATGAACCAACCAATCAAACCAATGAACCAACCAACCAAACTAATGAACCAACCAACCAATCAAACTAATGAACCAAATAACTCAACCACCCACCAACCAGCCAACCAACCCACTAACCAAACTAACTAACGCACCCACCAACCAAACTAACTAATGCACCCACCAACCAATCAACCAACTAACCAACCAACCAACCAAACTAATGAACCAACCAACCGACCAAACCAATGAAGCAATCAACCGACCAACCAAACGAATGAACCAACCAAACAAACTTAGGCACCCACCCACCCACCAACCAACCAACCAACCAACCTGATGCATCCACCAAAAAAACAACCATAGATTGTTTATAATATGAGTGGCGCATGATTTCTTTTTGCTTGTGCAATTATTTAGTCTCACAAGACTTGTTTCCCACTTAATATCCGGTGACGGGTTTCCGCCTTTCTTTGAGACCCGACATGACTTGATGGATGGCTGTCTTGACTTTGCGGTCAATTCAAGCAAGTAAAATAGTTGTCTAACACAAGACAATATAACAAGAAAAAGGACAAAGACACAACACAATCGATGTTCTCTTATACTGGCACGCAGCCAATAAGGTATTGATTGCTATGGATGATGATTTTCGTTATATGTTGACGGTTGATGTTAGCTATGTTTTTGATGGGCTTTAAATTGCTAATGGTATCATTTGTATGTATTGTGTATGTATTTACGGTTTGGATGGAGAATGGACAAGCTTCATTAAAATTAGTTCAATAAATCTACTTGTATACTGCGTCGTGCCTGGAGGATGTCACAATATATATGGATAGATACATATTAATACAACAACTCTGTACATACATCTGATTAGCACTATTGCTCAGTAGTATGAATGAATGAAAACTGCAGACCAGAGAAAGACTTTCGTCTTGTTTACATCAGGGTCCCCCATTTTCAATTCATGATATTTATGACATAGGGACATACAGGTTTCAGGTTTCAGGTTTTTATTTAGACTCCACAACATAAACAGATCATTAATCCAGCTTACATTGCTGTCAAGGATAGTAACGTAAAAGCCTCTTGACTTATTTCCATCGTTGTCCTTGGTATATAGTACTGTTACATTTGTGACATATACGATATGCAAATATACAGTACTGTTACCCAGAGATCCTAAAAGAAAATATATACATACGGTGGGGAGGAGACTGTACATTAGGAGGTGGTGGGTGGGTGGGGGGGTTTGGAATTTACAGTGACCAGTTTCTAATTGCAGTCTCCCGTAGGTGCTCTTTGAGGGCGGTTTTGAAGGAGGGTAGTGATTCACATTCCTTTACGACTGTGGGTAGGGCGTTCCACATTGTTGTGGCATAATTGCGAAACGTGTTTAGTCCCTTGTTTGAGCCGAATCTGGGTTGAACATGATTTGTGGAGCTCCCTCTGGTGTTGTGGGAGTGGTATTCACTGACCTTTGGGAAGTATTTCGACATGTACATGGGTACCTTAGTGGTGTAGTGTATCTTGTAGACCAGGCCCATTTAATAAAGTGTTCAATCAATCCACACAGTACATACAGTAACAAGGAAAGATGAAATTACCTACCTGGGTTCCATCCTAGAGGCTAATCTTTCCTGTGACAAAATGGCATCGAATGTAATAAAAAAAGTCAACCAACGAACTCGATTCTTGTACCGGATCTCCTCTCTGGTAAACAAGAATACCCTGAAGACTCTGGCAGGAGCACTCATTTAAGGGTACTACGACTATGCTTGCACCTCAAAGGCGCTAAAAACAAAATTACAAACATCTCAAAACAAACTGGTCAGACTACTGCTTGACCTTACTCCTAGAACCCACCTCACCCCTGCCCACAACCTAGGATGGCTTAGAGTAGACGACAGAGTACAGCAACTTGCAATGGGCCTGGTCTACAAGATACACTGCACGACCAAGGTACCCATGTACATGTCAAAATATTTCCCAAAGGTCAGTGAATACCACGATCACAACACCAGAGGGAGCTCCACAAATCATGTTAAACCCAGATTCGGCTCAAACAAGGGACTAAACACGTTTCGCAATTATGCCACATCAATGTTAGTGCGTGGCTTTGCATCAGATTTGAGAAGGATGAGGACACGCCGGACAAAAGCACCAAATTTTCCCCACGTGTTCCTCATCATCATAGCTTTCATTTTGGGGTAGGGGCCACGTCATCATGATGGATTTCAAGATGGCCGCCATGTAAAATCAAGGTTCTGCCCATTAATAAATATCTTGGTCCATAGCGGGCTCAATATTTGAGCGAACACAAAGGTATTGGTATCCCTGTAAACTAGAGAAGCTAAGCTTTATATTGGTATCATATATTATTAAGCCCAACTGTTGGGAAGGGGGTTTTAATAGGCAATGATTCAAAGTTATGTAACATTTTCGCCTAGAAAAAACTGCCATGCTCATCTTCCAAAAGGTCCCTTGGATATTCACATGAATATATCAGAGTGCACATTGGTTTTATAGGTACCCACAAGCCTCTTCTTTCCAGACATACCCACTTTGTCCAACTTGCATGCTATTTGGGGCGATAATCAAGCAGGTTTGTGCATGTGGTACAAATGTGTCGAACATTCTAACAACTGCCAAAAATGTGAATGTTGGGTTGGGTTAGGGTTTGTTGTTAGAATGTTGAACATAGAAGATCGATTTTGGTGTCAAACTATACATTTTCTGGGTCAATAAATGTGTTAATGCTATGAAGAATGTCACCAGATGAATATTTGTACCATTCTAACAACATATTTACATAATATTTTACTTGTTTAACAGTCAGACATGCATGAATCGAATAGACATTTTATTAGGATCACTCGTTACATTTATTATTATTATCATAACTCTTTAGCCCATATAAGCGTATTTAACTGTTATGGAGATATTTTCGCGGGTCTTGTGCAGTGGTCTTGTGCCCGCGAAAATATCAGAATGTTTCATAAAAGGTCCCGCGGTATACTGGCCAGCTCTCAGTGCGCGTCTCGTGACAGCTGTCGTGGACAGCGTGATAAGGGACATGTTTAAAAAGGCAAAACATAATACAACAGGTAAGTCAAGTGTCATTACTTTAGTTATCAAAGCTGGAATCTCTGGACATAAGCAATATGGATGGGTACGTTCACATTTGAACCGACACAGTACCGGTACCTGTGAATCGATACCGGTACCCAACGGTACCCTTTTTCGGTACTTTAGTCTCTAAAAATGTAATCTACCTACCTCAGTCAGAAAAAAAATATCCAAACTTCAAATAACTACACTTTCGACCGATTTCGGCTTGCCATTGCCCCGACTGCTTTGTTGTTGAATCAAGTAAAATCCTAGGTAAGTGTATTGTAGAGGAGCCAAAGCTATATATTTAGGTTATTGTATTATATGAATGTTTATATGTTTATTTTTATAACCTTACATTGAAACGGCATTAGGAATATTGATTGGATTTAGATAGTCATTGAACCGTATTATTTGTCATAATAGTACCTTCTAGCACATTTGTGATGTCACAGTATGATGTCATAGTCAACCATTCTAGAACATTTGTGATGTCACAGTATGCTGTCATAATCAAACAGTCTAGAACATTTGTGTATCTATATATATTCAACAATTCTCTCTGAAGAGCTCATTGTGCATCTTGAAACAGTGCTGAGCAGTACTGAACAGATAGACTAAACAACATAGATTGAAGCCTGCATCTCTCAACCAAGGTGCCTTGCCGACCGTTTTGCTGTGGAAAGAGCCGGCAACTTGATTTACGGCTTTCAGGTGAGGAGGAATTTTCATGTGTCGAGTCGGCGGTGATTTTGGAGACGGGGAAAATACAGTAGTTCAACATACTGACTGAACTGTCCTGGGCCACAGGAAGAACATACTGACTGACCTGTCCTGGGGCACAGGAAGAACATACTGACTGAACTGTCCTCAGGAAGAACATACTGACTGAACTGTCCTGGGGCACAGGAAGAACATACTGACTGAACTGTCCTGGGCCACAGGAAGAACATACTGACTGAACTGTCCTGAGGCACAGGAAGAACATACTGACTGAACTGTCCTCAGGAAGAACATACTGACTGAACTGTCCTGGGGCACAGGAAGAACATACTGACTGAACTGTCCTGGAGCACAGGAAGAACATACTGACTGAACTGTCCTGGGGCACAGGAAGAACATGTGTGAATTCTTTAAATGGGTGGCTTTCCAATGGTGACAGCAATTACAACTATTCATGTTATTATTCTGCCACCCTCCAGACCCCCCACAGCTCTCTGTCTGTGAAGAGGAGGTTCCCCCTGAACAGCAGGAGAGGAGCCCCAGTCTGAGCCAGGAGCAGCCAGAGCTCCTACAGATGAAAGAGGAACAGGAGGACCTCTGGACCAGTCAGGAGGGAGAGCAGCTTCAAGGTCTGGAGGAGGCTGATATCATCAAGTTCACATTCAACCATGTCCCTGTGAAGAGTGAAGATGATGAAGCGAAACCTCAGTCCTCATGGTTTAACCAAACCCAGGACCCAGAGCTCCTACAGATTAAAGAGGAACAGGTGGAACTCTGGACCAGTCAGGAGGGAGAGCAGCTTCAAGGTCTGGAGGAGGTTGATATCAAGTTCACTTTCAACCATGTCCCTGTGAAGAGTGAAGATGATGAAGAGAAACCTCAGTCCTCATGGTTTAACCAAACCCAGACTGAGGAAAACAGAGAGACGGAGCCTCTAGCCAGCACCTCAACAGAACAGATGAAAACAGAACCTGATGGAGTGGACTGTGGATTATCAGAACCAGTCAGTAACTTAGATCCAGCTGGTGATTTAGAACCAACTACAGATGGCCAGCTCCTCTCTTCACACTGTTCTGGAACTGATACTGATGACAGTGATGATTGGCTGGAGACTAGTGAACCTCATCCTGGTTTAAACTCACTGACATCAAAGAAGACACAGAAAAACAAAGGACAGAGTTTGTCTAACAGCAACCAGTTCAGGAGCTCTGTGGTTTCATCCCATGAGGTGAAATTATCAAACCAAATACCATGTGAGACCTGGAGCTGTAAAGTGTGTGGGAAATGTTTTCCTAATAGGAAAGCTTTAATGCGCCATCTTAAAGTCCATTCTAGTGACTGTGGTTTGTGTGGAAAACATTTAGAACCCACAGAGAGCTTAAAACTTCACCTTCAAACTCACATGACATGTACTGTTTGTGGCAAGACATTTACTACCATTACACTCTTGGAACAACATATGAGAAGCCATACTGGGGAAAAGCCCTATAGTTGCACACTGTGTCCTAAAAGATTTAGTAAAAAATCTAACCTAAAAGTACACATGAGAAGCCATACTGGGGAAAAGCCCTATAGTTGCACACTGTGTCCTAAAAGATATATTACACAAGGACACCTGAATAGTCACATGAGAAGACATACTGGGGAAAAGCCCTATAGTTGCACACTGTGTCCTAAAAGATATATTACACGGGGAGAGCTGAATATTCACATAAGAAGACATACTGGGGAAAAGCCCTATAGTTGCACACTGTGTCCTAAAAGATATATTACACAGGGACACCTGAATAGTCACATGAGAAGCCATACTGGGGAAAAGCCCTATAGTTGCACACTGTGATAAAATATTTGGTGCAAAACGTGACTTAAAAGTACATATCAGAACTCATACTCGGGGAAAAAACATTTAGTCGTGAAGTTTGTGGGAAAGGATTTACTCGGAAGGCATATATAAAGACACACATGAGGATTCACACCAGAGAAGAAACAAACTCACGTCCCTCCCTCCCTCATCTAGTTCACATTCAATCCCGTCCCTGTTAACTCATTGACCGCCACGCTCTTTTCCCATCTTTACTCAATGGCACCAGCGTTATTGACCATTTTAGCGATGTTTGCGGACCCATTGTGTGTTCTGTATTATAGCTATGGAGACAAGGCTCATTTGACAGGCATTGTTTATAGTCCAAGACTGACTAACCAGTTAATTTCTACATACTTTAGTTTGTGCGCTATTCCATGCAAATTATTATTTAATTTTTTTTTTACAGTGCAATAAAATAGTTCTGGATTACTTGAACAGTTCAAAGTCGTCTTTACCTTCTCTGTTTGGTATCCACAGTTTAAAACTTGACAGTCTTCCCTCCCGTCTTATACCCACTTTGACCCTTCGAACCTCCCTCTCAGAGTGCAGTTCCCTCTCAGAGTGCAGTTCCCTCTCAGAGTGCAGTTCCCTCTCAGGGTGCAGTTCCCTCTCAGAGTGCAGTTCCCTCTCAGAGTGCAGTTCCCTCTCTCAGAGTGCAGTTCCCTCTCAGGGTGCAGTTCCCTCTCAGAGTGCAGTTCCCTCTCTCAGGGTGCAGTTCCCTCTCAGAGTGCAGTTCCCTCTCAGGGTGCAGTTCCCTCTCAGGGTGCAGTTCCCTCTCAGAATGCAGTTCCCTCTCAGGGTGCAGTTCTAGGCCTGGTTCCTACACAGTTTTAAAGCCTGACAGTCTCTTGTTTGATACCCATACAGTTTAATACCCGACAGTTTTGAAGCTGTAATAAAAAGCAATAGACAGAGTAAAATAATACAGTGCAATAATAGAATAGTAGAATAGAATAGATAGTAAAATTATGCAATAGAATGGACAGAGTAAAATAGTGCTACAGTACAATCAACATAATGAATAAAGGAAGATCCGGTCAGTTTGTTGTAGGCCTCAGTGTGCCATGTATGATTGATTGATTGATTGATTGATTGATTGATTGATTGATTGATTGATTGAAAACTTTATTAACAGATTGCAGAATGGGTACAATACAGTACAGCTCAATACACATAATTGTTAAGGGGATGCAGACCAGAGAAAGACTTTCGTCTTGTTTACATCAGGGTCCCCCATTTTCAATGTATCATAACATATATGACATACACAACATACAGATAGACAGTACTGCTACATCTATACATTTATGACATACCAGATTTACAAATACAGTACTGTTTGTGATACAAAAAGAGTCTAAAAAAGAGAGTATATACATTTGACGTAGAAACTGTACATTGGAGGAGGTTGGGTAGGTGGGGGGGGGAACTGTACATTGGAGGTGGGTGGGGGAACATGTACAAGCAAAACTGTACATTGGAATATCGACTAAACCTTACTTGGTCCCAAGAAGAGGGTCTTGTGTATTATTGGGTTAGGACATTTACTGTACATTGGAGGGGGTTGGGTTTAGACATTTACAGGGGCCAGTTTCCAACTGCAGTCTCCCGTAGGTGCTCTTTGAAAGTGGGTAGTGATTCACATTTCTTTACAGCTTTAGGTAGGGCGTTCCACATTGATGTGGCATAATTGCGAAAGGTGTTTAGTCCCTTGTTTGAGCCGAATCTGGGTTTGACATGATTTGTGGAGCTCCCTCTGGTGTTGTGATCGTGGTATTCACTGGCCTTTGGGAAGTATTTTGACATGTACATGGGTACTTTAGTCGGTAGTGTATCTTGTAGACCAGGCCCATTGCAAGTTGCTGTACTCTGTCGTCTACTCTAAGCCATCCTAGGTTGTCAAAGTGGGCAGGGGTGAGGTGGGTTCTATGAGTAAGGTCAAGCAGTAGTCTGACCAGTTTGTATCCCTGCCCTGCATGGAATGTTCCTCCTGAGCAACGGCAGAAGGATCCGCCCCTTGCTGACAAATGAAGCCACCCAACTCCTCCACCAATCAACACGTCTTGCCTCCCTCGACTACTGCAATGGGGTTAAGTTAGGGGTTAAGTGTCTTGCTCAAGGACACTTCGACACGCTGCCCGGGAGAAGGGGAATCGAACTGGGAACCTCCAGATTACCAGATGACTGCACTACCTCCCGAGCCACTGATTAGTATTAGTGCTAATCAGATGTATGTACAGAGTTGTAGTATTAAGTATTAATATGTACAGTGATACAGGTATAAAGACACTATGGTAGTAAGTCATACTGGCCAGCAGCGTAACTAGTAAGAGTAGGTAAGAGATATGTACAGATATACATATAGTAACTAGTAGGGGTGTAACGGTACACAAAAACCACGGTTCGGTACGTACCTCGGTTTTGAAGTCACGGTTCGGTACGCGTTTTCGGTACAGTGGGGGAAAGTTTGGCTTTCCATGTTCCACTCAGGGGTGATGTAGTGTGCAGTAACTAATTGTACTTGTAGGGCTGTCAACAAATATTCTATGTTGAAATTAATAATCGACTTGTAAAGAAAAAAAAATAATAATAATTATATTAGATTGTGAAAAAAACAGCCCCCAGTGGGCAGTCGTTATTGGTTAAACATACCGTTGTATTCGTTCGGTACACAGCCGTTCGGTACGGTATGGTACACACTGAAACGGTTCGGTACGGATACGTGTACCTTTACACCCCTAGTGTGCATTAGAGAGAGAGAGAATGTTTTGGTGAATTTCCCCATCAGATACCCCTACATAGTCAAGCATAGATAGAATGGTGAACTTTGACATAAAATTATATTTTTTCTATCAATGTTCCGGGCTATTTAACTTCATTAATTATTGGAGGAGAGCTTTAGACTTTAGAGCTTTAGACATTATTTCAGAAGCAATAATAATAATAATAATAATAAATAATTGTTTTCCATCTACAAGTCAAACTCAAGAATCTATGCACATACAGTGTACATCTAAAATGAATGTGGTCAAATACATTTACAGATTCGACCTTTAATCTGATAATTCAAGCCACTCATTCATATTACACACGGTAGTATTTCAAGGCACCTACAGATGGCGCTCTGGCACCATTGTTAAGAATGACGATTCAGACAAGATTCTGACCATATTATCAAGGTGCTGTGAAAGTGTCCCTCTGATAGGGTTTACGAACCACTGAAGAAGGAACGGAACTCATGACCCCTTGTGAAATCACTGGCAGGAACGGCCTGGTAGGGGACACACACACATTTTACACTGTACATTGGAATATTGACAAAGCCTTACTTGGTCATTTACTGTACACACATAAGATTATTTGATTCAAAGGTTCTTTGGGTTCTAGTTTTAAAGCCCCAATTCCTGATTTGTGGAGAAACGGCGGCCCTTGTACATTTCTGCCCCAGTTTTTGTTTTGTTATTGTACACATTAAGAGCTGGAGGAGCTACAATTGTCATCCACACGATGAAAGTGAGAGAACACGCGAGCAAGGAGAGCATATCTAAAGACAAAGTGAGCTAAGGTACCCATTTGTGATAATGGCAACACAATTATTTTGTGACTATATTGACAAACAGTTATTTAGCCAGTACCTCCTCTGGCAGACAGGTGGAGACATTTTGCAATATGTGTTTGTTGTTTGACCAACAATCAGATATTGGGGCTTTTAACTAGTATTAAGATATTGATGAAACTATTGAAGATGATTGGAATGACTAAATGCTGTGCAGATTCTGTTTAAAGATGGGAGTTTCCCTTTGAAAGGGAGGAATGTATATAACATGTTTTCAATACTGCAAATTATAAGACTGATAGAAGTGAACCTTGTCTCTCTGGTTTTACATACAGTAGCCTACTGCAGAATACTGGCTTGAAATAAACTCTTGATTTTCAACTTTCTCAATTCCATTTTTCTAAGAGTGATTAGGGATAGTGCAACATCCGTGTTTAAAGGGGCACTTCACCAAAAAACAATGCAGATTTATTTTGCACATAATCTCACGCACATCCAAAAGCCCTCAACAGTGTTGCACACATTAATTTAGTTTGACAGTTATTGAGAGTAAATGAGGTTGAATGTGGCCACCAGTGATGTCATCGGGCACATTGAATCCTTGTGTTGTGTTAATTACAGCTCTATGATATTATGTACAGAAATAGCAATACATTGTCTTATAGGGACTGCTACTGTACCTTTTACCATTTTATTGAGCTGTAATATATAATAATATAATATATATATATAAAACATATATTTTTTTAAAGGGGCATTTCACTGAAAACCAAAGCTGATTTATTACACAAATTACTTTTTTGTCTGACAGTAAGAGCTTGAATTTGTCCTCCAGTGATGTCAATGGAGAGCACTGAATCTTTGTGTTAAATACAGCTCAATTAAATTATGTAAATTAAATATTATTATAACCTAGAACTATGTGGTCGATAATGTTAGTAAAATATAGTTTTAAAGTTTTATTTATTTAGCACATGTAGAGCAATGCAATGCACATTACAAACATCACAATAAGGTCCAAGAAAGATCAGTGATAATACATAAATGGCTGTCAAAGTTAACGCGTTAACGCACAATTATTTTAACGCCACTATTTCTTTAACGCAAGATTAACGTAATTTTTTTTTAAATTTGATTTAATTATTGATACTCTCATTGAGAGAGAGAGAGAGAGAGAGAGAGAGAGAGAGAGAGAGAGAGAGAGAGAGAGAGAGAGAGAGAGCGAGAGCGAGAGAGAGAGAGAGAGAGAGAGAGAGAGAGAGAGAGAGAGAGAGAGAGAGAGAGAGAGGGGTGAGAGAGATGAGGAAGGGGCAAGAGAGAAAGAGGGCTGGGAGGGGGGGGGGGGGGGGGGGGTGAGTCCTCAGTCCTTGTGTGGGTGAATTCTTTTACGATTAATTTAAAAGAATATTTTCATGTTGAGATAGATTGTGGATGAATATGCAAAGAAAGGCACACCATACAAATGTGCATGCTTTATTTGTTTTAAACGAGACGGTTTAGAAATGGGCAATGGGAAAATACATTGCGTTTCCAAGATGGTGGACTGGCCGGAAACAGCAATGACGTAACCACTACACCTCCCTATTCAAGCCGATAGGAAGCCAATGCAGGGACTCTAAGAATTCTGGACATCTAGCTCCATTGCTTCCTCACCAATGACGTGTTTGATGGACGACGGTCCTCTCCTCCCTCTGGGAGGGAACCAGCCTCCTGCTGGTTAACCACAGAACTAATGTAAAGCAATGGGGCTTTTGCTTTTTAAAACCATTAATCACACTGTCAGCCCTCCTCTCCCCTCTGTTCCTGCTTTTTCAAATGATGACTGTAACAGTTTTCTTTTCTTTTTTGTAAACAAGGTTGCAGTTGTGAGGGCAAGTATCGTCCCCTCTTGCTCCCCTCTCCCTATGTCACCAGTTCGGGAGGCAACCTTGAGTAACCTCTCCTGTATCACCTTACCGAAACGAACACATTTGCCAGGTAAAAAAAAATACCACATTTAAATCTCTTTTCTCTATCTTGGCTAATTGAATCTGGTGCCATATCACGCTTGTGTGTTCTATGCATCCGGAAAACCCTGGGATTCCTGCTTTCTGCACTGTGGTGTCTAAACAATTCCTTTCTAGATAGTTTGCTAGGCTCTGTGCCACTATACTAAAGAACATCTTACCTTCTACATTCAGGAGAGATATAGTCCGAAGACTTTGTTTGAGCCAATCAGCAATACCTACTGATTCACATGACTGAGTTGCCCGTGACCTCAATGCGGTCTCATCAGAAAATGTAAATAAAGTCCTTAATCGACCACAGAAAAAAGGTACATAATATAATGTATGTTATGTTATATCTATATATGAATAATATATTTACGTTTCGTATCGACCTATCTTAAAACTCTAAGATAGGCTATCTTCTTGTCTGAGTCTGGAGAAGACAGTAAGAGCTTTTCCCATAATGTTGGTGTTGTGGTGACCCACTTGGGACATATAGACATTCACCAAACCCTGAGCAAAGTTACGGCTCCTTTAAAGGAACACTCCAACATTTTGGGAAATTAGCTTATTTGCCATCTACCCTGGAGTTAGACAAGAAGATACATACATTTTTCTTCTCTGTGCATGCAGTAGGAGTAGGAAGACGTGCACCGTTAGCCTAGCTTAGCGTCAATCACTGGAAGTAGGTTCCTCCATTAGCCTAGTTCCCAACGTCTTCCTACTCCTACTGCATGCACAGAGAAGAAAAAGGTATGCATCTTCTTGTCTAACTCCAGGGTTCCCAAAATGTTGGAGTGTTAAGATACATACATTTTTCTTCTCTGTGCATGCAGTAGGAGTAGGAAGACGCGCACCATTAGCCTAGCTTAGCGTCAGTCACTGGAAGTAGGTTCCTCCATTAGAAAAAGGTATGTATCTTCTTGTCTAACTCCAGGGTAGATGGCAAATAAGCTAATTTCCCAAAATGTTGGAGTTTTCCTTTAAGACTCTGGGTTCAGAGTGGAGAAACTAGGCATTCTGGGAAACTAGTTTTGTTTATGTTTACATGTTGGCTGTAGCCATTGAATGTAACTATTCAATGGCTAACTGACTTCTATGTTTAGAGGTAAAAGGATGTAACTACTGACGTTATTTATTTCATGTTCGGAAGTAAAGGGATTCGACTCGACAACTGTCTACACGTCCTGCATTCCTACAGTGTAAATAGCCCACTTTGACTACCTAGGATGGCTTGAATGAATGAATGAATGAAAACTTTATTTAACAGATTGCAGAATGGGTACAATACAGTACGGCTCAATACATACAATTGTTAAGGGGATGCAGACCTGAGAAAGACGTTTGTCTTGTTTCCATCAGGGTCCCCTTAGAGTAGACGACAGAGTACAGCACCTTGCAATGGGCCTGGTCTACAAGATACACTATACGATACTTCCCAAAGGTCAGTGAATACCACGACCACAACACCAGAGGGAGCTCAACAAATCATGTTAAACCCAGATTCGGCTCAAACAAGGGACTAAACACGTTTCGCAAATATGCCACATCAATGTGGAACGCCTTACCCAAAGCTGTAAAGGAATGTGAATCCCTACCCACATTCAAAACCGCTCTCAAAGAGCACCTACGGGAGGCTGCAATTCAAAACTGGCCACCGTAAATGTCCAAACCCCCCCACCCCCACCTAATAGACAGTCTCCTCCCCACCGTATGTATATATTCTCTCCCCACTGTATGTATATTTCTCTACCACCCACCCACCTCCTCCTAATGTACTGTCTCCTCCCCACCGTATGTATATATTCTCTCCCCACCGTATGTATATTTCTCTACCACCCACCCACCCCCTCCTAATGTACAGTCTCCTCCCCATCATATGTATATATTCTCTGTTAGGATCTATGGGTAACAGTACTGTATATTTGCATATCTTATATGTCACAAATGTAACAGTACTATATACCTGTATGTCATGTATGTCCCTATGCCATAAATGTCATGATGTCATGTATGTCATAAATGTCACTATGAATTGAAAATGGGGGACCCTGATGTAAACAAGACAAACGTCTTTCTTTGGTCTGCATCCCCTTAACAATTGTGTGTATTGAGCCGTACTGTATTGTACCCATTCTGCAATCTGTTAAATAAAGTTTTCATTCATTCATTCATTCATTCATTCATTCATTCATTCATTCATTCATTCATTCATTCATTCATTCATTCATTCATTCATTCATTCATTCATTCATTCATTCATTCATTCATTCATACTTTAAAGCTTTGTATACTGTGGCAGGAACAATATCATCCAAAGCAGCTTGGATAACTTGGGACAGTTTTCTCTGATTAATTTAAGCCAAGCCGTGTAGCCTGCTGTATGTGTCGCCTGTTGTAACCATGCTGCCTCAAAGCAATTTACTTCTATTCATTTAGACAGCCATATAAACCAGGCTCTCTCTCTGAGCAATTTACAGCCTAGAATACCCAACTGAACTCTCATAGAGATAAAGGCTGTAAACAAAACCTGGCAAGAAGACGGAGCTCGCCGAGGGTGTTACACTTCCACAAACCATTGTGCGTTAAGGGTTTTGACTACATATTAAAAATGACAACTTTATGAGTATAATCCTAATCTGTCCATA
Organism: Notolepis coatsorum; assembly: GCF_963971535.1. Lineage (NCBI taxonomy): Eukaryota > Metazoa > Chordata > Actinopteri > Aulopiformes > Paralepididae > Notolepis > Notolepis coatsorum. The sequence continues at coordinate 153,462,813 of NC_140172.1, read as the reverse complement.
TCACGGAGATACACAAAATGTGGTTCATATTCATTTCCTGAAATGGGAGCACCCACGGACAGTGTGGATTATTCTTTTTAAGAATATGTCCATCCAATATGGATTTACCCTCAGATTAAAGCTGACAGTTTGCACTTAATCCTCCTCATATCCAAAGTAATGAGGAGATGAGCAGAAATAGCAAACAACGTCGCAGACACTGTCAAGGTGCCTCACATCCTCCAACGTCTGTACAAGGATGTCGAGGATGTTCTATGAGTCGGTGGTGGCGGACGCCTTGTACGCTGTGAACTGCTGGGGCAGCGCACTGAGAGCGGGGGACACAAACAGGCTGGATAAACTGGTCAGGAAGGCCAGTAACGGGGTAGGGGTGGTGGAGCTAGACTCTGGCAGTGGTGTCGGAGAGGAGGAGCCTTGCTAAGCTCCACGCCATCATGGACAACCCCTCCCACCCACTATACACACGGACTTGGCTGATAGAAGGAGCATGTTCAGTGTTAGACTAAGACTCCCAAGATTGCAACACTGAACGGCACAGGAAGTCCTTCATTCCGACAGCCATCAGACTCTATAACACATCAGTCTGTCCCTCACTGCATCACTGAGCACAGGGTGACAGTACTATCTAATCTTCCTGGACATTTACTTTTAAATCAACATTGTAAAATTTTACACTTTTTACTGTACACTTACTGTATATTTTATATATATGTAACGGTTGTGACATTGTCACCTTTGATGCCCCGAGGGAGTTTCAAACCCGGGTCTCCCATGCAGGGACGTGCACAGGACTTTAGAGGGGCAGGTGCTCAAAGGCTGAAAAGGGCACTATACTTGTGTGTATATCTTAACCGAGCGCGCGTAGCGCGCGACCACGATTTTTAAGGGCCCTTTTCGGGCGGGGGGCCCCCTTTTTATGCTTTTTTGGGGGGTTTTGGTGATCAAATATTGAATATTGAACTATAATAATCAGTGCAGGAGCTCACTTATCCTTGAAAGACACTTTTATCACTGACTTAAAAGGCCCATACATCTCCATAAATGTCCAGGGGGGAGGGAATAAGTGATTACCCTACAGCCCCAAGAAGTGCTGTATATTCTGTATTGTTTAATATAAATGCATTTTTTATTCCAATCCCGATTTGTATTTGAGATTCCCAAATCCCATCGGACTTGACTTCTTCGTGTCCCTCAATGAGTGTAATACCAGCATTCAACTGTATGCGCCACAGCGGTTTCTATCATCATCATCATCACCACCCACGCTATGCATAAAATATATAGGTCCGCGGAGGAGGCCGTGCAAACTGCAATGGAATATGGGGCATCTCTCTCTCTGTCCCTAATATTTTGATTCTATCCTGACATTTTTCAGTTGGAAGGGCAGTCTATATGCGTAACGGTAAAAAAAAAAAAAAAAAAAGAAAAAAAAAATTCAAAAAGGGCACTTTTTTAATGAGGCTCAAAAAGGCAGGTGCTCAGGCACCCCTTGGCCTCTATGTGTGCACGTGCCTGCTCCCACACCGCGGGCGACAGCACAGATCGCTATACCAAGAGGTGAATTCACTGCTTTGTAATGTGTCTATGTGTCTTTTGAGGACGAGAGTGAGTTTAACCCATAGGCCACAGCACCGCTACTCACCCCAGTCACTTCACAACATCTGAAGTCCTTTGTGACTGCGCTTCACGGTACCATCCGTTACATATATATGTAGAAGGGTGGATTATCCCTGCTTGTGGGAGTAGTATTACACAGACACTGGGTAGTAGGATACTATAGTATTGGACCTATAAGTACCCCCGTCTTTGGCCCGGAACGTCGTTCTGGAGGGCTTGCAGCTGGAGTGGATGGGGCCCAGGATTTACTAACCTGAGGACTGGTACTCTGGTCTCCCTCGCCTTCCAAGGCGGTCAGCAGTAGCTCCCCACACACCCTCACTTCCCCCAGTACCTCCGACAGCCCTCCCACACCCAGTGACTGTCAGTTCAATAGTATTATTGGGCTTCCCTTTAAGCAGTACCCTTCCTTGACCACCTGTATAGACCCTTCAAATGCTATTCTGTGAATGGGGTGTAAGGGTTAAATAATTATGCAGTCACAATATTTACCCAGGGGTTAGAATAGCAAATGGAAATTGGAAGAAACAGACACACACAATGATCCCAATAATGTCTGCTTTTACTGAAGCCTGGGCATGTTATCCATTACACTTAACACTGTATTTATTAATACATGGCACCGGGTGCTCAATACATTAAAACACCCCGCTTGTACTAGGGGAACCCAGGCATAAAATAGAGACACATTGGGAGTTCAAATAAGTAAATGTGGGCCCACGTTACCAAAAGAAAACCTAACCTAAGCCGGCTTAAATTGTTCAGGGTACCCCTTAGACACTGGTTGTTAGCGTTCACTTGAATGGACGTTGCTGTTGATACACGTGGTACCGTTAGTACTTAGCCAAGATGGCGGACCCACCCTTGTCACCGCTCGTCCAGGTGACAAGATGGCGTCGGCGATCCCGCGAGCACAGCCAGCAGGCTGGGCGAACAGCATAGGCAGTGGTTGGCTGGAGGAGCGTGCTGGATGGCGTCCTCTGCTGGTGGGAAGAGGCGTCCTCCATACTGTCTGGGAAACGTCCACCGCTGCTGTTGCTGGCTTGCTTCTGTCGCGCAAGCTAATACTGTTGCTACCCTAAACACAGCTAAGCTTCGGGTCTGGATGCACCCTCCTGCTATATCGGTTACACTGCTAACGCAACGTGGCTGGCTATACCACCGGTCTCTTCAGCGCTGCGCGCCCGGTAGTCTACTCAAGTCAGACGGAGCCGCTAGCAGCATACTAATACACTGCACACAGTAACTACTATAACACGCTAACGCTAGACGTTAGTCCCGTTAACTCTAGACGTTAGTCCTTCGGTTCGATATCTCTTACTCACACACTATCGCTGATACTTCTAGGATAACCCGTCACTAGCAAGTACTTCTCATCACCCGCTGCTCGTTCCAACGGGGCACTCTTCTTGTCACCCGCCGCTCGTTCCGACGAGGCTCTCCAACAACGGGGCTCGTTTGAGCGCCCGCCCACTGTAACTGCGACTGATCACGGTCAAGTCCAATGTCGAAGAGAGCTTCCTACTCCCTTTGCCTCCAGGTAACTCCCTCTTCCTCGTTGCTTGCTTCTCTCTCCTCCGCTCCACCTGCCACCACTGCCACTCCGCCCCCTGCTGGCAACGTCCACTGGTCCCACTCAAGGACCGGTCCAGAAAGGGAAAAAGGGCTCAATGTTATTGTTAGTAATCCATACTGCAGCCGGAGAAGAGTAGCACCTCACCTCGTCGTTAGACTGGGCGAGCTATCCAAAGGAACACTGTTAGGCTATCCAAAGGAACACTGTTAATCACACGTTATACACACACATGGAAAGTAACAGTTAGTTAGCAGTTAGCACTACTGAATACTTTGTAGAATATTCAGGCTGCTACATATACATAACATAGAAAAATGTATATCCCGTATTTTATTCGTATTTTTATTCTTATTCGTCTCATTATTCGTGACTTTTGTTTCTGACTACCTAAATGTTTACCGTTTAATGTGAGCGATGTGTAGTGCCGAATTTCCCTCTGGATAAATAAAGTATTTCTATTCTATTCTATTCTATTCTATTCTATTCTATTCTATCATTCTAATCTAAACGATGGCCGTTGTTTTCTTCAAGCTATTTATATCATTCCTTCCAGTCTGGCCTGAGCATCAGCAACATCCCGCTACGCCACGCCCACGCACTTCCCGCCAGATTCATACCGACGGAGCATTTGTGTGAATTGATCGGAAACATTATTTTCTCAGACAATTTTGGCAGTGGCTGAAGGAACATTATAAAGCTGCACAATGTACATTTTCTTTATCGAAAAATATTGCTTCTCTAGCTGAACAGGATAAAACACACCCGTCGGTGACGCAATTATGAAACCCAGTGGAACCGCCCCGGTGAGGCTGCGATCAGTGACGTGAAATGGATACGGACCACTAGCCTACCTTAGAACTCTGGGAGAGGTGTTTTTGGCCAACAGCTAGGATAGCTGGTCAATATCCGCTTCCATTCATTTGTGCTAAGCTAGGCTACAGTAGCTTGCAGCCGGTTAGCTTTCTACTGAACGCACAGAGAGGAAATTGGTATCTTCTTGTCTGACTCTGGAGAAGACTGTAAGCACATGAATGAATGAAATTAATGAAAACTTTATTTAACAGATTGCAGAATGGGTACAATACAGTACGGCTCAATACACACAATTGTTAAGGGGATGCAGACCTGAGAAAGATGTTTGTCTTGTTTACATCAGGGTCCCCCATTTTCAATTCATAGTGACATTTATGGCATAGGGACATACAGGTATATAGTACTGTTACATTTGTGACATATACGATATGTAAATATACAGTACTGTTACCCATAGATCCTAACAGAGAGTATATACATATGATGGGGAGGAGACTGTACATTAGGAGGGGGTGGGTGGGTGGGAGAGAAATATACATACGGTGGGGAGAGAATATATACATATGGTGGGGAGGAGACTGTACATTAGGAGGGGGTGGGTGGGTGGGAGAGAAATATACATACGGTGGGGAGAGAATATATACATATGGTGGGGAGGAGACTGTACATTAGGAGGGGGTGGGTGGGTGGGAGAGAAATATACATACGGTGGGGAGAGAATATATACATACGGTGGGGAGGAGACTGTCTATTAGGAGGGGGTGGGGGGGGTTGGACATTTACGGTGGCCAGTTTTGAATTGCAGCCTCCCGTATAGGTGCTCTTTAAGAGCGTCCAATGATGTCCAATGATGTTCCTTTAAGGCGTGTTCCTTAAGTTTCACACCAAGTCCCTGTGCGAAACCTCTTGTTGGCCATTGTGCAGATTCAGAGGAAGCTGCGGATTAATCTACTTCAGTTGTCGGTTTGACACGGTGGCCGACAGACAGTACGCCTGGATCTGCACTGCATCACGGCACCATGGAGTTCCACTTCACTCCACTCCCCTCATATGCTGCTGCGGTCATGAATAGAGAGTCACTTTGTGCCCGACAGCTGTTACGAGCATCAGAGGCGTTGAGGCTGGAGATACTGTAGTAGCTGGAGATAGATGCATGAGGCTGGAGATAGTAGCTGGAGATAGATGCATGAGGCTGGAGATAGTAGCTGGAGATAGATGCATGAGGCTGGAGATAGTAGCTGGAGATAGATGCATGAGGCTGGAGATAGTAGCTGGAGATAGATGCACAAAGCTGGAGATAGTAGCTGGAGATAGATGCATGAGGCTGGAGATAGTAGCTCTAGATAGATGCATGAAGCTGGAGATAGTAGCTGGAGATAGATGCATGAGGCTGGAGATAGTAGCTGGAGATAGATGCATGAGGCTGGAGATAGTAGCTGGAGATAGATGCATGAGGCTGGAGATAGTAGCTCTAGATAGATGCATGAGGCTGGAGATAGTAGCTGGAGATAGATGCATGAGGCTGGAGATAGTAGCTGGAGATAGATGCATGAGGCTGGAGATAGTAGCTGGAGATAGATGCATGAAGCTGGAGATAGTAGCTGGAGATAGATGCATGAGGCTGGAGATAGTAGCTGGAGATAGATGCATGAGGCTGGAGATAGTAGCTGGAGATAGATGCATGAGGCTGGAGATAGTAGCTGGAGATAGATGCATGAGGCTGGAGATAGTAGCTGGAGATAGATGCATGAGGCTGGAGATAGTAGCTGGAGATAGATGCATGACCCTCTTTGCGCCGCCCCTGTGCCTCAAATAGATCCGCTATCAACTCTATCTTTAATCTTTCAAAATGTTCAGCTGCTATCGCTATTAGCTCTATCTTTAATCTTTCAAAATGTACAGTTGCTATTGCATGCACTCATCTGTGTTTCACCACACACATGAGTGCATGCTTACCAACTGTCCGTCTGCAACACTACTATCACCAACATCTAAGAAGGGAGATCCCCCCTTGAATGGCCCTTCTAAGGTTTCTCTCCTCCACACTGCCTGTGGAGCTTTTTTCCCTATTGTTAGGTTTTAGTGAGTTTTTCCTTACCTTCGCGTGGGGTATGTCTGGGAGTGCTTGCATTCTTTCATTTATTTGCATTCATCTAAAAATGTTTGGACCTTATGGTGTTCTTGTTCTGTTCTTGACTTATTGTTATGTTTTCTTCTTGACTTGTTTAAAGAAGACCTGTACGGCCCATGGGGACATTAACGTGTGTTGTCGGGCCCTATAAATAAATTTGATTTGATTTGATTTATGAGGCTGGAGATAGTAGCTGGAGATAGAAGGATGAGGCTGGAGATAGTAGCGTGCTGATGATGATGACGATGATGACGATGATGATGATGATGATGATGATGATGATGATGATGATGATGATGATGATGATGATGATGATGATGATGATGATGACACAGCAGAGCAATGTACTGTATGAGGGAAGCAACATAGTGTGTCAGGTTCTCGACCTCTTTGGTTCGTGCCCTATGAAAACGACAGTGGGGCGACAGTGGCTCAGGAGGTAGAGCAGTCGTCTGGTAGTCAGAAGGTTCCCAGTTAAATTCCCGCTCCTCCTGGGCAGCGTGTCGATGTGTCCTTGAGCAAGACACTTAACCCCTAATTGCTCCCGATGAGCAGGTTGGCTCCTTGCATGGTCGCCTCCGCCATCGGTGTGTGAATGTGTGTGTGAATGTGAGGAACAAAATGTTGGATAAAAACGATATAAAAAGAAATTCACCAAAACAGAATGATGCCTGTGAGCATCATTGCGAGTAGACACAACTAAGTGGTACCTGGCTTGACGTACAGATTATGAGTTACAGATATGATATGCAGACTGTGAGAAGACTGTGTGGGTGTGAGAGAGAGAGAGAGAGAGAGAGAGAGAGAGAGAGAGAGAGAGAGAGAGGAGGAGGAGAGGGAGAGAGAAGTGTGAATATGGTATGCTGAGAAGGCCACATTGATGTGTGTTATGTGAAGGCTATGTGGGTGTAAGTGTGTTTGTGATAGAAAGAGGAGGGAGAGGGAGAGAGCGAGAGGGGGGAGTAAGAGAAGGTTATGTATTATTATGTGTGTGCAAACTATTGTTCAAAGTCGGGGCTGAAACAGGGGCGTATCTAGACCCAGCACCTCACTAGGGCACAGAAGGGCACCAAAATATAAAAAATGTGGCCGGTTTTGGCCGGTTTGTGGGCGAAAATGTGTGGATTTTGTAACTATTTTTTTAACTTTATTTCGGTTTTAGGGTTAGGTTAGGGTTATGTTATTTAATTATTTTGGGGAGCCAGCCCCCCAAACTCCTGAAATGCATAGAAATCTATGAAATAAATAAAACAATCTGACATTTATATTAAAAAGAGCTAGCCCCCCAAACCCCTAAAATACATAGAAATCTATGCATTTTGGAACAGTTACTATATATATAGTCAAGAAAGCATTTAGTCATACTTAAAGTTTAAAGTGCTTTACTTGCATTGAACACCTCTTGCACTTTGCACTTTGTCTGGAGCAACATGAAAATAATGTTATATATATATAGGAATATTGATTGATTCAGTTTTAAATAGACAATAAAAGGAGCAAGATAAAATAGAGTAAAATAGTGCAATAGTGCAGTGCAATAAAATTGTAGAATAGAATAGATTTAAAAAGATATATAGATAGGAATGACATGCTTAGACATGCATCATACAGACATGACATCACATCACAACACATCACATATACCATTTACTATTTATACATAACAGACTCATAAACATGCAAGGGTGCCTTTTTGCTGAGTGTCTAGGTTAATTATAGTCCCTTTTGAGCCTTGCCCATCATATACTCTGTCAGGATCTATGGGTAACAGTACTGTGTATTTGCATATCGTATATGTCACAAATGTAACAGTACTAAAATACCTATAATGTCATGTATGTCCCTATGTCATAAATGTCACTATGAATTGAAAATGGGGGACCCTGATGTAAACAAGACAAACGTCTTTCTCTGGTCTGCATCCCCTTAACAATTGTGTGTATTGAGCCGTACTGTATTGTATCCATTCTGCAATCTGTTAAATACAGTTTTCATTCATTCATTCATTCATTCATTCATTCATTCATTCATTCATTCATTCATTCATTCATTCATTCATTCATTCATTCATTCATTCATTCATTCATTCATTCATTCATTCATTCAGTCTTCAGGCTGGACTTAGTTGAATCTAACAGCATTGACGATTTTCAAGTCACTGGGCAGACTGTTCCAAAAGACAACTGCAGAATATAAAAATTACTGGCATAGGCAGATAGATAGGCTATTACTGTATAAAGGTCCTAGCTAGGCTAGCCTATATCTGGTATGCACGCACGTTACGACCATACGACAACGTGCTTACCAGATATAGTCAGTGCCTATTCTAGCAGCTAATTCCTCCGGTAACGTTGTGGTTAATGGGAGATTCTTCAAATTCATGCAGGCTTTATTGACAGCCTTATAACTCTTACCTCTCTCATTTTTACTCTGCAACGCTTTGGCGAAGCACTTTCTGATGTCCATTTGAAACGTGGTGCCTCGTCGAGCACTGTGTGTGTGTTTACTGTTTACCTGGCTCAACTGCGCTGCCAGCTGACTCAGTCAGCTGGTGGGATGTACCATGTATGCTCAGCCTCTGTCATAGGGGTGTGCAAACCATTCAACCTACAAAAAAGAGCCTGTTGGAGGATTTCAACAAGATAAATCAAAAACAGTGCGAAATATTTCACTATAATATTTCAAAGCGAAGTAAAAAAAAAAAAAAATTATTATGTAATCACTGGGGCACAAATTATGATCACTAGGGCACGTGCCCGTGATAGTGGTCTAAATACGCCGATGGGCTGAAATGACACCAACAGAGCTTCCAAGGTATTCAGAAGGGTATGCAGCTGTTGAGACCAATCTGGTGCTGCAGCTCGGCTAACTGTGTAACTGAGGAAGTGATCAAGTGAACACACGCATGCTGCATGCACCAACCAGCCAACCAATCTAATGAACCAACCAACCAAACTAATACACCCACCAACTCACCCACCAAGCAACCAATCTAATGAACCAACCAAACTAATGCACCCACCAACCAACCAACTCACCCACCAACAAACCAATCTAATGAACCAACCAACCAAACTAATACACCCCCACCAAGCAACCAATCTAATGAACCAACCAACCAAACTAATACACCCACCAACTCACCCACCAAGCAACCAATCTAATGAACCAACCAAACTAATGCACCAACCAACCAACCAATCTAATAAACCAACCAACCAAACTAATACACCCACCAACTCACCCACCAAGCAACCAATCTAATGAACCAACCAAACTAATGCACCAACCAACCAACTCACCCACCAACCAATCTAATGAACCAACCAACCAAACTAATACACCCCCACCAAGCAACCAATCTAATGAACCAACCAACCAAATTAATACACCCACCAACTCACCCACCAAGCAACCAATCTAATGAACCAACCAAACTAATACACCCACCAACTCACCCACCAAGCAACCAATCTAATGAACCAACCAAACTAATGCACCAACCAACCAACTCACCCACCAACCAACCAATCTAATGAACCAACCAAATTAATGCATCAACCAACCAACCAACCAACCAACCAACTCACCCACCAACAAACCAATCTAATGAACCAACCAACCAAACTAATGCACCCACCCACCAACCAACTCACCCACTGTTACGTATTACTTTCACATGGTGGAGGGATACTTACTGTCTGTGGTGCATATTCACATTGTGGTTGTAGTGTGTTGTCACTAATTGGTGGTTTGATTGACACACTGTTTCTTCCTGTTTTTGTTTTCCATGTTATTAAAATGGCCGCCCTTGTAATTGACACAGGTGTGGTGATGAGGCACCACGCCCTACAAAGCAGAGCAGAGTGCAGGCTGCAGTGTCTCCCATTTTCACAAGAGATGTCAGCTCACCAGAGTCTCATCTGCTCTCACTGCTTCTATTTTGCTGTTTGTTCTATTTTGGCCTATGTGCCTTAGTTTTGTTATTGACCTTTGGAGTCTGGAACACCCAGCTCTCACCCTTTTGTCCATTTAAATAGCTGTTCCAATAAATATTGTTATTTTTGATAAACTCCTGTCTTGTCCTGTGTCCACCACTTTGCATTTAAGGCCTACACGAGCCATACTTTAGGCTTGAATGTAACATGGGGGCTCTAGCCGGTCTTCAAACAGGTGAGTATGCTCTTAATTTATAATTTGATTTGACCACTTATATGCTGTTTAAATATTTAGTTTAGTGGACACCACAAGTAGGTACTTTCATTGTTTTCTGGCTGTGTTTAGCTTCCTGTGTACCACGTAACCCTGGGGCAGTCATTGAAGGGATTAGTACCATATACTTGTCTTGTACTATACTATATACTTGACGGGTATATGGTCGATATGATCTTTGGCTGGTAGCAGGTGTGGTTGAAGAAAGCTAGGTCTACAGTACATTAGCTTTCAGTATAGGTAGGTTAGGGGGCCGAAGAATATAATTAGTGTGTTAGGACCTGATGTAAGTATTTTTGTTAGATTAGACATGTGGTGGGCCTAGCAGTGCTTCTTTGTCTGCAGTGTAGGTTTTAGAAGCTATTTGTGAGTCATATCAGATTGTAAGGAGCACCTGTTTGAATTGTTTGGATTTGTTTTTTTGTTTATTGGATATTGCTTGAGTGTAACACAGGAGGTTTTGCCTCACTTTGTTTGTGTTGCTGAAGAGCGTTTGTTCCATTATTTTTGGGATAAATGTCTATGTATGCATTATTGAGCTTGACCTTTTGATCCACTATGTGTTATGCCGTGTGTCTTAAATACAGTGTGATTTGTTTTGCGTGCTGACATGAAATGCCGTGTGTTTTAAACTACTGCTTGTGAGTTTAATTGCGTGCTATGTTATGCCGTGTATCTTAAATCACTGTAATTTACTTACGTGCTAACCTTTTTGTGGATACAGCAGTGGCGGCTCGCCACTAGGGGCGCTCGGGCGCCGCCCCCCCTCAGTCCCTACCCTGGTTATATGACACGTTTTTAGTTTTTAGTTTTATAGCCCTATAAATAATATAAACATGTTTAAAATTAATAATATTTACTCATTTTAAGTATGTTTGTGTTTCCAATGCACAATATAACGTTATTATCGCAATTAAAAAACACTCGTTTTCCAAAGCAGGAAGTGACATCACGTTTTTTTAATTTTTTTAATTTTTTCGTATTTCTCGCGGGCTAGAAGCGATAGCGCTCTGAGTGCGCGTCACAGTTTGATCGCTGTCTCCGTCACAGCCAATCAGTGCATACGGCGTTGTGCGTTGAAATATGACTATTATGTTGGAATCCGAGCGCGATTTGAAGCGGTCTAGCCAGCAGCGTGAACTTCCGTGAAGAATTTCCATAGCCGCATTTTCGTGGAGACGCTCTCTGATTGGCCGACGCGATGCCAGTTTTTTTCCATAGCCGCATTTCTCGGGTTGGCTTACAGAGAGAATGCAACACAGCAACAGCAGTTCAGTCGACTCGTCAACAACAACAGCAACTACACTGAGCTTAGGCACTCTTTCAAAGTTGGTTAAGGTTAGAGTTTGTCTTAGAGCATGGCGATAGAACGCCAGGTAGTTTGCAGGCTGTTCGAGGCGGAAATGGACAAAGACACAGCTCTTCACTCACACAGCTTGTTGGCTAACAACAAGCTATATATGGATGCAGTGTGGAGGGACATGTATGGACAATGGATGGACATCAACACAGGCTGGATGGACAATGCCATGGAGTGGATATACTTTATCAACAAGCCAACAACAAGGTAGATTAGCGATCTTAACTCTAGTTTAATACATGATACGTTGTCTACTGATGCCGCATAACGTTGTAACGTTACAGCTACTGCTAGCTGTTAGCTCCGTTAGCTTAGCTGGCCACTTTTATAATTACTGCATGGAAACGGAGTAACGTTAACGTTTAAACATTATGTCGAGGTCATACAATACTACAGTCGACATAAGGTTAACGTTACCCCGTTTCCATGAAGTGTTTAAATAGCAGCAATCTTGTTGAAAATGTAACTTTACTAAAATGCTCTCTCTCTCTCGCTCTCTCTCTCTCTCTCTCTCTCTCTCTCTCTCTCTCTCTAATTTCGCCGCATGTGGGACATAACCACTCAGACAATGAATGGTAACTTGTTTAAAATAACGAGCTTTACAAATGTGTTTATTATTGAATGGATCTGACATCATCTGAGAGAGAGAGAGAGAGCGAGAGAGAGAGAGAGAGCGAGAGAGAGAGAGAGAGCTGTGCGTGTTTGTGTTGCTGCTGATGCATAATGAATGAATGGTGAGTTGTTTAAAATGACAACATACATGTGTTAATTATTTGATTTGATTGATCCGAGAGACAGAGAGAGATTGCTCCAGAGCATCTCAGAGCATTACATTTTCAACTCGACCTATTAACGAGAACTGCGACCTACAAGGCACCAGCGGCAGCGGCCGCCACTGGGATACAGGGAACATTGGAGTTTGAACTCCAGGTCGTAGGAATGGTGGGTGAGTTGCTTGTGTTTAGGATATCGAACTATATCCCTTATTGTGGTGCACAGTTAATTGTTGTATTCATTTGTTGTCGTTTACTGTGGATAGTAAAAATGACGTTGGACATTGATGATTTTGTTGCAGAGCCAACAATGGCTAAGGTAAAGAAATGTTCAAAGGATGAGTTAATACAGGTAGCTACTAGGTTTTCAATAGACCTCGATGCAGGCCAGAAAAAGGAGAACTTGTTAAGTCAATTAATTGAGGAACTGAATACACTGGAGGTTTTTGGTGTGGCTGCAGGTAAAACTCTGGAGGAGGAGGGAGAGTGCTTTGAGCTACCGCGTGGGCGAGATGAGGAGCTTAGGACAGCGCGTGAGCTTGCAGCTGTTAACAAGGCAGACCGTGAGGACCTTGAAGCTAGCGAGATGAGGAGAGCAGCTGCAGCCAGGGCAGAGCGTGAGGGCAGAGCAGCAGAACGTGAGGCCCAGGAAGCTATTGAGGAAGCTGCTGGGGTGAGAAGAGCAGCTGCTGCCCGGGCCCAGGAAGCTATTGAGGTGGCACAGGAGGTACGCGCCCAGGCAGCATATGACCGGGGGATGGCGATGCGTAATATAGGTGGTGCTGGTGCTGTACATGTGCAAAGGGATTTTGACATGGCTAGGCAGAAAAGCATGGTTCCGTTTTTTTTGGAAAGGGATGTCGTTATTTTTTTTTTATTATTTGAGGACATAGCTGGCAGTTGCGGCTGGCCGGCAGATAAATGGACTATCCTCATGCAGAGTGCTTTGCGCGGTAAGGCACAGATCGTGTATGCGTAGATGTATCCTAATAATAAGGATTATGCTTTGGTGAAACAGGCTATCCTTAAGGCCTATGAATTGGTCCCTGAGGCTTACCGCCCGAAATTTAGCAATTTAAGGAAGCAATTCTCTCAGTCTTATGTGGAGTTTGTGAGGGAAAAGTTTCAAGTTTCAAGTTTCAAGTTTCTTTAATAGTTGTCATACAGAAGTACAGAATACTTTTGTACAAAATGCTTCTTACTGTTGCGCTCCAGAGACTGTGCATGACAAGATAAGTATGAAATAAAAACATAGTAAAAATTAGAAGTAAAAAAAGAGGTCACAGTGTTCAGTTTAGACATATGTACAATGTTCGTAGACGTAGTTACCATACAATATACAATACTGTGCAGTGTACTAATATACAATACTATATAGTGCAAGGCATAAATGGACGAGGTGCAGTTTAGGTACAATTCACAGTAGGTGTACGAGTTGTAGTGCAAATCCTTTATCAATAAATATAAAGTGTAAGTGTGTTTGTGTGATCTAAAGTGTGGAGAGTGGGTGCTGCAGTGTGTTGTTTGTTTGAGTGAGTGTGTGCGTGTGGGTGTGTGTGCTGTGTGCATTTGATGGTTGTTGCATAGTGATTATTGTTCGTTTAGCGATTTTTTCCGTTTAGCAGCCTGATGGCCTGGGGATAGAAGCTCCTTCTGACCGGTGGTGTGCAGCGGAAAAGGTCGCCACAGTGGAGGAGATTAGGGACCTAATCTTATTAGAGGAATTCAAGGTATATGGCGTCTCTGAGGATATTGCTATGTACTTGAATGAGAGGAAGGTCAGGACCTGTTCGGCAGCGGCAGTCCTGGTTGATGAGTATGTTTTGACCCACAGGACGTCTTTTGAGAGACAGCATTATCCTGTGCATGATGTGGTGAGGCCGAAATGGACTCCTAATAGGCCTACGGTCTCCAGTGCTGGGGGTAGTGGTAAGTTTAATGGGGCATGGGGAAGCGATGATGCCCGGAAATGCCAGAATTGTGGGAGTGCAGGATATGTGATGGGAAATTGTTATCGTTTGCACCCAGAAAAGCGCCCGTCTAACCCACCCAGACCAGTGATGTTGACAAATACACCTGTACGTAACCCTGTTGTTCTGTCTCCACTAGATGGCAAAGGAGTGGATGACCTTTACACACCTTTCAGGAGTAAAGGGTTTGTTTCGTTGACAGAGGGAGGTCCTAAAGTACCGGTGACAATTCTCTGTGATACTGGCGGATCCCAATCTTTTGTTCAAAGTAGTATCCTGCCCTTTACGCACCACTCGGAGTTGGGTGCAGGGGTTGTTATTGAGGCTTTTGGAATGCACACGATGAATGTGCCGCTGCATAATGTCTTTCTTGATTGTGCCCTAGTGTCAGGACCAGTGGTGATCGGAGTGGCGACTGGAAAACTCCCTATGAAGGGGGTAGCGTTGCTCTTGGGCAATGACTTGGCTGGAGGTAAAGTACTAGTGAAACCGGAGGTGACGTGCGTGCCGGATACTCAAGTGGCGGAGCAGTATCTCGAGGGCTTCCCAGCCTTTACAGTGGCTGAGGCCACGGACGAATTGGAGGTGGAGAATGAGGAGGATGAGAGTGAGGAGGATGTTGCTACTTCATGTGGCACCGTTTCTGATATTTCATGTGGCACCATTCTGGTTGAGGAGGCTACAAGGCCAGAATTGGGCTGCCAGCCTTCCTACAGTGGCTCTAACATTCGTGATGTGTCACTTTTCAGCGGTGATGATCCCGGTATGTCGGTGGGTGGTTCTGATGTTTGTTCACTTGACCGCACTGACAATCTGCCAGGCACTGGGTATGCTAGTCGACCTAGTTACCTATGTCCTGTACAGCGAGAGCAGCCTTCACGACCTAGCCTACGGTGTGGCAACCTTTTTGATCGTGTTGGTGCTGATGCATGTGTCTCCGTTTTGTGTCACAACGATGTTACTGTGTGTGCCACCATTTTGGCTCATGTCAGTGGAAACAAATCGGGCACCTTTTTGTCTCATGACACTGTTGCTGTCTGTGACACCATTGTTGCTCATGACGGTCCTATTTTTTGTGACACGGTTTTGGCTCATGATGGTGCAATTTCTTCTGACACTATTGTTGCTCATGACAGTGCTAATTTCTGTGGCACCATTTTGAGTCGCAATGTTGATGAGTGTGCCACCATTTTGGTTCCTGACCATGCTGTTTTTTGTGACGCCATTTTGGGTGGTGCTCCAGATATTTTTGTGCCTGATGTGATGTTGCTAGGTTCCAGGGACGGTGAGGACGTGCCTGCTCTGGATGTTCGTGAATCACAGTCTCCTGTACAGCTAACGGGGGTACAGCCCTCAGTACAGTCTCCTGTACTGGCAGTGCCAGGTGGGGAGGGGTTGGGCGCTGTGATGGTACCAGGGGAGTATGCTGATTTTGGTTTTCCTGTTGGTTGTCCTGAGCGCGATGAGTTTGTTTTTTCTCGAGTGAGTGGTTCCAGTTTGCTGTCTACTTTTGACGGGTCGGTATCGGTGGAGCGGCCTGTTGAGGTGGAGCCTGTGTTTTGTTTTCCTGTTTTCTGTCTTGAGAGCAGTGGGTCTCATGCTGACTCCAGTTTATTGTCTCTGTTTGTCAGGTCTGTATCGGCGGAGGGACCTGTTGTCATGAGTTTGTTTGGTGATGTGTTGGTGGGTGGATTGACTTCTAGGCCTTGCGCCTCGGTAGGGGCTGAGTGGGGTTTAGTTTCCCGGGTGTTTCCACCAGCTCCGCTCCATCCAGGCCTAGCTGAATACATTTTGGAGGGGTCTCGCTTGAGCGGGTATCAGGACAGGGTTGTTTGTGCTAAACAACGGTGTCAAATGTTCCTCAGTAGGGAGCATTCGACTGAGTTAAGGGTCGTGTTCGACAGGGGCCGACCCATTGTCACTTTGTGGTAGTGACTCACGGTATTTCCGGATTCGTGGGTCATGTTCTTTTTTATGTACAGTTGAGTGTGACTCTTGACCGGGGCTCACGCTCGACACAGTACAGGCGCTGCACATGTTAGAGTGTGTGGTTGCATTTTTTATAGGTAAGGTTGGTAAGTATCCCCTTATTTATTTATGTTCATTCTCTTGGTGATGGTTTCTTTGGGCTATAGTTGGGAGAAGAACATAAATCTTCGGTGTGGGGGTGTTACGTATTACTTTCACATGGTGGAGGGATACTTACTGTCTGTGGTGCATATTCACATTGTGGTTGTAGTGTGTTGTCACTAATTGGTGGTTTGATTGACACACTGTTTCTTCCTGTTTTTGTTTTCCATGTTATTAAAATGGCCGCCCTTGTAATTGACACAGGTGTGGTGATGAGGCACCACGCCCTACAAAGCAGAGCAGAGTGCAGGCTGCAGTGTCTCCCATTTTCACAAGAGATGTCAGCTCACCAGAGTCTCATCTGCTCTCACTGCTTCTATTTTGCTGTATAGTAATAGGGGTGGATGGTTCTGTCTCTAAAAACCCGATGTATATAATACCCTGCGTTGTGTTTTGTCCGTCTGTTAAACCCCTATTACTTATAAAGACCAACACGGTCTTGTAGAACGACCCGAGAGTGGAAGCATAAATGAGGAGAAGAGAAATTATCTACTGTTTAGATCCGCTTTTATTTTCAGAGTCCAAAAGTGAACAACAAATGAATCTGGTTCAAAATGAAAAATAGGAGTATGTGCAATAATATTTGATGGACGCAAACACTATGCCGTTTGTCATCAAATATCAGACTAATCGAACACAATTAAAAAAGAATGGTCTTCAGTGGTTCCTCGATGGCGGTGGCTTCTTCCTAAGGAACAAAGAGATTCTGTTCTCGTTCTCAGCTCAAGCAGCTCCTCTATTCGCCGTCCTCTGCATGGGTTCAAAAAGCATGTGTCTCTGTCTCTACCGTATATATGTGCTAGATTATTACATCAGAGGTGAGTATCTCTTCATCCTGATTGGCTGAAACATATCACGGCCGTTTTGATTACCTTTAGGAGGCCGTCCTTAATATTTAAGAACAAGAATATTGTTCTAGAGTCTTTAGCGTTTTAAAGGTGTAATATTTGATTTTACTAACTTAAAACCCACGGATTATTTCTTAACCTTAATTACCTAACAGGTTAGTTCTTTTGCCGAATTTCCTAGTGTCTTAAATACCTATGTTAACCTATTTTTGATTATAGGATCTTCAAATGATTATCTTAGTCTCTTTGGTTTTAAGACAATCCTGTTGCATTTAACATTGTCTTTTTAAATTACCTTTCTAAATGTATTTCGCTTTGACCCTTTTAACCTCCTTCCAGTTAAGAGTACCCTCCTCCCGTTCGGATGCACTCCTTCCCCTACTTAGATGCACCTCTCCCCGTAAGGCTTAGGTAGTCCGCTACAACGGTACAACCAGCCTTGGCTGCCTTGCCCGACGCCGGCCCCTCTCCCCCAACAGAGATGCAGGTCTCCACTTCCGGCGGTAAGGTCTCCTCTCATGAACGGAAGAAGTCCCCTTATTTTACCTTCAGGTGCAGTTTTAGGCTGGGTCCCTTTCCAATCTTAGGAGTGACAGTCCAGATTCCTCTGAATTGACACCCCTTACCCCTCTGCTTCCCAGTGGTTCTTTTCAAACCTGCTGATCACAGAAGCACAACTCGCCTACTAACGCATTCGGTTTCGGCTTACTGTGGCCTGACTGTACATTGAGCCAGACGCATTTATGCCAATAGGGTCATAATGCTCTCTGACCGGCCGGTGACGCAGTCGATAGAGATCTCATAGTCCGTCATCAAGTCAGGACCCCAAGCAGCTAATTGTCCGTAGTACCTATCAGCCACTCAGTTTTGAAACCTACGGTCTGCTCCCCATCCCACTTGCTATGGGTATGGAAACTTTGACCGTTTTCACCAGCCTAGCCTGTTCACAGCAGGTGCTGTGCCCCTCCCGGTGCACTGCCCTACTTCTAGGTGTGGACCGTCGTCCATGTACCACCCAGTGCCCACACTTACTTACGTGCGACGTTTCCTGGGCCGACTAGACGGAAACACAGTAAGATGTTGGTCATCTT
Source organism: Notolepis coatsorum (assembly GCF_963971535.1). Taxonomy (NCBI): domain Eukaryota; kingdom Metazoa; phylum Chordata; class Actinopteri; order Aulopiformes; family Paralepididae; genus Notolepis; species Notolepis coatsorum. Next base: position 153,444,292 of record NC_140172.1, on the reverse strand, counting down.
GCCAGACACGGGGGCCATTCAGTCTCTCCCCAGCTTACTATAGTGTGTGTTTAACGTGTCCAGGGAATCTTCCGATTCCACTGCCGCCTGCTATGGGCTAGAGGTTCGGAGTGCCTACCTCCTCCCTAACCCCTATTTTGCCACCTTAATCTCCTATTTTTCCTATATTACTGGCTTAATTATACTTTGCAAAGGTGAATAAGAGTCTAGTTTGGTCTTTTCTTAAATATGGGATTCATAAAGGGTTCTGGTGGTCTTTTACCCACTTAAAACTAAAATGCATAGTTTAGAATCCCTATCTCCCTCTCCCCGTTTGCCAAGGGGGTGAGAAAAAGATTCTTGTCTGGAGGACAGCTGCATCTCTGGTATGTCCTGTTTGTGGTATCAGTGTTGAGTGCCTAAGGGCCATCTCTTTGTTCTACTTTGGCTTGATCAACAGATGCTAACTTTTAGCCCGCTAGCAGCTCAGTCTTTTGTTACTAAGTTCCAACGTGGGGGAAGAAGACAAAGGCTGTGTTTACTGTTACCACTGTAATTGTAACTGAGGGGTACAATTCCCTGACTGTATTGAGAGTATGGTATCATTAAACCACTACTTAGTTATGTACTTTAATTACTGGCCATACAGTACATGATATATCTGGTGAACACCCACACAAGAATACGGCAATGACAAAGAAAGTTCTAGTTAGAGGTATTTATTATTATTAGAGCAGCAACGGTAGGTTACAGATTGAGAATTATAATTGCGCTTGTAAGGCGAAGAACACTTAAAGTAGGTCAAGAGCGTAAGTCCATGAGAATAGTAAGATGGGTATAACTGACGCCACCTGTAGCATAGTAATTACATAAGGCACACTCGTAGTCAGCTGGAGACACTAGGGGGTTCCCTCCGGTTGTAAGCCGGCAGGGTAGAGGAATGTTCGGGAGCAAAGTCTGGATCAACGCGGAATAACAAGGCTCCAGATACAGGAGCCAGTGCAGTACTCCCTTGGTCCGCAGACAAAGCAACAGCTATAATCCAGTATGCAACCTTTGTGATGTCACCGTATGATGTCATAATAGAACGTTCCAGAACATCTTGGATTCCTATAAAAACAGGCGAGTCCAACAGCCATCCCTCTCTTCTCCTCGACATCCGAACCAGCAGCACTGACCAGACAGACGGGACTAACCAACAGACTGAAACCTGCAAGTCTCAACCAGCATCCCGGAGCAGTCCAGACCACCCATCACCACGTGTGCCCACGCGGGACGAGGTGGTGTGCCGGACCGATACCTGATGGTGAGCCAACCCCGGAACATTTGATATAACTCAAGGCTAATGCCAGCCTGATGTGAATACCCCTGATGCTCAACTCTTGTTACACCAACAGTCCGGTAGGATTGAACTGAACGAGACTACAAGGACTTCCAAGGGCGTCGACCCCGGTCACCTTGTGTTATTTTGATATTGTATTTTGTATTTGATTTGATTTAACTTGATATATGGGTACGGATATTCTCCTATAAGAAGGGGGAATTAAAGGATAAATGCTTAATCACAGTATGATGTCATAATAGAACAGTCAAGAACATAGAACCTTTACTTCTAGAACGTTTGTGGTGATGTCATAATAGTACATTATAGAACATAGAACCTTCTAGAACGTTTGTGGTGATGTCATAATAGAACACTAGGTGGCAGTGAGATCCTGTCGCACCACCTCATTGCATATCGCGCTGTCTGTCGTCCCGATTGTGTTGCCGCTCTCTGCTGAGGGGAGGTGATTCAGTTTATAGCTCCTTATTTCACTCGTTTCTGCTAAATGTAACTCCTTTAAGTTTTAACTTGTAATACATACAAGTTAAAGTATGTAAGTCATCTAGTTCACATTCAACCCCGTCCCTGTTAACTCATGACCGCCACGCTCTTTTCCCATCTTTACTCAATGGCGCCAGCGTTATTGACCATTTTAGCGATGTTTGCGGACCCATTGTGTGTTCTGTATTATAGCTATGGAGACAAGGCTCATTTGACAGGCATTGTTTATAGTCCAAGACTGACTAACCAGTTAATTTCTACATACTTTAGTTTGTGCGCTATTCCATGCAAATTATTATTTAATTTTTTTTACAGTGCAATAAAATAGTTCTGGATTACTGTTGAACAGTTCAAAGTCGTCTTTACCTTCTCTGTTTGGTATCCACAGGTTAAAACTTGACAGTCTTCCCTCCCGTCTTATACCCACTTTGACCCTTCGAACCTCCCTCTCAGAGTGCAGTTCCCTCTCAGAGTGCAGTTCCCTCTCAGGGTGCAGTTCCCTCTCAGAGTGCAGTTCCCTCTCAGAGTGCAGTTCCCTCTCTCAGAGTGCAGTTCCCTCTCAGGGTGCAGTTCCCTCTCAGAGTGCAGTTCCCTCTCAGGGTGCAGTTCCCTCTCAGAGTGCAGTTCCCTCTCTCAGGGTGCAGTTCCCTCTCTCAGGGTGCAGTTCCCTCTCAGAGTGCAGTTCCCTCTCAGGGTGCAGTTCTAGGCCTGGTTCCTACACAGTTTTAAAGCCTGACAGTCTCTTGTTTGATACCCACACAGTTTAATACCCGACAGTTTTGAAGCTGTAATAAAAAGCAATAGACAGAGTAAAATAATACAGTGCAATAATAGAATAGTAGAATAGAATAGATAGTAAAATTATGCAATAGAATGGACAGAGTAAAATAGTGCTACAGTACAATCAACATAATGAATAAAGGAAGATCCGGTCAGTTTGTTGTAGGCCTCAGTGTGCCATGTATGATTGATTGATTGATTGATTGATTGATTGATTGATTGATTGAAAACTTTATTAACAGATTGCAGAATGGGTACAATACAGTACAGCTCAATACACATAATTGTTAAGGGGATGCAGACCAGAGAAAGACTTTCGTCTTGTTTACATCAGGGTCCCCCATTTTCAATTTATCATAACATACACAACATACAGATAGACAGTACTGCTACATCTATACATTTATGACATACCAGATTTACAAATACAGTACTGTTTGTGATACAAAAAGAGTCTAAAAAAGAGAGTATATACATTTGATGTAGAAACTGTACATTGGAGGAGGTTGGGTAGGTGGGGGGGGGGGGGAAACTGTACATTGGAGGTGGGTGGGGGAACATGTACAAGCAAAACTGTACATTGGAATATCGACTAAACCTTACTTGGTCCCAAGAAGAGGGTCTTGTGTATTATTGGGTTAGGACATTTACTGTACATTGGAGGGGGTTGGGTTTAGACATTTACAGGGGCCAGTTTCCAACTGCAGTCTCCCGTAGGTGCTCTTTGAAAGTGGGTAGTGATTCACATTTCTTTACAGCTTTAGGTAGGGCGTTCCACATTGATGTGGCATAATTGCGAAAGGTGTTTAGTCCCTTGTTTGAGCCGAATCTGGGTTTGACATGATTTGTGGAGCTCCCTCTGGTGTTGTGATCGTGGTATTCACTGGCCTTTGGGAAGTATTTTGACATGTACATGGGTACTTTAGTCGGTAGTGTATCTTGTAGACCAGGCCCATTGCAAGTTGCTGTACTCTGTCGTCTACTCTAAGCCATCCTAGGTTGTCAAAGTGGGCAGGGGTGAGGTGGGTTAACAATTGTGTGTATTGAGCCGTACTGTATTGTACCCATTCTGCAATCTGTTAATAAAGTTCTCATTCATTCATTCATTCATTCAAACATAGACGATATTGAACAAGCCATAATCCACGTATTTTCAATCCGAGAGAGCTGCAGTAGTTAAATCAATGAGCCATCGAGATAGTCAGTGTGGTAAGTAACGTTATTATTGCATCCAAGATTGATACAGATACAGAGAGAGAGAGAGAGAGAGAGAGAGAGAGAGAGAGACTCACTGTTTAGTTGAACGTCCAGGGCCAAGTTAGCAGTTAGCCAAGTGTTAGCTCAGCTGAGCTCGTTGCCACAACACTCAACAAGTACATTCCTTTGTCCATTTCCGCTCGAACAGACTGCAAAACTACCTGGCGTTCTATCGCCATGCTCTAAGACAAACTCTAACCTTAACCAACTTTGAAAGAGTGCCTAAGCTTAAGAACTTGCAGTCACGGCACGGCACGCTCTAAGACAAACAGCTGCATGCATCTCACAACAACACAACTATCTCAACCAAGCTAGAAGCTAGAAATTGGACTCGGCCAATCAGAGATCGTCTCTGTGAAATTCTGCCATGGAAAGAAATACTGGCGTCGGCCAATCAGAGAGCGTCTCCGCGAAATGCGGCTATGGAAAATCCTTCACGGAAGTTCACGCTGCTGGCTAGACCGCTTCAAATCGCGCTCGGATTCCAACATAATAGTCATATTTCAACGCACAACGCCGTATGCACTGATTGGCTGTGACGGAGACAGCGATCAAACTGTGACGCGCACGCAGAGCGCTATCGCGTATTGCCCCCGAGAAATACAAAAAAAAAAACAAAAAAACGTGATGTCACTTCCTGCTCTGGAAAACGGTGTTTTTTTAATTTAGATAATAACGTTATATTGTGCATTGGAAATACAAACATACTTAAAATGAGTAAATATTATTAATTTTAAACATGTTTATATTATTTATAGGGCTATAAAACACAAAAACGAAAAAGTTTTATTCTCTTCTTCTCTGATTTAACAGCAGCTGGCCAGCAGGTGGGTCGGCGCCCTAGCGCCCCTAGTGGTAGAGCCGCCACTGTGCTTGACTATGTAGGGGTATCTGATGGGGAAATTCACCAAAACACTCTCTCTCTCTCTCTAATGCACACTAGGGGTGTAAAGGTACACGTATCCGTACCGAACCGTTTCATATCCGGTAGGGCGCCAAAAGGCCCCTTAAAAAACAGAAAAATACAAAAGAAAACTAAACTCCACCGCCGCCCGATGTCCGTGATGGATCACAGCTCTACATATCAGACTTGTACGCAACCTAGTAGGGCTTGTGGAGTGTGACCACATATATGTGGGGGCCCAGAGGAGAGAGAGAGTATGGCTCGGGTATAGAGAGACGAGAGAGAGGGTAGAGTAGGAGACAGAACAGGTAGAGTCCTATAACACGAGGCGTCTTCTCCCGGTACCAGGTACAGGAGAGTCTGTGTTATCCAGTGAGGAGAGACCAGGCATAGCTTCCTCCCATTATCTGGATATCACGATCTGGCAACACGTGGCAACGGACAGCTCCACTTCCCGCACAGTCAGTGGGGGATAAACGGGGGAGGAGGAGTAGAAGGATGTCCTCCGAGACGACTGCCCCCCCCCCCCCCCGGTAGAGTCCAGAGTCTTAAGACAGGAGGGATCGTAGGTGGGCAGATGACCCAGAGGGGAAGAGAGTCCCCACCTCAATCGTCCATCCTTCAATTCTTGTGTCTGCCACACCCCTCCAGGCTAACACATCTAACAACAACTACACAACACAAGCCAGGAAACATACCCGAGGGTACACCATCAATTCGAACAGTCATCAAAATGCATCACCGTAACTTCACAGAGGAATAAACAAAAACTCATTGCCGTAACTTTACAGAGGAATAAAAACAACAAAAAAAAGTAAATTAGCAATAACCGACATCTATTTTAACATTAACCAGGATCTGTAAAATATGGAAATGATGCATGACACTCTCGCACAACGTACATGTTTGAAATACTACTTAAGACAGTTCAGACAGCTCAGTCTTATTTTGCACAATATCAATCATATTTTAAGACGGTCCAATTTTAGTTCAGTCATACCTTGCATAACCCCAATCATATTCTAAGACAGTCCAATTTTAGTTCAGTCACATTTTGCATAATTTCAATCAATTTATACTTTCTCACCTACTATTCCAATATTCTTATTTCAATTAATTATCTCAGCTCAGTAATTTATCCAGTTGTCGAGTCCAATTCAGTTGTTGAGTCCACACAAGTCTCACCCCGCAGGCCATCAGGCAGAGAGCGCCGAACGACACTCCATCCTCGTCAGTCAGCCATCACCCCCAGAGGACACTGCATCACACCGAATTCAGGCCGAAGTCCTGTTGCCGGCCCCTCCCCCCAATTCGGCCCCAGCCCTACATTTTCAGGCGACCATCGGGAGACAGCTCGTGATATCGTCCGGGGCTTCCAGAACCCACCTTAAGGCAATTCCACCCCAAGATCAGTTCCGTCACCACCGGCAGAGGTATGGAGAGGAGAAGGGCCTCGGTACGGTCCTCAGCATGACCACAGCGTCCCCAAGGAAGCGGACGACAGCTGACCGTTCCCCCATCGCGTCCATGGTCGCTCAGCCACTCCCCAACCCGACAGCCCGTGGAAGAAACAAAGCACACAGAATACCACAGCTTACTCAACAACCACAAGCAGATTACAATTCATCTAGACACTCTCTATGAGAAAACCCATTGACTGAAACTCATACAAAATGCGTAAAGAACCACTTAACTTTCAGATTTCCAGTTCCGGCTCATCAGCGTCACCCTCCGTGCTCATTATCACATATTTCACAAATGAAAAAAAAACAACAAGAGAGGACAAAAATCAGAAACACATATTCCAACATAACACATTGCATAAATCAAATCAACGCTTTGACCCTTCTAACCTCCTTCCAGTTAAGAGTACCCTCCTCCCGTTCGGATGCACTCCTTGCCCTACTTAGATGCACCTCACCCCGCCAGGATCAGGAGATGCCACATGTGGGGAAACCGGCTTTTCAGGGCCGCATTGCCGCCTACACTGGACCCCCTCTCACCCAACCAAGGATACAGGCCTCCACTTCCAGGCCAAGGTCTCCTCACATGAACAGAAGAAGTCCCCTTATTTTACCTTCAAGTGCAGTTTAAGGCTGGGTCCCTTTCCAATCCTAGGAGAGACAATCCAGATTCCTCTGAATTGACACCCCTCATCCCTCTGCTTCCCAGCATTTTCTTTTCAAAAACACTGATCACAGAAGCACAACTCGCCTACTAACCCTGTATCGGCTAGTAAGGTTACTGTGGCCTGACTGTACAATGAGCCAGGTGCATTTATGCCACTGTTGTCCAGTCACTCACGGTCCCACATCCCGCGCTTCTGTGACTATAAACAGGGTCATAACGCTCTCCCAACCGGCTGGCGACCCAGTCGATAGCGACCTCATAGTCCGTCATCAAGTCAGGACCCCAAGCAGCTGACTGTCCGTAGTACCTATCAGCCACTCAGTTTAGAAACCGACGGTCTTGTCCCCACCCCGCTTGCTCTGGGCATGGAAATATTGACCGTTTTCGCCAGCCTTGCCTGTTCATGGCAGGTGCTGTGCCCCCTCCGGTGCACTGCCCTGCTCCTAGGTGTGGACTGTCGCCCACGTACCACCCAGTGCCCACACCAACTTACGTGCGACGTTTCCTGGGCCGACTAGGCGGTGCCACAGTGGTATGTTATTTCATACCTCGTTACGCACGAGGGCCTTCAGTTTCTCCCCCGCACTATAGTGTTGTGTTTAACGTGCGCCCAGACTCTTGCGAGCCCACTGCCGCCTGTTTTGGGCTAGAGGTTCGGGGTGCCTAATCCCCTCCCTAACCCAAACAAAAACACACATCGTCCTATATCAGTGCATTCCTAACGCAGATCTAATCTATTGAGCATACAGTAGTCTACCGAGTATACAGTATTCCAATGAGTATATATATTCTAATGAGTATACAGTATCCTACTGAGTTACACAGCATTCTAATGAGGTATACAGCATTTTACAGACCAGGGGTATATTCCAGCATCCAAGCTGGATGGTCCACGGCCTCTCCAGAGGAGAGCAGGAAAAAAGAAAAAAAAAACAAGCAACAACATCCGGTCTCCTACCACAACCATAGAAACATGCAGTAATTGAATCCTTCATCACCACTCAGTCAAAAAATGTAAGGAAATAGGAACCAAACAAACGCTTACTTCAGGACACACATGTACCCCATGCATCCACCAATAAACCATGACAAACAAAATGAGTTAATACTGCCTCTCACACCGGTATCTACACACACATGTTTTAGTTGGAATCATAAACGCAGAACCATGCACCCACACAACAGACAGACATGCACTTAGTATCGTATTTAGGCAATCAAACATATTAGCGGCCATTCTCCCTGTCTGCCATTACTCCCCCCTAGGCCTAGGAGAGAGAGAACACGAGAGAGGGGGGATCGCCCCCCTCGTGCCGAGCCGTCCTACCTCTCAGCATACCTGATTCCGTGTGCCATTTCTTTCTGGGGCACCCAAGATACCAAGTACCAGGATTAGTACACAAAAAACAGCCTCGTGTCCCAGGTTTGGGGGGTGGGCAGGGACATTCCCTGAACCGATGACCAGGCATGCCACACGAGAAACAGATCTCCATAGTCCACTCAACCTCCCCCAGAAAACAGGAGCAGTCAGCCAGGAATGTCTCGGCCTCCGCTAGTCCCTGTTTAGCTCTAGACTTAGCTTTGAACTCGAAGGATTTCGTCCCTTCCAAAACAGCGGTGGCAGTCGCCACTCTAGTGGCCGCCTGAGTCGCGCACGCACTGAGTTCAACCTTTGCCGGCGCCGTTGCCGTCCAATGTCCTAAGACCCCTATCCTCTGCACCCTCCCAGCCCACTTTACAAATCTCGTACTGGCTTTGCGTCTTCCTTCGCCAGCGACCTTACCCAGCCAACGTGAATGTGTGTCCCCCAATACCTGGCCTACGCTACCCGGTTCACACGACCTCCACTTTCGTATAATTTGTTCAGTCATCTTCCTTGAAGAGGGATGGGAGAGAAAAAGAAAAGGGGAGAGAAAAGTAAGAGGGAGAGAAGAATAGAACAGCGGCCTTCCCCGCCAACATTATCACCAAATCCAACACATTAAAATGACATCCAGACAGAGATTTATAATAAAACGGCAAACTTAAAATGACCCAGACTCAAAACCTAAAAAGAGTAAAAAAGAAAAAACACAAAATCTACACCCAAAAAATTTTAATAATGTAAAATAAGGAGCAAATAGGGAGAGAGAACGAAGCGGAGTGTCGTGTGTGATGTGCGCGCAGTCAGCCCGTGTGTGTATCAGAGTCCGTGTGTTCATGTGTCAGTGTACGTGTGTGCGTGTCAGAGTGTGTGTGTGTATGCGTGCCTGTGTTCGTAATAGGTTGTGTATGCGTGCAGACAACGTGTGTGTGTGTGTGTGTATGTGTGTGTGTGTGCGTGTCGTGATCGTGCGCGCCAGTGTACGGGCGTGTGCCAGCGAGAACATCAGCGTGTGCGTCAGAGCTTGCAGATGCCCGTGTGTGTCGGGGCTGGACCCGCTGGTGATAACCTCGTTGTGAAAAGGGGCCAAACACTAGACCCCCCTCGCGGATTCCCCTTTCCCAACAGTTTCGAGCCCAATGGCCGGGCCTTCCGCAGGTAAAGCAGTACGTGAGGATCCGCTGTTGCTCTGCGCCCCCTGTCCCTCGGCGTGCACGTCCAGCCATCTGTCAGTCCGATTACAAAACACAGACACATGACTCGTCGGACGCAAGAGAGAGAGAGAGAGGGACGCGTCCACTCTGTACCATCACACAACAATGCACACCGTAGCCGTGAGCGCAGCAGACCCGCCCTCAAAATCCCCAAAAAAACAAATGCACTGTGTAAAGCAGGTAATCTACAAATTGGCGTGTGTGTGTGTGTATGCTGGTGTGTGTGTGTGTGCTATGCTGGTGTGTGTGTGTGTGTGCTAGTGTGTGTTGGTGTGTGTGTGTGTACGCTGGTGTGTGTATGCTGGTGCGTGTGTGCGCTGGTGTGTGTGTGTGTGGTGTGCGTGCTAGAGTGTGTGTGTGTGTATGTGTGTGTACTGGTGTGTGTGTGTGCTAGTGTGTGTGTGTGTGTGTGTGCGTGTGTTGTGTGTGTGTGTGTGTGTGTGTGTCGTGTGTGTGTGTGTGGTGTGTGTGCTAGACTAGGGTGTGTGTGTGTGTGTGTGTGTGTGTGTGTGAGTATTTATGGTCACTGATTAAGAGTGCTCTGCTGTGCCAGTGAGAGAGAGGGGGGGGGGGGGGGGGAGAGCCAAGGAAACCAGGACCCTGCAAGTATCCAAAGATTCATTTAAACTCGTGTAATTCGGCAGTTCAACAAGTCGAAAGTACTAATCTTTTTGGAGCGAAGCTGGACAGCACTCTGTCTTGATCTCAGCATATTAATTATATTGTCTTTATTTTAAAAAAATGGGAAGAGCAATCGGTATTTCCAGGAGACGTACTCATGTCAGATAGTGCAACGTTTAATTATATGCCATCTTGTGGCGCTGCCAGCGGTGACCTCTGTAAGCTCCAGTTTGCCCAGAACAGGGCAGCACGGTTGGTACTATGGGCTGCTGACCAAGGTCCAATGTGAGCCGTATATGCATGCCCGTGTCTCTTGGCCTAACGTCGAAGATAGATTGTCTTGTAATACACTCGTGCTGTTTAAATTGGTCATGAGCAGTAAAACTCCTGTCCCCATACATGAACCGATTGTGCAAAACTGTGCATGAGTATTACACTCGAGGTCCCATGGTGGGCAGCTCGAATTGCCAGGTCCTAAAACCAACGCTCTTAAGGAGATCTTTTAGTTTTAGAGCATTAACCCTTTGGAATAACCTGCCTCAAAACCTCTGCTGTATAGTAGAATCACTTTAAAAATACTCCCTAATCGTATATAATATGTATGGGCGCATAATGTATACAGGCCTAATATGTGCTTCCATTATCCTCTATGCTTTTTTTAAAAGTTGTTTGCAACTCCGTTCTGTGTTTTTTTTTTTTTTTTTTTTAATGCTATAAACATATCCAGTCTTATATGGAGATCAAAACCGCTCTTGGAAGACAGACCTGCCTTCAGCATCAGAGACAAATTAATTAATGAATAAGTAATACAGACAAGGATTCATTTCTTATTAGAATTATGCCTAATTATTCAAACGGTAAACACACACGCGCGTGCATATGACTATAGGACCTCTTACAGCTCGCCACAGTGACAGTAATCAGACGAGCTTCACATCTGTCAACAAAGAAACCATACTGCCGTAATTACCTCCGTCCTCAGAAGACTTATAGGCCTATATACTATGTCCATGATTATATTGACCAGATTACAGATTATAGACTAGATTATATTGACTAGATTGTCCATGATTTGGGAGCAATGTAAGGACGATATTCACCATGATTGTAAACATCCATACCACTCGCTCAGATATCCAGTCACGCCTTCTATTTACTTCCATAGGACGCAAACGTGGAATGTATTAGCGTTCTAGCCCAGACCCCGTCTTCTCACTCGGGTGACGACACACAACAGATCTTATGGTTATGATGTAAAACGAATATTACAGGCGCTGGACATTTTTTAAGTCCCTTACCAAACAGTATCGGTCTTCTGGGGGCTGCTCTATGGTTTCACTGTAAGCGAGCAAAGAAAGGTTCACATTGTGTCTCTTTTAGCAGAACCACACAAAGAACACAGGCTACACTGTTATCAAAGCACACAAAATATGTGGGAGACCCTGATGGAAACAAGACAAACGCCTTTCTCAGGTCTGCATCCCCCCAACAATTGTATGTATTGAGCCGTACTGTATCGTACCCATTCTGCAATCCGTCAAATAAAGTTTTCATTCACACATTCATTCACCCGTCCACTTTCGTTCTTCCGCCACCGTGCGCGCACGTAATTTCATTCAACCCGATATCATCATCATGCAATACGTGTCTGGTACTGTCTCTAAAAAACAAAGAATCGCAATAATAATTACTGTTCCTGGTGGACCCCAGGAAGACTAATAAAATCAAATAATGGGTCAAATTACTAAAATTATGATTCATGGTCGCTCACTAATTCGCCGTTTATAGATAGCGAAATGCATGCTTGTCTCGCATCGTAGCGTGGCGGCGCTGCAAGCACAAATCAAAACTTCTCCTATTCATCAAAAGAAAAAAAACAAAACACCTCCGCTTCTCCAATTTATAATAATTGCAGCATCCTTATCCCAATCCCAGTAACATAACGTTCTATGATTAGTGCAGTGACCGCTTGTCAATGTCACACACCCCCCATCCTGACAACGCGCCCGATGCATATCGTTCTTCCTCGGGCCGGGTAATAAGACGTGGATGTCGGCTGAACCGAGCGCAAGGTGAAAACAATGAATGAACAGCCCGCGGCCTCGAATAGGCGGCGCGTCCCAGTAGTGTATGCTCTATATACCAATACGTGCGTCTACTCTTCATCAATGCAGTCCTGTGCGCGCAGCGGCACCAAGAGTCCCCGCACCGCGGACCAGAGAAAAAAATAAAAACGCTCCCCTGGAGTATGGTTCGGAGTCGGAGTCCGCACACTGTGCGTGTAACTATAATAATATATAATGCAGGACCTCTGCAGGACAACGAACTGGACCTTGAGTCCGGATTTAAAGCCATTTTTTATATAACGGAAAAGGACAGTCTTTGGTATATCCCATTCTATCACATGGGAAGGTTATGTTTTCAGAGCCAAACAAATGAACGATGAAAATGATATCTATACCGTCCCACTAGGCATATTATACTTTATGGTCTTTGTGCCTTGCGTTTATCAATAATATGTTTATTCATGCTCATGTAATACGTGAAACCCTGTAGGACGCAGCGGCGCCCTCAGACACTTGCGGGTTTGCATTGAAAGCGAACAGCTATAAATGCATAGTCCATATGTGCCTTCAAATATTTCCAGTGTTCTATTGTCCATCTTGCATGTATAACCAGCTTTTATATATTTAATTAGAATATCAGAATGCATTACAGAATGTTGATCAGTGCGACTGTACCCGCAATATGGTTAATTCGCATTAGAAAAAATAAAGATTGCTGGTTCAACAGCATCTATAAGTGTGGTAATAACGCAGATATTGAGTGTATAATATTTCTGTGAATATGCGCGTGGTGCACGGCACGCCTCTGTATCCAACCAAAACGAAAACGATTGCTTCCAGCCCACGAGTCGTGCGTCCGTGGTGGCTGATGGACCAGCAGTGCGCACGGCGGTGTTCAGAGTGGTCGCAACGAGAAGTCAGGTACCCACTCCCCCTATATAGCATAATACAATAATATAATACCCGCTCCCACAACTGCTTATATAGCATAATATAATAATATAATATAACACCCGCCTATCGTTAATGAACTAGATATATACATCTAATCGTCAACGCATAGTCTGAAACTGCAATGCGAAGAGGGTTCAATCGTCAGTGGTACAGACCTGCCCCCTCGCGCGGCCGCTGCAAGGGTTCAAAAGTCCGCTGAACCAGGACCCCTCCTCGCAGAGCAGGACATGGCCCCCCTACCACCAGTATACTAATTTCAATATAATATACCATTCACTACTACAGTACTCTCTACCCACACCGTTCTCCGACGGTGAGGCCTGGAGCCTGGGAAACAGCTAACGACCTACGGAAGACATAACAAATATTCCACACATCCGGACATATAACAACACTCAGAATTTAAGAAGCCTGTACAATACAATACTCAACACTAAAATACGGGAATAAAATATCGGTATAACATAACTCATACGCTAACCACATTCATGGGTTCACCGTAACTCATAACTTTTTCAATCGACTAAGCTTATTTCGCAGACTAGGATTGCAGTAGGCTGACGCAATTAAGAGACTAAATCAGGACAAATTAAGGCTGATCGACCTTAACCGTAATCTGTTCGTAATTCCCACGCACTCCAGTCCTGCAATCCATTTTATGTCTACTTAAAACAACTCTGACTATAGGGTCTAAGTCCCTGCTATATCAGTCAGGCCTCCCCGAGGTCTATCTTTAATAAATGGGTCACTTCTAACTTATGACACTACTTATTGCCTTATAGAGAAGGACTTTTCATTCAACAAACATCAACACCAGCAGTGGGGGAAAAAGGACAGAATCATTAAAACACACTGCTTTTCATCGAGCACATCCACACACAATCAAACCCTTATTGCTCTAACTTAAACAAACAACCCTAACTTAAATAAATGGGTTGGTTCTAACCTAGTGTAAAAAAAAAAAAAAAAAAAAAAAGAGAGAGAGTGAGTGGAAAAAAAATTAAATAAAAAGTTCTAGTTATAAATTGCACCTTGCAAATATTCATTTCAACAACACAATTCAATGGGTTTTACTTATTTTTAGCCACCTATTTACAAGACAATAATTGAGAATGCATCCACTCATAACGGCTGTTTTAACTATGCAGATTTCGACTTTACGTAACAGGTTTATCTGCTTACCTTTGAAAGTGGATCCTCTGAGTGGATGTCTCCAGTCAATATCGTCCGCAAACAGCTAGGTTGGTAAGTCTGAATGAATGCCCACCCAGGAACGCCAAATTGTCACGTTTTAGATTCAAACGTGAAAGTTGTAAACGATACTTAAAAATATAAGAGATGAAACACTTTTGAAGGTATTTATTATAAACAGTTTAACATAAAAGTAAATTAGCAAGGTACAATTGAAATCTAAAGATTGTTACAACCGGCCGGTTGAGTATATAAAAGGAAGGATAAAAGTTAAGTCATTGTGCAGCAGTCTCGTCCGTCCAGTCAGTCCAAGCAGAAGAAGTAGAAAGAGTCAAGTCCCCCCTTCCCTGTGAGGGTGATCTTTATTAGTTCCCTAGTCCAGTGTGTGTATGTGGTGTCTCTCCTCAGTGCACGTCGTGTGACTTGTGTATTGGTCAGCCTGTATGTCCGGCGTGCATGAGTGCATGTAACGCACATTTACGTGTAAGTTTGTGCATGTGTGTGTCTAGGATAACGATCCGTGATTAATGGAGACTGGACTATGTGACCACTGGATGACCTAGTCGTATTTCATTCGGCTTGTGGCATCCTGTTAATTTATGTGATCCGGCTTTATCTAGTGCCGGTGAGTACCAGGGTGTGTGTGTGTGTGTGTGTGTAGGTGTGTGTAGGGGGAGGGCTGTGCTTGTGTAGTGAAATGTATCAGTGTGTCTCCTGTAGCTTTATGGAGAATCACTACGTGGAATTTAGTAATTATTTGTCACAACACAATTATTTTGTGACTATATTGACAATAAACAGTTATTTAGCCAGTACCTCCTCTGGCAGACAGGTGGAGACATTTTGCAATATGTGTTTGTTGTTTGACCAACAATCAGATATTGGGGCTTTTAACTATTATTAAGATATTGATGAAACTATTGAAGATGATTGGAATGACTAAATGCTGTGCAGATTCTGTTTAAAGATGGGAGTTTCCCTTTGAAAGGGAGGAATGTATATAACATGTTTTCAATACTGCAAATTATAAGACTGATAGAAGTGAACCTTGTCTCTCTGGTTTTACATACAGTAGCCTACTGCAGAATACTGGCTTGAAATAAACTCTTGATTTTCAACTTTCTCAATTCCATTTTTCTAAGAGTGATTAGGGATAGTGCAACATCCGTGTTTAAAGGGGCACTTCACCAAAAAACAATGCAGATTTATTTTGCACATAATCTCACGCACATCCAAAAGCCCTCAACAGTGTTGCACACATTAATTTAGTTTGACAGTTATTGAGAGTAAATGAGGTTGAATAATGGCCACCAGTGATGTCATCGGGCACATTGAATCCTTGTGTTGTGTTAATTACAGCTCTATGATATTATGTACAGAAATAGCAATACATTGTCTTATAGGGACTGCTACTGTTACGAAGGATCAGATTAAACCGAATATATATATTTATTTATTGATATATATTGAATAGTATTTGTATATCGTTTGATATCCCTTGTATATTCCTTGTACATATACACGGAATATCCCTTTAGCCTACTATAGCCCATAATATCTCATTCTCCTATTGGACAACGGACCAGGCGCCAGGGGACCGGCCCCCGGAGCCAAGTTCAAAGTCACCGACAAGACATGTCTGTACTTGCCCCGGCCCTGCCCAGGGATACGGCGACAGAAATGAGAGTGGCACTATTTGTTCACCGTGCATATAAATATAGCGTAGTTGAATACAGAAGCACTTAGTCAGAAGTCAAGTTGTTACCCTAAGTAGAAGCCTCACCCACGATACAACGTGCGGTGAAGTATGGCCTGTTTGGCCCCAGAATAGAGCATGGAGACCGCGTGCGAATTAATAACTGAATTGTCAGAGTTTGGCACTGTACCGTCGATTGCGACGTATTTCTATTAAGTCAATAATAGTCTATTATGTATGGTGCATCGTGCGGTTAGAGTTCTAAAGTGGCCAGCATCTCCAACGCTTCCTCGTGTTAGCTAGATTCTTATCCAGGCTGGGCCGACCACATGGCGCCTTCACCCGAGGAGATCTAGGCGAGAACCGTATGGACATGTACACTGGATTACATAACCGACGACTGCATAGCCCTTTGCGGCTGGAATATATATTTGCTTTGGTCCTGTGGTTTATGGAGCGGATAATCGCCGACGCCTGTGAGTGTTGGATTTACCCCGAGAGGAGTCAAGTCGAGTCGGCGCCTCAGACAGCCTGAGGCCGACTAGCTTTCTTCTTCACTGTGGAGCTACAGTCTACAAGAGAACCAAGCTGTATTCGTCTGCGGATCAAGAGTCTATCGCACTGTCTCCTGTACTCGGAGTCTCCCTAGGCATCGTTGACCAGACGTTCTACTACCGACAGATCTCCTACCCCCCCTGCCGGCTTACAACCGGGAGGACCCGTCCAGTATATCCCGCTATATCACCAGTGTACCATAGATATAATTCCCTAAGAGCCAGGTTGTATAATTGCCTCCTGCGTAACCAGAGAATGGACATTCAGTGTTGATTTGCCTATGCATACTCCTTTGCCTTACAAGTGCATTCAAAGAATAATGTAAAGTATCCTATGTACCTTTTGCTCCATTAAATACTTGATTAATACCTTTGACTGGAACCGATTTCATTGTGGGAAGTGTTCATCATATTCATATATCGTGTACTGTATGGCCAGTAATTAAAGTACATAAAGCGGTAGTGGTTTAATGATACCATACTTATCAATACAGTCAGGGAATTGTACCCCTCAGTTACAATTGGTCCTTCGAGCCGGAGGGTAACTAGTGTAATATTAATATAGTGGTATTAATATTGAAATGGCCTATGATGAACACTCCACGAAACGGTCCTCCTAAAGTAGATCGCCCGCAGCGTAGACGGCAGCCACCTCAGTACTTAGAGGATTACGCTGCCAGTATACTACCTAGCCTTCTACAGACGGTAAACGCGGTAAAAGTAGAAAGTAAAATTATGTCCGACCCTATCAACCAGGCTACCCCGCCAACAGAGGCCCTAGTGGGTTCTAATGTAACTGACCAAGCTCACGGTAGGGACCAGGAGGGAACTGACACGACTTTACCCCCCGCCAAGACCGAAGAAGTAGTCCCCGGAGAGCTCCGGGAGGAAGACAACCCTCCAGAGATGGAACTCTGCACGGTACAAGAAGAGGAGAGCGCCCAGGAGATAGAGCTCCAGGACTCCCCGCAGGAGAACGCATCTCCAACGAGTACTGCCAGGAGCGGATCACCTCAACCAGCGTCTTCCCCCAGCGAGGCGGACAAGATGCTGGCACAGGCATTCCTCGCCAGCCTAGCAGCCTCAACAGAGCGCGATCGACTCCAAGCACAGACGCTTAGTGAGCGCGAACATTCTTAAACGCATAGAACATTCTGAAACGCATAGAACTAATGAAAAATAAACGCATTGAGAGTAGCGCCGTTTACCTCTGTGACACACATGAAAAATGGTTCTATGTGTGGAAAGAAGAGGCTGAACGCCGAGAAAAGAAACAAACTAGCAAAGAACAACCAGCTACTCACTCTTTAGGAAGAGACACCCACTCAGTGCCGTTTGTATTCCGTAGCAGGAAACGTAAAACCGCACATCCCCCTCGCTAGACACAGGACAGAAGCATGGCGAGACCTGGCTTCATATATGACCATGTGTACAAACATCTGTGATTGGCAGTTTACACCCAACCCACAGGTGTTGTATTCACCTGCGTCTGACACACACAAACTCACGTTTCCACCCGTATACATTCCAACTGTGAAATGTTCTCAGATACCTTTTGATGACACTCCCCCACCCCGGAGCACATTGATTTCTCTAAACACAGAAATACCCCCCTACCTTAAAGGGGTGCCCGAACAATTGTGGGCAACAGGGGCATATGATGTGGGTTTAATTAGAAATGTCCAACCCGTAGTCATCACACCAAAGTCTGATTTTCGCCCTCACAGACCACAGTATCCACTCAAAAAGGAGGCCTTGGATGGCATACGCCCCGTTTTTGAATCATTACTGAAATCTGGTGTTATTGTACAGTGTAATGACTCCCCAGTGCGCACACCGATTTTCCCCGTTAAAAAGATCAGAGACGCAGGGAAACCGGTTGAGTGGCGTTTTGTACAAGACCTACAGGCGGTGAACGAGGCAGTCCATTCTCGTGCACCAGACGTTCCTAATCCCTACACCATATTGTCACAAATCCCGGCCGGGTCGAAGTGGTTTTCAGTAGTGGATCTGTCTAACGCCTTTTTCTCAATCCCCGTACACCCAGACAGTCAATACTGGTTTGCCTTTAATTTTGATGGCAGGCCTTACACTTTCACCTGTCTCTGCCAGGGTTTTCATTCGTCACCATCCATCTACGGTGCTGCTATTAGGGACAGTCTGGGACCCCTTACTTTGGGCCCAGGCTCTGCCTTGTTATTTTACGTAGATGACATCATGGTTTGTTCTGACACAAAGGAACAATGCACTGCAGACACCCTGAAACTACTGCACCACCTGGCGGCAGAGGGTCATAAGGCAAGCCTCTCAAAACTCCAGTTTGTGTCACAAGAAGTCACATTCCTTGGTCACATAATCACACCGGAGGGCAAATCCAAAACGTGTAGCAGCAATTATCGACCTTCCACGCCCGATAACGAAGAAAAATATGATGAGTTTCCTCGGAATCTGCTCGTATTGCAGAACATACATTCCAAATTACGCGGCTATTGAAATGCCTCTAAGCTCCCTCATACATGGCAAAGGCCTCAATGCTCAGGGCCGAATTGAATGGACCCCTGAGGCGGAACAATCTTTTGTGACACTGAAATTTGTTTTACAAAGTGCACCCACGTTGGGCCTGCCTAACCCAGACCAGCCTTTTACACAGGCTGTTGATGAGAAAAATGGCTGCATGACCTCTGTGCTCCTACAGCAACATGGCGACAGATTGCGGCCTGTAGGTTTCTTCTCAACCAAACTAGACGCTGTGGCGCGAGGGCTGCCACCGTGCCTTCGAGCGGTGGCGGCAGCAGAACGCGCAATAACCGCTTCACAGGATATTGTCGGTTACACAGAGCTGCTCCTCCTCGTCCCACACGCTGTGGCACACATCCTGAGTGAGCACAAAACCTCACACTTAACAGCTCAGAGATGGCTGAGATATCACACGACGCTATTAGATCTGCCAAATGTTACTGTTAAGAGATGTGGGCCTCTAAACCCAGCAACCCTGCTTCCAGGGCCCATGGACGGAGAACCACACCATTGTGTGCAGGAAATCAATATTCTGTGTACACCCAGGCCTGATTTGTCATCTGTACCAATGTCTAATCCTGATCTTGTATTGTATGTTGATGGCTCTGCCTCCAGAGACCCTGCCACGGGCCGTGCCAGGGCAGGGTTTGCGGTTGTCTCTGACCATGGTAATGTGATTTCTGGACCTCTGCCTCATCATTATTCTGCACAGGCCGCCGAGCTAATAGCTCTCACACATGCATGTGTTGTGGCAAAAGGCAAAACAACAAATATCTTCACAGATAGCAGATACTGTTTTGGGGTAACGCACGATTTTGGGGCGCTATGGAAACACAGAGGGTTTCTCACCTCATCTGGCAAACACATTCAACACCATGACAAAATAAAAAATTTGTTAGAAGCCATTCTGCTACCTACCAAAATTGCTGTCTGCAAATGCGTTGCTCATAGCAACCAGACGGACAGCATTTCTAAAGGAAACGCTCGAGCAGATGCTGCCGCTAAAAGCGCCTCCACACTTCCATTTGAAGATGGGGCTCCTTTAGCAGGCACCGCTCCACTTCCTCAAAGGGAAGGAGCCCCTGTAACAGTGACTTTAGTACAGACAGCGCCTGAGTCAAACACACACACCCCTGACAGGAAGGACCTACTTCACATTCAGCGCAACGCCACACAAGCAGAGAAGGACATTTGGACTAAAGCAGGCGCACACTGCACATAGAACATTTGGCTTGGCCCCAATTCTAAACCATGTCTTCCAAAAACACTTTTCCTCCCATATTGCAAGCTAAGCCATGGCCGTGACCATGCATCAAAGGGAGCTATGCTAAGTGAGATCACTTCTCGATGGTTCACCAAAGGTTTCTCTGTCGCAGCACGCGATTATTGTAGAAACTGTGTCATATGTGCGAACCACAACATAGCACGCGGTATTAAAACCACCCCGGCGGCTCACCAGAAACCCACACGGCCATTTGAACATCTCATGATGGACTTTATCGAGCTCTCCCCATCTGAAAACAAGAAATATTGTCTTGTTATCGTTGATATGTGGTCAAAATGGGTGGAGGCTTTCCCCGCCAAACACGCCACTGCTGCCACAGTGGCCAAAGCACTCCTGACAGAGATTTTTCCACGCTGGGGGTTAGTGTCTCGCGTGTCAAGCGACAACGGAAGTCACTTCGTGAATCAGGCCTTGACCGAGGTTAGCAATTACCTGGGGTTTGACGTCAGGTACCACTGTGGCTATCATGCGGCCAGTGGCGGCGCCGTTGAGCGCGAAAACCAGAGCCTGAAAAACAAACTGGCTAAAATATGTGCAGAGACAGGGCTGCCATGGACTAAAGTCTTGCCCCTGGCCCTCATGTATATGAGAATGAGGAAAAGAAATCGCACAGGCCTGTCTCCCTATGAAACCCTTTTCGCCGTTCCCCCTTCCGTGGGAGTAGGTCCTCCGAGCCCCCCCCTTCCCTCCACAGGCTTATGTGAGGATCAACTGCTAACATACTGTATCAATCTTTCCAGATCTCTCTTCAACATAAGATCTCAGGTAGAGGCGGCGCTACCCAACCCAGCCTCTTCTCCAATCCATCAAATCCAACCAGGGGATTTCGTGACCATCAAAAACTTCCGCCGGAAGCAGTGGAACTCCGAACGGTGGCTGGGACCCTTCCAGGTCCTGCTGACGACACACACCGCCGTGAAGGTGGCTGAGCGACCCTCCTGGGTCCACGTACATCACTGCAGGAAGGTGCCACCACCAAAACCCAGCCAACCAGCGACCACCCCCACGGCTGCAGAGGCCGATCCACAAGCTGCAGAGGTCAACCCACAGCCTGCAGCGACCCCGTCAGTGACCCCCGGGCCAACTCCTCTGCACACTCCCCCCGCATCTCCAAGGCACCCGTATCAGACGCGCAGCAGGCCAGCGCTTCGTCCCCCACCCAGCGTGTGAGCCGTGCGCTGCTCTACCGTCTGATCCTTTTCCAAAGAAGAGCCCAAAATCCCCTCCTCTCGCTCCCGCTCGTACACCTCCTCCCTTTTTCCTCTAATAATAAACACTGTTACGACACCTGACACCTGAACAATCTACCACGAACACTGTGACCCTCTTCCCTTGTCTCCCTCCGAAAACATATACTGTGAAATAGCTCTCTCTCTCCCTCTCTCTCCCACATCCCACTCTATTCAAAAACGTCCCCTGCACGGACGACAGAAAGACATGCCCGGCGACAGAGGTGAAGACAGCAAAGGCAGAATACGATTCCTAGACCGACACACACGACTGTCAATGTTATTTTGTTCCTTGTCTTTAACACTGGTGATATCTCCTTTGATTTGGTTTGGTGTTCCAGAAATGTTTTTTGACAGGTGGGCCTATAAAATGACACCACACAACGAATGTACGTCTCTGATCGTCATATTGATGTGTGCGGGAATCTCCATCTCAATCACCATCTGTGTCATTCTAGCGGTACGTATGGTGTCCGTTATCATGAATTTCCCCTGTGCCCCGCGCGCTAATACACCCCTGGCTCCGCCACCCACACCTCCGTCCCCCACGCCCCCTTTAATCACACCCTTAGACACCGACTCCCGTTCGCTCGCGGCACTGAATTTGTCACCCAGCTCGCTCGCGGCGCTGAGTGCGCCACGTGCTGCAGACTCTACCCCTCCACCTCCCCCTCCCATCCCTTTTTATCCCATCCCTCTCCCACGCCACTTACGCCGCGGCACACAGTCCATAGGCCTCTCTCACCTCACACTGGCGCTTGTTGCCCTCGTCATCGCCCCCATCCCTCTCGCCTCCAGCCATGCTACACCCCCCAAGCGTTACGTTCTGATCCAGGGCACCACCTCAGCATTTAGGTGTGGGCCTTTTACAAACTACGGTTCTAGCATGGTCCCCAGGTATTTCTGCAGGGATCCTTGCAAGACAGCAGATATCATAGTATCTACTGCCCTACCGTCGGCTAGCTCTTATTCCCTAATACCAGCATCGATCGGGAATTCCTTCCAGATCGTAATCCGCAACGTACAGATGAACGACGGTGGGAAATACTGGTGTGCTATAGATAAACCTGGCGCGGCCGACATATATCAGGAACTCACACTCATCGTTCGCCCCGTACTACGCACTACCTTTGGACCCCCGACAGTCGTCCAAGCTGTGACAGACGGTCCTAAGGATAAGAGTAACTCTGTTAAAGTGCGGGGTCGCGTGTTAGACTTCCAGGACACACTAGAGACAATTGCTTTGAGACTGATAACTCTAATGAAAATCAGTGGATGAAATGGGCAACATATACCGCGGCTCAGCACGCCAACGGTGCTGAATGCTATATTTGTGCTACTAGCAAACCCACTCTCATCACATCCCCTTATCCCCTTAACTCTACCTCATCCCTCAACGGTGTGCGATGTCTCCTGGAAGCTGACAAGCCTTCCCTAACTCTGCCCCACGGCATATGCTCCACACTACTGCTGTTACCCACCCCAACTGAACCCGCTGCCCCACCCCCTGCTAAATTTGCCCGCGGTGTCTATGAGTGTTTCTCTGCACATAGACTTGGCCAAGGCCGCTTCAGAGGTCGTTTCCCGTATTGCGTCTACACTTGGCATATGCACGCTAATGGTACCTCTACGCTAATTCCCGGCCTCGATGAGTCTCCTGCCTATACCCCCACTCTGGCCTCATTCAACTCCTCCAGCAGACCTAGAGCTGACGTCTGGTGGGCTTGTGGCTCGCGTGTTAAATTAATCCAGGTCCTCCCCGCTAACTGGACTGGCACCTGTACCCCCGTTATGTTGGTGCTTCCTGTCGCTATTGGCACCGTTTCTCCTGATAAACCTGACATCAGCCGTATGCGTCGCTCTCTCACCCCCAGAGGCTCCATGGATGCCCGTGTGTATATTGACGCTATTGGAGTTCCGCGTGGGGTCCCTGATGAATTCAAGGCGCGCAACGAGGTTTGGGCGGGTATCGAGGCACTCTTCCCTATCATTACCGTATCAAAGAATGTAGCGTGGTTGAATTACATATCTTTTAATCAACAAATCTTCCTAAATCATACCCTTGATGCCCTGGAAGGGCTGGCCGAACAACTGCACGCCACCTCCACTATGGCCTTTCAAAATAGGATGGCCCTCGACATGCTACTGGCCGAAAAGGGTGGCGTCTGCGTAATGTTCTCAGACAGTTGCTGCACTTACATCCCTAATTCGACGGCCCCAGACGGCTCAGTAGCTAGAGCCTTAGAAGGCCTGCGCTCCCTCAGGACAGAGATGTCCGTTAACTCTGGCGTTGACACTTCCCTGACCTCCTGGCTTGCGAACACGTTCGGTAAATATAAGGCCCTCGCCCTAGCTCTCATGGCAGCTCTCGTCTCCCTAGTCGGCCTTGTCGCTCTGTGCGCCTGTTGTGTTGTTCCTTGCGCGCGCAGCATATTGACACGCTCTATCGCATGTACTGTCACTACCACCCTTCTCCATAGTCAGATATACGTTCACTCCAAGTATGCATCTGCTGATACAATCCTCGAGTTGCTCAGCGACTCTGACTCTGATTCTGAACAGGGTGTTGAAGCCATTCAACTGCGTAAAACTGAAGATGGAGAGTGACCCATTGTTGTTATATTTGTTATCAACCTCTCCACGCAGTGGGCTGACATGTTTAATTGTGTTGGAGAGGGGCTAAAACTGATGGGAGTTTTTGAGACCATTCAACTGCATGAGACTGGAGATGACGCGTAAGGATTGTTATCCGACTCTGTACAGTGAGCTGGCGTATGTTGACTCTGCCATACTGTAAGAGTCTGATCATAATGTTTTTCACCTCGCCACGTCCCACACAAACTTACAACCATTCTGTTGGTATCACAATACGGGTCTTCTTTCGGTTTTGGCGTCTTTCTTTTATTTATGTTGGAGTAAGTACGCTCGAACTGATGCGATGACCCTGTGTTAACACTGTCGCTCACTTTTATTCTACCTCATGTGTGCCTAATTTTTTGGTATAACACGATCTACCTCATGTGCCTTCTATTTTTTATTACCTTTTTTTTACGATTGTTTTGGATATGTTCTTTAAAGGCTATGTTTGCTTTGCTTTGTTTTTAGATGTTGTGTTTTGTTAATCCTTGTAGACTATGTTTGGATTTGCTTTGTGTTGCGTTTGCTTGCTCTTTAAGGACTATGTTAATCTTTAGTGGCTATGTTTGGTTTTTTTTGCTGTTGTGCTCACTCCGGTATTGTGTTTGATTCCCTTTGTTTCGCGGTCTTGGCATATTAATTCATATTTCTTCTCACTTTGTTGATAAGTAAATTATCAAAAGGGTGGAGTTGTAATGGAAATATCAATTAACATGTTTTGCATTTCTTTTTGCTTGTGCAATTATTTAGTCTCACAAGACTTGTTTCCCACTTAATATCCGGTGACGTGTTTCCGCCTTTCTTTGAGACCCGACGTGACTTGATGGATGGCTGTCTTGACTTTGCGGTCAATTCAAGCAAGTAAAATAGTTGTCTAACACAAGACAATATAACAAGAAAAAGGACAAAGACACAATACAATCGATGTTCTCTTATACTGGCACGCAGCCAATAAGGTATTGATTGCTATGGATGATGATTTTCGTTATATGTTGACGGTTGATGTTAGCTACGTTTTTGATGGGCTTTCAATTGCTAATGGTATCATTTGTGTTACGAAGGATCAGATTAAACCGAATATATATATTTATTTATGGATATATATTGAATAGTATTTGTATGTCGTTTGATATCCCTTGTATATTCCTTGTACATATACACGGAATATCCCTTTAGCCTACTATAGCCCATAATAGTTCATTCTCTTATTGGACAAAGGACCAGGCGCCAGGGGACCAGCCCCTGGCGTCAAGTTCAAAGGTACCGACGAGACATGTCCGTACTAGCCCCGGCTCCGCTCAGGGATACGGCTACCGAAATGAGAGTGGCACTATTTGTTCACCGTGCATATAAATATGGCGCAAGTAAATGTAGAAGTCTCTTACCCTTCTTCCCAACTTAGTAACAGAACGTGAAGCCTCACCCACGATACGACGTGCGGTGAAGTATGGCCTGTTTGGCCTTAGAATAGCATTGAGACCTCGTGCGAATTAATAACTGAATTGTCAGAGTTTGGCACTGTACCGTCGAGTGCGACGTATTTCTATCAAGTAATAATAGTCTATCGTGTATGGTGCATCGTGCGGTTAGAGTTCTAAAGTGACCAGCATCTCCAACGCTTCCTCGTGTTATCTAGAGTCTTATCCAGGTTGGGCCGACCACATGGCGCTTTCATCCGAGGAGATCTAGGCGAGGACCGAGGGACATGTACACTGGATTACCTACCCGACGACTGCTGAGCCCTATGCGGCTGGAATATATATTTGCTTTGGTACTGTGATTTGTGGAGCGGATAATCGCCGACGCCTGTGAGTGTTGGATTTACCCCCGAGAGGAGTCAAGTTGAGTCGGCGCTCAGAGAGACTGAGGTCGCCTAGCTTCTTCTTCATTGTGGAGCTACAGCCTACAAGAGAACCAAGGTGTATTCATCTGCGGATCAAGAGTCTATTGCACTGTCTTCTGTACTTGAAGTCTCCATAGATATCGTTGACCAGACGGTCTACTACCGACGGCTCTCCTACCCCCCCTACCGGCTTACAACCGGGAGGACCCCCTCCAGAATATCCCGCTATATCATTAATTGTACCATAGATGTAATTCCCTAAGAGCCAGGTTGTATACTTGCTTCCTGCGTAACCAGAGATTGGACATTCAGTGTTGACTTGCCTACGAGTACTCATTTGCCTTACAAGTGCATTCAAATGATAAATGTAAGATAAATATTCTATGTACCTTTTGCTCCATTAAATATTTGATTATTACCTTTGACTGGAACCGATTTCATTGTGGAAAGTGTTCATCATATTTAGATATCGTGTACTGTATGGCCAGTAGTTAAAGTACATAAAGCGGTAGTGGTTTAATGATACCATACTTATCAATACAGTCAGGGAATTGTACCCCTCAGTTACAATTGGTCCTTCGAGCCGGAGGGTAATTAGTGTAATATTAATATAGTGGTATTAATATTGAAATGGCCTATGATGAACACTCCACGAAACGGTCCTCCTAAAGTAGAACGCCCGCAGCGTAGACGGCAGCCACCTCAGTACTTAGAGGATTACGCTGCCAGTATACTACCTAGCCTTCTACAAACGGTAAACGCGGTAAAAGTAGAAAGTAAAATTATGTCCGACCCTATCAACCAGGATACCCCGACCACAGAGGCTCTAGTGGGTTCTAATGTAACTGACCAAGCTCACGGTGGGGACCAGGAGGGAACTGACACGACTTTACCCCCCGCCAAGACCGAAGAAGTAGTTCCCGGAGAGCTCCGGGAGGAAGACAACCCTCCAGAGATGGAACTCTGCACGGAACAAGATGAGGAGAGCGCCGAGGAGATAGAGCTCCAGGACTCCCCGCAGGAGAACGCATCCCCAACGAGTACTGCCAGGAGCGGATCACCTCAACCAGCGTCTTCCCCCAGCGAGGCGGACAAGATGCTGGCACAGGCGTTCCTCGCCAGCCTAGCAGCCTCCACAGAGCGCGATCGGCTCCAAGCACAGACGCTTAGTGAGCGCGAACATTCTACCATGGAAAGAGAACGCATTCAAGCGCAGCAACGGAGCGACGAAGAGCGTATACGTCTGGAGATGAGACGCCTTCAGACGGAAGAGAATATGGCAAGAGACCGGGCCGACACCCAGCGTGCCGCTGCTGGTGCCCAGAGAGAAGCAAAGCGCGACATCGCTCTCACCAAGCGCGAAGCCGAGCGCGATCGATTACAAGCGCAGCTAATGGAGCAGCTGATCGCCAGGGCAACACCCCCTCCCTCCACAAGGGGTTCCAGGGCCTCGTCAAGACACGGGTCAAGGGCACCCTCCCCTAACCGATTAAGCGACCCTGAGCCCGACCACCAGAGAGAGCCTATACCCCCCTCCGAACTCCTTCCCCGACTGGTCCCAGTGAGACCCAGCTACAAGGAAGGAACGGCGTACACCGCGGAGAGGCTAAATAGACGACTACAGGATCTAGATGACCTGACAGAGGAAGAAGAGGGAGAGGAGGAGAGCCAAGCCCGACAGCAGCACAGTACTCCACAGGACCAGGAGGTCCAGTACAGCCCAGGCTATACCCCCGCGGCTCTGCGCTACAGACCCCCGACTCTATTCACGGGTGAGCATGACGCACGACCAGTCCCGAGGAATAGCACCTGGACCAGCGGGCCATGGTACCCTGCCGGTACCAGCCCACCGAGAGGCGTAAGAGGAGACTCGCCTAGGAGGCCTCTCTTCCAACGCTCACCGATGTGCCAGCCATCCACGGCGTCATACATTGGCACACCGACGTTTCCAGACTTCACCCATGAGAACCGAGCACAGTACACGGAGCTACGGATGTGCTTAGAGACAATGATGGTGGATGTAGCTGATGAACGCCACAAGTATGCTATCCTATTGAAGCACCTGAAAGTGCCCAGAGCGCACAACATAGCGCTAGCTTATGCCACCTCTACGACCCCATACACCGCGGCTCTAGCAGCACTAGACCAAAGATATGGACGTATATGGGATTACGTAATACAAGAGATAAGGCATATTGACCGCCTACCCCCAGCAACAGACAATCGCTCACTAGACGACCTGTCTATCAAAGTACAATCCCTGGTAGGGATGCTGGGGGCGCAACGAGAAAAGGGTATGCACGAACTATACGCAAACTCGAATGTCGAGAGGATTTTAGAGAAGCTGCCGCCCGCCCGACAGGAGCGCTTCAGGTGGCAAAGAGACCACCGTGATCCTAACGGTCCCGAGCCATCCCTCCTAGACCTAGCCGACTTCCTGGCGAGAGAAGTCAGCAGCCTACGGTTGGATACGTTCGTGCGGAGCACACCAAGCTCCAGAGAGGGACCTAGGAGAGCAAACGATGGCCGAAGATTGGTGACTGTCATGCACCAATCAGAATCAGTACCGAGCAGCAAGAACCACAGTACCCCCTCGACGAAAGAGAAGTGGAAGATGGTGTGCCCGTACTGCGAAAAGGAACACTGGTTGTCACAATGTGACCTGTTCAAGAAGATGACCGCTGAAGAAGTGAGTCACTGGATAAAGTCCAACAGGCACTGTTACCGATGTGCGCGCAGTCACATGGCAGCCGAGTGCCGCCTAAAGAAGAGGTGTAGTCGGTGTGACGGAGCCCACCTAGATGTCCTACACGACAGTAACAGAAGAAAGCCTGCACCATCCAGCAGCACAAAGGCAAGTGTTATGTACATTGACTCCGCTAGCAGCGGGGGCGCCCAGGTGCTCTTAAAGGTGGTCCGCGTAACACTGAGTTACCAAGATAAGGTCATGGACACTTACGCCGTCCTTGATGACGGGTCAGAGAAGACCCTTCTCCTCGCGTCCGCTGCGGCCCAGCTGGGGCTGCGGGGGAGCGAAAACCAGATGACGATTCGGACAATAAGAAGAGATCTAAAGACGATAAAGGGCGAGAATGTCTCCTTCACTATCGCAGCAAGCGGGCAGCCAGAGAGACGGTATAGGATTACTAATGCTTTCACCAGCCAAGAAATAGGACTATCGCAGTACACCTACCCCATCGCCAAGCTGATGGATAAATATGTGCACCTGCGTCAACTACCTATCCCGCTCATAGACGGTGCCACCCCGACCCTGCTGATAGGCTCCGACCATGCAGACCTCATAGTCCCGATAGACCGGGTCCATACAGGACCCAGAGGTTGTCCTGCAGCAGTCGAGACCCGCCTAGGATGGACATTACAAGGCCCCCTCGCCAAGTCTCTTAACCGAACAGCAGCCACTAGCTGCCTCCACTCCAGAGCGACAGAAGAAGACACCACTCTCCTGCAGCATGTCGAGAGGCTATGGACACTAGAGACAATGCCCTTTAAGAACGAAAAGAAAGACATTCGTTCTAAGGAAGATATTTACGCTATAGCCCTCCTCGAGCAAGGGACAAAGAGAGTCACAGTCAACGGAGTGATGAGATACGCAACTCCACTCCTGAGGCGAGAGGGAATGCCCACCTTTCACGCCACAAAAGAAGCGACGGAGCGGTATCTATTGAACACAGAGCGGCGCCTAGCCAAAGACCCCGCTCAAGAGACTGTGTACCGCGCTGAGATTAACAAGCTAATCACAGCGGGACACATAAAGAAAATTGACATTAAAGAGGCCGATCAGACGACCGAATCATGGTACGTGCCGCACCACAAGGTCCACCACAACGGCAAGGATCGTATTGTGTTTAACTGCAGCTACCAGATCGGATCACAAAATCTGAATAAAGAGCTCTTGCCCGGCCCAACACTCGGCCCCTCTCTACTAGGCGTGCTACTACGCTTCCGCCAGGACAAGGTGGCTATCAGCGGCGACATCAAAGGGATGTTCCTGCAGGTGAGACTAGTGGAGGAGGACAAGCCCCTGCTGCGGTTCCTATGGAGAGAGAGGATCGGAGATGAGCACCCAGCCATCTATCAATGGGAAGTCCTCCCTTTCGGAACCACATGCAGCCCATGCTGTGCTACGTTTGCACTACAAAAACACGTCGCAGAGGACCCAGCAGCAGATGAAGAGGTCCGACAAAGTGTGACAAATAGTTTCTACGTGGACAACTGTTTACAAAGCGTCTCGACGCCAGAAGAAGCCGAGGCTCTTCTACTCAAGCTCCGCGCCTCCCTGATCAAAGGCGGCTTTGATCTCAGGCAGTGGGCCAGCAGCGACCCGCAAGTATTGCGCAGCCTCTCCCCCGAGGACAAGGCAGCGAGCAGCGACACCTGGATGGCGACCATCCCAGGAGAAGCCCAAGAAATGACACTAGGACTAGTCTGGCGCTTCAAAACAGACTCGCTCCATTATAGACACAAACCCCTGACCAAGGAGCAGGGAAGGTCGACGGCAATACCGACCACCAGACGGAGTGTATACAGAACACTCGCCAGACAATATGACCCGTTGGGATGTATTCTACCTTACACCACCAGGGCAAAGATGATTGTAAGAGCGCTATGGGACAAGGACCAGGGCTGGGACGATCCCATACCCGAACACCTTGCATCCACATGGAGAGAGTGGGAGACGGAACTCCGCTCACTCCCAGGTGTTAACATACGCCGCAGCTACTTCCCACCCACAGTGAGGCCAGAGACATGCAAGATGGACCTGCACGTATTCAGCGACGCCTCCGAAGTAGCCTACGGTTCGGTGGCCTACTTGCGTGCCCGAGAGGAGGGAGGAGAAATACATACTGCTTTCATCCTGGCTCGCTCAAGAATAGCCCCACGAAAGCAACAATCTATCCCGCGTCTAGAGCTCTGCGCAGCCCTAGCAGGAGCGCAGCTCGCCACGTTAATCCAACGTGAACTCACCATCCCGGTGCAAAGAACAATCTTGTGGTCAGACTCCACGACAGTACTCACATGGATCCGGTCTGATTCGTGCAGATACAAGGTCTTCGTGGGAGTCAGAGTCACCGAGATTCAAGAGTTAACAGAAGTAGCGAGCTGGAGGTATGTGGACACCAAACACAACCCAGCTGACGTCATCACCCGGGGAATGTCCCTGGATGACCTCACCCGTCACAACCTCTACAGTGACGGACCAGAGTTTCTCAAGCTCCCCGAAGAAGAGTGGCCTACACCCACCCCACGGGAGGCGAGTAAAGAGGAGGCCGAAAACAAGAAACCTATGTTCTGTGGATTGAACACACTCGTCTCCACAGACCCCGACATAGACGATTGCCTCACCCTACAGAGTGCGCAGCTAAAGACATTTCTGTGGCACCACCCAGAGGTTCAGCCCACGACTGACATTTCAGCAGCTGACTACGAAGAAGCAGAACTTCTTCTACTACAACGAGCCCAGAGAGACTCATTCCCCGATGAGCTAGACTGTCTACAGGGAGCAAAGCCCGTCCCATCAGACAGCAGACTGCTCCACCTAGCCCCCGAGAGCGACGCCCATAGTCTCATCAGAGTGGGTGGTCGTCTGCGGAGAGCCCCAGACTTACCGGATGACGTCAAGTACCCGATAGTCTTGAACAGCCGACACAAGGTCACCGAGCTGATCATAAAGAAATACGACGAGGATGTGCACCACGCAGGGGCAGAGAGAGTCTTTGCGGAGATCAGACGCCGTTATTGGATACTGCAAGGGAGAGAAGCAGTGCGGCGCTTCCAGCGAACCTGTCTAGACTGTCGTAAGTGGCGAGCCCAGCCCAGTATACCCCGGATGGCTGACCTACCTCCCTGTCGCCTCCGACTCGGCGACAAGCCTTTTCACTCCACCGGTATGGACTGTTTCGGCCCGCTGTATATAAAGAAAGGAAGAGGAACCGAGAAGCGGTGGGGTATTGTATTCAAATGCATGACCACCAGAGCGATACATATCGAACTCCTTCCAACCATGAGCACAGACTCATTCCTTATGGCCTTCCGAAGATTCACATCACGGAAAGGAAAACCGTCTACATTATTGTCTGATCACGGGACAAACTTCAAAGGCGGAGAAAGAGAGCTGAGAGAGAGCTTCCAAGCTATGGGCCCAGAACTTAAGACCCACCTCGCTCCATCCCAGATTGACTTCCAGTTTAATCCCCCGAACGCACCTCACTTCGGTGGAACTTGGGAACGAGAAGGACGTTCTATAAAGACAGCCCTGTACGCCGTGCTTGGGGCCCAGACCGTGGCGGAAGAAGTCTTAATGACAGTCCTCACGGAGATCGAGGGAGTATTGAACTCAAAGCCCCTCGGTTACGTCTCAAGTGATGTAGAAGATGTCGACCCAGTCACCCCCAACACACTCTTGATGGGGCGGCTGGACCCCGCGCTACCCCAGACAATGTACAGGCCTGAAGAAGCGAACGGCCGAAGAATGTGGAGGTACAGTCAAGTATTGGCTGACAAGTTTTGGAACAGCTTCCTACTCCACTACCTACCGTCTCTACAGACCCGCCAGAAATGGGTGAAAGAGAGAGACAATTTGACAGAAGGAACAGTCGTCATGATTATCGACCAGTCACTACCCCGAGCTATGTGGCCGGCTGGCCGCGTAAGCAAAGTGATCACCGGTGCCGATGGAAAGGTCCGAGCAGCTGAAGTGCTCGTCCAAGGGCGGACCTACACCCGACCCGTGGCGAGGCTAATAGAACTGCCAAGGCTCCCCGATACTATCGATGACGACCATGACCCCATGACTTTGTGAACTGACTGACCCTCACAGCGGACATTGAGTAGTGGACAGTGCGGTTAATCTGTCTCTGCTTAGCTAATTAGGTGGGACTAATTAGGGGGCGGCTGTTACGAAGGATCAGATTAAACCGAATATATATATTTATTTATGGATATATATTGAATAGTATTTGTATGTCGTTTGATATCCCTTGTATATTCCTTGTACATATACACGGAATATCCCTTTAGCCTACTATAGCCCATAATAGTTCATTCTCTTATTGGACAAAGGACCAGGCGCCAGGGGACCAGCCCCTGGCGTCAAGTTCAAAGGTACCGACGAGACATGTCCGTACTAGCCCCGGCTCCGCTCAGGGATACGGCTACCGAAATGAGAGTGGCACTATTTGTTCACCGTGCATATAAATATGGCGCAAGTAAATGTAGAAGTCTCTTACCCTTCTTCCCAACTTAGTAACAGAACGTGAAGCCTCACCCACGATACGACGTGCGGTGAAGTATGGCCTGTTTGGCCTTAGAATAGCATTGAGACCTCGTGCGAATTAATAACTGAATTGTCAGAGTTTGGCACTGTACCGTCGAGTGCGACGTATTTCTATCAAGTAATAATAGTCTATCGTGTATGGTGCATCGTGCGGTTAGAGTTCTAAAGTGACCAGCATCTCCAACGCTTCCTCGTGTTATCTAGAGTCTTATCCAGGTTGGGCCGACCACATGGCGCTTTCATCCGAGGAGATCTAGGCGAGGACCGAGGGACATGTACACTGGATTACCTACCCGACGACTGCTGAGCCCTATGCGGCTGGAATATATATTTGCTTTGGTACTGTGATTTGTGGAGCGGATAATCGCCGACGCCTGTGAGTGTTGGATTTACCCCCGAGAGGAGTCAAGTTGAGTCGGCGCTCAGAGAGACTGAGGTCGCCTAGCTTCTTCTTCATTGTGGAGCTACAGCCTACAAGAGAACCAAGGTGTATTCATCTGCGGATCAAGAGTCTATTGCACTGTCTTCTGTACTTGAAGTCTCCATAGATATCGTTGACCAGACGGTCTACTACCGACGGCTCTCCTACCCCCCCTACCGGCTTACAACCGGGAGGACCCCCTCCAGAATATCCCGCTATATCATTAATTGTACCATAGATGTAATTCCCTAAGAGCCAGGTTGTATACTTGCTTCCTGCGTAACCAGAGATTGGACATTCAGTGTTGACTTGCCTACGAGTACTCATTTGCCTTACAAGTGCATTCAAATGATAAATGTAAGATAAATATTCTATGTACCTTTTGCTCCATTAAATATTTGATTATTACCTTTGACTGGAACCGATTTCATTGTGGAAAGTGTTCATCATATTTAGATATCGTGTACTGTATGGCCAGTAGTTAAAGTACATAAAGCGGTAGTGGTTTAATGATACCATACTTATCAATACAGTCAGGGAATTGTACCCCTCAGTTACAATTTGTATGTATTGTGTATGTATTTACGGTTTGGATGGAGAATGGACAAGCTTCATTCAAATCAGTTCAAGAAATCTACTTGTATACTGCATCGTGCCTGGAGGATGTCACAATATATATGGATAGATACATATTAATACAACAACTCTGTACATACATCTGATTAGCACTATTGCTCAGTAGTATGAATGAATGAAAACTGGAGACCAGAGAAAGACTTTCGTCTTGTTTACATCAGGGTCCCCCATTTTCAATTCATGATATTTATGACATAGGGACATACAGGTATATAGTACTGTTACATTTGTGACATATACGATATGCAAATATACAGTACTGTTACCCAGAGATCCTAAAAGAAAATATATACATACGGTGGGGAGGAGACTGTACATTAGGAGGGGGTGGGTGGGTGGGGGGGTTTGGAATTTACAGTGACCAGTTTCTAATTGCAGTCTCCCGTAGGTGCTCTTTGAGGGCGGTTTTGAAGGAGGGTAGTGATTCACATTCCTTTACGGCTGTGGGTAGGGCGTTCCACATTGTTGTGGCATAATTGCGAAAAGTGTTTAGTCCCTTGTTTGAGCCGAATCTGGGTTGAACATGATTTGTGGAGCTCCCTCTGGTGTTGTGGGAGTGGTATTCACTGACCTTTGGGAAGTATTTCGACATGTACATGGGTACCTTAGTGGTGTAGTGTATCTTGTAGACCAGGCCCATTTAATAAAGTGTTCAATCAATCCACACAGTACATACAGTAACAAGGAAAGATGAAATTACCTACCTGGGTTCCTTCCTAGAGGCTAATCTTTCCTGTGACAAAATGGCATCCAATGTAATAAAAAAAGTCCACCAACGAACTCGATTCTTGTACCGGATCTCCTCTCTGGTAAACAAGAATACCCTGAAGACTCTGGCAGGAGCACTCATTCAAGGGTACTACTGTACGACTATGCTTGCACCTCATGGTACCAAAGCACCTCAAAGGCGCTAAAAACAAAATTCGATCACAACACGATCACAACACCAGAGGGAGCTCCACAAATCATGTTAAACCCAGATTCGGCTCAAACAAGGGACTAAACACGTTTCGCAATTATGCCACATCAATGTTAGTGCGGTGGCTTAGCATCAGATTTGAGAAGGATGTGGACACGCCGGACAAAAGCACCAAATTTTCCCCACGTGTTCCTCATCATCATAGCTTTCATTTTGGGGTAGGGGCCACGTCATCATGATGGATTTCAAGATGGCCGCCATGTAAAATCAAGGTTCTGCCCATTAATAAATATCTTGGTCCATAGCGGGCTCAATATTTGAGCGAACACAAAGGTATTGGTATCCCTGTAAACTAGAGAAGCTAAGCTTTCTATTGGTATCATTTTCATTAAAGGGGAACTATCTTATAAATGGCCTTTTTCAGTGTTTAGCATTGTTTCCTAGCTATGTGGACTTATATTAATATGATCTATGTCTCTAATTCTCATATTGGCGCATTCTTCCAATTCTCCTCTCACAATATTCACCCTCACTGAACTGAGTCATCTGAAATTGTGATGATTTGTGATGTCAGAGAGACTCAGCTGCATGATAATGTGGCAGATGCCACCAGGCCACACAGTGGTTTAGGAGCCCAGCCTCAAAACGGCTCGAGATCTTGAGGTAGAAAAATGCTGTTTTTGAGGACTTGATTAGAAATACAAAACAATGAATTAAAAAAATATATAATTACAGAGGTGTTCCATAAACTCACAGGAATTGTGTAAAAGTGCCCAAATAGTGAAAGAAATAGTAAAATAGTTCCCCTTTAAGCCCAACTGTTGGGAAGGGGGTTTTAATAGGCAATGATTCAAAGTTATGTAAAATTTTTGCCTAGAAAAAAACTGCCATGCTCATCTTCCAAAAGGTCCCTTGGATATTCACATGAATATATCAGAGTGCACATTGGTTTTATAGGTACCCACAAGCCTCTTCTTTCCAGACATACCCACTTTGTCCAACTTGCATGCTATTTGGGGCAATAATCAAGCAGGTTTGTGCATGTGGTACAAATGTGTCGAACATTCTAACAACTGCCAAAAATGTGAATGTTGGGTTAGGGTTTGTTGTTAGAATGTTGAACATAGAAGATCAATTTTGGTGTCAAACTATACATTTTCTGGGTCAATAAATGTGTTAATGCTATGAAGAATGTCACCAGATGAATATTTGTACCATTCTAACAACATATTTACATAATTTTGTACTTGTTTAACAGTCAGACATGCATGAATCGAATAGACATTTTATTATGATCACTCGTTACATTTATTATTATTATCATAACTCTTTAGCCCATATAGGCGTATTTAACTGTTATGGAGATATTTTCGCAGGTCTTGTGCAGTGGTCTTGTACCCGCGAAAATATCAGAATGTTTCATAAAAGGTCCCGCGGTATACTGGCCAGGTCTCAGTGCGCGTCTCGTGACAGCTGTCGTGGACAGCGTGATAAGGGACATGTTTAAAAAGGCAAAACATAATATAACAGGTAAGTCAAGTGTCATTACTTTAGTTATCAAAGCTGGAATCTCTGGACATAAGCAATAGGGATGGGTACGTTCCAGTGGAGGCTGCTGACCAAATTTTTAGGTGAAGCACAAATTATTATATTATATTATATATTAAATAATATTTTTAAAACATCCCCCACTGTGTGTCAGTGGTCAGTGGACACAGATGAAAACATATTAACATTAGGTGACAGCGGACCTGACCAGATGAAAACATATTAGGTGACAGCGCACCTGACCAGATGAAATCATATTAGGTGACAGCGCACCTGATCAGATCAAAACATTTTAGGTGACAGCGCACCTGACCAGATCAAAACATATTAGGTGAAGGTGACAAGGAAGCCACAGACTCATACCCCCCCGACACTCAACTAACCGCCTCGGACAGTCCTTCATACCAGTGGCCATCAGGCTCCACAACAGTGGGCAGGGACTGCTGCCAGACATCGACCTAGAACTAATAGGAACCCAAGTAGGACAATAACACTACCTTATGCATACTGCACCTTATGTGGATACTGTGATACTGTGAATAATGAATAATGTATATTTCAGTTAGTTAGATAGTAAATTATATTGACCTATTTGTTTACACTGCTTGTGTTGTTTTCACTACCTGTACCCCCCCCCCCCTTCCCCCATGCTGCTATGATGCCTGAATTTCCCCAAGGGGATCAATAAAGGAATATCTTATCTTATCTTAAAAGGAAAGATGAAATTACCTACCTGGGTTCCATCCTATAGAGGCAAATCTTTCCTGTGACAAAATGGGATCCAATGTAATAAAACTAAGTCAACCAACGAACTAGATTCCTGTACCGGATCTCCTCTCTGGTAAACAAGAATACCTTGAAGACTCTAACAGGAGCACTCATTCAAGGGTACTACGACTATGCTTGCACCTCATGGTACCAAAGCACCTCAAAGGCACTAAAAACAAGATTACAAACATCACAAAACAAACTGGTCAGACTACTGCTTGACCTTACTCCTAAAACCCACCTCACCCCTGTCCACTTTGACAACCTAGGATGGCTTAGAGTAGACGACAGAGTACAGCAACTTGCAATGGGCCTGGTCTACAAGATACACTACACCACTAAGATACCCATGTGCATGTCGAAATACTTCCCAAAGGTCAGTGAATACCACGACCACAACACCAGAGGGAGTTCCACAAATCATGTTCAACCCAGATCAAATAATAAAAAAAAAAAAAAAAAAAAAAAAAAAAAAAAAAACGTTTTTTTTTAATAAAAGAAAATAGTCATAACTTAGAAATTAGATTGCATAGGTCTATGAATCGATATCGCGATTCTGTTTCAATTAATTGCCCAGCCCTACAGTGTGTACAGTAAGTTAGCTTGGTGATTATCATTGTGATGTAGGCTAAGCTGCCTAGCTACTGTTAGCATACAAGCACTGTAGCTACTTACTTTTTCATCCACAATGTTTTTTCTGATCCAGATGCATAAATCCACTTCTTCATGTTGCTCAGTTGCTGGTTTATACTTCGGTCCTAATGTTGGCGCAAAGTTTAATTTAGCCTGACTTGTTATAGCTGTACAGCTTACTAACTACTAAACAACAACTTTCTCATAGTCTCAACTTTCACATAGTCAAAATGGGTCCAGCTGCATGTGAGGAGGATAGGTTTAGCTCGGGCCAATCTCAAGTTTCTCAAGTTTCTTTATTAGTTGTCATACAGAAGTACAGAATACTTTTATACAAAATGCTTCTTTATGTTACATTTTGAATAAAAGTATTCTGTACTTCTGTATGACAACTAATAAAGAAACTTGGGAAACTTGAGATTGGCCCGAGCTAAACCTATCCTCCTCACATGCAGCTGGACCCATTTTGACTTTGCAATGCAGAAATCTCTGATTGGATTTGCAAGGCTGCCAATCATATTCAACCTCCGTGTATTGGATGTCAAGGGCTGTCAATCAATCAATCCTCCATTCAATGGCAAGAGTTTAACTGCACAGACCGTTCTTAGATGAAGTTAATAGCCTATTTTGATTCGCTGTTATTTATTATTTATTTAACAATGGGTCACACCTGTGAAGTTTTCTTCACGAATAATTACTGCAGGCAATACTGCAGTGCAGGCCTGCTCAGAGCTGGCAATTTTGGCCATTTTTGAATAAAAAAAAATTCACTGGCATTTCTTTTACAGAGGAAAACATTTATAATAAAAAAAAATAATAATAATAATTTAAAAAAAAATATATATATATAGTTTTTTTTTTTTTTTTTTTGTATATAGGTATATGTAAATTAATAATAATTATGAATTATGAGTGAATTTGTGTTTCACGTGTTGTCATAGAGAAACCTCCACTGGTACGTTCACATTTGAACCGACACGGTACCGGTACCTGTGAATCGATACCGGTACCCAACGGTACCCTTTTTCTGTACTTTAGTCTCTAAAAATGTAATCTACCTACCTCAGTCGGAAAAAAAATATCCAAACTTCAAATAACTACACTTTCGACCGATTTCGGCTTGCCATTGCCCCGACTGCTTTGTTGTTGAATCAAGTAAAATCCTAGGTAAGTGTATTGTAGAGGAGCCAAAGCTATATATTTAGGTTATTGTATTATATGAATGTTTATATGTTTATTTTTATAACCTTACATTGAAACGGCATTAGGAATATTGATTGGATTTAGATAAAGTCATTGGACCGTATTATTTGTCATAATAGAACCTTCTAGAACATTCGTGATGTCACAGTATGATGTCATAGTCAACCATTCTAGAACATTTGTGATGTCACAGTATGCTGTCATAATCAAACAGTCTAGAACATTTGTGTATCTATAGATATTCAACAATTCTCTCTACAGAGCCTGGGAAGGGAGGAAGAGATAGGCATTTCAATTGGAAGAGTAGAACTCAGAGAGAAGATAAAGAAAGGAGTTGAGGCTGAGTGGCAGGCTGAGTGGGAAAGGGGGACCAAGGGAAGGCACTATTTCTCTCTGCAGCCTCGGGTCAAGATCAAGGTGGATGGATATGGGTCAAGGAGTGATAGGGTGAAGATGTGTAGACTGAGGCTGGGACACTGTGGGTTGAACAGTAGCTTGTGCATTGTGGGCAAACATCCAGATGGGGTGTGTGAATGTGGAGAGACTGAAACTGTCGGGCATGTCTTCCTAAAATGTGAAAGGTATAGGAAAGAGAGGGAAATCTTTTATAAAAGTCTGGTAGATTTGGGAGTCTCTTCCTTCTCTCTTAAATCATTCTTTGGCATGGATAATGAGAACCACCAGCTGATCACAGAGGCAGTGCTGACATTTCTGCATGCTTCAGAGTTGTACCAGAGGATATAGCGTTAGTGTATGTATTAGTATTGGACAGGCAAGAGGAGCAGAGAAGAAGGAGAAAGTGTGAGTTGAAGAGGCCTAAAGATGGCACACCACTAGTGTAGTATAAGAACTGAGGAGGGAAGAAATACGCCAAGAAAGAAGAAGAAGAAGAAGAAGAAGAAGAAGAAGAAGAAGAAGAAGAAGAAGAAGAAGAAGAAGAAGAAGAAGAAGAAGAAGAAGAAGAAGAAGAAGAAGAAGAAGAAGA
The DNA here is from genome assembly GCF_963971535.1 of Notolepis coatsorum. NCBI lineage: Eukaryota > Metazoa > Chordata > Actinopteri > Aulopiformes > Paralepididae > Notolepis > Notolepis coatsorum. The sequence goes on along the minus strand of NC_140172.1, from coordinate 153,403,840 downwards.
AGAAGAAGAAGAAGAAGAAGAAGAAGAAGAGATCATCAAAAGAAGTGTGGAGGGCAGTAATACGCCACGATGCGTCTACACTGCCGGAAATTCTAAAGAAGAAGAAGAAGAGCTCATTGTGCATCTTGAAACAGTGCTGAGCAGTACTGAACAGATAGACTAAACAACATAGATTGAAGCCTGCATCTCTCAACCAAGGTGCCTTGCCGCCCGTTTTGCTGTGGAAAGAGCCGGCAAGTTGATTTACGGCTTTCAGGTGAGGAGGAATTTTCATGTGTCGAGTCGGCGGTGATTTTGGAGACGGGGAAAATACAGTTTTCTTACCTTGTAGTGACGTGAATATTTAGGAAAATAACTTTAGGATCACTTCTGTAAAGAAAGACTTCGCTGTGGAAGAGAAATAAACCATTTGGATATCTGTTTTACACTGGAGCGGCTGTGGACCTTATTTTTCTTTATCAACGAACGTACTACTCACGAGTAAGCAACTTTAACCAATAGAGTGGAACGTCGGCCTTGATACGTATATTGTGCGTGTGAACGTTGACATGAAAAGAAAAAAGGTTAAAAAAAATATAAAAAAAGTGCAAAAAAAATAATTATTTTTCTTTCTTTTACGGTATCTCACGTGAATCGATACTCGGTAGTACCGATGTGTTTCGGTAAGTACCTTTAAAAGTACCGAATTCGGTACCCATCCCTAATAAGCAATGACGTTATAGTTTAAAGCTAAACTATACGTTTTTCTCTCTTGTTAGAAGAGGGATAACTTCTTCAGTTAGATTTGATTTGATCTTTATTTATCGTTCACATTTGAACCGATACGGTACCGGTACCTGTGAATCGATACCGGTACCCAACGGTACCCTTTTTCGGTACTTTAGTCTCTAAAAATGTAATCTACCTACCTCAGTCGGGAAAAAAAATCCAAACTTCAAATAACTACACTTTCGACCGTTTTCGGCTTGCCATTGCCCCGACTGCTTTGTTGTTGAATCAAGTCAAATCCTAGGTAAGTGTATTGTAGAGGAGCCAAAGCTATATATTTAGGTTATTGTATTATATGAATGTTTATATGTTTATTTTTATAACCTTACATTGAAACGGCATTAGGAATATTGATTGGATTTAGATAAAGTCATTGAACCGTATTATTTGTCATAATAGAACCTTCTAGAATATTCGTGATGTCACAGTATGATGTCATAGTCAACCATTCTAGAACATTTGTGATGTCACAGTATGCTGTCATAATGGAACATTCTAGAGCATTCGTGATGTCACAGTATGCTGTCATAATCAAACATTCTAGAACATTTGTGTATCATTATATTCAACAAGTCTCAGGGCAAAGGGAAGGAGTCGGGTTGTGACAGAATGGAGTATAGTGGGGAGGAGAGTGAAAAAGAAGGGTGGGAAAGGGTGGGGAAGAAGAGGAGGGTAAGTGAGGGAAAGGGGAGGAGCGACAGTGATGGGGGCGAGAATAGCCAGGGCAAGGGTAAGGGGTCGGGTGGTGACGATATGGAGAAGGAGGAGAAGAAGAGGGAGGTAAGTGAGGGAAAGGGGAGGAGCGACAGTGATGGGGGCGAGAATAGCCAGGGCAAGGGTAAGGGGTCGGGTGGTGACGATATGGAGAAGGAGGAGAAGAAGAGGGAGGTAAGTGAGGGGAAGGAGAGCAAGAGGAAGAAAGTGAGGGACGACAGCTCAAGTGGGTCAGAAGGCGAGGGTGGAGGAAATTATGTTGCAGAAGTGATTCATATAGTGGTTAGGCTTGAGGGGGAGAGGGGAGTGAGGAAAGTAGGTAGGCTCGAGTTGCCCAAACTCATTGTCGAGCAATTAGGTGAGGTAAAGTACGCGAGTTTTGTGGGATGGTAATCTGGCCGTAGGGTGTGGTAGTGAGGAGCAGGTGGAGAGGGCTAGGAAGATGAGGAGCATTGGTGGGGTGGGTATAAGTAAGGTAGCGAGAGTAGGGGAGAAGAGGGAGGGGGGATGTAAGGGGGTGATAGCTGTGTAGTTTGACATAGGGGTGGACGGTATAAATTTGCGCTATGGTATGGATTTTGACTATACCTTGTAACCGGTAGAGCAGCTCTAAAATAGCAATGACGTCATGTAACCACAGCCAGGGCGCGACTATTTCACTCGTATTTGCCCCTAAAAATAGATAGAATTAGTCATAACAGATGTGCGAACTGGAAAAAGTTATTTAGGAGCACAGAGGCTTCACGCAGTGGGCGTGTCAACGCGCAATTGTCATTTCATAATACACAGACGCAAACTAGCTCTTCCACCCTGCGTTTGAAGGCTGTGTGACAACTTCTCTCGCAAGTCGCGCAGTTTCTATGTGTAATGTAAACTCTGCGACGAGTCCAATGGTCTAACATGCTTTGCATCCTCGCCATTCTGGAATGCCCATGTCGCGCTAAAACCTTATGTAATGTTAACTGTCGATGTACTAGCCTCAGCAAGCTAACGTTAGCTGGCTCCACTATAGCAGCCTATAGTATAGAGCTCAGCAGCTGTAACAGAATAACAGTGTTTTACCCCTTCAGAAGCATTTATATAGACATTTTAAGATAAGTTAATATACCGTGATATATACCGTTACCGTCTATGCTTCAAATTATACTGTGATATAAATTTTAGACCATACCGTCCAGCCCTAGTTTGACACCAAAATTGATCTTCTAGGTTCAACATTCTAACAACAAACCCTAACCCAATGTTCGACACATTTGTACCACATGCACAAACCTGCTTGATTATTGCCCCAAATTGCATGCAAGTTGGACGAAGTGGGTATGTCTGGAAAGAAGAGGCTTGTTGTGGGTACCTATAAAACCAATGTTCACTCTGATATATTCATGAAAAACAGCCAAGGGACCTTTTGGAAGATGAGCATGGCAGTTTTTTCTAGGCAAACATTTTACATCATTTTGAATCATTGCCTATTAAAACCCCCTTCCCAACAGTTGGGCTTAATGAAAATGGTACCAATGGAAAGCTTAGCGTATGATGTCATGATAGAAGGGTCTGGAACCTTTGTGATGTCACCGTATGATGTCATAATAGAACGTTCCGGAACATCTTGGATTCCTATAAAAACAGGCGAGTCCAACAGCCATCCCTCTCTTCTCCTCGACATCCGAACCAGCAGCACTGACCAGACGGACGGGACTAACCAACAGACTGAAACCTGCAAGTCTCAACCAGCATCCCGGAGCAGTCCAGACCACCCATCACCACGTGTGCCCACAGGGGACGAGGTGGTGTGCCGGACCGATACCCGATGGCGAGCCAACCCCGGAACATTTGATATAACTCAAGGCTAATGCCAGCCTGATGTGAATACCCCTGATGCTCAACTCTTGTTACACCAACAGTCCGGTAGGCTTGAACTGAACGAGACTACAAGGACTTCCAAGGGCGTCGACCCCGTTCACCTTGTGTTATTTTGATATTGTATTTTATATTTGATTTAACTTGATATATGGGTACGGATATTCTCCTATAAGAAGGGGGAATTAAAGGATAAATGCTTAATCACAGTATGATGTCTGTTACTGTTAGTGACACAGGTGCTACATATGGTTTTGTCAATATTCCAATGTACAGTTTTGCTTGTACAGTTGTACAGTGTTCCGGTGCTCTGGTCTGCATCCCCTTAACAATTGTGTGTATTGAGCTGTACTGTATTGTACCCATTCTGCAATCTGTTAATAAAGTTTTCAATCAATCAATTCAATCAATCCACACAGTACATACAGTAACAACAGCTACCACTAGGTGGCAGTGAGATCCTGTCACATATCGCGCTGTCTGTCGTCCCGATTGTGTTGCCGCTCTCTGCTGAGGGGAGGTGATTCAGTTTGAAATATAGCTCCTTATTTCACTCGTTTCTGCTAAATGTAACTACTTTAAGTTTTAACTTGTAGGTGCGGCTACGTGGCGTAGTGGGCAAGGCGCTCGCCACGAATACTGGAGACAGGCGAGCCCAGCGCTCCACATTGCTTTCAGTTTAGCTGGTCGTCCGTACTAATACACATTGGCCGTATTAGGGGGTGGGAAACTGATGGGTGGGGATCGGGCGTTGTGGACAGCGACTCCTACAGGTCGGTTGGTGCGCCTGCGCAGTAGAATCAGGAAGTGTCGGGGGCAATGTGAGCCTCCCACGCGTTACTCCTCGCCACTGAGAGATCGAGCTGCGCAGGTGAAAAGATGCGACTGCTGTTACCTCAAGTACCGGAGGGGACTTGTGCTATGTATGACTTAGTCCACATTGCAGCCGGCTTGTGGGAGGCAAGAAACAGCATTCGTGACAGGGGAGGGTTGAATTGGATGATACGAAATTGGGATGGGAGAAAAATATAGAAAATGGAGAAAAAGTGGATAAAAAAAAAAGTTTTAACTTGTAATACATAATGCTTAACGTTCGTTTTATTACATGGTTTTATGACATTTGTGCTCATTTGACCACTAGTTCTAGTTTTATAGGTAGGTTAAATGTCTGCAGATTCCATTCTCTGTTCTCTGAGTTATTATTATTCTGGTGAAAAAACGAATGAATTGTTTAATTTTGTACATGTAGGTAATTATGCAAGATGTGCAGCGACCAGAAGACTCCAGCGGTGTTGTTTTATGTGTCTTCTGCAGGTATGTGGCTCCATGCATATTGTATGTTTATCAATGTAAATAATTTACCTGCTAACTCTATGCACTGTGGCATTTCCTGCTCTGTTCAGCAGGTGGCGCTAGTTTACCATTTCTGTTTTAAGTAATGTTTTGATTTTATTTTGGTTTAGTGTAAGAGTTTAATTGTATAAAGCTCCCAGCCATACACATGTCTAGACAGTAGCTTATGTACTGTGTTGTAGTACGCAAGCGTTTTCACGGCGCGTCATCAAACCGGAAGTCGGCCATTTTGGAGATACTGAATGTTTACAACGCAACCGAACTCGCAACTGTTCTTGGTCATTGTTGCTCAAAAGGGTAAATTATTGTTGTGTTTTTGGCTGTACTAATCGGTCGGACTGGGAAAAGCATTTAGAGTACTTCAGATTGCCAAAAGCTATTACAAATCAGGGAGAAGAGTGCAAAGAATTGTCTGAGGAAAGGAGGCAAACACCCCCTCTCCTCTCCTCTCCCGCCTGAACGAACTACCAAAGTACCGATCAGCATTTTGATCCAAACATTTGTACTAATAGACTATTTGAAAAAAAAATCGAATGTAAAGATCAGTTGATCTAGTAACGTTATTGAATCACCTACCTTGGCTTTCACAATACACAATTCACAATACACATGTGACATGTCACCTCCCACCCACCCACCCACTCCCTCCTAATATACAGTTTCCTCCCCCTCGTATGTATATATTTTCTGTTAAGATCTCTGTTTAACTACTGTATATTTGCATATCTTGTATGTCACAAATGGAACAGTACTGTATACCTGTATGTCATTTATGTCATGATATATATCTGTATGTTGCGTCATTTATGTCATTTTAATCATGGGCCGACATAGTGAACTACCTCGTTTTTTTCACCATCTATGTTCTTCCTGTGGTCCAGGACAGTTCAGTCAGTATGTTCTTCCTGTGCTCCAGGACAGTTCAGTCAGTATGTTCTTCCTGTGCTCCAGGACAGTTCAGTCAGTATGTTCTTCCTGTGCTCCAGGACAGTTCAGTCAGTATGTTCTTCCTGTGCTCCAGGACAGTTCAGTCAGTATGTTCTTCCTGTGCCCCAGGACAGTTTAGTCAGTATGTTCTTCCTGTGCTCCAGGACAGTTCAGTCAGTATGTTCTTCCTGTGCCCCAGGACAGTTCAGTCAGTATGTTCTCCCTGTGCTACATGACAGTTCAGTCAGTATGTTCTTCCTGTGCTCCAGGACAGTTCAGTCAGTATGTTCTTCCTGTGCCCCAGAACAGTTCAGTCAGTATGTTCTTCCTGTGCCCCAGGACAGTTCAGTCAGTATGTTCTTCCTGTGCTCCAGGACAGTTCAGTCAGTATGTTCTTCCTGTGCCCCAGAACAGTTCAGTCAGTATGTTCTTCCTGTGCCCCAGAACAGTTCAGTCAGTATGTTCTTCCTGTGCCCCAGGACAGTTCAGTCAGTATGTTCTTCCTGTGCCCCAGGACAGTTCAGTCAGTATGTTCTTCCTGTGCCCCAGGACAGTTCAGGAAGAACATACTGACTGAACTGTCCTGAGACACAGGAAGAACATACTGACTGAACTGTCCTCAGGAAGAACATACTGACTGAACTGTCCTGGAGCACAGGAAGAACATACTGACTGAACTGTCCACAGGAAGAACATACTGCCTGAACTGTCCTGGAGCACAGGAAGAACATACTGACTGAACTGTCCTCAGGAAGATCATACTGACTGAACTGTCCTGGGCCACAGGAAGAACATACTGACTGAACTGTCCTGGGGCACAGGAAGAACATACTGACTGAACTGTCCTCAGGAAGAACATACTGACTGAACTGTCCTGGGGCACAGGAAGAACATACTGACTGAACTGTCCTGGGGCACAGTAAGAACATGTGTGAATTCTTTAAATGGGTGGCTTTCCAATGGTGACAGCAATTACAACTATTCATGTTATTATTCTGCCTCCCTCCAGACCCCCCACAGCTCTCTGTCTGTGAAGAGGAGGTTCCCCCTGAACAGCAGGAGAGGAGCCCCAGTCTGAGCCAGGAGCAGCCAGAGCTCCTACAGATGAAAGAGGAACAGGAGGAACTCTGGACCAGTCAGGAGGGAGAGCAGCTTCAAAGTCTGGAGGAGGCTGATATCAAGTTCACTTTCAACCATGTCCCTGTGAAGAGTGAAGATGATGCAGAGAAACCTCAGTCCTCATGGTTTAACCAAACCCAGGACCCAGAGCTCCTACAGATTAAAGAGGAACAGGTGGAACTCTGGACCAGTCAGGAGGGAGAGCAGCTTCAAGGTCTGGAGGAGGTTGATATCAAGTTCACTTTCAACCATGTCCCTGTGAAGAGTGAAGATGATGAAGAGAAACCTCAGTCCTCATGGTTTAACCAAACCCAGACTGAGGAAAACAGAGAGACGGAGCCTCTAGCCAGCACCTCAACAGAACAGATGAAAACAGAACCTGATGGAGAGGACTGTGGATTATCAGAACCAGTCAGTAACTTAGATCCAGCTGGTGATTTAGAACCAACTACAGATGGCCAGCTCCTCTCTTCACACTGTTCTGGAACTGATACTGATGACAGTGATGATTGGCTGGAGACTAGTGAACCTCATCCTGGTTTAAACTCACTGACATCAAAGAAGACACAGAAAAACAAAGGACAGAGTTTGTCTAACAGCAACCAGTTCAAGAGCTCTGTGGTTTCATCCCATGAGGTGAAATTATCAAACCAAATACCGTGTGAGACCTGGAGCTGTAAAGTGTGTGGGAAATGTTTTCCTAATAGGAACGCTTTAATGCGCCATCTTAAAGCCCATTCTAGTGACTGTGGTTTGTGTGGAAAACATTTAGAACCCACAGAGAGCTTAAAACTTCACTTTCAAACTCACAGGACATGTACTGTTTGTGGCAAGACATTTACTACCATTACACTCTTGGAACAACATATGAGAAGCCACACTGGGGAAAAGCCCTATAGTTGCACACTGTGTCCTAAAAGATTTAGTAAAAAATCTAACCTAAAATTACACATGAGAAGCCATACTGGGGAAAAGCCCTATAGTTGCACTGTGTGTCCTAAAAGATATATTTCACAGGGACACCTGAATAGTCACATGAGAAGCCACACTGGGGAAAAGCCCTATAGTTGCACCCTGTGTCCTAAAAGATTTATTAGACGGGGAGACCTGAATAAACACATGAGATGCCACACTGGGGAAAAGCCCTATAGTTGCACACTGTGTCCTAAAAGATTTAGTCAAAAATCTCAAATAAAAGTACACATGAGAAGCCATACTGGGGAAAAGCCCTATAGTTGCACACTGTGTCCTAAAAGATATATTACACAGGGAAACCTGAATATTCACATGAGAAGCCATACTGGGGAAAAGCCCTATAGTTGCACCCTGTGTCCTAAAAGATATAGTACACAGGGAAACCTGAATATTCACATGAGAAGCCATACTGGGGAAAAGCCCTATAGTTGCACACTGTGTCCTAAAAGATTTAGTGTAAAATCTCACCTAAAAGAACATTAAAAGACGCCATACTGGGGAAAAGCACTATAGTTGCATACTGTGTCCTAAAAGATATATTACACAGGGACACCTGAATAGTCACATGAGAAGCCATACTGGGGAAAAGCCCTATAGTTGCACACTGTGATAAAATATTTGGTGCAAAACGTGACTTAAAAGTACATATCAGAACTCATACTCGGGGAAAAAACATTTAGTCGTGAAGTTTGTGGGAAAGGATTTACTCGGAAGGCATATATAAAGACACACATGAGGATTCACACCAGAGAAGAAACAAACTCACGTCCCTCCCTCCCTCATCTAGTTCACATTCAACCCCGTCCCTGTTAACTCATGACCGCCACGCTCTTTTCCCATCTTTACTCAATGGCACCAGCGTTATTGACCATTTTAGCGATGTTTGCGGACCCATTGTGTGTTCTGTATTATAGCTATGGAGACAATAGTATGGCTCATTTGACAGGCATTGTTTATAGTCCAAGACTGACTAACCAGTTAATTTCTACATACTTTAGTTTGTGCGCTATTCCATGCAAATTATTATTTAATTTTTTTTACAGTGCAATAAAATAGTTCTGGATTACTGTTCAACAGTTCAAAGTCGTCTTTACTTTCTCTGTTTGGTATCCACAGTTTAAAACTTGACAGTCTTCCCTCCTGTCTTATACCCACTTTGACCCTTCGAACCTCCCTCTCAGAGTGCAGTTCTCTCTCAGAGTGCAGTTCCCTCTCAGAGTGCAGTTCCCTCTCAGGGTGCAGTTCCCTCTCAGGGTGCAGTTCCCTCTCAGAGTGCAGTTCCCTCTCTCAGGGTGCAGTTCCCTCTCAGGGTGTAGTTCCCTCTCAGGGTGCAGTTCCCTCTCAGGGTGCAGTTCCCTCTCAGGGTGCAGTTCCCTCTCTCAGAGTGCAGTTCCCTCTCTCAGAGTGCAGTTCCCTCTCAGAGTGCAGTTCTTGGCCTGGTTCCTACACAGTTTTAAAGCCTGACAGTCTCTTGTTTGATACCCACACAGTTTAATACCTGATAGTTTTGAACCTGTAATAAAAAGCAATAGACAGAGTAAAATAATACAGTGCAATAATAGAATAGTAGAATAGAATTGATAGTAAAATTATGCAATAGAATGGACAGAGTAAAATAGTGCTACAGTACAATCAACATAATGAATAAAGGAAGATCCGGTCAGTTTGTTGTAGGCCTGAGTGTGCCGTGTATGATTGATTGATTGATTGAAAACTTTATTAACAGATTGCAGAATGGGTACAATACAGTACAGCTCAATACACACGATTGTTAAGGGGATGCAGACCAGAGAAAGACTTTCGTCTTGTTTACATCAGGGTCCCCCATTTTCAATTCATCATAACATATATGACATACACAACATACAGATAGACAGTACTGCTACATCTATACATTTATGACATACCAGATTTACAAATACAGTACTGTTTGTGATACAAAAAGAGTCTAAAAAAGAGAGTATATACATTTGACGTAGAAACTGTACATTGGAGGAGGTTGGGTAGGTGGGGGGGGGGGGAACTGTACATTGGAGGTGGGTGGGGGAAACTGTACAAGCAAAACTGTATATTGGAATATCGACTAAACCTTACTTGGTCCCAAGAGGAGGTCCGGGGAGGACGCGACCCTCTCTGCGCCGCCCCTGTGCCTCAAATAGATTCGCTATCAGCTCTATCTTCAATCTTTCAAAATGTTCAGTTGCTATTGCATGCACTCATCTGTGTTTCACTACACACTTGAGTGCATGCTTACCAACTGTCCGTCTGCAACACTACTATCACCGACATCTAAGAAGGGAGATCCCCCCTTGAATGGCCCTTCTAAGGTTTCTCTCCTCCACACTGCCTGTGGAGCATTTTTACCTATTGTTAGGTTTTAGTGAGTTTTTCCTTACCTTCGCGTGGGGTATGTCTGGGAGTGCTTGCATTCTTTCATTTATTTGCATTTATTTTAAATTTGTTGGACCTTATGGTGTCCTTGTTCTGTTCTTGACTTATTGTTATGTTTTCTTCTTGACTTGTTTAAAGAAGACCTGTACGGCCCATGGGGACATTAACGTGTGTTGTTGGGCCTTATAAATAAATTTGATTTGATTTGATTTAAGAAGAGGGTCTTGTGTATTATTGGGTTAGGACATTTACTGTACATTGGAGGGGGTTGGGTTTAGACATTTACAGGGGCCAGTTTTCAACTGCAGTCTCCCGTAGGTGCTCTTTGAAAGTGGGTAGTGATTCACATTCCTTTACAGCTGTGGGTAGGGCGTTCCACATTGATGTGGCATAATTGCGAAACGTGTTTAGTCCCTTGTTTGAGCCGAATCTGGGTTTGACATGATTTGTGGAGCTCCCTCTGGTGTTGTGATCGTGGTATTCACTGGCCTTTGGGAAGTATTTTGACATGTACATGGGTACTTTAGTCGTGTAGTGTATCTTGTAGACCAGGCCCATTGCAAGTTGCTGTACTCTGTCGTCTACTCTAAGCCATCCTAGGTTGTCAAAGTGGGCAGGGGTGGGGTTCTAGGAGTAAGGTCAAGCAGTAGTCTGACCAGTTTGTATCCCTGCCCTGCATGGAATGTTCCTCCTGAGCAATGGCAGAAGGATCCGCCCCTTGCTGACAAATGAAGCCACCCAACTCCTCGTCCAATCAACAGTCACGTCTCGCCTCCCTCGACTACTGCAATGGGGTTAAGTTAGGGGTTAAGTGTCTTGCTCAAGGACACTTCGACACGCTGCCCGGGAGAAGGGGAATCGAACTGGGAACCTCCAGATTACCAGATGACTGCTATGTACAGAGTTGTAGTATTAAGTATTAATATGTACAGTGATACAGGTATAAAGACACTATGGTAGTAAGTCATACTGGCCAGCAGCGTAACTAGTAAGAGTAGGTAAGAGATATGTACAGATATACATATAGTAACAAGTAGGGGTGTAACGGTACACAAAAACCACGGTTCGGTACGTACCTCGGTTTTGAAGTCACGGTTCGGTACGGGTTTTCGGTACAGTGGGGGAAAGTTTGGCTTTCCATGTTCCACTCGGGTGATGTAGTGTGCAGTAACTAATTGTACTTGTAGGGCTGTCAACAAATATTCTATATTGAAATTAATAATCGACTTGTAAATAAAAAAAAATTATTATTATATTAGATTGTGAAAAAAAACAGCCCCCAGTGGGCAGTCGTTATTGGTTAAACATACCGTTTTATTCGTTCGGTACACAGCCGTTCGGTACGGTATGGTACACACTGAAACGGTTCGGTACGGATACGTGTACCTTTACACCCCTAGTGTGCATTCGACAGAGAGAGAGTGTTTTGGTGAATTTCCCCATCAGATACCCTTACATAGTCAAGCATAGATAGAATGGTGAACTTTGACATAAAATTATATTTTTTCTATCAATGTTCCAGGCTACTTAACTTCATTAATTATTGGAGGATAGCTTTAGACTTTAGAGCTTTAGACATTATTTCAGAAGCAATAATAATAATAATAATAATAATAATAATAATAATAATAATAATAATAATAATAATAAATAATTGTTTTCCATCTACAAGTCAAACTCAAGAATCTATGCACATACAGTGTACATCTAAAATGTATGTGGTCAAATACATTTACAGATTCAACCTTTCATCTGAGAATTCAAGCCACTCATTCATATTACACACGGTAGTATTTCAAGGCACCTGCAGATGGCGGTCTGGCACCATTGTTAAGAATGACGATTCAGACAAGATTCTGACCATATTATCAAGGTGCTGTGAAAGTGTCCCTCTGATAGGGTTTACGAACCACTGAAGAAGGAACGGAACTCATGACCCCTTGTGAAATCACTGGCAGGAACGGCCTGGAGAGGCCAACCGGTAACCAAAAGGTCGCCGGTTCGATCCCCGGCACCCACATGAGTGTGTATTCCAGCTGTGAGCTGGTGACTGAAGGGTGGCTGGTGTTATATCTACGGTAACCACCATCTATTTATGCCAGGGCGCTCAACACTTGATTGTTACAATCACAGCCAGGGCCTCCCTCTCACCTACTACTTCCACGCCACTACTTCCAAACCCCCACCACCTCCTAATAGACAAATCTCCTCACCACCGCATGTATATATTCCCTCCCCGCCGTATGTATATTTCCCTCCCACCCACCCACCCCCTCCTAATGTACAGTCCCCACTCCCCTCCCCATCATATGTATATACTCTGTCAGGATCTAGGGGTAACAGTACTGTATATTTGAATACCGTTATGTCACAAATGTATCAGTACTAAATACCTATATGTCCCTATGCCATAAATGTCATGTATGTTGTGTATGTTTATTGTTTATTGTTTAAAAAGGATCCCCATTAGCTGTCACCTAAGTGGCGAGCTAGTCTTCCTGGGGTCCACATAGAAAGACAACACAAAACACAAAACATAACAACATAAGATACATATGACAATCACAATTAACAATGATAATCTAAAAACAGTAAAACATTGTAGACATCATTATCTAAAAACATTGTAACATTGTCTAAAAACAGTAAAACATTGTAGACATCATTATCTAAAAACATTGTAACATTGTCTAAAAACAGTAAAACATTGTAGACATCATTATCAACATCAGAATATTTTGCTCACATATTTAAGTAGTGCATTCTCAGGTGGTATTTGAAAGACACTTTACTATTCAATTTACTTATGTTCAGTGGGCAGTTATTCCAATGATTGATGGCACGATAAACAACAGTCCTCTTTAAAGCATTTGATTTTGGACGTGGTAACATAATCTGTCCATCATCAGCTGACCTAGTAAAATAAGAATGAACCTGACTGCATCTGACAATTTGTTTGTATAAGAAAACAGGTTGAGACGAAAAGACAGTGTTCCTGAAAAATGTAACTGTGTTGAAAACCAGCCTATTCTCTACCGTTAACCATGAGAGTTGCCGGTGCATAGTGATGGTGTTTGTTCTCATGGAACAATGTAAAACTAACCTTGCAGCTCTGTTCTGGGCAGTTTGCAATTTCTTTAGTTGACCTTTGGATGCAGAGGACCATACTGGTGCACAATAATCTAGGTGACATAAAATTAAAGATTTCGCCACCTGTCCCACAATATATGTAGGGACATAAGAAAGACATTTCCTCACCATGGAGATACCACTCCCCATCTTCTTCACTATGGTATCAATGTGTTCTGCCCATGACAGCTGGCTATGTCATAAATGTCTATATGAATTGAAAATGGGGGACCCTGATGGAAACAAGACAAACGTCTTTCTCAGGTCTGCATCCCCTTAACAATTGTATGTATTGAGCCGTACTGTATTGTACCCATTCTGCAATCTGTTAAATAAAGTTTTCATTCATCCCTTATATGGGCATCTTCCTGTCACAGTTTCCACACGCTGTCAGCCAAGTCCTATCTGCACACCTGAGACTCGTCAGGTCATCACCGGCTCTGATATGAGCCCTGCGGTTCCTGCCACTCACCGTCCGAGTGTTGCTATACCTACCTAGGTACCAGGACGTAACCTACCTTGCTGCTCTGTCTGTTTTCCTGCCTTGCTCTAATCTCTGTCTCCCTGTGCCCAGGACCAGCTGCCGCCGGCCTACGCTGTCTCGCGAGACACCACCTGCCTGGACGCTCCTGCGGACGCTCGCGCTCGCACCTTTGTACATTCCTGTATTCACTGTAACCTGTCTGCATGGTACCTATCGGATTAAACAAACCTAAACCGCTCCATTCTCCTCTCCCTGTGTTCTGCCTTTGGGCTCAGTGAAACGCTACCCTAACATTGATAAACTGTCGTTCGACATGAATTAAAGTGTCGCTTATTCATCGTTTATATGCTTCGGTGAAGGTTTCTGTCGTCTCGATGGTAACAAAGCGAGGCACGCGCTCGACTGCTTTTTGTTCATCTCATCTGCTCTGTCTCGTCCCAAGGAAACTATGAAAAAGAAGGAAAGGTCATTGTGTCACTGTGTAGCACGTCGTGAAGTGTGGAAACTTTCAGTTGAATGGGATCAACCGTCTCCTCGTTTATAACCCGTCATTTAAACTGGCAATTTGTTGCATTGCTAACTAACTAACGTTTGATGTATATTTCCTCAGATAGCTTGTATATTTTATAGAAGTATATAGACTTCAATAGAACTGGCACCATGCAAAGCATTAGAACGCTGGTAATTATTCTGACGTGATGATCATTCCTTCTCCTTGTCCTTGTCTCGTCCATGTATACAAATGTAGTAAGGCAGATGACTAGCCACCCTAGGTTCATACCAATAGTTTAGGGAGCTCTGATTTATACAGTTTAAAAGAGGAGGTTCTCTTCTAGGACTCCGGACAAGAGTGTGCAACCAATAACAGCAACCAGGAATTCCAAGTTGTAATTGTATTTGACATGCCAAGAGTCTCAAGTACCTACATTTCTTTTTAGTATCATATGTAATTAAAACCCATTTAAAACAACCCAAAATGAGAGAGTGGATTTACGGGATCGACCAAACATTAAGAGTAGAGCAGAAATCAAACGACAAGATAATAAGGAGTCCCTCCTGTATTGGACCAACATCCAACTGCTCTGCTGTTGCCATGTGGTGAGGGCTTATATATACAGGGGCAGGTCATCAGCACACCTGTGACAGATAAAACACAATTAGCAGGGGGGAAATCAAGGGACTGTCCACAATTTACAAAACAAATCTAAAAAACGTGCAAAATAAAATCACACTAAAATCTAAATTAAATTAAAAACACCAGACCGTAAAAGGCATCAGGTTCACCTTGTTACGCACAGCTAAAACCAAAGTATATCCATGGCAAGGTTGACCTGCCATCCAATCACACACAACCACACATCAGAATTCTGGAGGTGTGTGACATTTCTTTTGAGTGACTGTTATCAAAAGTGTCACGCCCCCTCGCATAAATCACCTTAAATCTACAGGGAGAAGCAAGCGGCCAGCACATTTACATTTACTTTTAGTAATTTAGCTGACGCTTTTATCCAAAACGACTTACAAGTTCTGTACAATAAGTCAGCAGGAAGGGTACAACTCTAGCAGCTAAGGGTAAGTAAGATTGTTTCGTCAAACAGTGTTGAACTTGAGTGCTACAGTCTTGAGTGCATTTAGCATAGTAGTATAGACTAGCATAGTAGGTAGTAATATAGCCTACGGTAGATTACTTAGTAGCAAAGTGCATATAACTAGTAAAGGACAGTACAAAGGTTAGTCGTTTCAGATATTAATTGAAGAAGTGTGTTTTTAATCGATGGCGGAACATTAAGTCAACTGCCTGAAACACTCATGCATGACCTCAGTCCATACACTTTTCAACTACACTTGGACTCTGGCTCAAAGACAAGACTTGGACTCTGGCTCAAAGACAAGACTTGGACTCTGGCTCAAAGACAAGACTGGACTCTGGCTCAAAGACAAGACTTGGACTCTAGCTCAAAGACAAGACTGGACTCTGGCTCAAAGACAAGACTTGGACTCTGGCTCAAAGACAAGACTTGGACTCTGGCTCAAAGACAAGACTTGGACTCTGGCTCAAAGACAAGACTGGACTCTAGCTCAAAGACAATACTTGGACTCTGGCTCAAAGACAAGACTGGACTCTGGCTCAAAGACAAGACTTGGACTCTGGCTCAAAGACAAGACTGGACTCTAGCTCAAAGACAAGACTTGGACTCTGGCTCAAAGACAAGACTTGGACTCTGGCTCAAAGACAAGACTTGGACTCTGGCTCAAAGACAAGACTTGGACTCTGGCTCAAAGACAAGACTGGACTCTGGCTCAAAGACAAGACTTGGACTCTGGCTCAAAGACAAGACTTGGACTCTGGCTCAAAGACAAGACTTGGACTCTGGCTTGATTCTGACTGAGTTCAAATACTTGAGACTTGATTTGGACTCTAGTTAAAATACTTCAGACTTGATTATTTGGATTCTAGTTCAAAGACGTCAGACTTAATTTGGACTCTAGTTCAAAGACTAGATTCAGACGGTAGCTCAAAGACCAGACTACAGTCAGACTGTAGCTCAAAGACCAGACTACAGTCAGACTGTAGCTCAAAGACCAGACTACAGTTAGACTGTAGCTCAGAGACCAGACTACACTCAGACTGTAGCTCAAAGACCAGACTACAGTCAGACTGTAGCTCAAAGACCAGACTACAGTCAGACTGTAGCTCAAAGACCAGACTACAGTCAGACTGTAGCTCAAAGACCAGACTACAGTCAGACTGTAGCTCAAAGACCAGACTACACTCAGACTGTAGCTCAAAGACCAGACTACACTCAGACTGTAGCTCAAAGACCAGACTACACTCAGACTGTAGCTCAAAGACCAGACTACACTCAGACTGTAGCTCAGAGACCAGACTACACTCAGACTGTAGCTCAAAGACCAGACTACAGTCAGACTGTAGCTCAAAGACCAGACTACACTCAGATTGTAGCTCAGAGACCAGACTACACTCAGACTGTAGCTCAAAGACCAGACTACACTCAGGCTGTAGCTCAGAGACCAGACTACACTCAGACTGTAGCTCAGAGACCAGACTACACTCAGACTGTAGCTCAGAGACCAGACTACAGTCAGACTGTAGCTCAAAGACCAGACTACAGTCAGACTGTAGCTCAAAGACCAGACTACACTCAGACTGTAGCTCAAAGACCAGACTACACTCAGACTGTAGCTCAGAGACCAGACTACAGTCAGACTGTAGCTCAAAGACCAGACTACAGTCAGACTGTAGCTCAGAGACCAGACTACACTCAGACTGTAGCTCAAAGACCAGACTACACTCAGACTGTAGCTCAAAGACCAGACTACAGTTAGACTGTAGCTCAGAGACCAGACTACACTCAGGCTGTAGCTCAGAGACCAGACTACACTCAGACTGTAGCTCAGAGACCAGACTACAGTTAGACTGTAGCTCAGAGACCAGACTACACTCAGACTGTAGCTCAGAGACCAGACTACACTCAGACTGTAGCTCAGAGACCAGACTACACTCAGACTGTAGCTCAGAGACCAGACTACACTCAGGCTGTAGCTCAGAGACCAGACTACAGTCAGACTGTAGCTCAGAGACCAGACTACACTCAGACTGTAGCTCAAAGACCAGACTACACTCAGACTGTAGCTCAGAGACCAGACTACACTCAGACTGTAGCTCAGAGACCAGACTACACTCAGACTGTAGCTCAGAGACCAGACTACACTCAGACTGTAGCTCAGAGACCAGACTACAGTCAGACTGTAGCTCAAAGACCAGACTACAGTCAGACTGTAGCTCAGAGACCAGACTACACTCAGACTGTAGCTCAGAGACCAGACTACAGTCAGACTGTAGCTCAAAGACCAGACTACAGTTAGACTGTAGCTCAAAGACCAGACTACACTCAGACTGTAGCTCAAAGACCAGACTACACTCAGACTGTAGCTCAGAGACCAGACTACACTCAGACTGTAGCTCAAAGACCAGACTACACTCAGACTGTAGCTCAAAGACCAGACTACACTCAGACTGTAGCTCAGAGACCAGACTACACTCAGACTGTAGCTCAAAGACCAGACTACACTCAGACTGTAGCTCAGAGACCAGACTACACTCAGACTGTAGCTCAGAGACCAGACTACACTCAGGCTGTAGCTCAAAGGCCAGACTACACTCAGACTGTAGCTCAAAGACCAGACTACACTCAGACTGTAGCTCAGAGACCAGACTACAGTCAGACTGTAGCTCAAAGACCAGACTACACTCAGACTGTAGCTCAAAGACCAGACTACACTCAGACTGTAGCTCAAAGACCAGACTACACTCAGACTGTAGCTCAAAGACCAGACTACACTCAGACTGTAGCTCAAAGACCAGACTACACTCAGACTGTAGCTCAAAGACCAGACTACACTCAGACTCTAGCTCAAAGACCAGACTACACTCAGATTGTAGCTCAGAGACCAGACTACACTCAGACTGTAGCTCAAAGACCAGACTACACTCAGACTGTAGCTCAAAGACCAGACTACACTCAGACTCTAGCTCAAAGACCAGACTACACTCCAGATTTGCACAGAACGACTTGAGCATCTCTGTTTGCAGCGTTCACAACGTCCTCCCTCATAAGTCTGGAAACCCAAACCCTCCTCTTTTCTCATGTCCCTGCATCCTGGCACTTCACAGCAGAATGCCATGTTTTTTCCCCCACTTCCCTAATGAGAAATTATGCAAAATTACAAGCTGTTTAATTGAGTATGTCTGCTAGCAAGCTGTTATAGCTACCAGTACGGTGGTCACTTGGTGTTGAGCTTGGACACGTCTGTTGTTGGATACGATTTAGTCCAGAATTGAATTGGTACAGTATAGTGCAGGTGGCGGGGATAACAGTGGAGGATCAGAATAGTCACTCTTGCTCTCTCATTCTCTCTAACTCTAGTCAATTAAATTAATGAAATTAAATTATTCCCAATTTTTCTAAGGATCCACAGGAACCCCCTGAAGGACCCCTGGGGTCTCCCCAAACCCCCCGCTGAGAAGCATGTAGGGACGGCCTTCAGGGGCCACTTACACTTCATTACCACTCAGGCATGTGCAGTCATTTCACATAATATCTCTGGATAGAATGAGCCTGTTCAGTGTTCACTCTATTCATTCCCCCGTTCTATTTTTGGGAGCAGCAACAATCTATCGCTATGCAATCTTTAGAGAGTCTTCCTCTATCTATAGATACACTAGGGACATTGTTAACGCTTTTATTTATATCTATACATTGTGGGGTAGTTTTAGTAATAAGTAAATACTTTCACGGTTATTCAAATTGTGTTTTTCACAACAACGTTAGATAGGTTTGTGTATAATAAAACGTATTGTATTATGTAAACGTGCGTATAGATTTTATGGATTGTGCATTCAACACCAGCTATATACACCCTACCATCTGTTGACATCAGCTATATACACCCTACCACCTGTTGACATCAGCTATATACCACGGCAAGAGATATGTAATGTTAATTACCTGAAATGATAAAACATTTTGGGGGGGGGGGGGGGAACCCCGCATATATCGGTATCGGAAATTAAGAATGGACAATATCGGTATTTCGGATATCGGTAAAAAAGCCAATATCGAACATCCCTAGTTTATGTTCACCATCATTATTGATTTCACTGGACAGTGATGTATTCAAATAAAATACTTGTCATTGACCGATCTGAAAAGTAGTTGTGGTCCTTGACCTGCTGTTTGCCTGTGTGCAATGTTTCATCCAAATCGGATCAGAACTGTAGATGTTATGGCTGGTGCAGACAGGATAGACGGACACAGAACTACATTCCACCAGGGCCTTGAGGAGGGCGAGGAAGATCATGGCTGACCCCGCCCACCCGGGTCACGGCCTCTTCACCATGCTCCCCCACGGCAGGCGGCTACGGCTGCCCAAGACATTAAAGTCCCGCCATAGACTCAGCTTCTTCCCCTCAGCAGCTCGCCTGGTAAACGAATCAGGTGTCCGCCTGCTCCCCCCCCCCCTCCCCCCCTCTATGGCGAGCTGCTAGGGCTGGACCTTATTATTATTATTATTATTATTATTATTATTATTATTATTATTATTATTATTATTATTATTATTATTATTATTATTATTATTATTATTATTATTATTATTATTATTATTATTATTATTATTATGTTGTTCCTATTTGTGAAAAAATCAATCATGCACTGAAATGTCAAATCACGTTCCATTTGTACCTGTACAATATGGTGAATAAATAAATCTGAATCTGAATCTGAATCTGAATCTGAATCTGAATCTGAATCACATGAGTGGCTGCAATGCGCCCTCCAGCCCTTGACGCTGTGCGGGTGTAAAGATACAGGAGTAGTGTTATAACCATCATATTACTGTCCGGCAGCGTGGCCACATGGGTAGAGCTCTGGACTCATGATGGCCCTGTGGTCAAGGCCGCTGTTGGAAAGTGATGTCCAGCAGGGAGCACTCTGTCCTCTGGACTGGTCAGTAACAATGCCCCTGTTATGGTGATAGGGACACTGTACAGCTGCGAGTGCCGTCTTTCAGGTGCGACTGAATTTGGTTGTTAAAGGACCCACTCGCAAAGAGTAGGGGGTTCCCCGACGTTCCTGGCCAAATTCCCAATCAGGTCTCTGACATCAAGGCCCACCTAATCATCCCTTCCCTTTAGGTGGCTGATATATGTCTCCTGAGCCGTTCAGCCATTGTTTGATTGATTGATTGAATTGATTGATTGATTGATTGAAAATTGTATTAACCGATTGCAGAATGGGTACAGTACAGTACAGCTCAATACATACAATTGTTAAGGGGATGCAGACCAGAGAAAGACTTTCGTCTTGTTTACATCAGGGTCCCCCATTTTCAATTCATCATAACATATATGACAACGCGGTCTCCCAGGTACTGCACAGCACCCTCTCGCACCTTGACCGTCAGAAGGGGGGCTATGTGAGACTGTTGTTCATTGACTACAGCTCAGCGTTCAACACCATAGTCCCCACCAGACTGGTGGACAAGCTGATCGAGCTAGGTCTGAGCTCCGCCCTGAGCGCCTGGGTACTGGACTTTCTGAGCGAAAGACCCCAGGCGGTCAGGGTGGGGGGTCAGACCTCCAACACCATCACCCTGAGCATCGGGTCCCCCCAGGGCTGTGTTCTGAGCCCCCTGCTGTACTCACTCTACACACACGACTGTGTGGCCAAGTTCAGCTCCAACTCCATAGTGAAGTTCGCAGATGACACGGTGGTGGTGGGGCTGATCTCGGACAACGACGAGAAGGCCTACCGGGAGGAGGTTGAGGTACTGGAACGCTGGTGCCAGGACAACAGCCTGCTCCTGAACATTGGCAAAACCAAGGAACTGATCGTGGATTATAGGAGAGGACAGCAGGAGACACACACACCACTGATGATAAACGGGGCTACCGTGGACAGGGTGAGCAGCTTCAAGTACCTGGGGGTCCACATCTCAGAGGACCTGACATGGTCAACACACATAGACACAGTAGTAAAGAAGGCGAAACAGCGTCTCTACCACCTGAGACAGTTAAGGAAGTTCAGAGTATCGGGGAAGATACTCCAGTCCTTCTACTCAGGAGCTGTAGAGAGCATCCTGACCGGAAACATCACTGCCTGGTATGGAAACAGCACGGCACAGGACAAGAAGGCCCTACAGAAAGTGGTGCGCTCAGCCGAGCAGACCACGGGTATTGCACTACCCCCCCTGCAGGTTCTATACAACAAGAGGTGCAAATCCAGAGCCTGCAGGATAATGAAAGACCCTCACCACCCCAATAACAGCCTGTTTCAGCTGCTGAGGTCAGGCAGACGCCTGCGAACCCCAGCTACTAGGACAGAGCGGCTTAGGCTCAGCTTCTTCCCCCAGGCCATCAGAGCCATGAACAATGAACATTGAGTGCTCAGAACATTGAACTGTCCACACACAAGCACACATGAACACACACACGACACGCACACTGTGCACGCTCACACACGAGCAGCCACTTAACACTTTAACATGAGCGGGCACACACTCATGTCGCACACACGCACACTTATGGCCAAAGGAAAGGACACTTTAAATTAGAATAACAGGAACAGTGTATTGCACTACCAAAGCTAACTAGCATGTCACACATGCTCTGTAAATAACTATGTACAGATACCGAGATGTCACTCCATGTTACCTGCTACCTGTTACTGCACAATGTTGTTTCTTTTTTTGATTCTATTATATGTACCACTGTATTGCACATCGTTGCGGGCAAGACCACCCGCATTTCATTGTATACCTGTATGCCGTGACAATTAAAACTCTTGACTTGACTTGACTTGATGACACACACGACATACAGATAGACAGTACTGCTACATCTATACATTTATGACATACCAGATATGCAAATACAGTACTGTTTGTGATACAAAAAGAGTCCAGAAAAGAGAGTATATACATTTGACATAGAAACTGTACATTGGAGGAGGTTGGGTAGGTGGGGTGGGTGGGGGGCTGTACATTGTCTGGTCATTGTTGCTCAAAAGGGTCAATTATTGTTGTGTTTTTGGCTGTACTAATCGGTCGGACTGGGAAAAGCATTTAGAGTACTTCAGATTGCCAAAAGCTATTACAAATCAGGGAGAAGAGTGCAAAGAATTGTCTGAGGAAAGGAGGCAAACACCCCCTCTCCTCTCCTCTCCCGCCTGAACGAACTACCAAAGTACCAATCAGCATTTTGATCCAAACATTTGTACTAGTAGACTATTTGAAAAATTCGAATGTAAAGATCAGTTGATCTAGTAACGTTATTGAATCACCTACCTTGGCTTTCACAATACACAATTCACAATACACATGTCCCCTATACCCACCCACCCACCCACTCCCTCCTAATGTACAGTTTCCTCCCCCTCGTATGTATATATTTTCTGTTAAGATCTCTGTCTAACTACTGTATATTTGCATATCTTGTATGTCACAAATGTAACGGTACTGTATACCTGTATGTCACAAATGTCATGATATATATCTGTATGTTGCATCATTTATGTCATTTTAATCATGGGCCGAATAGTGAACTACCTCGTTTTTTCACCATCTATATTATTCCTGTGCTCCAGGACAGTTCAGTCAGTATGTTCCTCCTGTGCTCCAGGACAGTTCAGTCAGTATGTTCTTCCTGTGCTCCAGGACAGTTCAGTCAGTATGTTCTTCCTGTGCTCCAGGACAGTTCAGTCAGTATGTTCTTCCTGTGCTCCAGGACAGTTCAGTCAGTATGTTCCTCCTGTGCTCCAGGACAGTTCAGTCACTGTCCTGGAGCACAGGAAGAACATACTGACTGAACTGTCCTGGAGCACAGGTAGAACATACTGACTGAACTGTCCTGAGACACAGGAAGAACATACTGACTGAACTGTCCTGGGGCACAGGAAGAACATACTGACTGAACTGTCCTGGGGCACAGGAAGAACATACTGACTGAACTGTCCTCAGGAAGAACATACTGACTGAACTGTCCTGGGGCACAGGAAGAACATACTGACTGAACTGTCCTGGGGCACAGGAAGAACATGTGTGAATTCTTAAAATTGGTGGCTTTCCAATGGTGACAGCAATTACAACTATTCATGTCATTATTCTGCCTCCCTCCAGACCCCCCACAGCTCTCTGTCTGTGAAGAGGAGGTTCCTCCTGAACAGCAGGAGAGGAGCCCCAGTCTGAGCCAGGAGCAGCCAGAGCTCCTACAGATGAAAGAGGAACAGGAGGAACTCTGGACCAGTCAGGAGGGAGAGCAGCTTCAAGGTCTGGAGGAGGCTGATATCATCAAGTTCACTTTCAACCCTGTCCCTGTGAAGAGTGAACATGATGAAGAGAAACCTCAGTCCTCATGGTTTAACCAAACCCAGGACCCAGAGCTCCTACAGATTAAAGAGGAACAGGAGGAACTCTGGACCAGTCGGGAGGGAGAGCAGCTTCAAGGTCTGGAGGAAGTTGGTATCAAGTTCACTTTCAACCCTGTCCCTGTGAAGAGTGAAGATGATGAAGAGAAACCTCAGTCCTCATGGTTTAACCAAACCCAGGACCCAGAGCTCCTACAGATTAAAGAGGAACAGGAGGAACTCTGGACCAGTCCGGAGGGAGAGCAGCTTCAAGGTCTGGAGGCGGCTGGTATCAAGTTCACTTTCAACCCTGTCCCTGTGAAGAGTGAACATGATGAAGAGAAACCTCAGTCCTCATGGTTTAACCAAACCCAGGACCCAGAGCTCCTACAGATTAAAGAGGAACAGGAGGAACTCTGGACCAGTCAGGAGGGAGAGCAGCTTCAAGGTCTGGAGGAGGCTGGTATCAAGTTCAATTTCAACCCTGTCCCTGTGAAGAGTGAACATGATGAAGAGAAACCTCAGTCCTCATGGTTTAACCAAACCCAGGACCCAGAGCTCCTACAGATTAAAGAGGAACAGGAGGAACTCTGGACCAGTCAGGAGGGAGAGCAGCTTCAAGGTCTGGAGGAGGCTGATATTAAGTTCACTTTCAACCCTGTCCCTGTGAAGAGTGAATATGATGAAGAGAAACCTCAGTCCTCATGGTTTAACCAAACCCAGACTGAGGAAAACAGAGAGACAGAGCCTCTAGCCAGCACCTCAACAGAACAGATGAAAACTGAACCTGATGGAGAGGACTGTGGATTATCAGAACCAGTCAGTAACTTAGATCCAGCTGGTGATTTAGAACCAACTACAGATGGCCAGCTCCTCTCTTCACACAGTTCTGGAACTGATACTGATGACAATGATGATTGGCTGGAGACTAGTGAACCTCATCCTGGTTTAAACTCACTGACATCAAAGAAGACACAGAAAAACAAAGGACAGAGTTTGTCTAACAGCAACCAGTTCAAGAGCTCTGTGGTTTCATCCCATGAGGTGAAATTATCAAACCAAATACCATGTGAGACCTGGAGCTGTAAAGTGTGTGGGAAATGTTTTCCTAATAAGAAAGCTTTAATGCGCCATCTTAAAGCCCATTCTAGTGACTGTGGTTTGTGTGGAAAACATTTAGAACCCACAGAGAGCTTAAAACTTCACTTTCAAATTCACATGACATGTACTGTTTGTGGAAAGAAATGTACTGACATTACACTCTTGGAAGTACATATGAGAAGCCACACTGGGGAAAAGCCCTATAGTTGCACACTGTGTCCTAAAAGATTTAGTCAAAAATCTCAAATAAAAGTACACATGAGAAGCCATACTGGGGAAAAGCCCTATAGTTGCACACTGTGTCCTAAAAGATATATTATACAGGGACACCTGAATATTCACATGAGAAGCCATACTGGGGAAAAGCCCTATAGTTGCACACTGTGTCCTAAAAGATATATTACACAGGGACACCTGAATAGTCACATGAGAAGCCATACTGGGGAAAAGCCCTATAGTTGCACACTGTGATAAAATATTTGGTGCAAAACGTGACTTAAAAGTACATATCAGAACTCATACTCGGGGGAAAAAACATTTAGTCTTTTGATTGATTGAATACTTTATTTTGACACAATCGTAGGACAAAACATTTTTAAAAGACAAGACAATAACAGTATCAACAACGCTGGTCAAAAATGGATAAAACACAATAAAGCCAAGGCTTGTTTCCATTGTGGTCCATACATGGAACATAAAAAGGCACAGAAACACAAATGGACATGTACACTAGACAGGACACATCCTAAAAATGTGTATAAAAACACCTAACCTGACAACTCATACAGTTAACTAATGTTAAAAGAAAATCCGCAAACCCTTAAAAGCAACTCATGATAAAAGAAATAAAAGCCAAGTTATGATAAAAGAGATAAAAAACATTTTAAGACCAATTTGAGTTGCTGCTGAGCCATGTTTTTAGGGCGGATTTAAATCCGAGAGGGCAGTTCAGGAGTTTTATGAATGTTGGCAGGGCATTCCACATTACCGTAGCCGAGTAAAAAAATGCATCTTTCCCCATGCATGTCATGACTCTCGGCGGGACCAGGTCCGTGGGGCTTCCTCTTGTGGCGTGTTTGTGGACATCTCCTACTTTATTAAAATAATTTACTAGGTACTTGGGGACCGTTTCTTTCAGTACTTTAAAAACCAGTAGCATTTTAAGCTGGTGTACCCTTTCTTCAACCCTAAGCCATCCCAGACTGCTAAAGTGGGCTGGCGTTAGGTGAGTTCTAAAGTGAAGGTTGTGCAGGAGTCTCACTAGTTTGTTTTGGGAGGTCTGGAGCTTTGTCTTCATTTGTTTTGATATGTTGCTGTACCATGAAGTGCAAGCATAGTCAAAGTGACATTGGATGAGGGCTCCAGCTAGGGTCCTCAGAGCGTTTCTATTTATGAACGAGGAAATTCTAAATAAAAATTTGGTTTTTTGATTGACCTTAGTAATAACTTTTTGTGCCATTTTTTCGTTAGAAAGTTTGTTATTTAAAATAAAGCCCAGGTAGGCGACCTCCTCTTTATCCTCAATAATGTTTTCACCTACTCTAATTTTAAAACCCTGGGATTTCTTTAGGTTGGCGTTTGACCCAAAGAGTATGGCCTCTGTTTTTCCCAGATGTAGAGACAATTTATTGTCACTGAGCCAAGAGCAGATCTTTTTCATTTCACTGCTCAGGACACTTTCCACTTTAGACTTATCCCTGTCAGAGACCAGGAGTGCCGAGTCGTCAGCAAACAGGAACAGGTTGCAATCGCATGCCGATTTCATGTCATTAATATATATTAAAAACAGTTGAGGCCCCAAAATGCTTCCTTGGGGGACCCCACATGTCACTGGAAGGGACGAGGACAAGGTGCCATTGATGTCTACCACCTGTTCTCTTCCCTCCAGGTAGGACTTGACCCATTTGGCTGACTTGCTATCAAAGCCTATCGCTCTCAATTTTTCTAGTAGGATGGAGTGGTTGACCGTGTCAAACGCCTTTTGCAGGTCCAACATTACCATCCCGCAGTAGTTCCCCTTGTCCATCTCCCGTTTTATATAATCGGTCAGGTACAGTAAACAGGTGTCAGTGGAGTGTGATTTTCTGAAACCTGATTGGAACTGGTACAGTAGTCTATGTTCAGTCAGGTAGTTGTCTATCTGCTCATATACCAGCCTCTCAATTACCTTTGATATGGAACAAAGGATAGAAACGGGGCGGTAGTTACCTGGATCCAGTTTGTTTCCTTTTTTAAATAGAGGGGTTACCCTAGCAAGCTTGAGTTCTTGCGGGATGTGACCCTGGTTGATGGAGAGGTTGGTGATATGGGCTACAATGGGAGCTATGATGGAAGCAGAGTCTCTGAGAAATCTGGTGGGAATATTGTCATGGCCTGTGGCTTTTGTTGGCTGCAGCATACTGAGCTTTTTCATAACCTCTTCAGTAGTTACTTCAGTCAATTTAAAATCATTTTCACGTACACCCAGTTCCTTATAAAAGGCCTGGATGTGCTGTATGCCATATCGGCCAGAGTGGATCGGCAGTTTGTTCACCAAAGTGGTAGCAACAGTTGTGAAGAAGGTGTTTAAACAATTTGCCACACTCAATTTGTCAGAGATGATCGTGTTATCTATTTTCAGGTTGAGATTTGTGGTTTTAGTCTTGAGTCTATTATTGTGACCCAGTGTTTTTAAAGACTTCCACAGTTTTTGAGGATTATTTTTATTTTCCTCAATTTTTTCGTTAAAATAGTTCAGTTTTGCTTTTTTGATCATATTGGTTACTCCATTTCTTAGTGTTTTACAGGTCTCAAATACCTGTAATAAAGTATTCAATCAATCTTTTCCCATCTTTACTCAATGGCGCCAGCGTTATTGACCATTTTAGCGATGTTTGCGGACCCATTGTGTGTTCTGTATTATAGCTATGGAGACAATAGTATGGCTCATTTGACAGGCATTGTTTATAGTCCAAATTAATTTCTACATACTTTAGTTTGTACGCTATTCCATGCAAATTATTATTTTTATTTTTTTACAGTGCAATAAAATAGTTCTGGATTACTGTTCAACAGTTCAAAGTCGTCTTTACCTTCTCTGTTTGGTATCCACAGTTTAAAACTTGACAGTCTTCCCTCCTGTCTTATACCCACTTTGACCCTTCGAACCTCCCTCTCAGAGTGCAGTTCCCTCTCAGGGTGCAGTTCCCTCTCAGGGTGCAGTTCCCTCTCAGAGTGCAGTTCCCTCTCAGAGTGCAGTTCCCTCTCAGGCTGCAGTTCCCTCTCAGGGTGCAGTTCTAGGCCTGGTTCCTACACAGTTTTAAAGCCTGACAGTCTCTTGTTTGATACCCACACAGTTTAATACCTGACAGATTTGAACCTGTAATAAAAAGCAATAGACAGAGTAAAATAATACAGTGCAATAATAGAATAGTAGAATAGAATAGATAGTAAAATTATGCAATAGAATGGACAGAGTAAAATAGTGCTACAGTACAACATAATGAATAAAGGAAGATCCGGTCAGTTTGTTGTAGGCCTCAGTGTGCCGTGTATGATTGATTGATTGATTGATTGAACTTTCGACTTTCGTCTGGTTTACATCAGGGTCCCCCATTTTCAATTCATCATAACATATATGACATACACAACATACAGATAGACAGTAATGCTACATCTATACATTTATGACATACCAGATTTACAAATACAGTACTGTTTGTGATACAAAAAGAGTCTAAAAAAAGAGAGTATATACATTTGACGTAGAAACTACATTGGAGGAGGTTGGGTAGGTGGGGGGGGGGAACTGTACATTGGAGGTGGGTGGGGGAAACTGTACAAGCAAAACTGTACATTGGAATATCGATTAAACCTTACTTGGTCCCAACAAGAGGGTCTTGTGTATTATTGGGTTAGGACATTTACTGTACATTGGAAGGGGTTGGGTTTAGACATTTTCAGGGGCCAGTTTCCCGTAGGTGCTCTTTGAAAGTGGGTAGTGATTCACATTCCTTTACAGCTGTGGGTAGGGCGTTCCACATTGATGTGGCATAATTGCGAAAGGTGTTTAGTCCCTTGTTTGAGCCGAATCTGGGTTTGACATGATTTGTGGAGCTCCCTCTGGTGTTGTGATCGTGGTATTCACTGGCCTTTGGGAAGTATTTTGACATGTACATGGGTAATTTAGTCGTGTAGTGTATCTTGTAGACCAGGCCCATTGCAAGTTGCTGTACTCTGTCGTCTACTCTAAGCCATCCTAGGTTGTCAAAGTGGGCAGGGGTGAGGTGGGTTCTATGAGTAAGGTCAAGCAGTAGTCTGACCAGTTTGTATCCCTGCCCTGCATGGAATGTTCCTCCTGAGCAACGGCAGAAGGATCCGCCCCTTGCTGACAAATGAAGCCACCCAACTCCTCGTCCAATCAACAGTCACGTCTCGCCTCCCTCAACTACTGCAATGGGGTTAAGTTAGGGGTTAAGTGTCTTGCTCAAGGACACTTCGACACGCTGCCCGGGAGAAGGGGAATCGAACTGGGAACCTCCAGATTACCAGATGACTGCACTACCTCCCGAGCCACTGATTAGTATTAGTGCTAATCAGATGTATGTACAGAGTTGTAGTATTAAGTATTAATATGTACAGTGATACAGGTATAAAGACACTATGGTAGTAAGTCATACTGGCCAGCAGCGTAACTAGTAAGAGTAGGTAAGAGATATGTACAGATATACATATAGTAACTAGTAGGGGTGTAACGGTACACAAAAACCACGGTTCGGTACGTACCTCGGTTTTGAAGTCACGGTTTGTTACGGGTTTTCGGTACAGTGGGGGAAAGTTTGGCTTTCCATGTTCCACTCAGGGGTGATGTAGTGTGCAGTAACTAATTGTACTTGTAGGGATGTCAACAAATATTCTATATTGAAATTAATAATCGACTTGTAAAGAAAAAAAATAATAATAATTATATTAGATTGTGAAAAAAACAGCCCCCAGTGGGCAGTCGTATTGGTTAAACATACCGTTGTATTCGTTCGGTACACAGCCGTTCGGTACGGTATGGTACACACTGAAACGGTTCGGTACGGATACGTGTACCTTTACACCCCCAGTGTGCATTAGAGAGAGAGAGAGTGTTTTGGTGAATTTCCGAATCAGATATCCCTACATAGTCAATCATAGATAGAATGGTGAACTTTGACATAAAATTATATTTTTTCTATCAATGTTCCAGGCTATTTAACTTCATTAATTATTGGAGGAGAGCTTTAGACTTTAGAGCTTTAGACATTATTTCAGAAGCAATAATAATAATAAATAATTGTTTTCCATCTACAAGTCAAACTCAAGAATCTATGCACATACAGTGTACATCTAAAATGCATGTGGTCAAATACATTTACAGATCCGACCATTAATCTGAGAATTCAAGCCACTCATTCATATTACACACGGTAGTATTTCAAGGCACCTGCTGATGGCGCTCTGGCACCATTGTTAAGAATGACGATTCAGACAAGATTCTGACCATATTATCAAGGTGCTGTGAAAGTGTCCCTCTGATAGGGTTTACGAACCACTGAAGAAGGAACGGAACTCATGACCCCTTGTGAAATCACTGGCAGGAACGGCCTGGAGAGGCCAACCGGTAACCAAAAGGTCGCCGGTTCGATCCCCGGCACCCACATGAGTGTGTATTCCAGCAGTGAGCTGGTGACTGAAGGGTGGCTGGTGTTATATCTACGGTAACCACCATCTGTGAAGGAGAGACTCCTTCATACACCCACGTTCTCTTATAAATGTTAATGTAGATTGTTTGAGCACGTTTGTAGGCTACATCTGGTCTATATTTCACTATTCATGTGTCACAATAATCTAGCGCTACATTCATTTCAAACGTCTTGTTTGTCAGGAGTTAATTGATGCAGGTGCTCTTGATTAGTTGATCAACCAAGCCTTGATTTAAAACCAGGCGTGCTTTTTGCATATACGTGCCAAGGGGTGTTTGTAACTTGCTTTCTATGGACATTAAAGACTATATTAGTGTAGGAATGCTTCTCATTGTGTTTTGAAGCCTTTCAGTGCCCTTGGCCCTGTGGGTGATGCTGTGCTATCTGGAATAATTTTTTTTAGAGAATGTGTGCCTAGGATGGATATGAAGAAAGACCATTTTCCAATGGTAAATGGACTGCATTTTTATATAACAGCTTTTTTCCCAAAGCGCTTTACAACTTATGCCTCACATTCTTCACCCATTCACACACTGACGGCAGAGGCAACCATGCAAGGTGCCAACCTGCTCATCGGGAGCAGTTAGGGGTTAAAGTGTCTCGCTCCTCGACACGCTGCCCGGGAGGAGCCGGAATCGAACCAGGAACCGTCTGATTACCAGACGACCGCTATACATCCTGAGCGGCTGTCGCACCACAATGGCATTCTAATCGTCGTCTTCTAAAACACAACAAAAAATAAAGAGAAAAGCCAAGAGGGAAATAAAACACTCATCACACGTCAAATAATCCTCCCCGCCTTTATTGAAACTAATCTTCAAATGAGACGTTAGCAGTCCCCCATCTCCTCTTATCTACCTTGGCACAGAGTAAATCTAACATTCTGTCTGATATAAAAAGCACGACCACAGTGCTAATCGAGGTGAGACATAACTGATTTAAATAAACAACATAATTAAATGAGCTGAATAACCAGCTTAACTGTGACATAAATGGGAAGGAGCGAAAATGGTACATGACCTGAGAGGAGACATCACATCACATTACATTATCCGTTAACACATTAGATGACACATGTAATGATTAAGTGCACATACTGTACATGGGAACTAATGAGGAACTATTGTAAACAAAGCATAGAAAGGGATATTATTCAACTCATATTTAACTTTTAGAATTAGGTAAGAAGGTAAAAGAAAATTGGGATTTGATATTTGTAGTGGTTCTGGATGGATTTTCCAGCACGGTTATCAGGTGTGAGACTTGACTGATAGTTAAAACCCTTTTATACCTACCACTGTATAAATGTGTAACGGAGGTACCGCAGTATATCCACAGTCACGAGGTACAAGTTGTGAAGTGGCTGTGGACGTTAAGCGGTACTGCAAGTAAACTCACTCCCCAGAGGCATCCAGACCCGGAAGCATGAAGTGAATTCACTTCTTGCTTAGTGGTCTGTGATGCCGCCCGCGACGCGGGCGTCCGGGGTTCAACTCCCACTCAGGGCGATCCCTTAACAGGGGTCGAATCGACTAAAACACAACGCAGACAAGATCACACCGGCTACACGTGGTGCCGTGACCCGGATGCCCTGGGTGGAGTGAGTTTAGAGGGGTGAGTGTAACGGAGGTACCGCAGTATATCCACAGTCACGAGGTACAAGTCGTGAAGTGGCTGTGGACGTTAAGCGGTACTGCAAGTAAACTCACTCCCCAGAGGCATCCAGACCCGGAAGCAAGAAGTGAATTCACTTCTTGCTTAGTGGTCTGTGATGCCGCCCGCGACGCGGGCGTCCGGGGTTCAACTCCCACTCAGGGCGATCCCTTAACAGAGGTCGAATCGACTAAAACACAACGCAGACAAGATCACACTGGCTACACGTGGTGCCGTGACCCGGATGCCCTGGGTGGAGTGAGTTTAGAGGGGTGAGTGTAACGGAGGTACCGCAGTATATCCACAGTCACGAGGTACAAGTCGTGAAGTGGCTGTGGACGTTAAGCGGTACTGCAAGTAAACTCACTCCCCAGAGGCATCCAGACCCGGAAGCAAGAAGTGAATTCACTTCTTGCTTAGTGGTCTGTGATGCCGCCCGCGATGCGGGCGTCCGGGGTTCAACTCCCACTCAGGGCGATCCCTTAACAGGGGTCGAATCGACTAAAACACAACGCAGACAAGATCACACCGGCTACAAATGCATCTGTCCTGACACATTCGGTGTAAAATGGAACGTTAGTTCCTCATTAGTGCCTATATTATGCACTTAATTATCAGCCGGGTCGGACTGGTTAAATCATTCAGGCCTGGAAATATTGCACAAAATATTATTAATATTACGTTTTTAGATTGTTTAAAAACAGACCTCGGTGTTATCATTGGAACTCATTCTGAGACCTCAAGAGTGCAATGCCGGCTGAATCCTGCTAGGTGGCAGTATCGCCTACCCTTTGAAACCTTATTTCATACTGTGTGTTACATTTTATATGGTCCGGGTGGAGAATTTGGACCCGGGCAAGTGAAACGCTTCATTCGAGCAACTTGGAACGCGTCCAGCACACTTGATGCATATTTTGTGCCATTTCATGTCAGGGACCCGATGGACATCAATACTGGAAATCGCGATCAGACAATTGGAATATTCATTTTGGAATAACAACTCCTAGCAAAGGTAAGGACTATATGACGTCAACCCTACTTTGATACAATGATTTCAATGATCGCAACGAGTATTCAAAACGTATGCTGTTGCTGACGATCAGAGCATCGCAAAACGACCCCCCCCATTGATGCCTTTATGATGAAACAATACCTATTATCAGGGCTTGACGTTAACTTTTTGGCTCACTAGCCACTGTGGCTAGTGGTTTTCCAAAGTCACTAGCCACTCAGCATTTTCACTAGCCAAAAATCCAGCACTCACGCCCCCACCCAAAAAGTTATAAATATAGGTAATTTCTTCTTCACTAACCCCTGCTGGGGACAGTATCATTGTAATCATACTGCTACACGCCAACTGTACATGTGCTTCTGACTGTTGACTCCATTGTTTACTACTGCCTGCGACCAGTGACTCAGCCGCAAAAGGAGCTCCAGTTAGGGCAACGGCTGACTGGGACAAGATGGAGGGTGTAGATGTGGAAGAGTTGTGTTGAACCTAGCAATTACATTGTTGCTCCAAACGCCGTGAACATTATCATTGACACACCTATGCCTTGGCTGTGTTAAACCTAGCAAATATATTATTGCTCCAAACGCCGTGAACACTATCAGACACACCTATGCAGGGCTTGACGTTAACTTTTTGGCTCACTAGCCACTGTGGCTAGTGGTTTTCCAAAGTCACTAGCCACCAGTGTTGGGACTAACGCGTTACAAAGTAACGCGTTACAGAAACGAAGTTACTTTTTGCCGCAACTAGTACTCTAACGCATTACTTTTGAAATTCAGTAACGCTACTTACGTTACTGAATGGTTCGTCACTGCGTTATTTGCGTTATATACGGCGTAGATTGATAGCGAGCGGTAGTGATTATTATTATTATTATTATCCTCATCCCCACCCGCGTAGAATGATACGAGGCGAGTCTGGCCACTGGCCAATCAGAAGTGCGCAAGAAATGCGGCTACGGAAAGAAATAGACCCTCTCTATTGTAAACAAAACAAACGCTCGCTATGAATCTACATAAAAAGAACGCAGTAACAAACTAACAAACCATTTAGCAACTACTTGGAGAGATAATTAATATACAACATGGAAACGAGATAAAGAACATGTTTGAGGCGCTGCTGGAGTCAACTGGACTAACGTAACGTTACTACATCTCAACCACCGCAGACTTTGGTGAGTCAGTGCAATGTGTTCACTGAAACTCAAGTTGATCAACGGATTTTGACTGTACGAAATCTGCCAGGGAATCTCATAATACTAATCAAACAATATAAATATAGTCCTTTCATGCACAATTGATATCCTAACTATTCTAACGTTGCAATGCTTTGATTGATATCTTAAACAACGTTGCAACTTGCAAGATGGTGAATGAATGAATGAATGAATGAAAACTTTATTTAACAGATTGCAGAATGGGTACAATACAGTACGGCTCAATACATACAATTGTTAAGGGGATGCAGACCTGAGAAAGACGTTTGTCTTGTTTCCATCAGGGTCCCCCATTTTCAATTCATATAGACATTTATGACATACACAACATACATGACATTTATGGCATAGGGACATATAGGTATTTAGTACTGATACATTTGTGACATAAACGGTATTCAAATATACAGTACTGTTACCCCTAGCTTTGGGTAGGGCGTTCCACATTGTTGTGGCATAATTGCGAAACGTGTTTAGTCCCTTGTTTGAGCCGAATCTGGGTTTTACATGATTTGTTGAGCTTCCTCTGGTGTAGTGGTTGTGGTATTCACTGACCTTTGGGAAGTATTTTGACATGTACATGGGTACCCCGGTCGTATAGTGTATCTTGTAGACCAGGCCCATTGCAAGTTGCTGTACTCTGTCGTCTACTCTAAGCCATCCTAGGTTGTCAAAGTGGGCAGGGGTGAGGTGGGTTCTGGGGTTCAGGTCAAGTAGTAGTCTGACCAGTTTGTTTTGTGATGTTTGTAATTTTGTTTTAAGCGCCTTTGAGGTGCTTTGGTACCATGAGGTGCAAGCATAGTCGTAGTACCCTTGAATTATAATGGTTATAATGAAACGCTCCGGCGACATCAAGGCTGTTCCTTCAACCGGCGCACTTCTTATTATATGACTCGGGACAACATTTGTTTGTGTCAGATTTGTGTTTGTATCTAGACCACATTGCTTAGCAGAGTTCGGTGATGTGAATGGAAACTGTCAAGTTGATCAACCGATTTTGAGTACTATAGGGCATGGGACTCGGGAGCAATCTTTTTTTTTTATCTTTTTTTTAAATAACTAAATAGTTACTTTTCACAGTAACTCATTACTTTTGGGTGTAAGTAACTAGTACAGTAACGAAGTTACTTTGAAATGAAGTAACTAGTAAAGTAACTGAGTTACTATTTTTCAGTAACTAGCACAACACTGCTAGCCACTCAGCATTTTCACTAGCCCTGGGCAGGTGGGCAGGTGTCAACGTCAAGCCCTGCCTATTATATACCTTTGATTTGGAAATAGTATCGTGTCCAGGCGAGCAACGCGAAGGACTTTCGCAAAATGCACATAGCGCTCCATAACTCAGCTTCCAGGAATTAGCCCGGATCACTCTGAAACTATACAATATTCACCACGGGATAACACGCAAACATATACATGAAAAAATACTGTCTGTCAAATGAGCCGGACTATTCTCTCCATAGCTATAATATTATAGAATATACAATAGATCAGCAAAAATCGTGAAATGTCGTGAAAATAGGCAATGGAAAGCTGGCGCTAGAGAGCAGAGATGGGCGCTGGCTATGGCGTTGAATGAGTTAAGCTGGTGGAAGAAACGTTTTTATTTGTAGGCGACATGATTATCATCGTGTTACCCCTCAAGTAAAGCGCTATTCAATTATCTATCCCTTTATTATTCCAAGAAAAAGAGACTTATTTATGCCAGGGCGCTCAACACTTGATTGTTACAATCACAGGCCTCCCTCTCACCTACTACTTCCACGCCCCCTTATATGGGCATCTTCCTGTCACAGTTTCCACACGCTGTCAGCCAAGTCCTATCTGCACACCTGAGACTCGTCAGGTCATCACCGGCGCTGATATGAGCCCTGCGGTTCCTGCCACTCACCGTCCGAGTGTTGCTATACCTACCTAGGTACGAGGACGTAACCTTTATTGCTGCTCTGTCTGTTTTCCTGCCTTGCTCTAATCTCCCTGTGCCCAGGACCAGCTGCCGCCGGCCTACGCTGTCTGGCGAGACACCACCCGCCTGGACGCTCCTGCGGACGCTCGCGCTCGCACCTTTGTACATTCCTGTATTCACTGTAACCTGTCTGCATGGTACCTATCGGATTAAACAAACCTAAACCGCTCCATTCTCCTCTCCCTGTGTTCTGCCGTTGGGCTCAGTTAAACGCTACCCTAACATTGATAAACTGTCGTTCGACATGAATTAAAGTGTCGCTTATTCATCGTTTATATATGCTTCGGTGAAGGTTTCTGTCGTCTCGATGGTAACAAAGCGAGGCACGCGCTCGACTGCTTTTTGTTCATCTCATCTGCTCTGTCTCGTCCCAAGGAAACTATGAAAAAGAAGGAAAGGTCATCGTGTCACTGTGTAGCACGTCGTGAAGTGTGGAACCTTTCAGTTGAATGGGATCAACCGTCTCCTCGTTTATAACCCGTCATTTAAACTGGCAATTTGTTGCATTGCTAACTAACTAACGTTTGATGTATATTTCCTCAGATAGCTTGTATATTTTATAGAAGTATAGACTTCAATAGAACTGGCACCATGCAAAGCATTAGAACGCTGGTAATTATTCTGACGTGATGATCATTCCTTCTCCTTGTCCTTGTCTCGTCCATGTATACAAATGTAGTAAGGCAGATGACTAGCCAACCTAGGTTCATACCAATAGTTTAGGGAGCTCTGATTTATACAGTTTAAAAGAGGAGGTTCTCTTCTAGGACTCCGGACAAGAGTGTGCAACCAATAACAGCAACCAGGAATTCCATGACATGCCAAGAGTCTCAAGTACCTACATTTCTTTTTAGTATCATATGTAATTAAAACCCATTTAAAACAACCCAAAACACCATAAAATGAGACAGTGGATTCACGGGATCGACCAAACATTAAGAGTACAGCAGAAATCAAACGACAAGATAATAAGGAGTCCCTATGTATTGGACCAACATCCAACTGCTCTGCTGTTGCCATGTGGTGAGGGCTTATATATACAGGGGCAGGTCATCAGCACACCTCTGACAGATAAAACACAATTAGCAGGGGGGAAATCAAGGGACTGTCCACAATTTACAAAACAAATCTAAAAACGTGCAAAATAAAAATCACACTAAAATCTAAATTAAATTAAAAACACCAGACCGTAAAAGGCATCAGGTTCACCTTGTTACGCACAGCTAAAACCAAAGTATATCCATGGCAAGGTTGACTTGCCATCCAATCACACACAACCACACATCAGAATTCTGGAGGTGTGTGACATTTCTTTTGAGTGACTGTTATCAAAAGTGTCACGCCCCCTCGCATAAATCACCTTAAATCTACAGGGAGAAGCAAGCGGCCAGCACATTTACATTTACTTTTAGTAATTTAGCTGACGCTTTTATCCAAAACGACTTACAAGTTCTGTACAATAAGTCAGCAGGAAGGGTACAACTCTGGCAGCTAAGGGTAAGTAAGATTGTTTCGTCAAACAGTGTTGAACTTGAGTGCTACAGTCTTGAGTGCATTTAGCATAGTAGTATAGACTAGCATAGTAGGTAGTAATATAGCCTACGGTAGATTACTTAGTAGCAAAGTGCATATAACTAGTAAAGGACAGTACAAAGGTTAGTAGTTTCAGATATTAATTGAAGAAGTGTGTTTTTAATCGATGGCGGAACATTAAGTCAACTGCCTGAAACACTCATGCATGACCTCAGTCCATACACTTTTCAACTACACTTGGACTCTGGCTCAAAGACAAGACTTGGACTCTAGCTCAAAGACAAGACTTGGACTCTAGCTCAAAGACAAGACTTGGACTCTGGCTCAAAGACAAGACTTGGACTCTGGCTCAAAGACAAGACTTGGACTCTGGCTCAAAGACAAGACTTGGACTCTGGCTCAAAGACAAGACTTGGACTCTGGCTCAAAGACAAGACTGGACTCTAGCTCAAAGACAAGACTTGGACTCTAGCTCAAAGACAATACTTGGACTCTGGCTCAAAGACAAGACTTGGACTCTGGCTCAAAGACAAGACTTGGACTCTGGCTCAAAGACAAGACTTGGACTCTGGCTCAAAGACAAGACTGGACTCTGGCTCAAAGACAAGACTTGGACTCTGGCTC
Organism: Notolepis coatsorum; assembly: GCF_963971535.1. Lineage (NCBI taxonomy): Eukaryota > Metazoa > Chordata > Actinopteri > Aulopiformes > Paralepididae > Notolepis > Notolepis coatsorum. The sequence goes on along the minus strand of NC_140172.1, from coordinate 153,365,384 downwards.
AAAGACAAGACTGGACTCTGGCTCAAAGACAAGACTTGATTCTGACTCTAGTTCAAATACTTGAGACTTGATTTGGACTCTACACTCTAGTTAAAATACTTCAGACTTGATTATTTGGATTCTAGGTCAAAGACTTCAGACTTAATTTGGACTCTAGTTCAAAGACTAGATTCAGACTCTAGTTCAAAGGCCAGACTACACTCAGACTGTAGCTCAAAGACCAGACTACACTCAGACTGTAGCTCAAAGACCAGACTACACTCAGACTGTAGCTCAAAGACCAGACTACACTCAGGCTGTAGCTCAAAGACCAGACTACACTCAGACTGTAGCTCAGAGACCAGACTACACTCAGACTGTAGCTCAAAGACCAGACTACACTCAGACTGTAGCTCAAAGACCAGACTACAGTCAGACTGTAGCCCAAAGACCAGACTACAGTCAGACTGTAGCTCAAAGACCAGACTACAGTCAGACTATAGCTCAAAGTGTTATGGTTTGACACCGACCCCAAACGCAAACGGCACAGAGAGAGTAGTTTCAGAGTTAGCCAAAATCTAGGGCTTGTTTATTTACAGAGTAAACAGAGAGAACTTGGTGGAGAACAGTACAAACTGAGAAACAAGAATGTCAGGAATGCTTGCTGCTCTGCAGCCTCTCCCGGGGGGTATGTTTGAAGAATCTGTCCGTGACGTCAGAGCCGCTCTGCAGAATTCCTCCCAGCTTGTACTCCGGGGTGGTAGCGGACAGGGAGAGAGAGAGAGCGGGTTAGCTCAGTGCACAATGGAAACTGACAGGTGACAGGTGAAGTGACTTGTCCAACAGACTAATCCAAGTGACAGAAATCTTCGGTGTGAAACACCAGTGAGCAATGTCCAAAACAATATATCCAAGTGACAGAATCTTCGGTGTGAGACACACAGTGAGCAATGTCCAAACAATAATAAATCCAAGGTGAATATCCAAAACAGGCAAAAGGGGTGAGAGACAGTCAGAACGAAAAACAGGATCTCTTCAGTGCTTTTACACACGAAAAATGATTGAGTCCAAAGACTGTCTTGCAAAAACTCACCAGAGCGCTGTGCGTGAAGCGAGCGGATCAAACAGGGAAAGCGCCTCGTAACGGGGAAGCGGGTTCTCCAGACGGAATACTCCTCGAGAGTCCTGGGAGGCAAAGCACAAAGAAAGCAGCGACGGAAGGAATCGGCAAATGCAGAGAATATTTCAGAACGATCCAACATCAATAAATGGGGAATCAGGGTATATATAGCAAAGGGGTGCTTAATGACAAGCTGTGACAGCTGCGGGATGAGATTGACCATTGCTCCAGAAGCGTGTGGTTGGGGGAGCACCAATCAAACGGCATCTACGGGAAGAAGCGTGTGGAGAGGAGAATGCAATTAATTAACCGAAAATGCCTTAAAGGAACAGAGCGAGTGGGTGAGCAGCGGACCAATCATCACAGTACTTTAAGAAGCCCGTGGTGGGGAAAGAACCAAACCTCACAGTACTCCCCCCTCCACGGGAGCCACCCGGCGACCCACTCGGCCCCGGCCTGCCCGGACGGGACCAAAGGAAGCCGGCGATCAGGGGCACTGGAGAAGGGGACCAAGACAGAGGCCCGGAGAGGGGGACCGGAGACGTGGACAGAGGACCGGCGAGGGAGGCCGGAGACGGGGACTGGGACCCGACAGCGGAGGCCGGGCACGGGGACTGGGGCCCGACAGCGGAGGCCGGGCCCGGGGACTGGGGCACGTTAGCGGAGGCCGGGCACAGGGACAGAGAACCGGCAAGGGAGGCCGGAGACGGGGACTGGGGCCCGACAGCGGAGGCCGGGCACGGGGACAGAGGACCGGCGAGGGAGGCCGGAGACGGGGACTGGGACCCGGTGAGGGGGCTTGACGGCACCTGAAGACACTGGGCACGACAGGAGGAGCTCCACCCCTTGATGGTACCGGAGGACCAGGCGATGTGGGGCTCGTGCAGCGCGAGCCAGGGCCTGCCCAGGACCACAGGGACAAGAGGAGAGCTGATGACGAAAAACTGGAGCCTCTCAACGTGGTTACCAGCAACGGTGAGAAGGACTGGACAGGTGCGTTGAGTGACGTCAGCCAGGCGGCGATGATCCAGCGCGAAGACCTCCAAGGGCCTCTCGAGGTCCTCAAGTGGAATGTTGGCCCGGGTGGCAAACCCAACGTCCATGAAACTCCCATCAGCACCAGAGTCCATGAGTGCACCCACCGTCGCCCGCTGGTCTGCCCAGGCTAGGGTGACGTCCGCCAGACGGTTGGGTGGTGCACAGGTGGGGGAACAGGAAAGACGGCTCACCAGGATCTCCCGGGGTCCCGGCGAGCCTGGTCCTCTTGGTCGGGCACGGCAATTGGAGACACGGTGTCCATCCCGGCCACAGTAGAGGCAACGGCCGGAGAAGAGCCTGGACTCCCGTTCGGCCGGGCTAAGGCGGTTGCGTCCCAGCTGCATGGGTTCCTCCTCGGTCACGGCTCGGGAGGGAACAAACCCACCAGTCACGGAGGGGGCAGGACGGTCAGCACTGTAGAGGCGGCCGCCGGGAAAGGGAGCCCCTGAGCGGAGGTCGATGGCACAGTCGTAAGGCTGGCGAGGCGGAAAGACCTGAGCCCTGGACTCACTGAAAACCTCCTCGAGGTCGTGGTACTCGGGGGGTACGTCTGGGGTACTGAAAACCTCCTCGAGGTCGTGGTCCTCGGGGGGTACGTCTGGGGTACTGAAAACCTCCTCGAGGTCGTGGTCCTCGGGGGGTACGTCTGGGGGTCCCCGTCGGGTTCTCTCACGTCTTCTCTCCTGGAGGCGTCCGTCGATGCGAATGGCGAGGCTGAACAGGTCCTCGAGGGACTCAGGTTCCTCACGGGTCGCGAGCTGGTCCCTGACTGCGTCGTTGAGCCCCCTCATGAAGGTAAGACGAAGTGCTTGGTCGTTCCAACCGCTCTCCGTAGCCGCCAGTCTGAACTCCAGCACGTAGTCGGTAACCCCGCTGCTGCCCTGCCGGAAGGTACCCAACCGGGCTCCAGGGTCCAGACCACGGGCTGGATGGTGGAACACCCTGCGGAGCTCAGCCACGAAGTCTGGGTAGGAGAAACAGAAGTCTGCCTCCATTGCCCAGGAGGAAGTGACCCACTGGGCTGCCCGGCCTGAGAGCAAGTTAGTCATATAGGCCACTTGGGCTCCTCTTGAAGTGAAACGACTGGGTTGATGACGAAAAACCAACTCACATTGCATGATGAATGTGGCACAATCCTCGAAGTCGCCGTCGAACAGCCGTGGTTCGGAGAGACGGGGCTCCCGAGGTGCGGGATCGGGAAGCGCGGGGCCTGCCAGGGCTGCGGGTGATGCTCCGGCCGAGGCTCCTGAAGGAAGTAGGGTTGCAAGCAAGGTGTTAATGGTTTCACTCAGTGCTTGTAAGTGGAGGAGAAGACTAGACTGCTGGCTAGCCAGAGCCCCCAGGGACCCCTGAATAAGCAGGACCTGCTCTCGGAGTTCCTGTACAGCAGCCGCAGCCGCATCTAGCTGTAGGCTGTGTTCCTTGGTTGTCTCTAGCTGGACTGCCAATGCTGTGCTGACTCTCTCTGTGTCGGCTGGGGTCGTCATGGTTGGATCGTAATGTTATGGTTTGACACCGACCCCAAACGCAAACGGCACAGAGAGAGTAGTTTCAGAGTTTATTTATTGTTTATTTACAGAGTAAACAGAGAGAACTTGGTGGAGAACAGTACAAACTGAGAAACAAGAATGTCAGGAATGCTTGCTGCTCTGCAGCCTCTCCCGGGGGGTATGTTTGAGGAATGTGTCCGTGACGTCAGAGCCGCTCTGCAGAATTCCTCCCAGCTTGTACTCCGGGGTGGTAGCGGACAGGGAGTGAGAGAGAGCGGGTTAGCTCAGTGCACAATGGAAACTGACAGGTGACAGGTGAAGTGACTTGTCCAACAGACTAATCCAAGTGACAGAAATCTTCGGTGTGAAACACCAGTGAGCAATGTCCAAAACAATATATCCAAGTGACAGAATCTTCGGTGTGAGACACACAGTGAGCAATGTCCAAACAATAATAAATCCAAGGTGAATATCCAAAACAGGCAAAAGGGGTGAGAGACAGTCAGAACGAAAAACAGGATCTCTTCAGTGCTTTTACACACACAAAAAATGATTGAGTCCAAAGACTGTCTTGCAAAAACTCACCAGAGCGCTGTGCGTGAAGCGAGCGGATCAAACAGGGAAAGCGCCTCGTAACGGGGAAGCGGGTTCTCCAGACGGAATACTCCTCGAGAGTCCTGGGAGGCAAAGCACAAAGAAAGCAGCGACGGAAGGAATCGGCAAATGCAGAGAATATTTCAGAACGATCCAACATCAATACATGGGGAATCAGGGTATATATAGCAAAGGGGTGCTTAATGACAAGCTGTGACAGCTGCGGGATGAGATTGACCATTGCTCCAGAAGCGTGTGGTTGGGGGAGCACCAATCAAACGGCATCTACGGGAAGAAGCGTGTGGAGAGGAGAATGCAATTAATTAACCGAAAATGCCTTAAAGGAACAGAGCGAGTGGGTGAGCAGCGGACCAATCATCACAGTACTTTAAGAAGCCTGTGGTGGGGAAAGAACCAAACCTCACACAAAGACCAGACTACACTCCAGATTTGCACAGAACGACTTGAGCATCTCTGTTTGCAGTGTTCACAACGTCCTCCCTCTCAGTCTGGAAACCGAAACCCTCCTCTTTTCTCATGTCCCTGCATCCTGGCACTTCACAGCAGAATGCCATGTTTTTTCCCCACTTCCCTAATGAGAAATTATGCTAAATTACAAGCTGTTTAATCGAGTATGTCTGCTAGCAAGCTGTTAGCTACCAGTACGGTGGTCACTTGGTGTTGAGCTTGGACACGTCTGTTGTTGGATACGATTTAGTCCAGAATTGAATTGGTACAGTATAGTGCAGGTGGCGGAGATAACAGTGGAGGATCAGAATAGTCACTCTTGCTCTCTCATTCTCTCTAACTCTAGTCAATTAAATTAATGAAATTAAATTATTCCCAATTTTTCTAAGGATCCACAGGAACCCCCTGAAGGACCCCTGGGGTCTCCCCAAACCCCCCTGCTGAGAAGCATGTAGGGACGGCCTTCAGGGGCCTCTTACACTTCATTACCACTCAGGCATGTGCAGTCATTTCACATAATATCTCTGGATAGAATGAGCCTGTTCAGTGTTCACTCTATTCATTCCCTGTTCTATTTTTGGGAGCAGCAATAATCTATCGCTATGCAATCTTTAGAGAGTCTTCCTCTATCTATAGATACACTAGCGACATTGTTAACGCTTTTATTTATATCTATACATTGTGTGAGGTAGTTTTAGTAATAAGTAAATACTTTCACGGTTATTCAAATAGTGTTTTTCACAACAACGTTAGATAGGTTTGTGTATAATAAAACGTATTGTATTATGTAAACGTGCATATAGATTTTATGGATTGTGCATTCAACACCCTACCATATGTTGACATCAGCTATATACACCCTACCATCTGTTGACATCAGCTATATACACCCTACCATCTGTTGACATCAGCTATATACACCCTACCATCTGTTGACATCAGCTATATACACCCTACCATCTGTTGACATCAGCTATATACACCCTACCATCTGTTGACATCAGCTATATACACCCTACCATCTGTTGACATCAGCTATATACACCCTACCATCTGTTGACATCAGCTATATACACCCTACCATCTGTTGACATCAGCTATATACACCCTACCATCTGTTGACATCAGCTATATACACCCTACCATCTGTTGACATCAGCTATATACACCCTACCATCTGTTGACATCAGCTATATACACCCTACCATCTGTTGACATCAGCTATATACACCCTACCATCTGTTGACATCAGCTATATACCACGACAAGAGATATATAATGTTAATGACCTGAAATTATTCCATTTTTGGGGGGGTGGGGGAACCCCCCATATATCGGTATCGGAAATTAAGAGTTGGACAATATCGGTATATCGGATATCGGTAAAAAAGCCAATATCGAACATCCCTAGTTTATGTTCACCATCATTATTGATTTCACTGGGCAGTGATGTATTCAAATAAAATACTTGTCATTGACCGATCTGAAAAGTAGTTGTGGTCCTTGACCTGCTGTTTGCCTGTGTGCAATGTTTCATCCAAATCGGATCAGAACTGTAGATGTTATGGCTGGTGCAGACAGGATAGACGGACACAGGACCACAGGAGTGGCTGCAATACGCCCTCCAGCCCTTGACGCTGTGCGGGTGTAAAGATACAGGAGTAGTGTTATAACCATCATATTACTGTCCGGCAGCGTGGCCACATGAGTAGAGCTCTTGCCTAGGGCCCCAAATGTGCTAGGTCCGGCCCTGACTACAGGGTTTCCTGTGTGCTTATTTGCTAACAGGGGATTAATAACCTGCATGCGTGGAAGAGATATTGGCAATATTTAATTTAACTTTGACCCAGCCGGGGTTAAAATGCCGCCGCAGACCCAATATGGAATTAATCACGATAAATGTCCACGGGGGACGTGCTCGCGCCTTTCATCTACACCGTAGACCGTATGTACGCTCATTCTTGCACTGCGGAGAAAGGTCAGGGGGGATTAGTGGATCTCCTGCTACGATGTAGTCTATGGCTACGTTTCATTAGTGGGTTAATGTGCCCTCGTTGACCTCTCCTCTGCCCTCCCCTCGGGCCGTCTGGAGAACCGCTCCACCACTATAGAAAAAGCCCAGTGACTTTTGTGAGACAGAACGGGCTGAAAGCATCACCGAGCTTGAACCCTCACACCCGTGGTGCCATGTATTTCACTCGAATGCATCCACTGAGAGCAGATGCGATTACGGGCTGGCTGATCAAAATCGCTATTTGTTTTGGAGGGTAGTGATTCAGTTTCTAATTGCAGTCTCCCGTAGGTGCTCTTTGAGGGCGGTTTTGAAGGAGGGTAGTGATTCACATTCCTTTACTGCTGTGGGTAGGGCGTTCCACATTGTTGTGGCATAATTGCGAAACGTGTTTAGTCCCTTGTTTGAGCCGAATCTGGGTTGAACATGATTTGTGGAGCTCCCTCTGGTGTTGTGGGCGTGGTATTCACTGACCTTTGGGTATTTCGATATGTACATGGGTACCTTAGTGGTGTAGTGTATCTTGTAGACCAGGCCCATTTAATAAAGTGTTCAATCAATCCACACAGTACATACAGTAACAAGGAAAGATGAAATTACCTACCTGGGTTCCATCCTAGAGGCTAATCTTTCCTGTGACAAAATGGCATCCAATGTAATAAAAAAAGTCAACCAACGGACTCAATTCTTGTACCGGATCTCCTCACTGGTAAACAAGAATACCCTGAAGACTCTGGCAGGAGCACTCATTCAAGGGTACTACGACAATGCTTGCACCTCATGGTACCAAAGCACCTCAAAGGCGCTAAAAACTAAATTACAAACATCTCAAAACAAACTGGTCAGACTACTGCTTGACCTTACTCCTAGAACCCACCTCACCCCTGCCCACTTTGACAACCTAGGATGGCTTAGAGTAGACGACAGAGTACAGCAACTTGCCTGGTCCTGGTCTACAAGATACACTACACGACCAAGGTACCCATGTACATGTCAAAATACTTCCCAAAGGTCAGTGAATACCACGATCACAACACCAGAGGGAGCTCCACAAATCATGTTAAACCCAGATTCGGCTCAAACAAGGGACTAAACACGTTTCGCAATTATGCCACATCAATGTGGAACGCCCTACCCAAAGCGGTAAAGGAATGTGAATCACTACCCACTTTCAAAACCACTCTAAAAGAACACCTACGGGAGACTGCAATTCGAAACTGGCCCCTGTAAATGTCCTAACACAACCCCCTCCAATGTACAGTAAATGACCAAGTATGGTTTTGTCAATATTCCAATGTACAGTTTTGTTTGTACAGTTGTACAGTGTACCGGTGCTCTGGTCTGCATCCCCTTAACAATTGTGTGTATTGAGCTGTACTGTATTGTAACCATTCTGCAATCTGTTAATAAAGTTTTCAATCAATCAATTCAATCAAGCCACACAGTACATACAGTAACAACAGCTACCAGTAGGTGGCAATGAGATCCTGTCGCACCACCTCATTGCATATCGCGCTACGCGTGTCTGGCGTCGCTCTCTGCTGAGGGGAGGTGCTTCCGTTTGAAATATAGCTCCTTACTTATTTCACTCGTTTCTGCTAAATGTAACTCATCTTTAACGTTCGTTTTATTACATGGTTTTATGACATTTGTGCTCATTTGACCACTAGTTCTAGTTTTATAGGTAGGTTAAATGTCGCAATGATTGCTGCGGCCATTCCATGCAGATTCCATTATCTCTGTTCTCTGAGTTATTATTATTATTCTGGTGAAAAAAACGAATGAATTGTTTAATTTAGTACATGTAGGTATGAGTTATTATGGTGAAGAAACTAATGAAGTGTTTAATTTAGTACATGTAGGTATGAGTTATTCTGGTGAGAAAACTAATGAAGTGTTTAATTTTGTACATGTAGGTATGAGTTATTATGGTGAAGAAACTAATGCATTGTTTAATTTAGTACATGTAGGTATGAGTTATTATGGTGAAGAAACTAATGCATTGTTTAATTTAGTACATGTAGGTATGAGTTATTATGGTGAAGAAACTAATGCATTGTTTAATTTAGTACATGTAGGTATGAGTTATTATGGTGAAGAAACTAATGCATTGTTTAATTTTGTACATGTAGGTATGCAAGATGTGCAGCGACCAGAAGACTCCAGCGGTGTTGTTTTATGTGTCTTCTGCAGGTATGTGCCTCCATGCATATTGTATGTTTATCAATGTAAATTAATTTACCTGCTAACTCTATGCACTGTGGCATTTCCTGCTCTGTTGAGCATGTGGCGCTAGTTTACCATTTCTGTTTTAAGTAATGTTTTGATTTTATTTTGGTTTAGTGTACAGTAAGAGTTTAATAACGCTCCCAGGCAGCCATACACATGTCTAGACGCGTGCTTACGAAACCAAGCCGCATTTCTCGGAGACGCTCTCTGATTGGCACTGACTGACGCTCTCTGATTGCCCACTGACACGTTTGCCCAATCCGTGACGAGCTGTGTCTTTGCCCATTTCCACGCCAAACAGCCTGCAAACTACCTGGCGTTCTATCGCCATGCTCTTAAGACAAACTCTAACCTTAACCAACTTCGAAAGAGTGTCTAAGCTTAACCGTCGAAAGAACTTGCCGTCACGCTCTAAGACAAACTCTAACCTTAACCAACTTCGAAGAGTGCCTAAGCTTAACCAGTGTAGAAACAGGCGTCGGCCAATCAGAGAGCGTCTCCGAGAAATGCGGCTTGGTTTCGTAATCACGCTGTCTAGACTGTAGCTTATGTACTGTGTTGTAGCACACAAGCGGTTTCACGGCGCGTCATCAAACCGGAAGTCGACCATTTTGGAGATACTGAATGTTTACAACGCAACCAAACTCGCAACTGTTCTGATTGATTGATTGATTGAAAAGTTTATTAACAGATTGCAGAATGGGTACAGTACAGTACAGCTCAATACATACAATTGTTAAGGGGATGCAGACCAGAGAAATACTTTCGTCTTGTTTACATCAGGGTCCCCCATTTTCAATTCATCATAACATATATGACACACACGACATACAGATAGACAGTACTGCTACATCTATACATTTATGACATACCAGATATGCAAATACAGTACTGTTTGTGATACAAAAAGTGTCCAGAAAAAGAGTGTATATACATTTGACGTAGAAACTGTACATTGGAGGAGGTTGGGTAGGTGGGGTGGGTGGGGGGCTGTACATTGTCTGGTCATTGTTGCTCAAAAGGGTCAATTATTGTTGTGTTTTTGGCTGTACTAATCGGTCGGACTGGGAAAAGCATTTAGAGTACTTCAGATTGCCAAAAGCTATTACAAATCAGGGAGAATAGTGCAAAGAATTGTCTGAGGAAAGGAGGCAAACACCCCCTCTCCTCTCCTCTCCCACCTGAACGAACTACCAAAGTACCGATCAGCATTTTGATCCAAACATTTGTACTAGTAGACTATTTGAAAAAAAAAAATCGAATGTAAAGATCAGTTGATCTAGTAACGTTATTGAATCACCTACCTTGGCTTTCACAATACACAATTCACAATACACATGTCCCCTACCACCCACCCACCCACTCCCTCCTAATGTACAGTTTCCTCACCCTCGTATGTATATATTTTCTGTTAAGATCTCTGTTTAACTACTGTATATTTGCATATCTTGTATGTCACAAATGTACCAGTACTGTATACCTGTATGTCAGAAATGTCATGATATATATCTGTATGTTGCGTCATTTATGTCATTTTAATCATGGGCCGAATAGTGAACTACCTCGTTTTTTCACCATCTATGTTCTTCCTGTGCTCCAGGACAGTTCAGTCAGTATGTTCTTCCTGTGCTCCAGGACAGTTCATTCAGTATGTTCTTCCTGTGCCCCAGGACAGTTCAGTCAATATGTTCTTCCTGTGCTCCAGTACAGTTCATTCAGTATGTTCTTCCTGTGCCCCACGACAGTTCAGTCAGTATGTTCTTCCTGTGCTCCAGGACAGTTCATTCAGTATGTTCTTCCTGTGCCCCACGAGAGTTCAGTCAGTATGTTCTTCCTGTGCCCCAGGACAGTTCAGTCAGTATGTCAGTACATACTGAGGAAGAACATACTGACTGAACTGTCCTGAGACACAGGAAGAACATACTGACTGAACTGTCCTGAGACACAGGAAGAACATACTGACTGAACTGTCCTGGGGCACAGGAAGAACATACTGACTAAACTGTCCTGGGGCACAGGAAGAACATACTGACTGAACTGTCCTCAGGAAGAACATACTGACTGAACTGTCCTGGAGCACAGGAAGAACATACTGACTGAACTGTCCTGGGGCACAGGAAGAACATACTGACTGAACTGTCCTGGGGCACAGGAAAAACATACTGACTGAACTGTCCTGAGACACAGGAAGAACATACTGACTGAACTGTCCTGGGGCACAGGAAGAACATACTGACTGAACTGTCCTGGGGCACAGGAAGAACATACTGACTGAACTGTCCTGGGGCACAGGAAGAACATACTGACTGAACTGTCCTGGGGCACATGAAGAACATACTGACTGAACTGTCCTGGGGCACAGGAAGAACATACTGACTGAACTGTCCTGGGGCACATGAAGAACATACTGACTGAACTGTCCTGGGGCACAGGAAGAACATGTGTGAATTCTTAAAATGGGTGGCTTTCCAATGGTGACAGCAATTACAACTATTCATGTTATTATTCTGCCTCCCTCCAGACCCCCCACAGCTCTCTGTCTGTGAAGAGGAGGTTCCCCCTGAACAGCAGGAGAGGAGCCCAAGTCTGAGCCAGGAGGAGCCAGAGCTCCTACAGATGAAAGAGGAACAGGAGGAACTCTGGACCAGTCAGGATGGAGAGCAGCTTCAAGGTCTGGAGGAGGCTGATATCATCAAGTTCACATTCAACCCTGTCCCTGTGAAGAGTGAAGATGATGAAGAGAAACCTCAGTCCTCATGGTTTAACCAAACCCAGGACCCAGAGCTCCTGCAGATTAAAGAGGAACAGGAGGAACTCTGGACCAGTCAGGAGGGAGAGCAGCTTCAAGGTCTGGAGGAGGCTGGTATCAAGTTCACTTTCAACCCTGTCCCTGTGAAGAGTGAAGATGATGAAGAGAAACCTCAGTCCTCATGGTTTAACCAAACCCAGACTGAGGAAAACAGAGAGACTGAGCCTCTAGCCAGCACTAGAGCTGCCGCGGTATCGGTATTACCGCGGTATCGCTGTTACATCATGCCCACTGCAGCGCAGTGTTGGGAAAGTTCACTTTCTACATGAACTAGTTCAGTTCACAGTACAATTTTTTTTAAATGAACTAGTTCAGTTCATAGTTCATAATTCAAAATGTTGAACTAAAGTTCATGGTTTCAAAAATGAACTAATTTAGTTCTTTTTATTATTATTTTTTTTTATTTTTTTATTATAGATAAATAGTGGGGCCCACACCTCCTGAAAGGAAGCGTTGTTGCCTCTATGCATTGCACAGTGTCTTTCATGGGGTAGCAGCACACCGAAGATCTCTCTATACCACATTTGTAAAAATGGAGGCTTATCCTTAATCCAGTTTATCAGAATGCATTTCCGGGCTGAAAGTAGAAGTTTATCAAATAGTTTGAATTGTAAACTATTTTAAATGCATACGACGACGTCTAGAGTCTGACTCTGACTGAGCGAGTGCTGCTGCTGCTGCAGCGCCTCTCGGCTTCTGCGCGCAGATTCTGCTGTAAGCCTGTTCCACTGCTTGTTGTGAGGACGAGTCTGATGATGTAGCAGGGGGTGACAGGCACGTTGCCAGATCGGGTGGTTTTACCCATCATTTTTGTCCTGTTTACAGTGTGTTTTAACTGAGTTTTCGGCTGAAATGCATATGAAATATGGCACATCTTTGAACGCCGTTATAACATAGTGCTGAGAATGAACGCACTTTTGAACTCTGTTACACAGGGCTGAGAATGAACGCGTTCTCAATTACGTTCATTTAGCGGATATACAGTACGTTCAGTTCAAGTTCGCCCAAAATACGAACGCGTTCATGAACGATCGTTCATTGAACGCGTTCAGGTACATCACTGCTGCAGCGTTGGGCTGAATACCGGCATCACCGCTGTTTTTTATTATATTATTATTATTATTACGCTCTCGTTGGGCTTGCGGCTCTGCAGATATACCCTACTTCTCTGTCGAGATTCCAAGCGACCCTATTGGGTACCAGAAAAGTCACATGAAACACTGCAGACCACTGATTGGTCAGAAGAGATACGCGTCACATGCTGGAGCATCTTGCAGTGCTTTTACTTCCTGAATCTCAGCCATGAGCCATTGATCAGAGCTCACAGTCACAACATGGCTAATAGTACGTTAGCTCCCACCGGAGACCGGAGTGGATTACCGACGCCGTCGCTCCTCAGGGAACGAGGCATAATGATTTTACGGCAACAAAATGTTATAATAAAAGCCCTTCGTTCTATACACTTGTCTGATTGAAAACTTTATTAACAGACCGCAGAATGGGTACAACTCGGCACGCTCTGAGCAAAGAAAGGAACTTAGATATTAATTGAGTAACGCTTGCCTTGCTATGGTCCGGTAAATACGAACGTGTAACTATACTAACGTCAATGCCACAAATCGAATGCCTTTGTAATCATAAGTAGTAACGTTATAATAATAAGAAGAAGAAAGGGTCGGGGGGGTAACCGGCGGGCGCGCCGCTACCACCCCTGCTCGCGACACCGAGGGGAGACTTCGAATCCGTGTTTCACTTTTAATAACGAATGCGTGCATGCCGAATCCCAAACAATATTCATGCTGCAAAGTCATCCTCTAAAGATAGACATTTAGACTAGAGGCAGGCTATATGCTATAAAGAGTAGACTACAAAAAAAATGCATTCAATTTTTTTTTTGTGTGTGTGTGCGTGCGGTAATAACCGCGGCGGTAGGAAATATTTTGCAAATTTGTGCGGTAAGGAAAACATCAATACCGCGGCAGCTCTAGCCAGCACCTCAACAGAACAGATGAAAACAGAACCTGATGGAGAGGACCGTGGATTATCAGAACCAGTCAGTAACTTAGATCCAGCTGGTGATTTAGAACCAACTACAGATGGCCAGCTCCTCTCTTCACACTGTTCTGGAACTGATACTGATGACAGTGATGATTGGCTGGAGACTAGTGAACCTCATCCTGGTTTAAACTCACTGACATCAAAGAAGACACAGAAAAACAAAGAACAGAGTTTGTCTAACAGCAACCAGTTCAAGAGCTCTGTGGTTTCATCCCATGAGGTGAAATTATCAAACCAAATACCGTGTGAGACCTGGAGCTGTGAAGTGTGTGGGAAATGTTTTCCTAATAGGAAAGCTTTAATGCGCCATCTTAAAGCCCATTCTAGTGACTGTGGTTTGTGTGGAAAACATTTAGAACCCACAGAGAGCTTAAAACTTCACTTTCAAATTCACAGGACATGTACTGTTTGTGGCAAGAAATGTACTGCCATTACATTCTTGGAAGCACATATGAGAAGCCACACTGGGGAAAAGCCCTATAGTTGCACACTGTGTCCTAAAAGATATACTAGACAGGGAGACCTGAATAGACACATGAGAAGCCATACTGGGGAAAAGCCCTATAGTTGCACACTGTGATCAAATATTTGGTGCAAAACGTGACTTAAAAGTACATATCAGAACTCATACTCGGGGGAAAAAACATTTAGTCTTTTGATTGATTGAATACTTTATTTTGACACAATCGTAGGACAAAAACATTTTAAAAGACAAGACAATAACAGTGTCAACAACGCTGTTAAAAAATGGATAAAACACAATAAAGCCAAGGCTTGTTTCCATTGTGGTCCATACATGGAACATAAAAAGGCACAGAACCACAAATGGACATGTACACTAGACAGGACACATCCCAAAATTTTTTATAAAAACACCTATCCTGACAACTCATACAGTTAACTAATGTTAAAAGAAAATCCGCAAACCCTTAAAAGCAACTCATGATAAAAGAAATAAAAGCCAAGTTATGATAAAAGAGATAAAAAACATTTTAAGACCAATTTGAGTTGCTGCTGAGCCATGTTTTTAGGGCGGATTTAAATCCGAGAGGGGAGTTCAGGAGTTTTATGAATGTTGGCAGGGCATTCCACATTACCGTAGCCGAGTAAAAAAAAATGCATCTTTCCCCATGCATGTCATGACTCTCGGCGGGACCAGGTCCGTGGGGCTTCCTCTTGTGGCGTGTTTGTGTACATCTCCTACTTTATTAAAATAATTTACTAGGTAATTGGGGACCGTTTCTTTCAGTACTTTAAAAACCAGTAGCATTTTAAGCTGGTGTACCCTTTCTTCAACCCTAAGCCATCCCAGACTGCTAAAGTGGGCTGGCGTTAGGTGAGTTCTAAAGTGAAGGTTGTGCAGGAGTCTCACTAGTTTGTTTTGGGAGGTCTGGAGCTTTGTCTTCATTTGTTTTGATATGTTGCTGTACCATGAAGTGCAAGCATAGTCAAAGTGACATTGGATGAGGGCTCCAGCTAGGGTCCTCAGAGCGTTTCTATTTATGAACGAGGAAATTCTAAATAAAAATTTGGTTTTTTGATTGACCTTAGTAATAACTTTTTGTGCCATTTTTTCGTCAGAAAGTTTGTTATTTAAAATAAAGCCCAGGTAGGTGACCTCCTCTTTATCCTCAATAATGTTTTCACCTACTCTAATTTTAAAACCCTGGGATTTCTTTAGGTTGGCGTTTGACCCAAATAGTATGGCCTCTGTTTTTCCCAGATGTAGAGACAATTTATTGTCACTGAGCCAAGAGCAGATCTTTTTCATTTCACTGCTCAGGACACTTTCCACTTTAGACTTATCCCTGTCAGAGACCAGGAGTGCCGAGTCGTCAGCAAACAGGAACAGGTTGCAATCGCATGCCGATTTCATGTCATTAATATATATTAAAAACAGTTGAGGCCCCAAAATGCTTCCTTGGGGGACCCCACATGTCACTGGAAGGGACGAGGACAAGGTGCCATTGATGTCTACCACCTGTTCTCTTCCCTCCAGGTAGGACTTGACCCATTTGGCTGACTTGCTATCAAAGCCTATCGCTCTCAATTTTTCTAGTAGGATGGAGTGGTTGACCGTGTCAAACGCCTTTTGCAGGTCCAACATTACCATCCTGCAGTAGTTCCCCTTGTCCATCTCCCGTTTTATATAATCGGTCAGGTACAGTAAACAGGTGTCAGTGGAGTGTGATTTTCTGAAACCTGATTGGAACTGGTACAGTAGTCTATGTTCAGTCAGGTAGTTGTCTATCTGCTCATATACCAGCCTCTCAATTACCTTTGATATGGAACAAAGGATAGAAACGGGGCGGTAGTTACCTGGATCCAGTTTGTTTCCTTTTTTAAATAGAGGGGTTACCCTAGCAAGCTTGAGTTCTTGCGGGATGTGACCCTGGTTGATGGAGAGGTTGGTGATATGGGCTACAATGGGAGCTATGATGGAAGCAGAGTCTCTGAGAAATCTGGTGGGAATATTGTCATGGCCTGTGGCTTTTGTTGGCTGCAGCATACTGAGCTTTTTCATAACCTCTTCAGTAGTTACTTCAGTCAATTTAAAATCATTTTCACGTACACCCAGTTCCTTATAAAAGGCCTGGATGTGCTGTATGCCATATCGGCCAGAGTGGATCGGCAGTTTGTTCACCAAAGTGGTAGCAACAGTTGTGAAGAAGGTGTTTAAACAATTTGCCACACTCAATTTGTCAGAGATGATCGTGTTATCTATTTTCAGGTTGAGATTTGTGGTTTTAGTCTTGAGTCTATTATTGTGACCCAGTGTTTTTAAAGACTTCCACAGTTTTTGAGGATTATTTTTATTTTCCTCAATTTTTTCGTTAAAATAGTTCAGTTTTGCTTTTTTGATCATATTGGTTACTCCATTTCTTAGTTTTACAGGTCTCAAAGACCTGTAATAAAGTATTCAATCAATCTTTTCCCATCTTTACTCAATGGCGCCAGCGTTATTGACCATTTTAGCGATGTTTGCGGACCCATTGTGTGTTCTGTATTATAGCCATGGAGACAATAGTATGGCTCATTTGACAGGCATTGTTTATAGTCCAAGACTGACTAACCAGCTAATTTCTACATACTTTCGTTTGTGCGCTATTCCATGCAAATTATTATTTGTATTTTTTTTTTACAGTGCAATAAAATAGTTCTGGATTACTGTTCAACAGTTCAAAGTCGTCTTTACCTTCTCTGTTTGGTATCCACAGTTTAAAACTTGACAGTCTTCCCTCCTGTCTTATACCCACTTTGACCCTTCGAACCTCCCTCTCAGAGTGCAGTTCCCTCTCTCAGGGTGCAGTTCCCTCTCAGGGTGCAGTTCCCTCTCTCAGAGTGCAGTTCCCTCTCAGAGTGCAGTTCCCTCTCTCAGGGTGCAGTTCCCTCTCAGAGTACAGTTCCCTCTCAGAGTGCAGTTCCCTCTCAGGGTGCAGTTCCCTCTCTCAGAAAACCCAAAAAATCTATGCCCGCTTGCCTCAACGACTACCGCCCTGTAGCCCTCACCTCCATAGCCATGAAGTGCTTTGAGAAGCTAGTGAAGGGCTACATCTGTTCCTCCCTCCCCATCAACCTGGACCCTCTGCAATTTGCATATCGCCCCAACAGGTCCACGGAGGACGCCATAGCCCATGTGCTGCACACAGCAGCATCACACCTGGACAAGAGGCAGGGGAACTATGTGAGAATGCTGTTCATCGACTACAGCTCAGCATTCAATACCATAGTCCCCTCCAAACTCATAGCCAAGCTCAGGGACCTGGGCTTGAACTATGACCTGTGCCAGTGGGTCTTGGACTTCCTGACGGGCAGACCCCAGGTGGTAAGAGCCGGCAACTGCACCTCCTCATCCATCACGCTCAACATAGGGGCCCCCCAGGGCTGTGTTCTGAGCCCCCTCCTCTACTCCCTGTACACACATGACTGCGTAGCACAGCGGAACAACAACACCATCATCAAATTTGCTGATGACACAGTAGTGGTGGGCCTGATCTCTGCCAACGACGAAAGGGCCTACCTGGAAGAGGTAGAGAACCTGTCACAGTGGTGTCAGGAGAACTGCCTCTCCCTGAACGTCAGCTAAACAAAAGAGATGATTGTGGACTTCAGGAGGTCGGGGGTCAAGGACTACAGCCCCCTCAGCATCGACGGGGCACCGGTTGAGAGAGTGAACAGTTTCAAGTACCTCGGAGCCCACATATCCGAGGACTTGACATGGACCACACACATTGACAGTGTTGTGAAGAAGGCACGACAACGCCTCTACTTCCTCAGGCGCCTAAGGAAGTTCCAAGTCAGTCAGAAGATCCTTAGGAACTTCTACTCATGTACAATAGAGAGCATCCTGACCGGCAACATCACCTCCTAGTTTGGGAATAGCACTGCACAAGACCGTAGCAGACTACAAAGAGTGACACGTTCAGCCGAACGCACAATTGGAGGGGGGCTTCCCACCCTCCAGAACATTTACAACAAGCGGTGCAAGGGGAAGGCTAAGAGAATTATTAAGGACTCGAGCCACCCGAACAACTGCCTCTTTGAACTGCTGCGGTCAGGCAAGCGATACCGGAGTCTTAAGGCGAGCACAGAAAGACTCAGAAGAAGCTTCTATCCCCAGGCCATCAGGCTGCTAAACGAACAATAATCGCTAAACGAACAATAATCACTATGCAACAACCATCAAATGCACACAGCACACACACCCACACGCACACACTCACTCAAACAAACAACACACTGCAGCACCCACTCTCCACACTTTAGATCACACAAACACACTTACACTTTATATTTATTGATAAAGGATTTGCACTACAACTCGTACACCTACTGTGAATTGTACCTAAATTGCACCTCGTCCCATTTCTCCATTTCTGCCTTGCACTATATAGTATTGTATATTAGTACACTGCACAGTATTGTATATTGTATGGTAACTACGTCTATTCTGCATCGAACATTGTACATATGTCTAAACTGAACACTGTGACCTCTTTTTTTTTTTTTTTTTACTTCTAATTTTACTATGTTTTTATTTCATACTTATCTTGTCTTGCACAGTCTCTGGAGCGCAACAGTAAGAAGCATTTTGTACAAAAGTATTCTGTACTTCTGTATGACAACTATTAAAGAAACTTGAAACTTGAACTTGAAACAGAGTGCAGTTCCCTCTCAGGGTGCAGTTCCCTCTCAGAGTGCAGTTCCCTCTCAGGGTGCAGTTCCCTCTCAGGGTGCAGTTCCCTCTCAGAGTGCAGTTACCTCTCAGGGTCCAGTTCTCTCTCAGGGTGCAGTTCCCTCTCTCATGGTGCAGTTCCCTCTCAGAGTGCAGTTCCCTCTCAGAGTGCAGTTCCCTCTCTCAGGGTGCAGTTCTAGGCCTGGTTCCTACACAGTTTTAAAGCCTGACAGTCTCTTGTTTGATACCCACACAGTTTAATACCTGACAGTTTTGAACCTGTAATAAAAAGCAATACAGAGTAAAATAATACAGTGCAATAATAGAATAGTAGAATAGAATAGATAGTAAAATTATGCAATAGAATGGACAGAGTAAAATAGTGCTACAGTACAATCAACATAATGAATAAAGGAAGATCCGGTCAGTTTGTTGTATAGGCCTCAGTGTGCCGTGTATGATTGATTGATTGATTGAAAACTTTATTAACAGATTGCAGAATGGGTACAATACAGTACAGCTTAATACACATAATTGTTAAGGGGATGCAGACCAGAGAAAGACTTTCGTCTTGTTTACATCAGGGTCCCCCATGTTCAACTCATCATAACATATATGACATACACAACATACAGATAGACAGTACTGCTACATCTATACATTTATGACATACCAGATTTACAAATACAGTACTGTTTGTGATACAAAAAGAGTCTAAAAAAGAGAGTATATACATTTGACGTAGAAACTGTACATTGGAGGAGGTTGGGTAGGTGGGGGGGGGAACTGTACATTGGAGGTGGGTGGGGGAAACTGTACAAGCAAAACTGTACATTGGAATATCGACTAAACCTTACTTGGTCCCAAGAGGAGGTCCGGGGAGGACGCGACCCTCTCTGCGCCGCCCCTGTGCCTCAAATAGATTCGCTATCAGCTCTATCTTCAATCTTTCAAAATGTTCAGTTGCTATTGCATGCACTCATCTGTGTTTCACTACACACTTGAGTGCATGCTTACCAACTGTCCGTCTGCAACACTACTATCACCGACATCTAAGAAGGGAGATCCCCCCTTGAATGGCCCTTCTAAGGTTTCTCTCCTCCACACTGCCTGTGGAGCATTTTTACCTATTGTTAGGTTTTAGTGAGTTTTTCCTTACCTTCGCGTGGGGTATGTCTGGGAGTGCTTGCATTCTTTCATTTATTTGCATTTATTTTTAATTTGTTGGACCTTATGGTGTCCTTGTTCTGTTCTTGACTTATTGTTATGTTTTCTTCTTGACTTGTTTAAAGAAGACCTGTACGGCCCATGGGGACATTAACGTGTGTTGTTGGGCCTTATAAATAAATTTGATTTGATTTGATTTAAAAAGAGGGTCTTGTGTATTATTGGGTTAGGACATTTACTGTACATTGGAGGGGGTTGGGTTTAGACATTTACAGGGGCCAGTTTCCAACTGCAGTCTCCCGTAGGTGCTCTTTGAAAGTGGGTAGTGATTCACATTCCTTTACAGCTGTGGGTAGGGCGTTCCACATTGATGTGGCATAATTGCGAAACGTGTTTAGTCCCTTGTTTGAGCCGAATCTGGGTTTGACATGATTTGTGGAGCTCCCTCTGGTGTTGTGATCGTGGTATTCACTGGCCTTTGGGAAGTATTTTGACATGTACATGGGTACTTTAGTCGTGTAGTGTATCTTGTAGACCAGGCCCATTGCAAGTTGCTGTACTCTGTCGTCTACTCTAAGCCATCCTAGGTTGTCAAAGTGGGCAGGGGTGAGGTGGGTTCTAGGAGTAAGGTCAAGCAGTAGTCTGACCAGTTTGTATCCCTGCCCTGCATGGAATGTTCCTCCTGAGCAACGGCAGAAGGATCCGCCCCTTGCTGACAAATGAAGCCACCCAACTCCTCGTCCAATCAACAGTCACGTCTCGCCTCCCTCGACTACTGCAATGGGGTTAAGTTAGGGGTTAAGTGTCTTGCTCAAGGACACTTCGACACGCTGCCCGGGAGAAGGGGAATCGAACTGGGAACCTCCAGATTACCAGATGACTGCACTACCTCCCGAGCCACTGATTAGTATTAGTGCTAATCAGATGTATGTACAGAGTTGTAGTATTAAGTATTAATATGTACAGTGATACAGGTATAAAGACACTATGGTAGTAAGTCATACTGGCCAGCAGCGTAACTAGTAAGAGTAGGTAAGAGATATGTACAGATATACATATAGTAACTAGTAGGGGTGTAACGGTACACAAAAACCACGGTTCGGTACGTACCTCGGTTTTGAAGTCACGGTTCGTTACGGGTTTTCGCTACAGTGCGGGAAAGTTTGGCTTTCCATGTTCCACTCGGGGGGGATGTAGTGTGCAGTAACTAATTGTACTTGTAGGGCTGTCAACAAATATTCTATATTGAAATTAATAATCGACTTGTAAAGAAAATAAAATAATAGTAATTATATTAGATTGTGAAAAAAACAGCCCCCAGTGGCTAAACATACCGTTGTATTCGTTCGGTACACAGCCGTTCGGTACGGTATGGTACACACTGAAACGGTTCGGTACGGATACGTGTACCTTTACACCCCTAGTGTGCATTAGAGAGAGAGAGTGTTTTGGTGAATTTCCGAATCAGATATCCCTACATAGTCAAGCATAGATAGAATGGTGAACTTTGACATAAAATTATATTTTTTCTATCAATGTTCCAGGCTATTTAACTTCATTAATTATTGGAGGAGAGCTTTAGACTTTAGAGCTTTAGACATTATTTCAGAAGCAATCATAATAATTAATAATTGTTTTCCATCTACAAGTCAAACTCAAGAATCTATGCACATACAGTGTACATCTAAAATGTATGTGGTCAAATACATTTACAGATTCGACCTTTAATCTGAGAATTCAAGCCACTCACTCAGTTACAGTGGGTGACAATATTGTCACAAGGAAAGACGAAATTACCTACCTGGGTTCCATCCTAGAGGCAAATCTTTCCTGTGACAAAATGGCATCCAATGTAATAAAAAAAGTCAACCAACGAACTAGATTCTTGTACCGGATCTCCTCTCTGGTAAACAAGAATACCCTGAAGACTCTGGCAGGAGCACTCATTCAAGGGTACTATGACTATGCGTGCACCTCATGGTACCAAAGCACCTCAAAGGCGCTTAAAACAAAATTACAAACATCACAAAACAAACTGGTCAGACTACTACTTGACCTGAACCCCAGAACCCACCTCACCCCTGCCCACTTTGCCAACCTAGGATGGCTTAGAGTAGACGACAGAGTACAGCAACTTGCAATGGGCCTGGTCTACAAGATACACTATACGACCGGGGTGCCCATGTACATGTCAAAATACTTCCCAAAGGTCAGTGAACACCACAACCACTACACCAGAGGAAGCTCAACAAATCATGTTAAACCCAGATTCGGCTCAAACAAGGGACTAAACACGTTTCGCAATTATGCCACAACAATGTGGAACGCCCTACCCAAAGCTGTAAAGGAATGTGAATCCCTGCCCACATTCAAAACCGCTCTTAAAGAGCACCTACGGGAGGCTGCAATTCGAAACTGGCCACCGTAAATGCCCAAAACCCCCACCACCTCCTAATAGACAGTCTCCTCCCCACCGCATGTATATATTCCCTCCCCGCCGTATGTATATTTCCCTCCCACCCACCCACCCACCCCCTCCTAATGTACAGTCCCCTCCCCATCATATGTATATACTCTGTCAGGATCTAGGGGTAACAGTACTGTATATTTGAATACCGCCTATGTCACAAATGTATCAGTACTAAATACCTATATGTCCCTATGCCATAAATGTCATGTATGTTGTGTATGTCATAAATGTCTATATGAATTGAAAATGGGGGACCCTGATGGAAACAAGACAAACGTCTTTCTCAGGTCTGCATCCCCTTAACAATTGTATGTATTGAGCCGTACTGTATTGTACCCATTCTGCAATCTGTTAAATAAAGTTTTCATTCATTCATTCATTCATTCATATTACACACGGTAGTATTTCAAGGCACCTGCAGATGGCGCTCTGGCACCATTGTTAAGAATGACGATTCAGACAAGATTCTGACCATATTATCAAGGTGCTGTGAAAGTGTCCCTCTGATAGGGTTTACGAACCACTGAAGAAGGAACGGAACTCATGACCCCTTGTGAAATCACTGGCAGGAACGGCCTGGAGAGGCCAACCGGTAACCAAAAGGTTGCAGGTTCGATCCCCGGCACCCACATGAGTGTGTATTCCATCTGTGAGCTGGTGACTGAAGGGTGGCTGGTGTTATATCTACGGTAACCACCATCTGTGAAGGCGAGACTCCTTCATACACCCACGTTCTCTTATAAATGTTAATGTAGATTGTTTGAGCACGTTTGTAGGCTACATCTGGTCTATATTTCACTATTCATGTGTCACAATAATCTAGCGCTACATTCATTTCAAACGTCTTGTTTGTCAGGAGTTAATTGATGCAGGTGCTCTTGATTAGTTGATCAACCAAGCCTTGATTTAAAACCAGGCGTGCTTTTTGCATATACCTGCCAAGGGGTGTTTGTAACTTGCTTTCTATGGACATTAAAGACTATATTAGTGTAGGAATGCTTCTCATTGTGTTTTGAAGCCTTTCAGTGCCCTTGGCCCTGTGGGTGATGCTGTGCTATCTGGAATAATTTTTTTTAGAGAATGTGTGCCTAGGATGGATATGAAGAAAGACCATTTTCCAATGGTAAATGGACTGCATTTTTATATAACAGCTTTTTTCCCAAAGCGCTTTACAACCTATGCCTCACATTCTTCACCCATTCACACACTGACGGCAGAGGCAACCATGCAAGGTGCCAACCTGCTCATCGGGAGCAGTTAGGGGTTAAAGTGTCTCGCTCCTCGACACGCTGCCCGGGAGGAGCCGGAATCGAACCAGGAACCGTCTGATTACCAGACGACCGCTATACATCCTGAGCGGCTGTCGCACCACAATGGCATTATAATCGTCGTCTTCTAAAAACACAACAAAAAATAAAGAGAAAAACCAAGAGGGAAATAAAACACTCATCACACGTCAAATAATCCTCCCCGCCTTTATTGAAACTAATCTTCAAATGTACATGTCACATGACCAGAAATGACCTGGCCAATCAGAGACGCGGAAACAAACATTTGTTGTCTAAAGTATTCAGGCATCCTGGTCACTAATGTCATGTCATCCATGTAAGCCCTAATAGGTGGGAGGCGCATCCCGCCCTGCCGTCTCTCCCCACCTACCACCCATTCTGAGGCACCAATAATTACTTCCATCGCCATTGTGAATGCTAGTGGGGAAATAGTACACCCTGCCATAATGCCTATCTCTAGTCTCTGCCATGCTGTCGTAAAATCGGTAGTACTAAAGCAAAATGGGTATAGTACTAAAGCACATTATAATATCTTGGAAGTATGCTTCCACCAAGTTTACAATCACCCCTGGAACTCGAAAGAAATCAAACGCACTCCAAATAAGGCTATGCATTACCGAACCGAACACATTTGCCAGGTCTAAAAAAAATACCACATTTAAATCTCTTTTCTCTATCTTGGCTAATTGAATCTGGTGCCATATCACGCTTGTGTGTTCTATGCATCCGGAAAACCCTGGGATTCCTGCTTTCAATTCCAATTCCTTTCTAGATAGTTTGCTAGCCTCTGTGCCACTATACTAAAGAAAATCTTACCTTCTACATTCAGGAGAGATATAGTCCGAAGACTTTGTTTGAGCCAATCAGCAATACCTACTGATTCACATGACTGAGTTGCCCGTGACCTCAATGCGGTCTCATCAGAAAATGTAAATAAAGTCCTTAATCGACCACAGAAAAAAGGTACATAATGTATGTTATGTTATATATATATATGAATATTTACGTTTCGTATCGGCCTATCTTAAAACTCTAAGATAGGCTATCTTCTTGTCTGAGTCTGGAGAAGACAGTAAGAGCTTTACCCATAATGTTGGTGTAGTGGTGACCCACTTGGGACATATAGACATTCACCAAACCCTGAGCAAAGTTACGGCTCCTTTAAAGGAACACTCCAACATTTTGGGAAATGAGCTTATTTGCCATCTACCCTGGAGTTAGACAAGAAGATACATACATTTTTCTTCTCTGTGCATGCAGTAGGAGTAGGAAGACGTGCACCGTTAGCCTAGCTTAGCGTCAGTCACTGGAAGTAGGTTCCTCCATTAGTGTTACAAAGGGTCAGATTAAACCGAATATATATATTTATTACTTGAGATATATTGTATAATATTTGTATATCGTCTGATATCCCTTGTATATTCGTTGTACATATACATGGAATATCCCTTTACCTAGGTACAGGCCAGACCATAATATTCGTTCTCCTATCGGACAGCGACCCCTAGGCGCCAACGACCATACCCCCAATGTCGAGTTCAAAGCTACCGCTAAGACATGTCTCAACATGCCCAGGTTTGCGCAGTAATACGAGACAGAACTGAGGTTGGCACTAGATTATTCACCCTACGTATAAATACGTCGCAGGTGGATACAGAAGCACTTAGCCTAAAAGTGACTTAGACCAAAACGTTGAAGCCTTCACCACGATACAACGTGCCGTGAAGTGGGCCCCCTTTGCCCCTAAATAGAGCCTTGAGAACCGCGTGCAAATTGATAGCTAAAGTGTCAGAGTTTAACGCTGTATCGTCGAGTTCGACTTATTCTATTGTAAAGTAATAGTCTATTATGTATAATGTATCGTGCGGCTACCGTTCTACAGTGACCAGCATTACCACCGGTTCGTCGTACCGAGCTAGTGCACTTATCCAGGCTGGGCGGCCTAACCTCGTGCCGCCATCCGAGGAGTCCTAGACGAGAACCGTGTGGATATGTACACCGGAGAACCTACACCGATGAATGCAGAGCCTTTTCCGGCTGGATTATATTGCTTTGGTACTGTGGCTGCTGGAGCAGAGAACCGTCTACCCCACTGCTGTGTGGGATCTACCCTGTGAGGAGCACCGTCGAGCCCGCCTCTAGGACCCACAGAGGCTGGCTAGCTTTCATCCATGCTGCCATGCATACCGGAGTATAGCTGTTGCTTTGTCTACGGACCAAAGGATTATTGCACCGTCTCCTGTATCTGGAGTCTCTTTATTCCTCGTTGATCCAGACTTTTGCTCCCGACAATTCCTCTCCCCTGCTGGCTTACAACCGGAGGGAACCCCCTTAGTATCTCCAGCTGACTACGAGTGTGCCTTATATAATTCTTATGCTACAGGTGGTATTAATTATACCCATCTTAATATGCTCATGGACTTACGCTCTTGACCTACTTAAGTGTTCTTCGCCATATAAGCGCAATTCATAATTCTCAATATTGTAACCTACTATTGCTGCTCTGCTAATAAATACTTCTAAATATGACTTTCTTTGTTAAGCCGTATTATTGTGTGGGTGTTCACCATATATACCGTGTACTGTATGGCCAGTAATTAAAGTACATAACTAAGTAGTGGTTTAATGATACCATACTCTCAATACAGTCAGGGAATTGTACCCCTCAGTTACAATTAGCCTAGTTCCCAACGTCTTTCTACTCCTACTGCATGCACAGAGAAGAAAAAGGTACGTATCTTCTTGTCTAACTCCAGGGTAGATGGCAAATAAGCTAATTTCCCAAAATGTTGGAGTTTTCCTTTAAGACTCTGGGTTCAGAGTGGAGAAACTAGGCATTCTGGGAAACTAGTTTTGTTTACATGGTGTTTACATGTTGGCTGTAGCCATTGAATGTAACTATTCAATGGCTAACTGACTTCTATGTTTAGAGGTAAAAGGATGTAACTACTGACGTTATTTATTTCATGTTCGGAAGTAAAGGGATTCGACTCGACAACTGTCTACACGTCCTGCATTCCTACAGTGTAAATAGCCCACTTTGACTACCTAGGATGGCTTAGAGTAGACGACAGAGTACAGCACCTTGCAATGGGCCTGGTCTACAAGATACACTATACGATACTTCCCAAAGGTCAGTGAATACCACGACCACAACACCAGAGGGAGCTCAACAAATCATGTTAAACCCAGATTCGGCTCAAACAAGGGACTAAACACGTTTCGCAATTATGCCACATCAATGTGGAACGCCTTACCCAAAGCTGTAAAGGAATGTGAATCCCTACCCACATTCAAAACTGCTCTCAAAGAGCACCTACTGGAGGCTGCAATTCGAAACTGGCCACCGTAAATGTCCAAACCCCCCCACCCCCACCTGAATGAATGAATGAAAACTTTATTTAACAGATTGCAGAATGGGTACAATACAGTACGGCTCAATACATACAATTGTTAAGGGGATGCAGACCTGAGAAAGACGTTTGTCTTGTTTCCATCAGGGTCCCCCATTTTCAATTCATATAGACATATATGACATACATGACATACAGATAGTCAGTACTGCTACATCTATACATTTATGACA
This sequence comes from Notolepis coatsorum, assembly GCF_963971535.1. Classification (NCBI taxonomy): domain Eukaryota; kingdom Metazoa; phylum Chordata; class Actinopteri; order Aulopiformes; family Paralepididae; genus Notolepis; species Notolepis coatsorum. The sequence continues at coordinate 153,337,900 of NC_140172.1, read as the reverse complement.
TACCAGATTTGCAAATACAGTACTGTTTGTGATACAGAAGGAGTCAAGAAAAGGGAGTATATACATTTGACGTAGAAACTGTACATTGGAGGTTGGGTGGGGGGGGTTGGGTACATTGGGATATTGACAACCATACTGGGTAATTTACATTGGAGGTGGTTGGGGGGGGGGGGGGGGGGGCGGGGGGCATACTGTATAAACAAGTAACACTGTACATTGAGGGGGGGGGGGAGGAGACACTGTACAAACAAACACAATTGTACATTGAACTATTGACAAAACCATACTAGGTAAATGACTGTACCTAATAGACAGTCTCCTCCCCACCGTATGTATATATTCTCTCCCCACCGTATGTATATTTCTCTACCACCCACCCACCTCCTCCTAATGTACTGTCTCCTCCCCACCGTATGTATATATTCTCTCCCCACCGTATGAATATTTCTCTCCCACCCACCCACCCACCCCCTCCTAATGTACAGTCTCCTCCCCATCATATGTATATATTCTCTGTTAGGATCTATGGGTAACAGTACTGTATATTTGCATATCTTATATGTCACAAATGTAACAGTACTATATACCTGTATGTCATGTATGTCCCTATGCCATAAATGTCATGATGTCATGTATGTCATAAATGTCACTATGAATTGAAAATGGGGGACCCTGATGTAAACAAGACAAACGTCTTTCTCTGGTCTGCATCCCCTTAACAATTGTGTGTATTGAGCTGTACTGTATTGTACCCATTTTGCAATCTGTTAATAATCAATCAATCAATTCAATCAATCCACACAGTACATACAGTAAATACTGTTAAATAAAGTTTTCATTCATTCATTCATTCATTCATTCATTCATTCATTCATTCATTCATTCATTCATTCATTCATTCATTCATTCATACTTTAAAGCTTTGTATACTGTGGCAGGAACAATATCATCCAAAGCAGCTTGGATAACTTGGGACAGTTTTCTCTGATTCATTTAAGCCAAGCCGTGTAGCCTGCTGTATGTGTCGCCTGTTGTAACCACGCTGCCTCAAAGCAATTTACTTCTATTCATTTAGACAGCCATATAAACCAGGCTCTTTACAGCCTAGAATACCCAACTGAACTCTCATAGAGATAAAGGCTGTAAACAAAACCTGGCAAGCAGATAGAGCCTGGCGAGGGTGTTACACTTCCACAAACCATTGTGCGTTAAGGGTTTTGACTACATATTAAAAATGACAACTTTATGAGTATAATCCTAATCTGTCCAAATCACGGAGATACACAAATGTGGTTCATAGTCATTTCCTGAAATGGGAGCAGCACCCACGGACAGTGTGGATTATTCTTTTTAAGAATATGTCCATCCAATATGGATTTACCCTCAGATTAAAGCTGACAGTTTGCACTTAATCCTCCTCATATCCAAAGTAATGAGGAGATTAGCAGAAATAGCAAACAACGTGTCCCAGACGCTGTCAAGGTGCCTCACATCCTACAACGTCTGTACAAGGATGTCGAGGATGTTCTATGAGTCGGTGGTGGCAGACGCCTTCTTGTACGCCGTGAACTGCTGGGGCAGCGCACTGAGAGCGGGGGACACAAACAGGCTGGATAAGCTGGTCAGGAAGGCCAGTAACGGGGTAGGGGTGGTGGAGCTAGACTCTGGCAGTGGTGTCGGAGAGGAGGAGCCTTGCTAAACTCCACGCCATCATGGACAACCCCTCCCACCCACTATACACACGGACTTGGCTGATAGAAGGAGCATGTTCAGTGTTAGACTAAGACTCCCAAGATTGCAACACTGAAAGGCACAGGAAGTCCTTCATTGCGACAGCCATCAGACTCTATAACACATCAGTCTGTCCCTCACTGCATCACTGAGCACAGGGTGACAGTACTATCTAATCTTCCTGGACTTTTACTTTTAAATCAACATTGTAAAATGTTACACTTTTTACTGTACACTTACTGTATATTTTATATATATGTAACGGTTGTGACATTGTCACTTTCGATGCGCCGAGGGAGTTTCGAACCCGGGTCTCCCACGCCGCGGGCGACAGCACAGATCGCTATACCAAGAGGTGAATTCACTGCTTTGTAATGTGTCAGTGTCTTTTGAGGATGAGAGTGAGTTTAACCCATAGGCCACAGCACCGCTACTCACCCCAGTCACTTCACAACATCTGAAGTCCTTTGTGACTGCACTTCACGGTACCATCCGTTACATATATACATAACATAGACAAATGCATATCCCGTATTTTATTTGTATTTTTATTCTTATTCGTCGTATTATTCGTGACTTTTGTTTCTGACTACCTAAATGTTTACCGTTTAATGTGAGCGATGTGTAGTGCCGAATTTCCCTCGGGATAAATAAAGTATTTCTATTCTATTCTATTCTATTCTATTCTATTCTATTCTATTCTATTCTATTCTATTCTATCATTCTAATCTAAACGATGGCCGTTGTTTTCTTCAAGCTATTTATATCATTCCTTCCAGTCTGGCCTGAGCAGCAACAACATCCGGCTACGCCACGCCCACGCACTATCCGCCAGATTCATACCGACGGAGCATTTGTGTGAATTGATCGGAAACATTATTTTCTCAGACAATTTAAATGGAGTTACACTTCACTCCACTCCCCTCATATGCTGCTGCGGTCATGAATAGAGAGTCACTTTGTGCCCGACAGCTGTTACGAGCATCAGAGGCGTTGAGGCTGGAGATACTGTAGTAGCTGGAGATAGATGCATGAGGCTGGAGATAGTAGCTGGAGATAGATGCATGAGGCTGGAGATAGTAGCTGGAGATAGATGCATGAGGCTGGAGATAGTAGCTGGAGATAGATGCATGAGGCTGGAGATAGTAGCTGGAGATAGATGCATGAGGCTGGAGATAGTAGCTGGAGATAGATGCATGAGGCTGGAGATAGTAGCTGGAGATAGATGCATGAGGCTGGAGATAGTAGCTGGAGATAGATGCATGAGGCTGGAGATAGTAGCTGGAGATAGAAGGATGCATAGATGCACACGTTTCGCAATTATGCCACATCAATGTGGAACGCCCTACCCAAAGCGGTAAAGGAATGTGAATCACTACCCACTTTCAAAACCACTCTCAAAGAACACCTACGGGAGACTGCAATTCGAAACTGGCCCCTGTAAATGTCCTAACCCAACCCCCGCCAATGTACAGTAAATTACCAAGTATGGTTTTGTCAATATTCCAATGTACAGTTTTGCTTGTACAGTTGTACAGTGTTCCCAACCCACCCACCCCTCCTACCCAACCCCCCCCCCCCCCCACCAAACCACCTCCAATGTACAGCCCCCCACCCACCCAACCCCACCCCACCTACCCAACCTCCACCAATGTACAGTTTTTACGTCAAATGTATTTACTCTCTTTTCTGGACTCTTTTGTATTACAAACAGTACTGTATTTGCAAGCTGGTATGTCATAAATGTATAGATGTAGCAGTACTGTCTATCTGTATGTCATGTATGTCATATCCTGATGAGTTGAAAATGGGGGACCCCGATGTAAACAAGACGAAAGTCTTTCTCTGGTCTGCATCCCCTTAACAATTGTGTGTATTGAGCTGTACTGTATTGTACCCATTTTGCAATCTGTTAATAATCAATCAATCAATTCAATCAATCCACACAGTACATACAGTAACAACAGCTACCACTAGGTGGCAGTGAGATCCTGTCACACCACCTCATTGCATATCGCGCTGTCTTTTCTGTTGTATTCTCCAAAGTAGTCACTTCCGGCTGACTTCCGGTTGCCAATGGTACTTCCTGTCCCATCCAAATACATTGGTTTTAGCTACTTTTCTCCCCTTATTTAAACAACTTTGTCGTCACAGAGAGGCAATGAAACGTTTGTATTATTATAGTATAGAATGTATTTAATAAGCAAACGTTTGTCAGCAGGGTTTTTGGGCTGTATTTCATGTAAAAACGTTCACTGTTAGTTTACTTGCTCACGCTAATTAAGGCTAATACTGGCTAACAGAAGCTAGCGCAAGAAACGACGCCGCAAAGTATTGTTTATAGTGCATTTCTTGCCACCTTATAGCATTTGTACATTTGTATGACAGTCTATAATGCTCCCGTGAGGTTTTTCCGGACGTTTTGGTAATGATTTTCACTATAAAATCATATTTCTAAATGACAGGAAGTTGATGAAAACTGTCCGGAATAGCTTTGAGCTAACGATCTTTGCCGATGCATTCCATTCTAAACGTAACGTTAGTTGTTCAAAACATTACCCGTCTATATAATTTGTTCCTCAACATTAGCTTCTAACTGTAGCAGGCTGCAGCTTGCTGGCTAACGTTAGCTTCTAACTGTAGCAGGCTGCAGCTTGCTGGCTAACGTTAGCTTCTAACTGTAGCAGGCTGCAGCTTGCTGGCTAACGTTAGCTTCTAACTATAGCAAGCTGCAGCTTGCTGGCTAACGTTAGCTTCTAACTGTAGCAGGCTGCAGTTAGTTTACAAAACATTACCCGTCTATATAACGTTGAGGAACAAATTATATAGACGGGTAATGTTTTGAACAACTAACGTTACGTTTAGAATGGAATGCATCGGCAAAGATTGTTAGCTCAAAGCTATTCCGGACAGTTTTCATCAACTTCCTGTCATTTAGAAATATGATTTTATAGTGAAAATCATTACCAAAACGTCCGGAAAAACCTCACGGGAGCATTATAGACTGTCATACAAATGTACAAATGCTATAAGGTGGCAAGAAATGCACTATAAACAATACTTTGCGGTGTTGTTTCTTGCAATGCATTGGCAAAGATCGTTAGCTCAAAGCTATTCCGGACAGTTTATCAACTTCCTGTCATTTAGAAATATGATTTTATAGTGAAAATCATTACCAAAACGTCCGGAAAAACCTCACGGGAGCATTATAGACTGTCATACAAATGTACAAATGCTATAAGGTGGCAGGAAATGCACTATAAACAATACTTTGCGGCGTTGTTTCTTGCAATGCATTGGCAAAGATCGTTAGCTCAAAGCTATTCCGGACAGTTTATCAACTTCCTGTCATTTAGAAATATGATTTTATAGTGAAAATCATTACCAAAACGTCCGGAAAAACCTCACAGGAGCATTATAGACTGTCATACAAATGTACAAATGCTATAAGGTGGCAAGAAATGCACTATAAACAATACTTTGCGGCGTCGTTTCTTGCGCTAGCTTCTGTTAGCCAGTATTAGCCTTAATTAGCGTGAGCAAGTAAACTAACAGTGAACGTTTTTACATGAAATACAGCCCAAAAACCCTGCTGACAAACGTTTGCTTATAAAATACATTCTATACTATAATAATACAAACGTTTCATTGCCTCTCTGTGATGACAAAGTTGTTTAAATAAGGGGAGAAAAGTAGCTAAAACCAATGTATTTGGATGGGACAGGAAGTACCATTGGCAACCGGAAGTCAGCCGGAAGTGACTACTTTCAGGTTGTGCAAGTGGAGAATGCCGCTCTCTGAGGGGAGGTGATTCAGTTTGAAATATAGCTCCTTATTTCACTCGTTTCTGCTAAATGTAACTCCTTTAAGTTTTAACTTGTAATACATAATGCTTAACGTTCATTTTATTACATGGTTTTATGACATTTGTGCTCATTTGACCACTAGTTCTAGTTTTATAGGTAGGTTAATGTCGCAACGATTGCTGCGGCCATTCCATGCAGATTCCATTATCTCTGTTCTCTGAGTTATTATTATTCTGGTGAAAAAACGAATGAATTGTTTAATTTTGTACATGTAGTGTGAAGGGTAATTTCACATTCTTAATCCTCTGGGGCTCCACAACAGGGTTGATCGTGAAGTCATGTTATCCTTCTCTCAAAAACTGTTAAAACACTATATCTGTAACTGAGGGGTACAATTCCCTGACTGTATTGATAAGTATGGTATCATTAAACCACTACCGCTTTATGTACTTTAATTACTGGCCATACAGTACACGATATCTAAGTATGATGAACACTTTCCCACATATGAAATCAGGTCCACACAAAGGTAATAGTCAAATATTTAATATATAGCAAAAGGTACATATAATAATTACTTATTACATTTATGATTTGAATTGAATGCTCTTGTAAGGCAAATGAGTACTCGTATGCAAATCAACACTGAATGTCCAATCTCTGGTTACACAGGAAGCAAGTATACAACCTGGCTCTTAGGGGATTATAGCGATGGTCACTTAATGATTATAGCTGGATAATATACTGAAGGGGTCCCGCCGGTTGTAAGCCAGTAGGGGGGGTAGGAGAGCCGTCGGCTGTATCCCGTCTGGTCAACGATCTCCAGGGAGAATTCAGGTACAGAAAACAGTGCCCGTGGAACCTTGATCCACAGATGAATACACTTGGGCTCTCTTGTAGACGATAGCTGTAGCTGTCGCTGTCGGTCCACAACGAAGAAGAAGCGAGGCGACCTCAGTCTGGTCTGAGCGCCGTCTCACCTTGGCTCCTCTCGGGGTAAATCCAACACTCACCGGTGTTGGCGATTATCTGCTCCACAAATCAAAGCACCAAAGCAAATAGATATTCCATGCCGTATAGGGCTCAGCAGTCGTCGGGGTAGGTAATCCAATGTGCAGGTCCACTCGTCCTCGCCCAGAACCCCTCGGATGAAAGCACCACGCGTGGTCTGCCCAGCCTGGTTAAGACTCTAGATAACGCGAGGAAACGATGGGGGTGCTGCTCACTTTAGAACTCTAACCGAACGATGCACCATACATAATAGACTATTATTACTTAATAGAAATACGGTGCCAAACTCTGGCAATTCAGCTATTAATTCGCACGAGGTATCACTGCTATTCTAAGGCCAAACAGGCCGTACTACACCGCACGCGGTATCGTGGGGTGAGGCTTCACGTCTTGTTACTTAGTTGGGTAGAAGGGTAAAGGACTAAGAGGAATTCTACATTTCTTGCGCCATATTTATATGCACAGCGGACAAGTAGTGCCGCTCTGCTTTCGGTAGCCGTATTCCTGCGCGGAGCTGAGGCTAGTAAGGGCATGTCTCGTCGGTACCTTTGAACTTGAACGCCAGGGGCTTGTCCCTGGCGCCTGGTCCTTTTGTCCAATAAGAGAATGAACTATTATGGGCTGTAGTAGAATAAAGGGATATTCCGTGTACACGTACAAGGAATATACAAGGGATATCAAACGATATACAAATACTATTAAATATATATCCATAAATAAATATATATATTCGGTTTAATCTGATCCTTCACAACAGCCGCCCCCTAATTAGTCCCACCTAATTAGCTGAGCAGAGACAGATTAACCGCACTGTCCACTACTCAATGTCCGCTGTAAGGGTCAGTCAACTCACAAAGTCATAGGGTCATGGTCGTCATCAATAGTATCAGGGAGCCTTGGCAGTTCTATTAGCCTCGCCACGGGTCGGGTGTAAATCCGTCCTTGGACGAGCACTTCAGCTGCTCGGACCTTTCCATCGGCACCGGTGATCACTTTGCTTACGCGGCCAGCCGGCCACATAGCTCTGGGTAGTGACTGGTCGATGATCATGACGACTGTTCCTTCTGTCAAATTGTCTCTCTCTTTTACCCACTTCTGGCGGGTCTGTAGAGACGGTAGGTAGTGGAGTAGGAAGCTGTTCCAAAACTTATCAGCCAGTACTTGACTGTACCTCCACATTCTTCGGCCGTTCGCTTCTTCAGGCCTGTACATTGTCTGGGGTAGCGCGGGGTCCAGCCGCCCCATCAAGAGAGTGTTGGGGGTGACTGGGTCGACATCTGCTACATCACTTGAGACGTAACCGAGGGGCTTTGAGTTCAATACTCCCTCGATCTCCGTGAGGACTGTCATTAGGACTTCTTCCGCCACAGTCTGGGCCCCAAGCACGGCGTACAGGGCTGTCTTTATGGAACGTACTTCTCGTTCCCAGGTTCCACCGAAGTGAGGTGCGTTCGGGGGATTAAACTGGAAGTCAATCTGGGATGGAGCGAGGTGGGTCTTAAGTTCTGGGCCCATAGCTTGTAAGCTCTCTCTCAGCTCTCTTTCTCCGCCTTTGAAGTTTGTCCCGTGATCGGACAACAATGTAGACGGTTTTCCTTTCCGTGATGTGAATCTTCGGAAGGCCATAAGGAATGAGTCTGTGCTCATGGTTGGAAGGAGTTCGATATGTATCGCTCTGGTGGTCATGCATTTGAATACAATACCCCACCGCTTCTCGGTTCCTCTTCCTCTCTTTATATACAGCGGGCCAAAACAGTCCATACCGGTGGAGTGGAAGGGCTTGTCGCCGAGTCAGAGGCGACAGGGAGGTAGGTCAGCCATCCGGGGTATACTGGGCTGCGCGCGCCACTTACGGCAGTCTAGACAGGTTCGCTGGAAGCGCCGCACTGCTTCTCTCCCTTGCAGTATCCAATAACGACGTCTGATCTCCGCGAAGACTCTCTCTGCCCCTGCGTGGTGCACATCCTCGTCGTATTTCTTTATGATCAGCTCTGTGACCTTATGTCGGCTGTTCAAGACTATCGGGTACTTAACGTCATCCGGTAGGTCTGGGGCTCTCCGCAGACGACCACCCACTCTGATGAGATTATGGGCGTCGCTCTCTGGGGCCAGGTGAAGCAGTCTGCTGTCTGATGGGACGGGCTTTGCTCCCTGTAGACAGGCTAGCTCATCGGGGAACGAGTCTCTCTGGGCTCGTTGTAGTAGAAGGAGTTCTGCTTCTTCGTAGTCAGCTGCTGAAATGTCAGTTGTGGGCTGAACCTCTGGGTGGTGCCACAGAAATGTCTTTAGCTGCGCACTCTCTAGGGTGAGGCAATCGTCTAGAACCGGGCCTGTGGGGACGAGTGTGTGTGTCAACCCACAGAACATAGGTTTCTTGTTCTCTGCCTCCTCTTTACTCGCCTCCCGTGGGGTGGGTGTAGGCCACTCTTCTTCGGGGAGCTTGAGGAACTTTGGCCCGTCACTGTAGAGGTTGTGACGGGTGAGGTCATCCAGGGACATTCCCCGGGTGATGACGTCAGCTGGGTTGTGTTTGGTGTCCACATACCGCCAGCTGGTTACTTCTGTTAACTCTTGAATCTCGGTGACTCTGACTCCCACGAAGACCTTGTATCTGCACGAATCCGACCGGATCCATGTGAGTACGGTCGTGGAGTCTGACCACAAGATTGTTCTTTGCACCGGAATGGTGAGTTCACGTTGGATTAACGTGGCGAGCTGCGCTCCTGCTAGGGCTGCGCAGAGCTCTAGGCGCGGGATAGATTGTTGCTTGCGTGGGGCTATTCTTGAGCGAGCCAGGATGAAAGCAGTATGTATTTCTCCTTCCTCCTCTTGGGCACGCAAGTAAGCCACCGAACCGTAGGCTACTTCGGAGGCGTCGCTGAATACGTGCAGGTCGATCTTGCATGTCTCTGGCCTCACTGTGGGTGGGAAGTAGCTGCGGCGTATATTAACACCGGGGAGTGAGCGGAGTTCCGTCTCCCACTCTCTCCATGTGGATGCAAGGTGTTCGGGTATGGGATCGTCCCAGCCCTGGTCTTTGTCCCATAGCGCTCTTACAATCATCTTTGCCCTGGTGGTGTAAGGTAGAATACATCCATATTGTCTGGCGAGTGTTCTGTATACACTCCGTCTGGTGGTCGGTATTGCCGTCGACCTTCCCTGCTCCTTGATCAGGGGTTTGTGTCTATAATGGAGCGAGTCTGTTTTGAAGCGCCAGACTAGTCCTAGTGTCATTTCTTGGGCTTCTCCTGGGATGGTCGCCATCCAAGTATCGCTGCTCGCGGCTTTGTCCTCGGGGGAGAGGCGGCGCAGTACTTGCGGGTCGCTGCTGGCCCACTGCCTGAGATCAAAGCCGCCTTTGATCAGGGAGGCGCGGAGCTTGAGTAGGAGAGCCTCGGCTTCTTCTGGCGTCGAGACGCTTTGTAAACAGTTGTCCACGTAGAAACTATTTGTCACACTTTGTTGGACCTCTTCATCTGCTGCTGGGTCCTCTGCGACGGGCTTCTCCTCTGGGGAGAGGCTGCTCAAGACTGGGGGGTCGCTGCTGTCCCGCTGCCGGAGATCAAAGCCGTCTTTGATCAGGGAGGCACGGAGCAGCGCACGACGTCGCCAGTCAATTTCTTTATGTGTCCCGCTGTGATTAATTTGTTAATCTCAGCACGGTACACAGCTTCTTGAGCGGGGTCTTTGGCTAGGCGCCGCTCTGTGTTCAATAGATACCGCTCCGTCGCCTCTTTTGTAGCAGGAAAGGTGGGCATTCCCTCTCGCCTCAGGAGTGGAGTTGCGTATCTCATCACTCCGCTGACGTTGACTCTCTTTGTCCCGTGCTCGAGGAGGGCTATAGCGTAGATATCTTCCTTAGAACGAATGTCTTTCTTTTCGTTCTTAAAGGGCATTGTCTCTAGTGTCCATAGCCTCTCTACATGCTGCAGGAGTGTGGTGTCTCCTTCTGTCGCTCTGGAGTGGAGGCAGCCAGTGGCTGCTGTTCGGTTAAGAGACTTGGCGAGGGGGCCTTGTAACGTCCATCCTAGGCGGGTCTCGACTGCTGCAGGACAACCTCTGGGTCCTGTATGGACCCGGTCTATCGGGACTATGAGGTCTGCATGGTCGGAGCCTATCAGCAGGGTCGGGGTGGCGCCGTCTATGAGCGGGATAGGAAGTTGACGCAGGTGCACATATTTCTCCATCAGCTTGGCGATGGGGTAGGTGTACTGCGATAGTCCTATTTCTTGGCTGGTGAAAGCATTAGTAATCCTGTACCGTCTCTCTGGCTGCCCGCTTGCTGCGATAGTGAAGGAGACATTCTCGCCCTTTATCGTCTTTAGATCTCGTCTTATTGTCCGAATAGTCATCTGGTTCTCGCTCCCCCGTAGCCCCAGCTGGGCCGCAGCGGACGCGAGGAGAAGGGTCTTCTCTGACCCGTCATCAAGGACGGCGTAAGTGTCCATGATCTTGTCTTGGTAACTCAGGGTTACACGGACCACCTTTAAGAGCACCTGGGCGCCGCTGCTGCTAGCGGGGTCAATGTACATAACACTTGCCTTTGTGCTGTTGGATGGTGCAGGCTTTCTTTTGTTACTGTCGTGTAGGACGTCCAGATGGGCTCCGTCACACCGACTACACTTCTTCTTTAGGCGGCACTCGGCTGCCATGTGACTGCGCGCACATCGGTAACAGCGCCTGTTGGACTTTATCCAGTGACTTACTTCTTCAGCGGTCATCTTCTTGAACTGGTCACATTGTGACAACCAGTGTTCCTTCTCGCAGTACGGGCACACCATCTTCCACTTCTCTTTCGTCGAGGGGGTACTGTGGTTCTTGCTGCTCGGTACTGATTCTGATTGGTGCATGACAGTCACCGATCTTCGGCCATCGTTTACTCTCCTAGGTCCCTCTCTGGAGCTTGGCGTGCTCCGCACAAACGTATCCAGCCGTAGGCTGCTGACTTCTCTCACCAGGAAGTCGGCTAAATCTAGGAGGGATGGCTCGGGACCGTTAGGATCACGGTGGTCTCTTTGCCGCCTGAAGCGCTCCTGTCGGGCGGGCGGCAGCTTCTCTAAAATCCTCTCGACGTTCGAGTTTGCGTATAGTTCGTGCATACCCTTTTCTCGTTGCGCCCCCAGCATCCCTACCAGAGATTGTACTTTTATAGACAGGTCGTCTAGTGAGCGATTGTCTGTTGCTGGGGGTAGGCGATCAATATGCCTTATCTCCTGTATTACGTAATCCCATATACGTCCATATCTCTGGTCCAGCGCTGCTAGAGCCGCGGTGTATGGGGTCGTAGAGGTGGCATAGGCCAGCGCTATGTTGTGCGCTCGGGGCACTTTCAGGTGCTTCAATAATATTGCATACTTGTGGCGTTCATCAGCGACATCCACCATCATTGTCTCTAAGCACATCCGGAGCTCTGTGTACTGTGCTCGATTCTCATGGGTGAAGTCTGGAAACGTCGGTGTGCCAATGTATGACGCCATGGATGGCTGGCACATCGGTGAGCGTTGGAAGAGAGGCCTCCTGGGCGAGTCTCTTCTTACGCCTCTCGGTGGGCTGGTACTGGCAGGGTACCATGGCCCGCTGGTCCAGGTGCTATTCCTCGGGACTGGTCGTGCGTCATGCTCACCCGTGAGTCGAGTCGGGGGTCTGTAGCGCAGAGCCGCGGGGGTATAGCCTGGGCTGTAGTGGACCTCCTGGTCCTGTGGAGTAATGTGCTGCTGTCGGGCTTGACTCTCCTCTTCTCCCTCTTCTTCTTCTGCCAGGTCATCTAGATCCTGTAGTCGTTTATTTAGCCTCTCCGCCGTGTCCGCCGTTCCTTCCTTGTAGCTGGGTCTCACTTGGACCGGTCGGGGAAGGAGTTCGGAGGGGGGTGTAGACTCTCTCTGGTGGTCGAGTTCAAGGTCGCCTAATCGGTTAGGGGAGGGTGCCCTTGACGTGTGTCTTGACGAGGCTCTGGAACCCCTTGTGGAGGGAGGGGGTGTTGCCCTGGTGATCAGCTGCTCCATTAGCTGCGCTTGTAGTCTGTCGCGCTCGGCTTGTAGTCTGTCGCACTCGCCCTGTAGTCTGTCGTGCTCGGCTTCGCGCTGGATGAGAGCGATGTCGCGCTCTGCTTCTCTTTGGGCACACGCTGGGTGTCTGACCGGTCTCTTGCCATATTCTCTTCCGTCTGAAGGCGTCTCATCTCCAGGCGTATGTGCTCTTCTTCGCTCCGTTGCTGTGTTTGGAGTCGATCGCGTTCACCCTGAAGTCGATCGCGTTCACCCTGGAGTCGATCGCGTTCGGTAGAGGCTGTCAGGCTGACGAGGAACGCCTGTGACAGCATCCTCTCCGCCTCGCTGGGGGAAGGCGCTTGTAGAGGTGAGCCGCTCCTGGCTGTACTCGTTGGGGAGTCCTGGAGCTCTATCTCCTCGGCGCTCTCCTCATCTTGTTCCGTGCAGAGTTCCACCTCTGGAGGGTTGTCTTCCTCCCGGAGCTCTGGGGGGACTACTTCTTCGGTATTGGCGGGGGGTAAAGTCGTGTCAGTTCCCTCCTGGTCCCCACCGTGAGCTTGGTCAGTTACATTAGAACCCACTAGGGCCTCTGTGGTCGGGGTATCCTGGTTGATAGGGTTGTACATAATTTTACTTTCTACTTTTACTGCGTTTACTGTTTGTAGAAGGCTAGGTAGTTTACTGACAGCGTAATCCTCTAAGTACTGAGGTGGCTGTCGTCTACGTTGCGGGCGTTCTACTTTAGGAGGACCGTTTCGTGGAGTGTTCATCATAGGCCATTTCAATATTAATACCACTATATTAATATTACACTGATTACCATCCGGCTCGAAGGACCAATTGTAACTGAGGGGTACAATTCCCTGACTGTATTGATAAGTATGGTATCATTAAACCACTACCGCTTTATGTACTTTAATTACTGGCCATACAGTACACGATATCTAAGTATGATGAACACTTTCCCACATATGAAATCAGGTCCACACAAAGGTAATAGTCAAATATTTAATATATAGCAAAAGGTACATATAATAATTACTTATTACATTTATGATTTGAATTGAATGCTCTTGTAAGGCAAATGAGTACTCGTATGCAAATCAACACTGAATGTCCAATCTCTGGTTACACAGGAAGCAAGTATACAACCTGGCTCTTAGGGGATTATAGCGATGGTCACTTAATGATTATAGCTGGATAATATACTGAAGGGGTCCCGCCGGTTGTAAGCCAGTAGGGGGGGTAGGAGAGCCGTCGGCTGTATCCCGTCTGGTCAACGATCTCCAGGGAGAATTCAGGTACAGAAAACAGTGCCCGTGGAACCTTGATCCACAGATGAATACACTTGGGCTCTCTTGTAGACGATAGCTGTAGCTGTCGCTGTCGGTCCACAACGAAGAAGAAGCGAGGCGACCTCAGTCTGGTCTGAGCGCCGTCTCACCTTGGCTCCTCTCGGGGTAAATCCAACACTCACCGGTGTTGGCGATTATCCGCTCCACAAATCAAAGCACCAAAGCAAATAGATATTCCATGCCGTATAGGGCTCAGCAGTCGTCGGGGTAGGTAATCCAATGTGCAGGTCCACTCGTCCTCGCCCAGAACTCCTCGGATGAAAGCACCACGCGTGGTCTGCCCAGCCTGGTTAAGACTCTAGATAACGCGAGGAAACGATGGGGGTGCTGCTCACTTTAGAACTCTAACCGAACGATGCACCATACATAATAGACTATTATTACTTAATAGAAATACGGTGCCAAACTCTGACAATTCAGCTATTAATTCGCACGAGGTCTCACTACTATTCTAAGGCCAAACAGGCCGTACTACACCGCACGCGGTATCGTGGGGTGAGGCTTCACGTCTTGTTACTTAGTTGGGTAGAAGGGTAAAGGACTAAGAGGAATTCTACATTTCTTGCGCCATATTTATATGCACAGCGGACAAGTAGTGCCGCTCTGCTTTCGGTAGCCGTATTCCTGCGCGGAGCTGAGGCTAGTAAGGGCATGTCTCGTCGGTACCTTTGAACTTGAACGCCAGGGGCTTGTCCCTGGCGCCTGGTCCTTTTGTCCAATAAGAGAATGAACTATTATGGGCTGTAGTAGAATAAAGGGATATTCCGTGTACACGTACAAGGAATATACAAGGGATATCAAACGATATACAAATACTATTAAATATATATCCATAAATAAATATATATATTCGGTTTAATCTGATCCTTCACAACAATATCCATTCATTATATTCAGAGCAGGCCAGATAACGCTTCCATCCAAGGCCGCAGCGAGCCCTCCTCAAAAGCCCATTCCATTTGACTCCCTAAATGACCATATAAAGCCAACCCAATCAGAGACGAGCAAGGCGTCTCTATTCCACTGTGTTAAAACACACTTTTGCTTTTGTCACTTTCACTCTGACAGACCTGTGAATATGCACTCTGACAGACTGAAAGTCCGTCCGTATGGGCGTACTGTATATATATATTTTCTTTTCCAATAAACCTGTATTGTATTCATTTAACGTGAGTATTCTGGCTGTGTTCTTCTGCTCCTGTCCATTATTTCAGAATATCTGATTTGCAGTGTGACACTGTTTTCGGCTGCTGGATGTCCGTGGAGAACCTGGTGGTTTGCACGCTGATTTAAAGCCAATCTCTTGTCTCTGTCATCCCTAGAGAAGTCAAAAATCCACCACAGTAGGTATGAGTTATTATGGTGAAGAAACTAATGAAGTGTTTAATTTAGTACATGTAGGTATGAGTTATTATGGTGAAGAAACTAATGACTTGTTTAATTTAGTACATGTAGGTATGAGTTATTATGGTGAAGAAACTAATGACTTGTTTAATTTAGTACATGTAGGTATGAGTTATTATGGTGAAGAAACTAATGACTTGTTTAATTTTGTACATGTAGGTATGAGTTATTATGGTGAAGAAACTAATGAAGTGTTTAATTTAGTACATGTAGGTATGAGTTATTATGGTGAAGAAACTAATGAAGTGTTTAATTTAGTACATGTAGGTATGAGTTATTATGGTGAAGAAACGAATGCATTGTTTAATTTTGTACACGTAGATATGCAAGATGTGCAGCGACCAGAAGACTCCAGCGGTGTTGTTTTATGTGTCTTCTGCAGGTATGTGGCTCCATGCATATTGTATGTTTATCAATGTAAATTAATTTACCTGCTAACTCTATGCACTGTGGCATTTCCTGCTCTGTTCAGCATGTGGCGCTAGTTTACCATTTCTGTTTTAAGTAATGTTTTGATTTTATTTTGGTTTAGTGTAAGAGTTTAATTGTATAAAGCTCACAGGCAGCCATACACATGTCTAGACGCGTGATTACGAAACCAAGACGCATTTCTCGGAGACGCTCTCTGATTGGCACTGACTGACGCTCTCTGATTGGCCACTGACGCGTTTGCCCAATCTGTGACGAGCTGTTTCTTTGCCCATTTCCATGCCAAACAGCCTGCAAACTACCTGGCGTTCTATCGCCATGCTCTAAGACAAACTCTAACCTTAACCAACTTCGAAAGAGTGTCTAAGCTTAACCGTCGAAAGAACTTGCCGTCACGCTCTAAGACAAACTCTAACCTTAACCAACTTCGAAGAGTGCCTAAGCTTAACCAGTGTAGAAACAGGCGTCGGCCAATCAGAGAGCGTCTCAGAGAAATGCGGCTTGGTTTCGTAATCACGCTGTCTCTCTAGACTGTAGCTTATGTACTGTGTTGGAGCACAGGAAGAACATACTGACTGAACTGTCCTGGAGCACAGGAAGAACATACTGACTGAACTGTCCTGGGGCACAGGAAGAACATACTGACTGAACTGTCCTGGGGCACAGGAAGAACATACTGACTGAACTGTCCTGGGGCACAGGAAGAACATACTGACTGAACTGTCATGGGGCACAGGAAGAACATATTGACTGAACTGTCCTGGGCCACAGGAAGAACATACTGACTGAACTGTCCTGGGGCACAGGAAGAACATCTGTGAATTCTTAAAATGGGTGGCTTTCCAATGGTGACAGCAATTACAACTATTCATGTTATTATTCTGCCTCCCTCCAGACCCCCCACAGCTCTCTGTCTGTGAAGAGGAGGTTCCCCCTGAACAGCAGGAGAGGAGCCCCAGTCTGAGCCAGGAGCAGACAGAGCTCCTACAGATGAAAGAGGAACATGAGGAACTCTGGACCGGTCCGGAGGGAGAGCAGCTTCAAGGTCTGGAGGAGGCTGATATCATCGAGTTCACATTCAACCCTGTCCCTGTGAAGAGTGAAGATGATGAAGAGAAACCTCAGTCCTCATGGTTTAACCAAACCCAGGACCCAGAGCTCCTACAGATTAAAGAGGAACAGGAGGAACTCTGGACCAGTCAGGAGGCAGAGCAGCTTCAAGGTCTGGAGGAGGCTGATATCAAGTTCACTTTCAACCCTGTCCCTGTGAAGAGTGAACATGATGAAGAGAAACCTCAGTCCTCATGGTTTAACCAAACCCAGACTGAGGAAAACAGAGAGACAGAGCCTCTAGCCAGCACCTCAACAGAACAGATGAAAACAGAACCTGATGGAGAGGACTGTGGATTATCAGAACCAGTCAGTAACTTAGATCCAGCTGGTGATTTAGAACCAACTACAGATGGCCAGCTCCTCTCTTCACACTGTTCTGGAACTGATACTGATGACAGTGATGATTGGCTGGAGACTAGTGAACCTCATCCTGGTTTAAACTCACTGACATCAAAGAAGACACAGAAAAACAAAGGACAGAGTTTGTCTAACAGCAACCAGTTCAAGAGCTCTGTAGTTTCATCCCATGAGGTGAAATTATCAAACCAAATACCATGTGAGACCTGGAGCTGTAAAGTGTGTGGGAAATGTTTTCCTAATAGGAAAGCTTTAATGTGCCATCTTAAAGTCCATCTTAGTGACTGTGGTTTGTGTGGAAAACATTTAGAACCCACAGAGAGCTTAAAACTTCACTTTCAAATTCACATGACATGTACTGTTTGTGGCAAGAAATGTACTGCCATTACATTCTTGGAAGCACATATGAGAAGCCACACTGGGGAAAAGCCCTATAGTTGCACACTGTGTCCTAAAAGATTTAGTGTAAAATCTAACCTAAAAGACCATATAAGACGCCATACTGGGGAAAAGCCCTATAGTTGCACACTGTGTCCTAAAAGATATATTATACAGGGACACCTGAATAGACACATGAGATGCCATACTGGGGAAAAGCCCTATAGTTGCACACTGTGTCCTAAAAGATTTAGTGTAAAATCTAACCTAAAAGACCATATAAGACGCCATACTGGGGAAAAGCCCTATAGTTGCACACTGTGTCCTAAAAGATATATTACACAGGGAAACCTGAATAGACACATGAGATGCCATACTGGGGATAAGCCCTATAGTTGCACACTGTGATCAAATATTTGGTGCAAAACGTGACTTAAAAGTACATATCAGAACTCATACTCGGGGAAAATATTTAGTTGTGAAGTTTGTGGGAAAGGATTTACCTGGAAGGCATATATAAAGACATACATGAGGATTCACACCAGAGAAGAAACAAACTCACGTCCCTCCCTCCCTCATCTAGTTCACATTCAACCCCGTCCCTGTTAACTCATTGACCGCCACGCTCTTTTCCCATCTTTACTCAATGGCGCCAGCGTTATTGACCATTTTAGCGATGTTTGCGGACCCATTGTGTGTTCTGTATTATAGCTATGGAGACAATAGTATGGCTCATTTGACAGGCATTGTTTATAGTCCAAGACTGACTAACCAGTTAATTTCTACATACTTTAGTTTGTGCGCTATTCCATGCAAATTATTATAATTCTTTTTTACAGTGCAATAAAATTGTTCTGAATTACTGTTCAACAGTTCAAAGTCGTCTTTACCTTCTCTGTTTGGTATCCACAGTTTAAAACTTGACAGTCTTCCCTCCTGTCTTATACCCACTTTGACCCTTCGAACCTCCCTCTCAGAGTGCAGTTCCCTCTCAGGGTGCAGTTCCCTCTCAGGGTGCAGTTCCCTCTCAGGGTGCAGTTCCCTCTCAGAGTGCAGTTCCCTCTCAGGGTGCAGTTCCCTCTCAGAGTGCAGTTCCCTCTCAGGGTGCAGTTCCCTCTCAGAGTGCAGTTCCCTCTCAGTGTGCAGTTCCCTCTCAGAGTGCAGTTCCCTCTCAGAGTGCAGTTCCCTCTCAGGGTGCAGTTCCCTCACAGGGTGCAGTTCCCTCTCAGGGTGCAGTTCCCTCTCAGGGTGCAGTTCCCTCTCAGAGTGCAGTTCCCTCTCAGGGTGCAGTTCTAGGCCTGGTTCCTACACAGTTTTAAAGCCTGACAGTCTCTTGTTTGATACCCACACAGTTTAATACCTGACAGTTTTGAACCTGTAATAAAAACAGCAATAGACAGAGTAAAATAATACAGTGCAATAATAGAATAGTAGAATAGAATAGATAGTAAAATGATGCAATAGAATGGACAGAGTAAAATAGTGCTACAGTACAATCAACATAATGAATAAAGGAAGATCCGGTCAGTTTGTTGTAGGCCTCAGTGTGCCATGTATGATTGATTGATTGATTGAACTTTCGACTTTCGTCTTGTTTACATCAGGGTCCCCCATTTTCAATTCATCATAACATATATGACATACACAACATACAGATAGACAGTAATGCTACATCTATACATTTATGACATACCAGATTTACAAATACAGTACTGTTTGTGATACAAAAAGAGTCTAAAAAAGAGAGTATATACATTTGACGTAGAAACTACATTGGAGGAGGTTGGGTAGGTGGGGGGGGGGAACTGTACATTGGAGGTGGGTGGGGGAAACTGTACAAGCAAAACTGTACATTGGAATATCGACTAAACCTTACTTGGTCCCAAGAAGAGGGTCTTGTGTATTATTGGGTTAGGACATTTACTGTACATTGGAGGGGGTTGGGTTTAGACATTTACAGGGGCCAGTTTTCAACTGCAGTCTCCCGTAGGTGCTCTTTGAAAGTGGGTAGTGATTCACATTCCTTTACAGCTGTGGGTAGGGCGTTCCACATTGATGTGGCATAATTGCGAAAGGTGTTTAGTCCCTTGTTTGAGCCGAATCTGGGTTTGACATGATTTGTGGAGCTCCCTCTGGTGTTGTGATCGTGGTATTCACTGGCCTTTGGGAAGTATTTTGACATGTACATGGGTACTTTAGTCGTGTAGTGTATCTTGTAGACCAGGCCCATTACAAGTTGCTGTACTCTGTCGTCTACTCTAAGCCATTCTAGGTTGTCAAAGTGGGCAGGGGTGAGGTGGGTTCTATGAGTAAGGTCAAGCAGTAGTCTGACCAGTTTGTATCCCTGCCCTGCATGGAATGTTCCTCCTGAGCAACGGCAGAAGGATCCGCCCCTTGATGACAAATGAAGCCACCCAACTCCTCATCCAATCAACAGTCACGTCTCGCCTCCCTCAACTACTGCAATGGGGTTAAGTTAGGGGTTAAGTGTCTTGCTCAAGGACACTTCGACACGCTGCCCGGGAGAAGGGGAATCGAACTGGGAACCTCCAGATTACCAGATGACTGCTCTACCTCCCGAGCCACTGATTAGTATTAGTGCTAATCAGATGTATGTACAGAGTTGTAGTATTAAGTATTAATATGTACAGTGATACAGGTATAAAGACACTATGGGAGTAAGTCATACTGGCCAGCAGCGTAACTAGTAAGAGATATGTACAGATATACATATAGTAACTAGTAGGGGTGTAACGGTACACAAAAACCACGGTTCGGTACGTTCGTTATTGGTTAACATACCGTTGTATTCGTTCGGTACACAGCCGTTCGGTACGGTATGGTACACACTGAAACGGTTCAGTACGGATACTAGTGTGCATTAGAGAGAGAGAGAGAGTGTTTTGGTGAATTTCCCCATCAGATACCCCTACATAGTCAAGCATACAGTAGATAGAATGGTGAACTTTGACATAAAATTTTATTTTTTCTATCAATGTTCCAGGCTATTTAACGTCATTAATTATTGGAGGATAGCTTTAGACTTTAGAGCTTTAGACATTATTTCAGAAGCAATAATAATAATAAATAATTGTTTTCCATCTACAAGTCAAACTCAAGAATCTATGCACATACAGTGTACATCTAAAATGCATGTGGTCAAATACATTTACAGATTCGACCTTTAATCTGAGAATTCAAGCCACTCATTCATATTACACACGGTAGTATTTCAAGGCACCTGCAGATGGCGCTCTGGATGCATTGTTAAGAATGACGATTCAGACAAGATTCTGACCATATTATCAAGGTGCTGTGAAAGTGTCCCTCTGATAGGGTTTACGAACCACTGAAGAAGGAACGGAACTCATGACCCCTTGTGAAATCACTGGCAGGAACGGCCTGGAGAGGCCAACCGGTAACCAAAGAAAGAGAGCTGGGAGAGTGTGTGTGAGATAGAGAGAGTGTGAGTCCTCAGTCCTTGTGTGATTAATTGCGAATATTTTCATGTCGAGATAGATTGTGGATGAATATGCAAAGAAAGGTACACCATACAAATGTGCATGCTTTATTTGTTTTAAACGAGACGGTTTAGAAATGGGCAATGGGAAAATACATTGCGTTTCCAAGATGGTGGACCGGCCGGAAACAGCAATGACGTAACCACTACACCTCCCTATTCAAGCCGATAGGAAGCCAATGCAGGGACTCTAAGAATTCTGGACATCTAGCTCCATTGCTTCCTCACCAATGACGTGTTTGATGGACGACAGTCCTCTCCTCCCTCTGGGAGGGAACCAGCCTCCTGCTGGTTAACTACAGAACTAATGTAAAGCAATGGGGCTTTTGCTTTTTAAAACCATTAATCACACTGTCAGCCCTCCTCTCCCCTCTGTTCCTGCTTTTTCAAATGATGACTGTAACAGTTTTCTTTTCTTTTTTGTAAACAAGGTTGCAGTTGTGAGGGCAAGTATCGTCCCCTCTTGCTCCCCTCTCCCTATGTCACCAGTTCGGGAGGCAACCTTGAGTAACCTCTCCTGTATCACCTTACCGAACCGAACACATTTGCCAGGTCTAAAAAAAAATACCACATTTAAATCTCTTTTCTCTATCTTGGCTAATTGAATCTGGTGCCATATCACGCTTGTGTGTTCTATGCATCCGGAAAACCCTGGGATTCCTGCTTTCTGCACTGTGGTGTCTAAACAATTCCTTTCTAGATAGTTTGCTAGGCTCTGTGCCACTATACTAAAGAAAATCTTACCTTCTACATTCAGGAGAGATATAGTCCGAAGACTTTGTTTGAGCCAATCAGCAATACCTACTGATTCACATGACTGAGTTGCCCGTGACCTCAATGCGGTCTCATCAGAAAATGTAAATAAAGTCCTTAATCGACCACAGAAAAAAGGTACATAATATAATGTATGTTATGTTATATCTATATATGAATAATATATTTACGTTTCGTATCGACCTATCTTAAAACTCTAAGATAGGCTATCTTCTTCTGAGTCTGGAGAAGACAGTAAGAGCTTTTCCCATAATGTTGGTGTTGTGGTGACCCACTTGGGACATATAGACATTCACCAAACCCTGAGCAAAGTTACGGCTCCTTTAAAGGAACACTCCAACATTTTGGGAAATTAGCTTATCTTATAATAAGATACATACATTTTTCTTCTCTGTGCATGCAGTAGGAGTAGGAAGACGTGCACCGTTAGCCTAGCTTAGCATCAATCACTGGAAGTAGGTTCCTCCATTAGCCTAGTTCCCAACGTCTTCCTACTCCTACTGCATGCACAGAGAAGAAAAAGGTACGTATCTTCTTGTCTAACTCCAGGGTTCCCAAAATGTTGGAGTGTTAAGATACATACCTTTTTCTTCGCTGTGCATGCAGTAGGAGTAGGAAGACGCGCACCATTAGCCTAGCTTAGCGTCAGTCACTGGAAGTAGGTTCCTCCATTAGCCTAGTTCCCAACGTCTTCCTACTCCTACTGCATGCACAGAGAAGAAAAAGGTACGTATCTTCTTGTCTAACTCCAGGGTAGATGGCAAATAAGCTAATTTCCCAAAATGTTGGAGTTTTCCTTTAAGACTCTGGGTTCAGAGTGGAGAAACTAGGCATTCTGGGAAACTAGTTTTGTTTACATGGTGTTTACATGTTGGCTGTAGCCATTGAATGTAACTATTCAATGGCTAACTGACTTCTATGTTTAGAGGTAAAAGGATGTAACTACTGAGTTATTTATTTCATGTTCGGAAGTAAAGGGATTCGACTCGACAACTGTCTACACGTCCTGCATTCCTACAGTGTAAATAGCCCACTTTGACTACCTAGGATGGCTTAGAGTAGACGACAGAGTACAGCACCTTGCAATGGGCCTGGTCTACAAGATACACTATACGATACTAAGGTACCCATGTACATGTCAAAATACTTCCCAAAGGTCAGTGAATACCACAACCACAACACCAGAGGGAGCTCAACAAATCATGTTAAACCCAGATTCGGCTCAAACAAGGGACTAAACACGTTTAGCAATTATGCCACATCAATGTGGAACGCCCTACCCAAAGCTGTAAAGGAATGTGAATCCCTACCCACATTCAAAACCGCTCTCAAAGAGCACCTACGGGAGGCTGCAATTCGAAACTGGCCACCGTAAATGTCCAAACCCCCCCACCCCCACCTAATAGACAGTCTCCTCCCCACCGTATGTATATATTCTCTCCCCACCGTATGTATATTTCTCTACCACCCACCCACCTCCTCCTAATGTACTGTCTCCTCCCCACCGTATGTATATATTCTCTCCCCACCGTATGTATATTTCTCTCCCACCCACCCACCCCCTCCTAATGTACAGTCTCCTCCCCATCATATGTATATATTCTCTGTTAGGATCTATGGGTAACAGTACTGTATATTTGCATATCTTATATGTCACAAATGTAACAGTACTATATACCTGTATGTCATTCATGTATGTCCCTATGCCATAAATGTCATGATGTCATGTATGTCATAAATGTCACTATGAATTGAAAATGGGGGACCCTGATGTAAACAAGACAAACGTCTTTCTCTGGTCTGCATCCCCTTAACAATTGTGTGTATTGAGCCGTACTGTATTGTACCCATTCTGTAATCTGTTAAATAAAGTTTTCATTCATTTCATTCATTTCATTCATTTCATTCATTCATGTGCGTACAGTCTTATCCAGAGTCAGACAAGAAGATACCAATATACCAAAGGTATAGCCGCATTTCTGGCAGACGTTTCTGGTCATGTGAGAGTAATAGTAGAAATACATAGATATAAGCAATACAGGCAGCTGGGTGGCGCAGCGGAGATTGCGCTCGTCACCAATGCAAGAGACTCCGGTCTCGAATCCGGGTGTCAGCATTGCCTCCGGCTTGGGCCGGCCGTCATACTAACTCATTGGCAGAGTTAGAGGGTGGAAGTCGATGGGTGGTAATCTGGAAGTTGTGGACAGCGACTCCTACGGGTCGGTTGGGGGACACCTGACCGGCAGAGACAGGAAATGGCAAGCGTAGTGTGAGCCTCCCACGCGTTACTCCTCGCCAATGAGAGTCCCCGCTGGCAGGTGAAAAGATGTGACAGGCTGCCTCCTCGTGGACCGGAGGGGACACGTGATGCAGGGCTTCTATCCTCCCTACAGCCGACCAGTGGGAGGCATATGCGAGCAACGTTCAAGACAGGGGAGGGGAGAATTGGAAACACGAAATTGGGATGGGAGAAAAATAGAAAAATAAGGAGAAAAAGTGGATAAAAATAATAAGATATAAGCAATACAATTAGATCTGAAGTTGTAATCATGTAGTTAAAATATGGCCTTGCAAGTGCATTTGCAAATGATGGACTTGAGGAGGGAGGCCTGGTCCTCGTGCAGGACAGACCAGATATTCACACCTTCAAATTAGCAACGGTTCAAAGTTTTATGAATTGCATTTCATTGTCAGTGTTTATTTTCTGTACATGAATTAGCCAATAAATTAAACGAAAAGAAGTAAAGTGTTCCTTTATTAATCTCCTTGGGTAAATGAATAACAGTGTCCTAACAGTGTTTATTAAGAGTCATAGTCCTAACAGTGTTTATTATTAAGTGTGTAATAGTCATAACCGTTCTCAAGTTCACTAGCCGTTAGCCCTCCAGCAACTGGCATGTCTTCACCCATTCCCAGTATGAACACGACGAGGGGACTGTAATGAAATGACATGTTTTCAGATTGAGGACATTGGTCGTGGAGTTACTGACACGTCCCCAAGGACTTCAAAATTGCGAGAGTGACCCCTCTGCACAAAAAAGGCAGTAAATTAGACCCAGGCAACTACCGCCCTGTTTCTATCCTTACCTCCATCTCGAAAGTCATGGAAAAAATTGTATACGAACAGGTCGAAAAATACCTTGCGGAAAAAAATCTAATCTACGAATTCCAATCTGGCTTCAGAACATCCCACTCCACTGACACATGCCTTCTCTATTTAAACGACCACATCAAACAAGAGGTGGAGGCGGGCAAATACTGCGGCATGGTCATGCTGGACCTACAAAAGGCCTTTGACACTGTCAATAACACCATTCTGATTGACAAGCTAAAAGCAATTGGTTTTGATAGTCTATCAGTGAGCTGGATGCAATCCTACCTGGAGGGGAGAGAGCAGATGGTGGAGGTAAACGGTACCCTATCCCCCCCCCTCACAGTAAGCTGTGGTGTTCCACAAGGAAGCATACTAGGTCCGCTACTGTTCCTAATTTATGCAAATGACATGTCGTCAGCTTGTGACTGCAACTTGTTCCTGTTTGCGGACGACTCAGCCCTGCTGGTCTCTGACAAGAACAAGTTACAGGTTGAAAAAACCCTCAGCACAACTAGGCAAAATCTGCATATGGCTCGCTGATAACAAACTATCATTACACATGGGCAAAACAGAGTCCATTCTCTTCGGTTCAAATAACAAACTCAGCAAGACCGACGGCTTCTCAGTTACAGTGGGTGACAATATTGTCACAAGGAAAGAAGATATTACCTACCTGGGTTCCATCCTAGAGGCAAATCTTTCCTGTGACAAAATGGCATCCAATGTAATAAAAAAAGTCAACCAACGAACTCGATTCCTGTACCGGATCTCCTCACTGGTAAACAAGAATACCCTGAAGACTCTGGCAGGAGCACTCATTCAAGGGTACTACGACTTGCACCTCATGGTACCAAAGCACCTCAAAGGCGCTAAAAACAAAATTACAAACATCTCAAAACAAACTGGTCAGACTACTGCTTGACCTTACTCCTAGAACCCACCTCACCCCTGCCCACTTTGACAACCTAGGATGGCTTAGAGTAGACGACAGAGTACAGCAACTTGCAATGGGCCTGGTCTACAAGATACACTACACGACCAAGGTACCCATGTACATGTCAAAAAATACTTCCCAAAGGTCAGTGAATACTGTAACTGAGGGGTTACAAAACCCTGACTGTATTAAAGATTGTGATAGATTAAACCACTGCTAGGTATGTACTTTAATTACTGGCCAGACAGTACATCGAATATAGATGGTGAACACTCATAATAACACGGCATTGACAAAGAAATAGTATTTGAGGGTATTTTATTATTATGCAACATTAGGTTACAGAATGAGAATTAGGGTCGCGCTTGTATGGCGAAGAATATGCATAAAGTCAGTCAGTAGCATGAGTCACTGGGAATAGCAGGATTCCTACGATGGGTACTAAGCTGACGCCACCTGGCGTATAATAGCAATTATAGAAGGCAACGCTGGTACCGCCTGGAGACACTGGGTTCCTCTCAGAGTTGTAAGGTCTAGAGGATAGAGGAATGTTCGGATACTCAGTCTGATTCAATGAAGAATAAAGGGACTCCACGTACAGGAGCCAGTCCTTGTAAATCCAACGATCAGCAGCAAAAGCAATAACTGTAATCCAATGCTCGATAGCAAACGATGATAGCTAGCTAGCCTCTGTCCATGAGGCCAGCCCGAGTGTAATCCTCACGAGGTTAAATCCCAAACGATAGTGGAAATCAACGAGGCTCTTCTCCGGGTAACACGTTCCAAATCAATATAATCCAACCAGTAATGGTTCTGCAATCGCCGCCGCTGGTTCTCCTGTGCACATGTCCAACGATTCTCCGACTAGGCCTCCTCGGGTACTGGCACCAACGTATTTAGGCCACGCACCCTGGCTAAGGTTCACTAGCTAACACGAACGAACCGTTAGGTAATGCTACACACGAACGAACTGGGTTGCACGATATACAATAAATGAACGACTATTTACTTCACATTAAACTAGGTCAAACTTGACGTTACTGCATTAAACTCTGACACTTTACTATTCTATTCGCATGTGTTCTCAACGCAAGGTTGCTCACTTCACTACCCGTTGACTCGGGATGAACTTGATGAACGAACTGCTGCTGTGCGCACCTGCGCCGTATATATACTTAAGTGATTATCTAGTCCCAAACCTCAGTTCTTGTCTGGAATCAATAGGCTGTCTCCGGGCATGTTACGACATGCCTGAGCTTGTCTTTGAACCTGACGTTGGGGGCTTAGGCCTAGGGCCTAGGGCGCTATCCAATAAGGAGAGCGAATATTCCTATGGTTCGAACGCCGGTTTAAAGGGATATACCGTGTATATATAAATAATATACAATGTATATAAAACAATAAATGTAGATTCTCAGCTTTAATCTGGCCCTTCACAACTAATACCACGATCACAACACCAGAGGGAGCTCCACAAATCATGTTAAACCCAGATTCGGCTCAAACAAGGGACTAAACACGTTTCGCAATTATGCCACATCAATGTGGAACGCCCTACCCAAAGCTGTAAAGGAATGTGAATCACTACCCACTTTCAAAAACACTCTCAAAAAACACCTAAGGGAGACTGCAATTCGAAACTGGCCCGTGTAAATGTCCGAACACAACCCCCTCCAATGTACAGTAAATTACCAAACATGGTCTTGTCAATATTCCAATGTACAGTTTTGTTTGTACAGTTGTACAGTGTCCCCCCCCCCCCACCTACCCAATCCAATGTACAGTTTCTACGTCAAATGTATATACTCTTTTTTGTCTGGACTCTTTCTGTATCACAAACAGTACTGTATTTGCAAATCTGGTATGTCATAAATGTATAGATGTAGCAGTACTGTCTATCTGTATGTCATGTATGTCATATATGTTACGATGAATTGAAAATGGGGGACCCTGATGTAAACAAGACGAAAGTCTTTCTCTGGTCTGCATCCCCTTAACAATTGTATGTATTGAGCTGTACTGTACTGTACCCATTCTGCAATCTGCTAATAAAGTTTTCAATCAATCAATCAAACCTCGCCTACGCTAATTGCAGTTAGCTTGATTGTCCAGCTGGTGGAGCCAGAGCTCCTTGTGTATCTGCAACGTGAGAGAACATAACAGAAAAACAGGGAGAGATTGGATCGTAAAGTCAACTTGATGTCACCCGCTGATCGTTCGGTTGAGGTTACATTTACCTTTGTCTATAT
Organism: Notolepis coatsorum; assembly: GCF_963971535.1. NCBI lineage: Eukaryota > Metazoa > Chordata > Actinopteri > Aulopiformes > Paralepididae > Notolepis > Notolepis coatsorum. The sequence continues at coordinate 153,309,758 of NC_140172.1, read as the reverse complement.
TATTCAGATTAGTAGAAACTATATGCAACTCTTCCTCTTTTAGGTGTTTTTGAGTTTAGATATTTAGCTCGTATCCTATTGGAGATTGATTGATTGATTGAAAAGTTTATTAACAGATTGCAGAATGGGTACAGTACAGTACATCTCAATACATACAATTGTTAAGGGGATGCAGACCAGAGAAAGACTTTCGTCTTGTTTCCACCAGGGTCCCCCATTTTCAATTCATCATAACATATATGACATACATGACATACAGATAGACAGTACTGCTACATCTATACATTTATGACATATCAGATTTGCAAATACAGTACTGTTTGTGATACAAAAGTGTCCAGAAAAGGAGTGTATATACATTTGGCGTAGAAACTGTACATTGGAGGAGGTTGGTGGGGTGGGGTTGGGTGAGGGCTGTACATTGGAGGTGGGGGGGGGGGGGGGGGGGGGTTGGGTAGGGGACACACACACATTTTACACTGTACATTGGAATGTTGACAAAGCCTTACTTGGTCATTTACTGTACAACTAGGTTAGGACATTTGTAGGGGCCAGTTTCGAATTGCAGTCTCACGTAGGTGTTTTTTGAGAGTGTTTTTGAAGGTGGGTAGTGATTCACATTCCTTTACAGCTTTAGGCAGGGCGTTCCACATTGATGTGGCATAATTGCGAAACGTGTTTAGTCCCTTGTTTGAGCCGAATCTGGGTTTTACATGATTTGTGGAGCTCCCTCTGGTGTTGTGATCGTGGTATTCACTGACCTTTGGGAAGTATTTTGACATGTACATGGGTACCTTGGTCGCGTAGTGTATCTTGTAGACCAGGCCCATTGCAAGTTGCTGTACTCTGTCGTCTACTCTAAGCCATCCTAGGTTGTCAAAGTGGGCAGGGGTGAGGTGGGTTCTAGGAGTCAGGTCAAGTAGTAGTCTGACTAGCTTGTTTTGAGATGTTTGTAATTTGTTTTTTAGTGCCTTTGAGGTGCTTTGGTACCATGAGGTGCAAGCATAGTCGTAGTACCCTTGAATGAGTGCTCCTGCTAGAGTCTTCAGGGTATTCTTGTTTACCAGAGAGGAGATCCGGTACAAGAATCGCGTTCGTTGGTTGACTTTTTTTATTACATTGGATGCCATTTTGTCACAGGAAAGATTAGCCTCTAGGATGGAACCCAGGTAGGTAATTTCATCTTTCCTTGTGACAATATTGTCACCCACTGTAACCGAGAAGCCGTCAGTCTTGCTGAGTTTGTTATTTGAACCGAAGAGAATGGACTCTGTTTTGCCCATGTGTAATGATAGTTTGTTGTCGGCGAGCCATATGCAGATTTTGCCTAGTTCCGAGCTGAGGGCTTTTTCAACCTGTAACTTGTTCTTGTCAGAGACCAGCAGGGCTGAGTCGTCCGCAAACAGGAACAAGTTGCAGTCACAAGCTGACGACATGTCATTTGCATAAATTAGGAATAGTAGCGGTCCTAGTATGCTTCCTTGTGGAACACCACAGCTCACTGTGAGGGGGGGGGATAGGGTACCGTTTACTTCCACCATCTGTTCCCTCCCCTCCAGGTAGGATTGTATCCAGCTCACTGATAAACTATCAAAACCAATTGCTTTTAGCTTGTCAATCAGAATGGTGTGATTGACAGTGTCGAAGGCCTTTTGTAGGTCCAGCATGACCATGCCGCAGTATTTGCCCGCGTCCACCTCTTGTTTGATGTGGTCGTTCAAGTAGAGAAGGCATGTGTCAGTGGAGTGGGATGTTCTGAAGCCAGATTGGAATTCGTAGATTAGATTTTTTTCCGCGAGGTATTTTTCGATCTGTTCGTATACTATTTTTTCCATGACTTTCGAGATGGATGTAAGGATAGAAACAGGGCGGTAGTTACCCGGGTCTAATTTGCTGCCCTTTTTGTGCAGGGGTGTTACTCTCGCAATTTTGAAGTCCTTGGGGACGTGTCCCTGTTTTATGGAGAGGTTTATTATGTGTGTGATGACTGGGGTGATGGCTGCTGCTGAGTCTCTGAGGAATTTGGAGGGGATGTTGTCATGGCCAGTGGCCTTGTTTGGTTGGAGGGCGCTCAGTTTTTTGAGTACCTCATCTGTAGTTACTATTTCCAGTTTGAAGTCGTCTTTGTGGACGCCTAGGTTCATGTAGTATGCTACTATGTGTTCTACCCCATACTGCCCTGAGTGGGAGGGTAGTTTGTTTACCAGTGTTGTGGCTATGTTTGTGAAGAAAGTGTTTAAGTAATTGGCTACATCCAGCTTGTCTGTGATGAGCGTGTTGTCCGTCTTTATGTTTATGTTTGAGAACCTGGTTTTGAGTTTTTTACTGCAGCCTAGTTGATTGTTGAGTAATTTCCAAAGTTCACGTGGTTTATTTTTGTTTTCCTCGGTTTTGTCATTGATGAAATTTTTTTTGCAGTTTTGATCATGGAGTTTACGTCATTTCTTAGTCTGTTTCTTTCTAGTTTGAGTTCAGTCACGTGGTCTTGGAGTTCACTGCTCGTGCTTTTGGTAAGCTTTGACTGACTTTTACGAAACTCAGAGCATTTTTTGTCTCTGGCTTTCATAGCGGTCAGTATTTCAGTGTGCATCCATGGCTCAGCGCGATTTTTTACCCTGGTGGTTCTTAGGGGGGCCATTTTGTTTAGTATTGATGAAAATTTGGTTTTGAAGCCAAGCCAAGTTTCTTCAACCAGTGTACCATTGAGTTCATCTGACCAGTCCAGACTCTCCAGTTCAAGGTTAAAGGCCTCGCTAGAGTAGGTTTTGAGGTCTCTAGATGTGACTGTTTTGTGACAGCCAGCCTTTAGTTTTAGCTTTTTGCGGGTACAGAATATCATGTAATGATCACTTAACCCGCATGCTATAACCCCTTTACTGGAGATCTTGGACTTGTCAGAGGTCAGTATGAGGTCAATGGTAGTCTGAGTTGATTCACATATCCTTGTGGGTTGGGTGATTAGTTGGCTGAGGCCGTGCAGATCACAAAACCTATTGAAGGATTTGAAGACGGGTGCATTTTTTTGTTGCATATCCGTGTTCCAATCCCCAATAAGAATTTTTTCCGCATCCTCAGCTCCAGCTAAGCACACATCCAGAGTATCATAAAAACCAGTCTGTTCTGGTGGTCTATAGATTGTGCCTATTAGTACTGATTTTGCCCTTTCAAATAAGATTTCAATCCATACAGTTTCAATCTCGTCATGGTTAAGGTCAGTACGGTTGCTGAATTTGGTATCTTTGTGTATATACACACAGACACCACCTCCATACTGGTTCCTATCCCTCCTGATGATTGAATAGTCCTCGATTTCTATCTCTGGATCCTGAACAGATGAGTCAAGTTTTGTTTCTGTGAAACATAATATATTTGCCTTACCGTTTAGAAACAAATGTCTGATTTCAGCCAATTTCGGTTTCAAGCTGTTTATGTTTAAGTGAAATATGTGAAGTCCATTTGAGTTTGTTATTTCATTAATGTCGTCTAGTTCAAATTGTTTTTCCACTGTGGTGTGTGGTTGATCTTGTGGCGGTAGGTGGGGAGGGGGGGATGGGGTCCTGTGTTCATTGATGTTAGGAGGGGGGGTGGGGATGATCCTTTGTCCTCTGCTGGTGTATTTGGTCGGTGTGAAAGCCCGCGACGTGGGGGGGGGGGGCTGGTTGCTGTCCTCAGATGTGTCTGGAGGCCCTCCGTTGTGGGGGAGGGGGGGTGGATCGGTTAGTCTAGCTGTCCTGGCGGGGCTAGCCGAGTCAAACGGCGGGTCCCTGCTGCTCACGTCCCGCGCTGATATGAGTCCCCTGATTGCAAGCTCTCTCCCTCTTGCATCTCGGCTCCTCTGCTTGGGCTTCGGTGAGGGGATGTCGCCGCCTGCTGGTCGGTTGGTGCATCCGCTGGCCATTGTGTCCTGGGCCGGCGACGGTGTGGAGATTATTGACGGTGTGAGGATGAGCCGTTGATTCTTCGCCTGTTGGCGCGTTAAAACAGGTCCTGGGTTCTGATGAATGTCTCCAGACAGGAGCAAATACAATAAAAACATCGATTTTCTATCAAACTTGCCTGTCGGGGGTAGTCTCTTTCTTTCGGGATTCGCCGTCAACAGTCTGTGAATAGTTGCCGCTCCAATAGCCGGAGGGTGGCTGCCACGTGATGAGGATGTGTTGGGAAGTATGAATGAATGAATGAATGAATGAATGAATGAAAACTTTATTTAACAGATTGCAGAATGGGTACAGTACAGTACGGCTCAATACACACAATTGTTATGGAGATGCAGACCAGAGAAAGACGTGTGTCTTGTTTATATCAGGGACCCCCATTTTCAATTCATATACATGAAAAGCGTTACATTGTTCTTAAATAATTCCTCTACGGTTACTTTTGTATAAATGTAGACATATCCATATATCGGACGCTACACGTATGTTGCCTGAGAGTATTTATCTTACACGTTAAGAATGCATCATCCCATAAACCCACGACCGAGAGTGAGTTGTCGGGACATGACGTCGCTCCGCCTGAGACCACTCGTTATTATGATTGATTGAAATTTTATTTTCACAATTTTTTGGAGCAGTGAGATGGAATAGGTGCTATTCGTAGCTCCTTGAACTGTTTCCAACAACTGCGCATCTACAGTCAAAAAACAAGTTCTTCCTCTCCCCTACTGACCTTAATAAAGTTTCAAGTTTGTTTATTATTTCCCATAATAAAAATACAGAATATATTATGGTGAAATGCTTGTTTCTGCATGAGCCCCTGAGTGTGCTACATACAGTATATATATATATATAAAAAAAAGTAAGTAAAGGAATGTTCAGTCAATATACAATACAGAGTAAAATGAGTAACAGTGAGGTACAATGCAGAATTGAGTCATCATCATGCTAATTTTCTCACAACTGGACTACTGCAATTCCCTCTACTCTTAGTGCAGTGGCTTAGCACTAGATTTGAGAAGGATGTGGACACGCCGGACAAAAGCACCAAATTTTCCCCACGTATTCCTCATCATCATAGCTTTCATTTTGGGGTAGGTGCCACGTCATCATGATGGATTTCAAGATGGCCGCCATGTAAAATCAAGGTTCTGCCCATTAATAAATATCTTGGTCCATAGCGCGCTCAATATTTGAGCGAACACAAAGGTATTGGTATCCCTGTAAACTAGAGAAGCTAAGCTTTCCATTTGTACCATTTTCATTAATCCCAACTGTTGGGAAGGGGGTTTTAATAGGCAATGATTCAAAATTATGTAAAATCTTCGCCTAGAAAAAACTGCCATGCTCATCTTCCAAAAGGTCCCTTGGATATTCACATGAATATATCAGAGTGCACATTGGTTTTATAGGTACCCACAAGCCTCTTCTTTCCAGACATACCCACTTTGTCCAACTTGCATGCTATTTGGGGCAATAATCAAGCAGGTTTGTGCATGTGGTACAAATGTGTCGAACATTCTAACAGCTGCCAAAAATGTGAATGTTGGGTTAGGGTTTGTTGTTAGAATGTTGAACATAGAAGATCAATTTTGGTGTCAAACTATACATTTTCTGGGTCAATAAATGTGTTAATGCTATGAAGAATGTCACCAGATGAATATTTGTACCATTCTAACAACATATTTACATAATATTTTACTTGTTTAACAGTCAGACATGCATGAATCGAATAGACATTTTATTAGGATCACTCGTTACATTTATTATTATTATCATAACTCTTTAGCCCATATAGGCGTATTTAACTGTTATGGAGATATTTTCGCGGGTCTTGTGCAGTGGTCTTGTGCCCGCGAAAATATCAGAATGTTTCATAAAAGGTCCCGTGGTATACTGGCCAGCTCTCAGTGCGCGTCTCGTGACAGCTGTCGTGGACAGCGTGATAAGGGACATGTTTAAAAAGGCAAAACATAATACAACAGGTAAGTCAAGTGTCATTACTTTAGTTATCAAAGCTGGAATCTCTGGACATAAGCAATAGGGATGGGTACGTTCACATTTGAACCGACACGGTACCGGTACCTGTGAATCGATACCGGTACCCAACGGTACCCTTTTTCGGTACTTTAGTCTCTAAAAATGTAATCTACCTACCTCAGTCGGAAAAAAAATATCCAAACTTCAAATAACTACACTTTCGACCGTTTTCGGCTTGCCATTGCCCCGACTGCTTTGTTGTTGAATCAAGTAAAATCCTAGGTAAGTGTATAGTAGAGGAGCCAAAGCTATATATTTAGGTTATTGTATTATATGAATGTTTATATGTTTATTTTTATAACCTTACATTGAAACGGCATTAGGAATATTGATTGGATTTAGATAGTCATTGAACCGTATTATTTGTCATAATAGTACCTTCTAGAACATTTGTGATGTCACAGTATGATGTCATAGTCAACCATTCTAGAACATTTGTGATGTCACAGTATGCTGTCATAATCAAACAGTCTAGAACATTTGTGTATCTATATATATTCAACAATTCTCTCTGAAGAGCTCGTTACGGGTAGAACAGAGATGGTGAAGATGATTGTTAGGATAGCGGTTCAACATCTGGGATTGGAAGGTCTGGACTGGAAGGAGGTGTGTAAAGAATTGGCTGAGGGGGCTGCGAGGGACAAGGCTGCGAGGGACAAAGCAGCCCAGGATAAGATAGCAGGGGGCAAGGAGGGTCCCGCGGAGGGGGGCTCAGGCAGGAAGTAGCAGCAGTAGCTGCACTCCAATGGACAATGTAGTTGATGACGGGGTCCAGTAGAAGAAGAAAAAGAAGGTGAAGAAGGAGAAGAAGGAGAAGAAGAAGAGCCCATAAAAAGAATTGCGGAGGGCAGTAATACGCCACGATGCGTCTACTCTGCCGGAAATTCAAATAAGAAGAAGAAGAAGAAGAGCTCATTGTGCATCTTGAAACAGTGCTGAGCAGTACTGAACAGATCGTCTAAACAACATAGATTGAAGCCTGCATCTCTCAACCAAGGTGCCTTGCCGACCGTTTTGCTGTGGAAAGAGCCGGCAACTTGATTTACGGCTTTCACAGGTGAGGAGGAATTTTCATGTGTCGAGTCGGCGGTGATTTTGGAGACGGGGAAAATACAGTTTTCTTACCTTGTAGTGACGTGATATTTAGGAAAATAGCTTTATGATCACTTCTGTAAAGAAAGACTTCGCTGTGGAAGAGAAATAAACCATTTGGATATCTGTTTTACACTGGAGCGGCTGTGGACCTTATTTTTCTTTATCAACGAACGTACTACTCACGAGTAAGCAACTTTAACCAATAGAGTGGAACGTCGGCCCTGATACGTATATTGTGCGTGTGAACGTTGACATGAAAAGAAAAAAGGTTAAAAAAAATATAATAAAAAGTGCAAAAAAAAAGAAATATTTTTCTTTCTTTTACGGTATCTCACGTGAATCGATACTCGGTAGTACCGATGTGTTTCAGTAAGTACCTTTAAAAGTACCCAATTCGGTACCCATCCCTAATAAGCAATGACGTTATAGTTTAAAGCTAAACTATACGTTTTTCTCTCTTGTTAGAAGAGGGATAACTTCTTCAGTTAGATTTGATTTGATCTTTATTTATCGTTCACATTTGAACCGATACGGTACCGGTACCTGTGAATCGATACCGGTACCCGATGGTACCCTTTTTCTGTACTTTAGTCTCTAAAAATGTAATCTACCTACCTCAGTCGCAAAAAAAAATCCAAACTTCAAATAACTACACTTTCGACCGTTTTCGGCTTGCCATTGCCCCGACTGCTTTGTTGTTGAATCAAGTCAAATCCTAGGTAAGTGTATTGTAGAGGAGCCAAAGCTATATATTTAGGTTATTGTATTATATGAATGTTTATATGTTTCTTTTTATAACCTTACATTGAAACGGCATTAGGAATATTGATTGGATTTAGATAAAGTCATTGAACCGTATTATTTGTCATAATAGAACCTTCTAGAATATTCGTGATGTCACAGTATGATGTCATAGTCAACCATTCTACTGTCATAATCAAACATTCTAGAACATTTGTGTATCATTATATTCAACAAGTCTCAGGGCAAAGGGAAGGAGTCGGGTTGTGATAGAATGGAGTATAGTGGGGAGGAGAGTGAGAAAGAAGGGTGGGAAAGGGTGGGGAAGAAGAGGAGGGTAAGTGAGGGAAAGGGGAGGAGCGACAGTGATGGGGGCGAGAATAGCCAGGGCAAGGGTAAGGGGTCGGGTGGTGACGATATGGAGAAGGAGGAGAAGAAGAGGGAGGTAAGTGAGGGGAAGGAGAGCAAGAGGAAGAAAGTGAGGGACGATAGCTCAAGTGGGTCAGAAGGCGAGGGTGGAGGAAATGATGTTGCAGAAGTGATTCATATAGTGGTTAGGCTTGAGGGGGAGAGGGGAGTGAGGAAAGTAGGTAGGCTCGAGTTGCCCAAACTCATTGTCGAGCAATTAGGTGAGGTAAAGTACGCGAGAGTTTTCTGGGATGGTAATCTGGCCGTAGGGCAGGGGTCAGCAACCTTTTTGACATGGAGTGCCTGTTTGAAATATAGTTGTAACTAGTGTGCCTCAACAATATTCCATGCATCGTAAATATTTTTTCTCATAATCAGGTATTTTTAATGATAATTTTTACATTATTACATCATTATCGTTATTGTTATTATTAACAATATTATTATGATGGTTGTATCAACCCTAAATCTGAGTTGGGGGGGGGGAATGCAATGCAGACAAACAGCTGCATACAGTGCGACCATTTCACTCACATTTGCCCATTCATTTTTGGACACATCACACACCATCGGTGTGTGTACTGTACGTGGGCTGTCATAGCTCCACCTACAGGCCTAATGGAGAACACCAGGAGAACACCAGGATGTGAATGGAGGGTGAATGTGAGGTATATCGTGTAAATAAGTTTTGATTGATCGCAAGACTACACTGTAAAAAATATATAATAATAAGTTACCAGAACTTAAAAATATTGAGTTCAGTTACTGTGCATTAAGGTTTTCAGTTTTCAATCCATAATAATCCAGAAAAATAAGTACACAACCACATTATTTCAACCTAATAAAACTATGTTTATTGTCATTGTTTTAAGAACACAAGTTGACTTGGTAATACTCACATTTTGAGTAAAAAATATGGCTTTTAACATGTGCAATGTTCAATGAAATAGAAAAATAAATAATAAAATTAGTTGATTAATCCCACTGGTCACAATGGTGACCGTAATAATGTTTTTGTTATAAGGCTCTGCAAATGTTACTGAATGATGTAGCAATGTATTTCCAGCTAAATTGAAATAATAAACAAATAAAGGGTCTCAATTAAATATGTGGTAGTAAAAAGAACCTGTTGGAGGATTTCAACAAGATAAATGCGACAACAGTGCAAAATATTTCACTATAATATTTCATAGCAAATTTTTTTTTTTTTTTTTTTTTTTTTTTTACTGCTGCCCCTGTGCCTATGCAAATGCCCCCGGGTGCCTATGCAGGCATGCGTGCCTAAGGTTGCCTACCCCTGCCGTAGGGTGTGGTAGTGAGGAGCAGGTGGAGAGGGCTAGGAAGATGAGGAGCATTGGTGGGGTGGGTATAAGTAAGGTAGCGAGAGTAGGGGAGAAGAGGGAGGGGGGATGTAAGGGGGTGATAGCTGTGTAGTTTGACATAGGGGTGGACGGTATAAACGGTATACGGTATAAACGGTATGAATTTGCGCTATGGTATGGATTTTGACTATACCTTGTAACCGGTAGAGCAGCTCTAAAATAGCAATGACGTCATGTAACCACAGCCAGGGCGCGACTATTTCACTCGTATTTGCCCCTAAAAATAGATAGAATTAGTCATAACAGATGTGCGAACTGGAAAAAGTTATTTAGGAGCACAGAGGCTTCACGCAGTGGGCGTGTCAACGCGCAATTGTCATTTCATAATACACAGACGCAAACTAGCTCTTCCACCCTGCGTTTGAAGGCTGTGTGACAACTTCTCTCGCAAGTCGCACAGTTTCTATGTGTAATGTAAACTCTGCGACGAGTCCAATGGTCTAACATGCTTTGCATCCTCGCCATTCTGGAATGCCCACGTTGCGCTAAAACCTTATGTAATGTTAACTGTCGATGTACTAGCCTCAGCAAGCTAACGTTAGCTGGCTCCACTATAGCAGCCTATAGTATAGAGCTCAGCAGCTGTAACAGAATAACAGTGTTTTACCCCTTCAGAAGCATTTATATAGACATTTTAAGATAAGTTAATATACTGTGATATATACCGTTACCGTCTATGCTTCAAATTATACCGTGATATAAATTTTAGACCATACCGTCCAGCCCTAGTTTGACACCAAAATTGATCTTCTATGTTCAACATTCTAACAACAAACCCTAACCTAATGTTCGACACATTTGTACCACATGCACAAACCTGCTTGATTATTGCCCCAAATAGCATGCAAGTTGGACGAAGTGGGTATGTCTGGAAAGAAGAGGCTTGTGGGTACCTATAAAACCAATGTTCACTCTGATATATTCATGCGAACAGCCAAGGGACCTTTTGGAAAATGAGCATGGCCGTTTTTTCTAGGCGAAAATGTTACATCATTTTGAATCATTGCCTATTAAAACCCCCTTCCCAACAGTTGGGCTTAATGAAAATGGTACCAATGGAAAGCTTAGCTTCTCTAGTTTACAGGGATACCAATACCTTTGTGTTCGCTCAAATATTGAGCGCGCTATGGACCAAGATATTTATTAATGGGCAGAACCTTGATTTTACATGGCAGCCATCTTGAAATCCATCATGATGATGTGGCCCCTACCCCAAAATGAAAGCTATGGTGATGGGGAACACGTGGGAAAAAATTGGTGCTTTTGTCCGGCGCGTCCACATTTTTTTGCTAAGCCACCGCACTATGTGGAACGCCCTACCCAAAGCGGTAAAGGAATGTGAATCACTACCCACTTTCAAAACCACTCTCAAAGAACACCTACGGGAGACTGCAATTCGAAACTGGCCCCTGTAAATGTCCTAACCCAACCCCCTCCAATGCACAGTAAATTACCAAGTATGTGTAACCCAGGGTTCAGATTCATAACTATCATAGGGACATAAATAGTTAATGCTATTAGGTAAGAACTTTCTAGAACGTAAAACATTCTAGAACCAGCGTATGATGTCATGATAGACGGTCTGGAACCTTTGTGATGTCACCGTATGATGTCATAATAGAACGTTCCGGAACATCTTGGATTCCTATAAAAACAGGCGAGTCCAACAGCCATCCCTCTCTTCTCCTCGACATCCGAACCATGCAGCAGCACTGACCAGACGGACGGGACTAACCAACAGACTGAAACCTGCAAGTCTCAACCAGCATCCCGGAGCAGTCCAGACCACCCATCACCACGTGTGCCCACACGGGACGAGGTGGTGTGCCGGACCGATACCCGATGGCGAGCCAACCCCGGAACATTTGATATAACTCAAGGCTAATGCCAGCCTGATGTGAATACCCCTGATGCTCAACTCTTGTTACACCAACAGTCCGGTAGGCTTGAACTGAACGAGACTACAAGGACTTCCAAGGGCGTCGACCCCGTTCACCTTGTGTTATTTTGATATTGTATTTTGTATTTGATTTGATTTAACTTGATATATGGGTACGTGTAACTGAGGGGTACAATTCCCTGACTGTATTGATAAGTATGGTATCATTAAACCACTACCGCTTTATGTACTTTAATTACTGGCCATACAGTACACGATATATAAATATAATGAACACTTCCCACAATGAACCGGTTCTACACAAAGTTGTCTTTAAGTATTTATTGCAGCAAAAGGTACATAATACTTCTCTATTATACTTTGAATGCACTTGTAAGGCAAAGGAATGTGCGTAGGCAAATCAACAATGAATGTCCATTCTCTGGTTACGCAGGAGGTAATCATACAACCTGAATCTTAGGGAATTATATCTATGGTACACTAGTAATATATAGCGGGAGATACTGGAAGGGTCCCCCTGGTTGTAAGCCAGCAGGGGTAGAGGAACTGTCGGTAGTAGAGAGTCTGGTCAACGATGACTAAGGAGACTCCAAGTACAGGAGACGGTGCAATAGCCTCTTGATCCACAGACGAATACAGCTGTTCTCCGTAGACTGTAGCTCCACAGTGAAGAAAGCTAGCCGGCCTCAGGCTCTCTGAGGCGCGGACTCGACTTGGCTCCTCACAGGGTAAATCCAACACGTGCAGGCGTCGGCGATTCTCCGCTCCATAAATCACAGGACCAAAACAAATATAATCCAGCCGCAAAGGGCTATGTAGTCGTCGGGTAGATTAATCCAGTGTACATGTCCACACGGTGCTCGTCTAGGTCTCCTCGGGTGAAAGCGCCATGAAAGCAGCCCAGCCTGGATAAGAACTCTAGCTGGTACGAGGAAGCGTTGGTGATGCTGGTCACTGTAGAACTTTAGCCGCACGATACACTATACACAAATAGACTATTACTGACGTAATAGAAATATGTCGCACTCGACGGTATAGCGCCAAACTCTGACAATTCAGTTATTAATTCGCACGCGGTCTCAATGCTCTATTCTGGGGTCAAACAGGCCATACTTCACCGCACGGAGTATCGTGGGTGAGGCTTCAACTTATTGGGTAACTCTTAGACTAAGCGCTTCTGTATTCACCTGCGCCATATTTATATGCACGGTGAACAAACTAGTGCCAACGACATTTCTGTCTCGTATCCCTGGGCAAGGCCGGGCATGCACAGACATGTCTTGACGGTGACTTTGAACCTGACTCCGGAGGCATGGCTCTGGCGCCTGTGGACCGCTGTCCAATAGGAGAATGGAATATTATGGTCTGTAGTAGGCTAAAGGGATATTCCGTGTATATGTACAAGGAATATACAAGGGATATCAAACGATATACAAATACTATGCAATATATATCAATCAATAAATATATATATTCGGTTTAATCTGATCCTTTGTAACAGTCGCCCCCTAATTAGTCCCACCTAATTAGCTAAGCAGAGACAGATTAACCGCACTGTCCACTACTCAATGTCTGTTGTGAGGGGTTGGTCAGTTCACAAAGTCATGGGGTCATGGTCGTCATCGATAGTATCGGGGAGCCTTGGCAGTTCTATTAGCCTCGCCACGGGTCGGGTGTAGATCCGTCCTTGGACGAGCACTTCGGCTGCTCGGACCTTTCCGTCGGCACCGGTGATCACTTTGCTTACGCAGCCAGCCGGCCACATAGCTCGGGGTAGTGACTGGTCGATAATCATGACGACTGTTCCTTCTGTCAAATTGTCTCTCTCTTTCACCCATTTCTGGCGGGTCTGTAGAGACGGTAGATAGTGGAGTAGGAAGCTGTTCCAAAACTTGTCAGCCAATACTTGACTGTACCTCCACATTCTTCGGCCGTTCGCTTCTTCAGGCCTGTACATTGTCTGTGGTAGCGCGGGGTCCAGCCGCCCCATCAAGAGTGTGTTGGGGGTGACTGGGTCGACATCTGCTACATCACTTGAGACGTAACCGAGGGGCTTTGAGTTCAATACTCCCTCGATCTCCGTGAGGACTGTCATTAGGACTTCTTCCGCCACGGTCTGGGCCCCAAGCACGGCGTACAGGGCTGTCTTTATTGAACGTACTTCTCGTTCCCAAGTTCCACCGAAGTGAGGTGCGTTCGGGGGATTAAACTGGAAGTCAATCTGGGATGGAGCGAGGTGGGTCTTAAGTTCTGGGCCCATAGCTTGGAAGCTCTCTCTCAGCTCTCTTTCTCCGCCTTTGAAGTTTGTCCCGTGATCAGACAATAATATAGACGGTTTGCCTTTCCGCGATGTGAATCTTCGGAAAGCCATAAGGAATGAGTCTGTGCTCATGGTTGGAAGGAGTTCTATATGCATCGCTCGGGTGGTCATGCATTTGAATACAATACCCCACCGCTTCTCGGTTCCTCTTCCTTTCTTTATATACAGCGGGCCGAAACAGTCCATACCGGTGGAGTGAAAAGGCTTGTCGCCGAGTCGGAGGCGACAGGGAGGTAGGTCAGCCATCCGGGGTATACTGGGCTGCGCTCGCCACTTACGACAGTCTAGACAGGTTCGCTGGAAGCGCCGCACTGCTTCTCTCCCTTGCAGTATCCAATAACGACGTCTAATCTCCGCGAAGACTCTCTCTGCCCCGGCGTGATGCACATCCTCGTCGTATTTCTTTATGATCAGCTCTGTGACCTTGTGTCGACTGTTTAAGACTATCGGGTACTTGACGTCATCCGGTAAGTCTGGAGCTCTCCGCAGACGACCACCCACTCTGATGAGACCATGGGCGTCGCTCTCGGGGGCTAGGTGGAGCAGTCTGCTGTCTGATGGGACGGGCTTTGCTCCCTGTAGACAGTCTAGCTCATCGGGGAACGAGTCTCTCTGGGCTCGTTGTAGTAGAAGAAGTTCTGCTTCTTCGTAGTCAGCTGCTGTAATGTCAGTAGTGAGCTGAACCTCTGGGTGGTGCCACAGGAATGTCTTTAGCTGCGCACTCTCTAGGGTGAGGCAATCGTCTATGTCGGGGTCTGTGGAGACGAGTGTGTTCAATCCACAGAACATAGATTTCTTGTTTTCGGCCTCCTCTTTACTCGCTTCCCGTGGGGTGGGTGTAGGCCACTCTTCTTCCGGGAGCTTGACGAACTCTGGCCCGTCACTGTATAGGTTGTGACGGGTGAGGTCATCCAGGGACATTCCCCGGGTGATGACGTCAGCTGGGTTGTGTTTTGTGTCCACATACCTCCAGCTTGCTACTTCTGTTAAATCTTGAATCTCTGTGACTCTGACTCCCACGAAGACCTTGTATCTGCACGAATCAGACCGGATCCATGTGAGTACTGTCGTGGAGTCTGACCACAAGATTGTTCTTTGCACCGGAATGGTGAGTTCACGTTGGATTAACGTGGCGAGTTGCGCTCCTGCTAGGGCTGCGCAGAGCTCTAGACGCGGGATAGATTGTTGCTTTCGTGGGGCTATTCTTGAGCGAGCCAGGATGAAAGCAGTACGTATTTCTCCTCCCTCCTCTCGGGCACGCAAGTAGGCCACCGAACCGTAGGCTACTTCGGAGGCGTCGCTGAAGACGTGCAGGTCCATCTGGCACGTCTCCGGCCTCACTGTGGGTGGGAAGTAGCTGCGGCGTATGTTGACACCTGGGAGTGAGCTGAGTTCCGTCTCCCACTCTCTCCATGTGCATGCAAGGTGTTCGGGTATGGGGTCGTCCCAGCCCTGGTCCTTGTTCCATAACGCTCTTACAATCATCTTTGCCCTGGTGGTGTAAGGTAGAATACATCCCAAAGGGTCATATTGCCTGGCGAGTGTTCTGTATACACTCCGTCTGGTGGTCGGTAGTGCAGTCGACCTTCCCTGCTCCTTGGTCAGGGGTGTGTGTTTATAATGGAGTGAGTCTGTTTTGAAGCGCCAGACTAGTCCTAATGTCATTTCTTGGGCTTCTCCTGGGATGGTCGCCATCCAGGTCTCGCTGCTTGCTGCCTTGTCCTCGGGGGAGAGGCTGCGCAATACTTGCGGGTCGCTGCTGGCCCACTGCCTGAGATCAAAGCCGCCTTTGATCAGGGAGGCGCGGAGCTTGAGTAGAAGGGCCTCGGCTTCTTCTGGCGTCGAGACGCTTTGCAGACAGTTGTCCACGTAGAAACTATTTCCTACACTTTGTCGGACCTCTTCATCAGCTGCTGGGTCCTCTGCGACGTGTTTTTGCAGTGCAAACATAGCGCAGCATGGGCTGCATGTGGTTCCGAAAGGGAGGACTTCCCATTGATAGATGGCTGGTTGCTCATCCCCGATCCTCTCTCTCCATAGGAACCGCAGCAGGGGCTTGTCCTCCTCCACTAGTCTCACCTGCAGGAACATCCCTTTGATGTCGCCGCTGATGGCCACCTTGTCTTGGCGGAAACGTAGTAACACGCCTAGTAGAGAGGGGCCGAGTGTTGGGCCGGGCAAGAGCTCTTTATTCAGATTTTGTGATCCGATCTGGTAGCTGCAGTTGAACACAATACGATCCTTGCCGTTGTGGTGGACTTTGTGGTGCGGCACGTACCATGATTCGGTCGTCTGATCGGCCTCTTTAATGTCAATTTTCTTTATGTGTCCCGCTGTGATTAGCTTGTTAATCTCAGCGCGGTACACAGTCTCTTGAGCGGGGTCTCTGGCTAGGTGCCGCTCTGTGTTCAATAAATACCGCTCCGTCGCTTCTTTTGGGGCGTGGAAGGTAGGCATACCCTCTCGCCTCAGGAGTGGAGTTGCGTATCTCATCACTCCGTTGACTTTGACTCTCTTTGTCCCCTGCTCGAGGAGTGCTATAGCGTAAATGTCTTCCTTGGAACGAATGTCTTTCTTTTCGTTCTTAAAGGGCATTGTCTCTAGTGTCCATAGCCTCTCGACATGCTGTAGGAGGGTGGTGTCTTCTTCTGTCACTCTGGAGTGGAGGCAGTTAGTGGCTGCTGTTCGGTTAAGAGACTTAGCGAGGGGGCCTTGTAATGTCCATCCTAGGCGGGTCTCGACTGCTGCAGGACAGCCTCTGGGCCCTGTGTGGACCCGGTCAATCGGGACGATGAGGTCTGCATGGTCGGAGCCTATCAGCAGGGTCGGGGTGGCACCGTCTATGAGCGGTATAGGTAGTTGACGCAGGTGCACATATTTATCCATCAGCTTGGCGATGGGGTAGGTGTACTGCGACAGGCCTATTTCTTGGCTGGTGAAAGCATTAGTAATCCTATACCGTCTCTCTGGCTGCCCGCTTGCTGCGATAGTGAAGGAGACATTCTCGCCCTTTATCGTCTTTAGATCTCTTCTTATTGTCCGAATCGTCATCTGGTTTTCGCTCCCCCGCAGCCCCAGCTGGGCTGCAGCGGACGCGAGGAGAAGGGTCTTCTCTGACCCGTCGTCAAGGACGGCGTAAGTGTCCATGACCTTATCTTGGTAACTCAGTGTTACGCGGACCACCTTTAAGAGCACCCGGGCGCCCCCGCTGCTGGCGGGGTCAATGTACATAACACTTGCCTTTGTGCTGCTTGAGGGTGCAGGCTTTCTTCTGTTACTGTCGTGTAGGACATCTAGGTGGGCTCCGTCACACCGATTACACCTCTTCTTTAAGCGGCAATCGGCTGCCATGTGACTGCGCGCACATCGGTAACAGCGTCGGTTGGACTTTATCCATTGACTCACCTCGTCGGTGGTCATCTTCTTGAACGTGTCACATTGTGACAACCAGTGTTCCTTTTCGCAGTACGGGCACACCATCTTCCACTTCTCTTTCATCGAGGGGGTACTGTGGTTCTTGCTGCTCGGTACTGATTCTGATTGGTGCATGACGGTCACCAATCTTCGGCCATCGTTTGCTCTCCTAGGTCCCTCTCTGGAGCTTGGGGTGCTCCGCATGAACGTATCCAACCGTAGGCTGTTGACTTCTCTCGCCAGGAAGTCGGCTAGGTCTAGGAGGGATGGCTCGGGACCGTTAGGATCACGGTGGTCCTTTTGCCGCCTGAAGCGCTCTTGTCGGGCGGGCGGAAGCTTCTCTAAAATCCTCTCGACATTAGAGTTTGCGTACAGTTCGTGCATACCCTTTTCTCTTTGCGCCCCCAGCATCCCTACCAGGGATTGTACCTTGATAGACAGGTCATCTAGTGAGCGATTGTCTGTGGCTGGGGGTAGGCGGTCAATATGCCTTATCTCTTGTATTACGTAGTCCCATATGCGTCCATATCTTTGGTCGAGTGCTGCTAGAGCCGCTGTGTATGGGGTAGTAGAGGTGGCATAGGCCAGCGCTATATTGTGCGCTCGGGGCACCTTGAGGTGCTTCAGTAGGATAGCATACTTGTACGGTTCATCAGCTACATCGGACATCATTGTCTCTAAGCACATTCGTAGCTCCGTGTACTGTGCTCTGTTCTCGTGGGTGAAGTCCGGAAACGTCGGTGTGCCAATGTATGATGCCATGGATGGCTGGCACATCGGTGAGCGTTGGAAGAGAGGCCTCCTAGGCGAGTCTCCTCTTACGCCTCTTGGTGGGCTGGTACCTGCTGGGTACCATGGCCCGCGTATCCAGGTGCTATTCCTCGGGGCTGGTCGTGCGTCAAGCTCACCCGTGAATTGAGTCGGGGGTCTGTAGCGCAGAGCCGCGGGGGTAGAGCCTGGGCTGTACTGGACCTCCTGGTCCTGTGGAGTACTGTGCTGCTGTCGGGCTTGACTCCTCCTCTCCCTCTTCTTCTTCCTCTGGCAGGTCCTCTAGATCCTGTAGTCGTCTATTTAGCCTCTCCGCGGTGTAGACCGTTTCTTCCTTGTAGCTAGGTCTCGCGTGGACCGGTCGGGGAAGGAGTTCGGAGGGGGGTATAGGCTCTCTCTGGTGGTCGGGCTCAGGGTCGCTTGATCGGGTAGGGGAGGGTGCCCTTGACCCTTGTCTTGACGAGGCCCTGGAACCCCGTGCGGAGGGAGGGGGTGTTGCCCTGGTGATCAGCTGCTCCATTATCTGCGCTTGTAATCGGTCACGCTCGGCTTCGCGCTTGGTGAGAGCGAGGTCGCGCTCTGCTTCTCTTTGGGCACCGGCGGCGGCGCGCTGGGCTTCGGCCCGGTCCCTTACCATATTCTCTTCCGTCTGAAGGCGTCTAATCTCTAGACGTATACGATCTTCTTCGCTCCGTTGCTGCGCCTGAAGGCGTTCTCTTTCCATGGAAGAATGTTCGCGCTCACTAAGCGTCTGTGCTTGGAGTCGATCGCGCTCTGTTGAGGCTGCTAGGCTGGCGAGGAATGCCTGTGCCAGCATCTTGTCCGCCTCGCTGGGGGAAGACGCTGGTTGAGGTGATCCGCTCCTGGCAGTACTCGTTGGATATCTGTTCTCCTGTGGCGAGTCCTGGAGATCCATCTCCGGGGTGCTCTCCTCTTCTTGTAGCGGGTAGAGTTCCATCCCTGGAGGGCTGTCTTTATCCTGGAGCTCTCCGGGGACTACTTCTTCGGTCTTGGCGGGGGGTAAAGTCGTGTCAGGTCCCTCCTGGTCCCTACCGTGAGCTTGGTCAGTTACGTTAGAACCCACTAGGGCCTCTATTGGCGGGGTAGCCTGGGCGATAGGGTCGGACATAATTTTACTATCTACTTTTTCCGCGTTTACCGTCTGTAGAAGGCTAGGTAGTATATTGGCAACGTAATCCTCTAAGTACTGAGGTGTCTGCCGTCTACGCTGCGGGCGATCTACTTTAGGAGAACCGTTTTGTGGAGTGTTCATCATAGGCCATGTCAATATTAATACCACTATATTAATATTACACTAGTTACCCTCCGGCTCGAAGGACCAATTGTAACTGAGGGGTACAATTCCCTGACTGTATTGATAAGTATGGTATCATTAAACCACTACCGCTTTATGTACTTTAATTACTGGCCATACAGTACACGATATATAAATATAATGAACACTTCCCACAATGAACCGGTTCTACACAAAGTTGTCTTTAAGTATTTATTGCAGCAAAAGGTACATAATACTTCTCTATTATACTTTGAATGCACTTGTAAGGCAAAGGAATGTGCGTAGGCAAATCAACAATGAATGTCCATTCTCTGGTTACGCAGGAGGTAATCATACAACCTGAATCTTAGGGAATTATATCTATGGTACACTAGTAATATATAGCGGGAGATACTGGAAGGGTCCCCCTGGTTGTAAGCCAGTAGGGGTAGAGGAACTGTTGGTAGTAGAGAGTCTGGTCAACGATGACTAAGGAGACTCCAAGTACAGGAGACGGTGCAATAGCCTCTTGATCCACAGACGAATACAGCTGTTCTCCGTAGACTGTAGCTCCACAGTGAAGAAAGCTAGCCGGCCTCAGGCTCTCTGAGGCGCGGACTCGACTTGGCTCCTCACAGGGTAAATCCAACACGTGCAGGCGTCGGCGATTCTCCGCTCCATAAATCACAGGACCAAAACAAATATAATCCAGCCGCAAAGGGCTATGTAGTCGTCGGGTAGATTAATCCAGTGTACATGTCCACACGGTGCTCGTCTAGGTCTCCTCGGGTGAAAGCGCCATGAAAGCAGCCCAGCCTGGATAAGAACTCTAGCTGGTACGAGGAAGCGTTGGTGATGCTGGTCACTGTAGAACTTTAGCCGCACGATACACTATACACAAATAGACTATTACTGACTTAATAGAAATATGTCGCACTCGACGGTATAGCGCCAAACTCTGACAATTCAGTTATTAATTCGCACGCGGTCTCAATGCTCTATTCTGGGGTCAAACAGGCCATACTTCACCGCACGGAGTATCGTGGGTGAGGCTTCAACTTATTGGGTAACTCTTAGACTAAGCGCTTCTGTATTCACCTGCGCCATATTTATATGCACGGTGAACAAACTAGTGCCAACGACATTTCTGTCTCGTATCCCTGGGCAAGGCCGGGCATGCACAGACATGTCTTGACGGTGACTTTGAACCTGACTCCGGAGGCATGGCTCTGGAGCCTGTGGACCGCTGTCCAATAGGAGAATGGAATATTATGGTCTGTAGTAGGCTAAAGGGATATTCCGTGTATATGTACAAGGAATATACAAGGGATATCAAACGATATACAAATACTATGCAATATATATCAATCAATAAATATATATATTCGGTTTAATCTGATCCTTTGTAACAGTACGGATATTCTCCTATAAGAAGGGGGAATTAAAGGATAAAAATGCTTAATCACAGTATGATGTCATAATAGAACATTCTAGAACATAGAACATTTACTTCTAGACCGTTTGTGGTGATGTCATAATAGGACATTCTAGAACATAGAACCTTCTAGAACGTTTGTGGTGATGTCATAATAGAACATTCTAGATGACATATTGATTATAGCTGAATCACTGATGGTTCTCCTGTAAAGAAAGATGGTTTAAAGGGCAAATTCACCTAATAAGGTATTTGCATTCCCTGATAAACGGATATAGAGTTACCAATGATAACCTCAGAGACGTCTGAACGAACCCCAATGTGTTGATCCAATCAACCTAGGACTTGATATCGAACTAACCCTCCCGAAAGGAGAGGTTACTGAAAGAACCTAAAAGGGATACTTCAAAGCATTACTTGTACTTTACGTCTGTATGTATTATTACTATTTAGCTAGCACGCTTTTAATTAAAACACCGGTTATTGTTATAACTCTGTCTCTGGTCTACTATTCTTTTAATTGTGCATATTACTCCTCTCCTCATTCGAACCTAGAACTGTGCCCGTGGCGAACAGCTGTTACTGTTAGTGACACAGGTGCTACATATGGTTTTGTCAATATTCCAATGTACAGTTTTGCTTGTACAGTTGTACAGTGTTCCGGTGCTCTGGTCTGCATCCCCTTAACAATTGTGTGTATTGAGCTGTACTGTATTGTACCCATTCTGCAATCTGTTAATAAAGTTTTCAATCAATCAATTCAATCAATCCACACAGTACATACAGTAACAACAGCTACCACTAGGTGGCAGTGAGATCCTGTCACACCACCTCATTGCATATCGCGCTGTCTGTCGTCCCGATTGTGTTGCCGCTCTCTGCTGAGGGGAGGTGATTAAGTTTGAAATATAGCTCCTTATTTCACTCGTTTCTGCTAAATGTAACTCCTTTAAGTTTTAACTTGTAGGGGCGGCTATGTGGCGTAGTGGGCAAGGCGCTCGCCACGAATACTGGAGACGCTGGGCTCGCCTGCGCTCCACATTGCTTTCAGTTTAGCTGGTCGTCCGTACTAATACACATTGGCCGTATTAGGGGGTGGGAAACTGATGGGTGGGGATCGGGCGTTGTGGACAGCGACTCCTACAGGTCAGTTGGTGCGCCTGCGCAGTAGAATCAGGAAGTGTCGGGGGCAGCGTGAGCCTCCCACGCGTTACCCCTCGCCACTGAGAGATCGAGCTGCGCAGGTGAAAAGATGCGACTGCTGTTACCTCAAGTACCGGAGGGGACTTGTGCTATGTATGACTTAGTCCACATTGCAGCCGGCTTGTGGGAGGCAAGAAACAGCGTTCGTGACAGGGGAGGGTTGAATTGGTTGATACGAAATTGGGATGGGAGAAAAATATAGAAAATGGAGAAAAAGTCGATAAAAAAAAAAAAGTTTTAACTTGTAATACATAATGCTTAACGTTCGTTTTATTACATGGTTTTATGACATTTGTGCTCATTTGACCAATAGTTCTAGTTTTATAGGTAGGTTAAATGTCTGCAGATTCCATTCTCTGTTCTCTGAGTTATTATTATTATTCTGGTGAAAAAACGAATGAATTGTTTAATTTTTTACATGTAGGTATGAGTTATTATGGTGAACAAACTAATGAATTGTTTAATTCTGTACATGTAGGTAATTATGCAAGATGTGCAGCGACCAGAAGACTCCAGCGGTGTTGTTTTATGTGTCTTCTGCAGGTATGTGGCTCCATGCATATTGTATGTTTATCAATGTAAATAATTTACCTGCTAACTCTATGCACTGTGGCATTTCCTGCTCTGTTCAGCATGTGGCGCTAGTTTACCATTTCTGTTTTAAGTAATGTTTTGATTTTATTTTGGTTTAGTGTAAGAGTTTAATTGTATAAAGCTCCCAGCCATACACATGTCTAGACAGTAGCTTATGTACTGTGTTGTAGTACGCAAGCGTTTTCACGGCGCGTCATCAAACCGGAAGTCGGCCATTTTGGAGATACTGAATGTTTACAACGCAACCGAACTCGCAACTGTTCCTTTTTGTCTGGTCATTGTTGCTCAAAAGGGTCAATTATTGTTGTGTTTTTGGCTGTACTAATCGGTCGGACCGGGAAAAGCATTTGGAGTACTTCAGATTGCCAACAGCTATTACAAATCAGGGAGAAGAGTGCAAATAATTGTCTGAGGAAAGGAGGCAAACACCCCCTCTCCTCTCCTCTCCCGCCTGAACGAACTACCAAAGTACCGATCAGCATTTTGATCCAAACATTTGTACTAATAGACTATTTGAAAAAAAATTCGAATGTAAAGATCAGTTGATCTAGTAACGTTATTGAATCACCTACCTTGGCTTTCACAATACACAATTCACAATACACATGTGACATGTCACCTCCCACCCACCCACCCACTCCCTCCTAAATACAGTTTCCTCCCCCTCGTATGTATATATTTTCTGTTAAGATCTCTGTTTAACTACTGTATATTTGCATATCTTGTATGTCACAAATGGAACAGTACTGTATACCTGTATGTCATTTATGTCATGATATATATCTGTATGTTGCGTCATTTATGTCATTTTAATCATGGGCCGACATAGTGAACTACCTCGTTTTTTTCACCATCTATGTTCTTCCTGTGCTCCAGGACAGTTCAGTCAGTATGTTCTTCCTGTGCTCCAGGACAGTTCAGTCAGTATGTTCTTCCTGTGCTCCAGGACAGTTCAGTCAGTATGTTCTTCCTGTGCCCCAGGACAGTTCAGTCAGTATGTTCTTCCTGTGCTACAGGACAGTTCAGTCAGTATGTTCTTCCTGTGCTACAGGACAGTTCAGTCAGTATGTTCTTCCTGTGCCCCAGGACAGTTCAGTCAGTATGTTCTTCCTGTGCTCCAGGACAGTTCAGTCAGTATGTTCTTCCTGTGCCCCAGGACAGTTCAGTCAGTATGTTCTTCCTGTACTCCAGGACAGTTCAGTCAGTATGTTCTTCCTGTGCTCCAGGACAGTTCAGTCAGTATGTTCTTCCTGTGCCCCAGGACAGTTCAGTCAGTATGTTCTTCCTGTGCTCCAGGACAGTTCAGTCAGTATGTTCTTCCTGTGCCCCAGGACAGTTCAGTCAGTATGTTCTTCCTGTGCTCCGGACAGTTCAGTCAGTATGTTCTTCCTGTGCCCCAGGACAGTTCAGTCAGTATGTTCTCCCTGTGCCCCAGGACAGTTAAATCAAATCAAATTCAAATCAAATTTATTTATAGGGCCCGACAACACACGTTAATGTCCCCATGGGCCGTACAGGTCTTCTTTAAACAGGTCAAGAAGACAACATAACAATAAGTCAAGAACAGAACAAGAACACCATAGGGTCCAAACATTTTTTAGATGAATGCAAATAAATGAAAGAATGCAAGCACTCCCAGACATACCCCACGCGAAGGTAAGGAAAAACTCACTAAAACCTAACAATAGGGAAAAAAGCTCCACAGGCAGTGTGGAGGAGAGAAACCTTAGAAGGGCCGTTCAAGGGGGGATCTCCCTTCTTAGATGTTGGTGATAGTAGTGTTGCAGACGGACAGTTGGTAAGCATGCACTCATGTGTGTGGTGAAACACAGATGAGTGCATGCAATAGCAACTGTACATTTTGAAAAATTAAAGATAGAGCTAATAGCGATAGCAACTGAACATTTTGAAAGATTAAAGATAGAGTTGATAGCGGATCTATTTGAGGCACAGGGGCGGCGCAGAGAGGGTCACGTCCTCCCCGTCTTAGTCACGGGACATTCAACACTCCGGTCATTGCTCAGGGACAGCCGGAGACAGGGAGATAGGGGGTGGTGCAGAGAGGGTCGCGAACTCCCCGACATCATCGCGGGACATCCGGCACTCCGGTCACCACTACGAGACCTCCGGAGACAGGGGGGCACGCAGAGGGGGTCGCAATCTCCCGGCCTTCGTCACGGGACGTCCAACACTCCGGACAACACTCCAGGACAGCAAGTCATAGGAAGACAGGGAGACGGGACAGGCGTTAGACAGCTCATGAGATTGTAGTAGGCGGACATAGCAATAGATACAAGTGGTAGGCATATATGTGAATGGAGTAGATATATGAAGTAAGCGTATTATGTGAATAGAATAGAAGTACTTAACCCAGCAATGAAACCGCGTTGACTGTTAATCTGTTAACAGTCTGTTAATCAGTTGACAGGACCACGGACAGACGGCGGAGAATAACTGATCCAAGGCCTCGGAGGTGCATGTAGAGCAGTCACTACAAGCTTGGCCAAGACCCCGAGGCATCCATCACCTTGGTCAGCGCCAGGAGACGGGTACTCAGAGAGAAGGGGGAGGGAGGGGGGGGGGGGGAGGGGGGGAGAGGGGGGGGGGGGGGGAGGGGGGGAGAGGGGGGGGGGGGAAGAGTTAGAGAGTTCCCATGTTTGTGGTGCTGCAAAGGAGCAGACATGTAGTACCCTGTAGTGCCATGTAGTACCCCGTAGTGCCATGTAGTACCCTATAGTACCCCATAGTGCCATGTAGTACCCCGTAGTATCCTGTAGTACCCTGTAGTGCCATGTAGTACCCTTTGGTGCCTTGTGGTACCATGTAGTACCCCGTAGTGCCATGTAGTTCCATGTAGTGCCATGTAGAGCTATGTAAGCCATGTAGTACCCTGTAATGCCATGCAGTACCATGTAGTACTC
This sequence comes from Notolepis coatsorum, assembly GCF_963971535.1. NCBI lineage: Eukaryota > Metazoa > Chordata > Actinopteri > Aulopiformes > Paralepididae > Notolepis > Notolepis coatsorum. The sequence continues at coordinate 153,284,326 of NC_140172.1, read as the reverse complement.
TGTGGTACCATGTAGTACCCTGTACCCTAAATAAACTACCCTATAGTAAACTACCCAGTGGTACCATGTAGTACCCTGTACCATAACTAAACTACACAGATTAATCTAAAGGTCAGTCCCCGACCAGGTGAGATCAAGGTAGGTTGAAGGAGAGAGAGAAAAGATGAGTCTTAAGCAGGGATTTAAAAGCTTCGACAGAGCAGGCGCCCCTGATGACGGCAGGTAATTTGTTCCACAGGTAGGGAGCGCGGTAGACAAAGGCTCTGTGGCCGGCGGATTTCTTTTTAACCCTAGGGGTCGATAGAAGCCCCGCATTTTGTGAGCGCAGAGCACGAGCGGGCGAGTATCGGGAGATGAGATCAGTTAGTATGTTCTTCCTGTGCCCCAGGACAGTTCAGTCAGTATGTTCTTCCTGTGTCTCAGGACAGTTCAGTCAGTATGTTCTTCCTGTGCCCCAGGACAGTTCAGTCAGTATGTTCTTCCTGTGCCCCAGGACAGTTCAGTCAGTATGTTCTTCCTGTGCCCCAGGACAGTTCAGTCAGTATGTTCTTCCTGTGCTCCAGGACAGTTCAGTCAGTATGTTCTTCCTGTGACCCAGAACAGTTCAGTCAGTATGTTCTTCCTGTGCCCCAGGACAGTTCAGTCAGTATGTTATTCCTGTGCCCCAGAACAGTTCAGTCAGTATGTTCTTCCTGTGCCCCAGGACAGTTCAGTCAGTATGTTCTTCCTGTGCCCCAGGACAGTTCAGGAAGAACATACTGACTGAACTGTCCTGAGACACAGGAAGAACATACTGACTGAACTGTCCTCAGGAAGAACATACTGACTGAACTGTCCTGGAGCACAGGAAGAACATACTGACTGAACTGTCCACAGGAAGAACATACTGCCTGAACTGTCCTGGAGCACAGGAAGAACATACTGACTGAACTGTCATCAGGAAGAACATACTGACTGAACTGTCCTGGGCCACAGGAAGAACATACTGACTGAACTGTCCTGGGGCACAGGAAGAACATACTGACTGAACTGTCCTCAGGAAGAACATACTGACTGAACTGTACTGGGGCACAGGAAGAACATACTGACTGAACTGTCCTGGGGCACAGGAAGAACATGTGTGAATTCTTTAAATGGGTGGCTTTCCAATGGTGACAGCAATTACAACTATTCATGTTATTATTCTGCCTCCCTCCAGACCCCCCACAGCTCTCTGTCTGTGAAGAGGAGGTTCCCCCTGAACAGCAGGAGAGGAGCCCCAGTCTGAGCCAGGAGCAGCCAGAGCTCCTACAGATGAAAGAGGAACAGGAGGAACTCTGGACCAGTCAGGAGGGAGAGCAGCTTCAAAGTCTGGAGGAGGCTGATATCAAGTTCACTTTCAACCATGCCTGTGAAGAGTGAAGATGATGAAGCGAAACCTCAGTCCTCATGGTTTAACCAAACCCAGGACCCAGAGCTCCTACAGATTAAAGAGGAACAGGTGGAACTCTGGACCAGTCAGGAGGGAGAGCAGCTTCAAGGTCTGGAGGAGGCTGATATCATCAAGTTCACATTCAACCCTGTCTCTGTGAAGAGTGAACATGATGAAGAGAAACCTCAGTCCTCATGGTTTAACCAAACCCAGGACCCAGAGCTCCTACAGATTAAAGAGGAACAGGTGGAACTCTGGACCAGTCAGGAGGGAGAGCAGCTTCAAGGTCTGGAGGAGGTTGATATGAAGTTCACTTTCAACCCTGTCCCTGTGAAGAGTGAACATGATGAAGAGAAACCTCAGTCCTCATGGTTTAACCAAACCCAGACTGAGGAAAACAGAGAGACGGAGCCTCTAGCCAGCACCTCAACAGAACAGATGAAAACAGAACCTGATGGAGAGGACTGTGGATTATCAGAACCAGTCAGTAACTTAGATCCAGCTGGTGATTTAGAACCAACTACAGATGGCCAGCTCCTCTCTTCACACTGTTCTGGAACTGATACTGATGACAGTGATGATTGGCTGGAGACTAGTGAACCTCATCCTGGTTTAAACTCACTGACATCAAAGAAGACACAGAAAAACAAAGGACAGAGTTTGTCTAACAGCAACCAGTTCAAGAGCTCTGTGGTTGCATCCCATGAGGTGAAATTATCAAACCAAATACCATGTGAGACCTGGAGCTGTGAAGTGTGTGGGAAATGTTTTCCTAATAGGAAAGCTGTAATGTGCCATCTTAAAGCCCATTCTAGTGACTGTGGTTTGTGTGGAAAACATTTAGAACCCACAGAGAGCTTAAAACTTCACCGTCAAACTCACAGGACATGTACTGTTTGTGGCAAACAATGTACTACCATTACACTCTTGGAAGCACATATGAGAAGCCACACTGGGGAAAAGCCCTATAGTTGCACACTGTGTCCTAAAAGATTTAGTCAAAAATCTCAAATAAAAGTACACATGAGAAGCCATACTGGGGAAAAGCCCTATAGTTGCACCCTGTGTCCTAAAAGATATATTATACAGGGACACCTGAATATTCACATGAGAAGCCATACTGGGGAAAAGCCCTATAGTTGCACACTGTGTCCTAAAAGATATATTACACGGGGACACCTGAATATTCACATGAGAAGCCATACTGGGGAAAAGCCCTATAGTTGCACACTGTGTCCTAAAAGATATATTACACGGGGACACCTGAATATTCACATGAGAAGCCATACTGGGGAAAAGCCCTATAGTTGCACACTGTGTCCTAAAATATATACTAGACAGGGAGACCTGAATAGACACATGAGAAGCCATACTGGGGAAAAGCCCTATAGTTGCACACTGTGATCAAATATTTGGTGCAAAACGTGACTTAAAAGTACATATCAGAACTCATACTCGGGGGGGAAAAAACATTTAGTCTTTTGATTGATTGAATACTTTATTTTGACACAATCGTAGGACAAAAACATTTTAAAAGACAAGACAATAACAGTATCAACAACGCTGGTCAAAAATGGATAAAACACAATAAAGCCAAGGCTTGTTTCCATTGTGGTCCATACATGGAACATAAAAAGGCACAGAAACACAAATGGACATGTACACTAGACAGGACACATCCTAAAAATTTGTATAAAAACACCTAACCTGACAACTCATACAGTTAACTAATGTTAAAAGAAAATCCGCAAACCCTTAAAAGCAACTCATGATAAAAGAAATAAAAGCCAAGTTATGATAAAAGAGATAAAAAACATTTTAAGACCAATTTGAGTTGCTGCTGAGCCATGTTTTTAGGGCGGATTTAAATCCGAGAGGGGAGTTCAGGAGTTTTATGAATGTTGGCAGGGCATTCCACATTACCGTAGCCGAGTAAAAAAACAAAAATGCATCTTTCCCCATGCATGTCATGACTCTCGGCGGGACCAGGTCCGTGGGGCTTCCTCTTGTGGCGTGTTTGTGTACATCTCCTACTCTATTAAAATAATTTACTAGGTACTTGGGGACCGTTTCTTTCAGTACTTTAAAAACCAGTAGCATTTTAAGCTGGTGTACCCTTTCTTCAACCCTAAGCCATCCCAGACTGCTAAAGTGGGCTGGCGTTAGGTGAGTTCTAAAGTGAAGGTTGTGCAGGAGTCTCACTAGTTTGTTTTGGGAGGTCTGGAGCTTTGTCTTCATTTGTTTTGATATGTTGCTGTACCATGAAGTGCAAGCATAGTCAAAGTGACATTGGATGAGGGCTCCAGCTAGGGTCCTCAGAGCGTTTCTATTTATGAACGAGGAAATTCTAAATAAAAATTTGGTTTTTTGATTGACCTTAGTAATAACTTTTTGTGCCATTTTTTCGTTAGAAAGTTTGTTATTTAAAATAAAGCCCAGGTAGGTGACCTCCTCTTTATCCTCAATAATGTTTTCACCTACTCTAATTTTAAAACCCTGGGATTTCTTTAGGTTGGCGTTTGACCCAAATAGTATGGCCTCTGTTTTTCCCAGATGTAGAGACAATTTATTGTCACTGAGCCAAGAGCAGATCTTTTTCATTTCACTGCTCAGGACACTTTCCACTTTAGACTTATCCCTGTCAGAGACCAGGAGTGCAGAGTCGTCAGCAAACAGGAACAGGTTGCAATCGCATGCCGATTTCATGTCATTAATATATATTAAAAACAGTTGAGGCCCCAAAATGCTTCCTTGGGGGACCCCACATGTCACTGGAAGGGACGAGGACAAGGTGCCATTGATGTCTACCACCTGTTCTCTTCCCTCCAGGTAGGACTTGACCCATTTGGCTGACTTGCTATCAAAGCCTATCGCTCTCAATTTTTCTAGTAGGATGGAGTGGTTGACCGTGTCAAACGCCTTTTGCAGGTCCAACATTACCATCCCGCAGTAGTTCCCCTTGTCCATCTCCCGTTTTATATAATCGGTCAGGTACAGTAAACAGGTGTCAGTGGAGTGTGATTTTCTGAAACCTGATTGGAACTGGTACAGTAGTCTATGTTCAGTCAAGTAGTTGTCTATCTGCTCATATACCAGCCTCTCAATTACCTTTGATATGGAACAAAGGATAGAAACGGGGCGGTAGTTACCTGGATCCAGTTTGTTTCCTTTTTTAAATAGAGGGGTTACCCTAGCAAGCTTGAGTTCTTGCGGGATGTGACCCTGGTTGATGGAGAGGTTGGTGATATGGGCTACAATGGGAGCTATGATGGAAGCAGAGTCTCTGAGAAATCTGGTGGGAATATTGTCATGGCCTGTGGCTTTTGTTGGCTGCAGCATACTGAGCTTTTTCATAACCTCTTCAGTAGTTACTTCAGTCAATTTAAAATCATTTTCACATACACCCAGTTCCTTATAAAAGGCCTGGATGTGCTGTATGCCATATCGGCCAGAGTCGATCGGCAGTTTGTTCACCAAAGTGGTAGCAACAGTTGTGAAGAAGGTGTTTAAACAATTTGCCACACTAAATTTTTCAGAGATGACCGTGTTATCTATTTTCAGGTTGAGATTTGTGGTTTTAGTCTTGAGTCTATTATTGTGACCCAGTGTTTTTAAAGACTTCCACAGTTTTTGATGATTATTTTAATTTTCCTCAATTTTTTCGTTAAAATAGTTCAGTTTTGCTTTTTTGATCATATTGGTTACTCCATTTCTTAGTGTTTTACAGGTCTCAAAGACCTGTAATAAAGTATTCAATCAATCTTTTCCCATCTTTACTCAATGGCGCCAGCGTTATTGACCATTTTAGCGATGTTTGCGGACCCATTGTGTGTTCTGTATTATAGCTATGGAGACAATAGTATGGCTCATTTGACAGGCATTGTTTATAGTCCAAGACTGACTAACCAGTTAATTTCTACATACTTTAGTTTGTACGCTATTCCATGCAAATGATTATTTTAATTTTTTTACAGTGCAATAAAATAGTTCTGGATTACTGTTCAACAGTTCAAAGTCGTCTTTACCTTCTCTGTTTGGTATCCACAGTTTAAAACTTGACAGTCTTCCCTCCTGTCTTATACCCACTTTGACCCTTCGAACCTCCCTCTCAGAGTGCAGTTCCCTCTCAGGGTGCAGTTCCCTCTCAGGGTGCAGTTCTAGGCCTGGTTCCTACACAGTTTTAAAGCCTGACAGTCTCTTGTTTGATACCCACACAGTTTAATACCTGACAGTTTTGAACCTGTAATAAAAAGCAATAGACAGAGTAAAATAATACAGTGCAATAATAGAATAGTAGAATAGAATAGATAGTAAAATTATGCAATAGAATGGACAGAGTAAAATAGTGCTACAGTACAACATAATGAATAAAGGAAGATCCGGTCAGTTTGTTGTAGGCCTCAGTGTGCCGTGTATGATTGATTGATTGATTGAACTTTCGACTTTCGTCTAGTTTACATCAGGGTCCCCCATTTTCAATTCATCATAACATATATGACATACACAACATACAGATAGACAGTAATGCTACATCTATACATTTATGACATACCAGATTTACAAATACAGTACTGTTTGTGATACAAAAAGAGTCTAAAAAAGAGAGTATATACATTTGACGTAGAAACTGTACATTGGAGGAGGTTGGGTAGGTGGGGGGGGGAACTGTACATTGGAGGTGGGTGGGGGAAACTGTAAGCAAAACTGTACATTGGAATATCGACTAAACCTTACTTGGTCCCAAGAAGAGGGTCTTGTGTATTATTGGGTTAGGACATTTACTGTACATTGGAGGGGGTTGGGTTTAGACATTTACAGGGGCCAGTTTCCAACTGCAGTCTCCCGTAGGTGCTCTTTGAAAGTGGGTAGTGATTCACATTACTTTACAGCTGTGGGTAGGGCGTTCCACATTGATGTGGCATAATAGCGAAAGGTGTTTAGTCCCTTGTTTGAGCCGAATCTGGGTTTGACATGATTTGTGGAGCTCCCTCTGGTGTTGTGATCGTGGTATTCACTGGCCTTTGGGAAGTATTTTGACATGGACATGGGTACTTTAGTCGTGTAGTGTATCTTGTAGACCAGGCCCATTACAAGTTCCTGTACTCTGTCGTCTACTCTAAGCCATCCTAGGTTGTCAAAGTGGGCAGGGGTGAGGTGGGTTCTATGAGTAAGGTCAAGCAGTAGTCTGACCAGTTTGTATCCCTGCCCTGCATGGAATGTTCCTCCTGAGCAATGGCAGAAGGATCCGCCCCTTGCTGACAAATGAAGCCACCCAACTCCTCATCCAATCAACAGTCACGTCTCGCCTCCCTCAACTACTGCAATGGGGTTAAGTTAGGGGTTAAGTGTCTTGCTCAAGGACACTTCGACACGCTGCCCGGGAGAAGGGGAATCGAACTGGGAACCTCCAGATTACCAGATGACTGCTCTACCTCCCGAGCCACTGATTAGTATTAGTGCTAATCAGATGTATGTACAGAGTTGTAGTATTAAGTATTAATATGTACAGTGATACAGGTATAAAGACACTATGGGAGTAAGTCATACTGGCCAGCAGCGTAACTAGTAAGATATATGTACAGATATACATATAGTAACTAGTAGGGGTGTAACGGTACACAAAAACCACGGTTCGGTACGTACCTCGGTTTTGAAGTCACGGTTCTGTATGGGTTTTCGCTACAGTGGGGGAAAGTTTGGCTTTCCATGTTCCACTCAGGGGTGATGTAGTGTGCAGTAACTAATTGTACTTGTAGGGCTGTCAACAAATATTCTATATTGAAATTAATAATCGACTTGTAAAGAAGAAATAATAATAATAATTATATTAGATTGTGAAAAAAACGTAATACCTACAAAAACGTTGTTATTGGTTAACATACCGTTGTATTCGTTCGGTACGGTATGGTACACACTGAAACGGTTCGGTACGGATACTAGTGTGCATTAGAGAGAGAGAGAGTGTTTTGGTGAATTTCCCCATCAGATACCCCTACATAGTCAAGCATACATTAGATAGAATGGTGAACTTTGACATAAAATTATATTTTTTCTATCAATGTTCCAGGCTATTTAACTTCATTAATTATTGGGGGATAGCTTTAGACTTTAGAGCTTTAGACATTATTTCAGAAGCAATAATAATAATAATAATAATAATAATAAATAATTGTTTTCCATCTACAAGTCAAACTCAAGAATCTATGCACATACAGTGTACATCTAAAATGTATGTGGTCAAATACATTTACAGATTCGACCTTTAATCTGAGAATTCAAGCCACTCATTCATATTACACACGGTAGTATTTCAAGGCACCTGCAGATGGCGCTCTGGCACCATTGTTAAGAATGACGATTCAGACAAGATTCTGACCATAATCAAGGTGCTGTGAAAGTGTCCCTCTGATAGGGTTTACGAACCACTGAAGAAGGAACGGAACTTATGACCCCTTGTGAAATCACTGGCAGGAACGGCCTGGAGAGGCCAACCGGTAACCAAAAGGTCGCCGGTTCGATCCCCGGCACCCACATGAGTGTGTATTCCAGCTGTGAGCTGGTGACTGAAGGGTGGCTGGTGTTATATCTACGGTAACCACCATCTGTGAAGGAGAGACTCCTTCATACACCCACGTTCTCTTATAAATGTTAATGTAGATTGTTTGAGCACGTTTGTAGGCTACATCTGGTCTATATTTCACTATTCATGTGTCACAATAATCTAGCGCTACATTCATTTCAAACGTCTTGTTTGTCAGGAGTTAATTGATGCAGGTGCTCTTGATTAGTTGATCAACCAAGCCTTGATTTAAAACCAGGCGTGCTTTTTGCATATACCTGCCAAGGGGTGTTTGTAACTTGCTTTCTATGGACATTAAAGACTATATTAGTGTATGGAACCCAGGTAGGTAATTTCATCTTTCCTTGTTACTGTATTTACTGTGTGGATTGATTGAACACTTTATTAAATGGGCCTGGTCTACAAGATACACTACATGACCAAGGTACCCATGTACATGTCAACATACTTCCCAAAGGTCAGTGAATACCACGATCACAACACCAGAGGGAGCTCCACAAATCATGTTAAACCCAGATTCGGCTCAAACAAGGGACTAAACACGTTTCGCAATTATGCCACATCAATGTGGAACGCCCTACCCAAAGCTGTAAAGAAATGTGAATCACTACCCACCTTCAAAAACACTCTCAAAGAACACCTACGGGGGACTGCAATTAAAAACTGGCCCCTACAAATGTCCTAACCCAGTTGTACAATAAAGACCAAGCATGGCTTTGTCAGTATTCCAATGTACCCAACCACCCCCCCCCCCCCCCACCTCCAATGTACAGCCCCACCCAACCCCACCCCACCTACCCAACCTCCTCCAATGTACAGTTTCTATGTCAAATGTATGTCAGTATTCCAATGTACAGTGTCCCCCCCACCTCCAATGTACAGCCCCACCTGCACAGTTTCTATGTCAAATGTATATACACTCTTTTTCTGGATTTTTTTTTAGTATCACAAACAGTACTGTATTGGAAAATCTGGTATGTCATAAATGTATAGATGTAGCAGTACTGTCTATCTGTATGTCGTGTGTGTCATATGATGAATTGAAAATGGGGGACCCTGATGGAAACAAGATGAAAGTCTTTCTCAGGTCTGCATCCTCTTAACAATTGTATGTATTGAGCTGTACTGTACTGTACCCATTCTGCAATCGGTTAATAAACTTTTCAATCAATCAATCAATTCAATCAATAGGAATGCTTCTCATTGTGTTTTGAAGCCTTTCAGTGCCCTTGGCCCTGTGGGTGATGCTGTGCTATCTGGATTCTTTTTTTAGAGAATGTGTGCCTAGGATGGATATGAAGAAAGACCATTTTCCAATGGTAAATGGACTGCATTTTTATATAACAGCTATTTTCCCAAAGCGCTTTACAACTTATGCCTCACATTCACCCGTTCACACACTGACGGCAGAGGCGACCATGCAAGGTGCCAACCTGCTCATCGGGAGCAGTTAGGGGTTAAAGTGTCTCGCTCCTCGACACGCTGCCCGGGAGGAGCCGGAATTTAACCAGGAACCTTCTGATTACCAGACGACCGCAATACATCCTGAGCGGCTGTCGCACCACAATGGCATTATAATCGTCATCTTCTAAAACACAACAAAAAATAAAGAGAAAAGCCAAGAGAGAAATAAAACACTCATCACACGTCAAATAATCCTCCCCGCCTTTATTGAAACTAATCTTCAAATGTACATGTCACATGACCAGAAATGACCTGGCCAATCAGAGACGCGGAAACAAACATTTGTTGTCTAAAGTATTCAGGCATCCTGGTCACTAATGTCATGTCATCCATGTAAGCCCTAATAGGTGGGAGGCGCATCCCGCCCTGCCGTCTCTCCCCACCTACCACCCATTCTGAGGCACCAATAATTACTTCCATCGCCATTGTGAATGCTAGTGGGGAAATAGTACACCCTGCCATAATGCCTATCTCTAGTCTCTGCCATGCTGTTGTAAAATCGGTAGTACTAAAGCAAAATCGGTATAGTACTAAAGCACATTATAATATCTTGGAAGTATGCTTCCACCAAGTTTACAATCACCCCTGGAACTCTAAAGAAATCAAACGCACTCCAAATAAGGCTATGCATTACCGAACCAAACACATTTGCCAGGTCTAAAAGAAATACCACATTTAAATCTCTTTTCTCTATCTTGGCTAATTGAATCTGGTGCCATATCACGCTTGTGTGTTCTATGCATCCGGAAAACCCTGGGATTCCTGCTTTCTGCACTGTGGTGTCTAAACAATTCCTTTCTAGATAGTTTGCTAGCCTCTGTGCCACTATACTAAAGAAAATCTTACCTTCTACATTCAGGAGAGATATAGTCCGAAGACTTTGTTTGAGCCAATCAGCAATACCTACTGATTCACATGACTGAGTTGCCCGTGACCTCAATGCGGTCTCATCAGAAAATGTAAATAAAGTCCTTAAGCGACCACAGAAAAAAAGTACATAATGTATGTTATGTTATATCTATATATGAATAATATATTTACGTTTCGTATCGGCCTATCTTAAAACTCTAAGATAGGCTATCTTCTTGTCTGAGTCTGGAGAAGACAGTAAGAGCTTTTCCCATAATGTTGGTGTTGTGGTGACCCACTTGGGACATATAGACATTCACCAAACCCTGAGCAAAGTTACGGCTCCTTTAAAGGAACACTCCAACATTTTGGGAAATTAGCTTATTTGCCATCTACCCTGGAGTTAGACAAGAAGATACATAAATGTTTCTTCTCTGTGCATGCAGTAGGAGTAGGAAGATGTGCACCGTTAGCCTAGCTTAGCGTCAGTCATTGGAAGTAGGTTCCTCCATTAGCCTAGTTCCCAACGTCTTCCTACTCCTACTGCATGCACAGAGAAGAAAAAGGTATGCATTTTCTAGTCTAACTCCAGGGTTCCCAAAATGTTGGAGTGTTAAGATACATACCTTTTTCTTCTCTGTGCATGCAGTATGAGTAGGAAGACGTGCACCATTAGCCTAGCTTAGCGTCAGCCACTGGAAGTAGGTTCCTACATTAGCCTAGTTCCCAACGTCTTCCTACTCCTACTGCATGCACAGAGAAGAAAAGGGTACGTATGTTCTTGTCTAACTCCAGGGTAGATGGCAAATAAGCTAATTTCCCAAAATGTTGGAGTTTTCCTTTAAGACTCTGGGTTCAGAGTGGAGAAACTAGGCATTCTGGGAAACTAGTTTTGTTTACATGGTGTTTACATGTTGGCTGTAGCCATTGAATGTAACTATTCAATGGCTAACTGACTTCTATGTTTAGAGGTAAAAGGATGTAACTACTGACGTTATTTATTTCATGTTCGGAAGTAAAGGGATTCGACTCGACAACTGTCTACACGTCCTGCATTCCTACAGTGTAAATAGCCCACTTTGACTACATAGGATGGCTTAGAGTAGACGACAGAGTACAGCACCTTGCAATGGGCCTGGTCTACAAGATACACTATACGATACTAAGGTACCCATGTACATGTCAAAATACTTCCCAAAGGTCAGTGAATACCACGACCACAACACCAGAGGGAGCTCAACAAATCATGTTAAACCCAGATTCGGCTCAAACAAGGGACTAAACACGTTTCGCAATTATGCCACATCAATGTGGAACGCCCTACCCAAAGCTGTAAAGGAATGTGAATCCCTACCCACATTCAAAACCGCTCTCAAAGAGCACCTACGGGAGGCTGCAATTCGAAACTGGCCACCGTAAATGTCCAAACCCCCCCACCCCCACCTAATAGACAGTCTCCTCCCCACCGTATGTATATATTCTCTCCCCACCGTATGTATATTTCTCTACCACCCACCCACCTCCTCCTAATGTACTGTCTCCTCCCCACCGTATGTATATATTCTCTCCCCACCGTATGTATATTTCTCTCCCACCCACCCACCCCCTCCTAATGTACAGTCTCCTCCCCATCATATGTATATATTCTCTGTTAGGATCTATGGGTAACAGTACTGTATATTTGCATATCTTATATGTCACAAATGTAACAGTATCTGTATGTCATGTATGTCCCTATGCCATAAATGTCATGATGTCATGTATGTCATAAATGTCACTATGAATTGAAAATGGGGGACCCTGATATAAACAAGACAAACGTCTTTCTCTGGTCTGCATCCCCTTAAAAATTTTGTGTATTGAGCCGTACTGTATTGTACCCATTCTGTAATCTGTTAAATAAAGTTTTCATTCATTTCATTCATTCATGTGCTTACAGTCTTCTCCAGAGTCAGACAAGAAGATACCAATATACCAAAGGTATAGCCGCATTTCTGGCAGACGTTTCTGGTCATGTGAGAGTAATAGTAGAAATACATAGATATAAGCAATACAGGCAGCTGGGTGGCGCAGCGGAGATTGCGCTCGTCAACAATGCAAGAGACTCCGGTCTCGAATCCGGGTGTCAGCATTGCCTCCGGCTTGGTCCGGCCGTCATACTAACTCATTGGCAGAGTTAGAGGGTGGAAGTCGATGGGTGGTAATCTGGAAGTTGTGGACAGCGACTCCTACGGGTCGGTTGGGGGACACCTGACCGGCAGAGACAGGAAATGGCAAGCGTAGTGTGAGCCTCCCACGCGTTACTCCTCGCCAATGAGAGTCCCCGCTGGCAGGTGAAAAGATGTGACAGGCTGCCTCCTCGTGTACCGGAGGGGACACGTGATGCAGGGCTTCTATCCTCCCTACAGCCGACCAGTGGGAGGCATATGCGAGCAACGTTCAAGACAGGGGAGGGGAGAATTGGAAACACGAAATTGGGATGGGAGAAAAATAGAAAAATAAGGAGAAAAAGTGGATAAAAAAAATAAGATATAAGCAATACAATTAGATCTGAAGTTGTAATCATGTAGTTAAAATATGGCCTTGCAAGTGCATTTGCAAATGATGGACTTGAGGAGGGAGGCCTGGTCCTCGTGCAGGACAGACCAGATATTCACACCTTCAAATTAGCAACGGTTCAAAGTTTTATGAATTGCATTTCATTGTCAGTGTTTATTTTCTGTACATGAATTAGCCAATAAATTAAACGAAAAGAAGTAAAGTGTTCCTTTATTAATCTCCTTGGGTAAATGAATAACAGTGTCCTAACAGTGTTTATTAAGAGTCATAGTCCTAACAGTGTTTATTATTAAGTGTGTAATAGTCATAACCGTTCTCAAGTTCACTAGCCGTTAGCCCTCCAGCAACTGCCATATATTCACCCATTCCCAGTATGAACACGCGGCGGGGACTGTAATGAAATGACATGTTTTCAGTTTGAGGACATTGGACATTGGACAATGTACAGTTTCTACGTCAAATGTATATACTCCCTTTTCTTGACTCCTTCTGTATCACAAACAGTACTGTATTTGCAAATCTGGTATGTCATAAATGTATAGATGTAGCAGTACTGACTATCTGTATGTCATGTATGTCATATATGTCCTGATGAATTGAAAATGGGGGACCCTGATGTAAACAAGACGAAAGTCTTTCTCTGGTCTGCATCCCCTTAACAATTGTGTGTATTGAGCTGTACTGTATTGTACCCATTCTGCAATCTGTTAATAAAGTTTTCAATCAATCAATCAATCAATCAATCAATCAATCAGTCGTGGAGTTACTTACCTCGTCTACGCTAAGTGCAGTTAGCTTGATTGTCCAGCTGGTGGAGCCAGAGCTCCTTGTGTATCTGCAACGTGAGAGAACATAACAGAAAAACAGGGAGAGATTGGATCATAAAGTCAACTTGATGTCACCCGCTGATCGTTCGGTTGAGGTTACATTTACCTTTGTCTATATTCAGATTCGTAGAAAATATATGCAACTCTTCCTCTTTTAGGTGTTTTTGAGTTTAGATATTTAGCTCGTATCCTATTGGAGGGTGGCTGCCACGTGATGAGGATGTGTTGGGAAGTATGATGAATGAATGATGAATGAAAACTTTATTTAACAGATTGCAGAATGGGTACAGTACAGTACGGCTCAATACACACAATTGTTAAGGAGATGCAGACCAGAGAAAGACGTGTGTCTTGTTTACATCAGGGACCCCCATTTTCAATTCATATACTTGAAAAGCGTTACATTGTTCTTTAATAATTCCTCTACGGTTACTTTTGTATAAATGTAGACATATCCATATATCGGACGCTACACGTATGTTGCCTGAGAGTATTTATCTTACACGTTAAGAGATATTATGCATCTCTTAACGCTCCCCCAATGACGCCGCAGCAGACGAGCACACGTGAGGCAGAGACGAGAGGAGGGGAACCGAGGGTCGAAACCATGACGACCAACTCGACGCGGGATTTAAACATCTCGACGCCCGATAGCCGGCTAGCTAGCAGAGCTAACAACGAAAACATCCAGGAACGAGTCCTTTGTTGTTCCAGCACGGCGCGGGACCCGACCCCCCCTCCCCCCTTCTTTGTTGTTCCAGCACGCCGCGGGACCCGACCCCCCCCTCCCCCCTTCCCACCCACAACAACAAAGCCCCCCAGCCCCACACAGAGGAACAGATCACAAACGAACAATACTTCGAACCTGCCAACATCAATGAAATAACCAACGCCAATGGACTGAACATTTTTCACATTAACATTAACAGCTTAAAAAACAAATTGGATGAAATCAAACAATTATTCATAAATGGTAAGGCAAACATACTGTGCTTCTCAGAAACTAAGCTTGACGATTCTGTAAAAGATCCAGAGATAGAGATTGAGAACTACTCAATAATCAGGAATGATAGGAACAAACATGGAGGTGGTGTCTGTATGTACATACACAAAGACACCAAATTCATCAACAGAAATTACCTGAATCATAAATCAATTGAAACTGTATGGGTGGAAATCCTATTCGAAAGGGCGAAATCCCTACTGGTTGGCACAGTCTACAGGCCGCCAGATCATAGTGGCTTTTATGATACACTGGATGGGTGTTTAGCTGGAGTTGAGGATGTAGACAAAATTCTTATTGGAGACTGGAACACGGATATGCAACGAAAAGATGCACCCGTCTTCAAGTCATTCAGTAGGTTTTGTGATCTGCACAGCCAGCTAATCACCCAACCCACACGTGTATGTGAATCAACTCAGACTACCATTGACCTCATTCTGACCTCCGACAAGTCCAAGATCTCCAATAAAGGGGTTATAGCATGCGGGTTAAGTGATCATTATATGATATTCTGTACCCGCAAAAAACTAAAACAAAAGGCTGGCTGCCACAAAACAGTCACATCTAGAGACCTCAAAACCTACTCTAGCGAGGCCTTCAACCTTGAACTGGAGAGTCTGGACTGGTCAGATGAACTCAATGGTACACTGGTTGAAGAAACATGGCTTGGTTTCAAAACCAAATTCTCAACAATACTAAACGACATGGCCCCCCTAAGAACCACCAGGGTAAAAAATCGCGCTGAGCCGTGGATGCACTCCGAAATACTGGCCGCTATGAAAACCAGAGACAAAAAATGCTCTGAGTTTCGTAAAAGTCAGTCAAAGCTTACTAAAAGCACGAGCAGTGAACTCCAAGCCCACGTGACTGAACTCAAACTAGAAAGAAACAGACTAAGAAACGACGTAAACTCCATGATCAAAACTGCAAAAAAGAATTTCATCAATGACAAAACTGAGGAAAACAAAAACAAACCACGTGAACTTTGGAAATTACTCAATAATCAACTAGGATGCAGTAAAAAACTTAAAACCAGATTCTCAAACATAAACATAAAAACGGACAACACGCTCATCACAGACAAGCTGGATGTAGCCAATTACTTAAACATTTTCTTCACAAACATAGCCACAACACTGGTAAACAAACTACCCTCCCACTCAGGGCTTTATGGGGTAGAACACATAGTAGCTTACTACAAAAACCTAGGGGTCCGCAAGGACGACTTCAAGCTGGAAATGGTAACAACAGATGAGGTACTCAATAAACTGAGCGCCCTCCAACCTAACAAGGCCACTGGCCATGACAACATCCCCTCCAAATTCCTCAGAGACTCAGCAGCCGCCATCACCCCAATCATCACACACATAATAAACCTCTCCATAAAACAGGGACACGTCCCCAAGGACTTCAAAATTGCGAGGGTGACCCCTCTGCACAAAAAGGGCAGCAAATTAGACCCAGGCAACTACCGCCCTGTTTCTATTCTCACCTCCATCTCGAAAGTCATGGAAAAAATAGTCTACGAACAGGTCGAAAAGTACCTAGCGGAAAAAAATCTAATCTACGAATTCCAATCTGGCTTCAGAACATCCCACTCCACTGATGCCTTCTCTATTTGAATGACCACATCAAACAAGAGGTGGACGCAGGCAAATACTGCGGCATGGTCATGCTGGACCTACAAAAGGCCTTTGACACGGTCAATCACTCCATTCTGATTGACAAGCTAAAAGCAATTGGTTTTGATAGTCTATCAGTGAGCTGGATGCAATCCTACCTTGAGGGGAGGGAACAGATGGTGGAGGTAAACGGTACCCTACCCCCCCCCCCCTCACAGTGAGCTGTGGTGTTCCACAAGGAAGCATACTAGGACCGCTACTGTTCCTAATTTATGCAAATGACATGTCGTCAGCTTGTGACTGCAACTTGTTCCTGTTCGCGGACGACTCAGCCCTGCTGGTCTCTGACAAGAACAAGTTACAGGTTGAAAAAACCCTCAGCTCGGAACTAGGCAGAATCTGCATATGGCTCGCTGATAACAAACTATCATTACACATGGGCAAAACAGAGTCCATTCTCTTCGGTTCAAATAACAAACTCAGCAAGACCGACGGCTTCTCAGTTACAGTGGGTGACAATATTGTCACAAGGAAAGATGAAATTACCTACCTGGGTTCCATCCTAGAGGCTAATCTCTCCTGTGACAAAATGGCATCCAATGTAATAAAAAAAGTCAACCAACGAACTCGATTCTTGTACCGGATCTCCTCTCTGGTAAACAAGAATACCCTGAAGAATACCTTGACTTCCGGTTTAGCTGCAATATGTAGCGCACGCAATTGGTTACAGCTCCGCTCCCGTTATCGTTAATTTCGTTTAAAAACCTTATTTGGACAATACCAAAAGAGATTAGACCACATCGTATGTATTGATAAGACCCTCTACTAACTATATCAAAAAGACAACATGGATAAGGATAAGAGAAAGGGTGGAAGGAAACAAGACACAGCAATTCTAACGGCGCCGATTGAAACACGCTCAAGGAAAATAACAGGCGACGCTGTGGCAGATCCGTTGGGGACAAGCCCCGACGCGGGGAATATAGAGGAGAATACACAGGGACCAAGGACAACTGGCCCCGAGATGGAGACAATAGATGACAACATAACAGGAACATCAGAAAAAAGTACCGTGAAGGAAAAAGCAGGCGATTTTGAGAAGATAATAGCAAAAACATCCATCGGATCCCTCACTGCTCCAATAACATCAACTGACACAAGCAGTTCAGTTGCACAGCCCGACTTCAACTCTCTGACTATCCTGATAAAAGAACAGATGGTCGCTTTCAAAGCACACGTAGAAGAACAGTTGGTCGCACACGCTGAACACATCGATACTAAATTCGAAGAGGTTATGAGAGCGGTCGCTTTGCAGTCCGTGCGAATCACGACAGTGGAGATTTCGGTGACAGAAAACACAAAAGCAGTCAAAGCGAACGAAGGTGGCTTGACAGAGATGGGAGAAGAGATGGAAAGAGCTAAAGAGGAATATCGGAGGGAAATAAAATTGCTTAAAAACGAAGTGATGGAGAGGCAACTAGAAACCCATCGTTACCACAGGCGGAATAACATCCGCATTGTGGGGCTTGATGAAGCAGTGAACTGCGAAGACATCAACTTTCCAAAAGAGTCATCAACGATTTTGGAAAACTCCGATCCAAACAAAGTGCCAGAAGTGGAACAAGTGTACAGAATTGGTTCCCAGGGGCAAAGTATCAACGGGCCGAGAGTCATCATTGTCACTCTGCGGAAAACTACAACAAGGGATGACATCATCAAATATGCTCGCAACCAACGTGGGAAGCTGAAGTATGGTGATAAACCAATATTTATCTACGAAGATTTGAGCAGAGAGGCCATCATCCGACGTCAACCATACAAAGATGTGATGCAAAAGCTGTACAAAGCCGGCTACAAGCCAAGGCTAGCATATCCGGCGCTGTTATCATTCTTGGGCAATAACGGCCGCAGGTCAGGTCCATATACACCCTTTGAAGCTGAGGATTTCCTGAATCAAAATGCAGCAAATAACCCAAAGCATGACGAAAATGCCGGAATCAGTTAAGCCTCTCTCTAAATATATACCAGTGTTGGAATGACTTTATTGTGTTCATCAATGAGGTCATTCCACCAGTGTTGGAATGACATTGTTGTGTTCATCAAAGTAGCAAACGATATGCAAGTCGTCTATAACAAAGTGTACTGTGTATAATACGATTCATAATACATTATAATTTCAGTCTCTGGTCTCTGAGGGGACAAATAAATATCAATGCAAAAAGATCTATCTGGAATATTCTGGGTTTATCGCTCAAATGCCCTGGGTCTCTTAGATCATTCTGGAATGTAAAATAGTCTAGGCACTAGTATATTCTACAACCTTCTAGAATATAAGGCACCATGACAACGAAGCATACAACTCTAACAATAACATTCGGTGTGCATACACATAGCAGATAATAAATTAAATGAAGTGCAATCAGTCCTTAATAATACTTTAAAATTAACCACACATAAACGTATGAGCACAGCAAGGTTATTCTAACAATTTAAGTAATCACTCCATTAAAGGCACATTGAAGCGCTAAAAGGCGCTGCTTTTCTATCTTATCTAATCAGTTAAATCGGTTCTAGTGGCTTCTCCACGTTGATAATTATTTATCTCTTATTCCTTATCTATATCTTTCCATTGATTTTTATTTTATTTAATTTTTTCTTCTCATTACTCTATATTTTTTAAATATATTTTAACTTACATTGTTCTTTTCCAATGTTCTTCACATTAAGGTGTCAATATTACTCTATATTTTTTAAATATATTTTAACTTACATTATTCTTTTCCAATGTTCTTCACATTAAGGTGTCAATATTGCTCTACAATCTTTTCCTTTTTTTTTCCCCCCACACGTTGGTGGAGGGTTCAAAGGAATATGTCGATAAAGGTTTATTCTCTTTTTTTTATTTTATTTTTTATTTTTATCTTTAGGTTATTTATCACAATACTTCATTACAGTAAGGGAAGGTGCAAGACCAAAAGCGACATTCTATTGCAATAGAATGGAAATGTTAGATCCTATGGCAATGAGCATAGGAAAATTAGGATTACAATGCTCAGTTTGGGCAATCCGGTGGACCATGGGAGAAAGTCAATCGCGGAGGATGTGTTCTTGGAACACAGGCATGTTCGACTTTCTGGGTGAGGGGAAAATAGGGGATTTTTATTTGTATATATATATGTTTTTAAGCTCAGCTCTCAACGGGACCTCATTAATTGGATGTGCATCTATTGTAGCTTCATACTCCAGAAACATTACCAAAAACGACACGAAAACATGCATAGACTATGGCTAGTTTGAATATAATGGTATGGAACACCGGTGGGATAAACAAACAACACAAGCGCAAAAGCGTGCTTACACTGATGAAAAAAGAACATGTGGACGTGGCTCTATTAAGCGAAACGCACATTTTAGAGGGAGACATAAATACGTTAGCGGATAACATATACCATAATATTAGTCACTCTTCTTTTGCTACGAGAACTAGAGGGGTAGCCATAGTCGTCAGACGCAAATTAAATATCGAATTGAAAGGGGTATGGTCGGATGCTGAGGGGCGCATAACTATAGCTAGGATTATACACAATAACAGGAAAATTGCATTGGCAGCGGTATATGCCCCGAATTTGTACGAAGTGGGTTTCTTCACTTCACTAACAGGAGAAATGTTAAACCATCCCGAGTACTCATATATAATAGGTGCGGATTTTAATGCCATTTGGAACCCAAGGATGGACAAAACTTACCTTTCCTTCTCCAGCGAACAAAAGAATTCATCTAAAGCATTAAAAGATTGGTCGAAATCAACAGGAGTAACTGATTTATGGCGTTCACTTAACCCCATGACCCGCAAGTACTCCTGTCGTTCGGCGAGACACAACACACTATCCAGAATTGATTACGTCTTTGCATCCCCGAGAATATTTGATAAATATGAAGTGGAAATGACACCCAATGCGATCAGATCACTGCTACTTAATCCTGAAAGCAACATTTGGTACACTATCTACCCGGGCCCCAAGATGGCGTTTTAATTCGATGCTGCTTAACAACAAGGAATTCATTACACAAATTAAAGAAGCTCTCACAGTATTCCTACAAGATAATGCTAACTCGGTGCAAGATCCCAGAATATTATGGATGTCGGTAAAGAATATGATCAAGGATTTCTCGGATAGATTTACCTCCATATTGCGCAAAAATCAAAACACAAAACTGTCTGAAATGGAAACGCTTTACTCAACGCTTTTTAATTCTTTAAAATACAACAACTCTACTAGACTAGATAACCAAGTTAACATTCTAAAGACAGAGATCAAAGCAATGTACAGACAAAAATCGGAATTGCAAATACGCAGCACTAGACAACAGCAGTACTTCCAAGGTTCTAAACCTAGTCACCTATTAGCCATGCGACTAAGAATTAATGCAAAATTTGCAGATATAACTGCCATTAGGAAACAACAAGCTCTAGTAACAGAACCCAAAATAATAAACGATACATTCAAAGAATTCTACTCCGATTTATATAACTCAGAAACGACCTTTGATCAAGACAAATTAGACACATATCTTAATCAAATTACTCTCCCTAAACTTACAGATGAAGACGCTAAACAGTTAGAAGTACCGATCACATTAGAAGAACTCAAGAAGGCCATATCCGGAATGAAAAACGGCAAAGCTCCGGGAATTGACGGTATCCCATCAGAAATGTACATTTCTTGCTGGGACATATTTGGACCCTTATTACTAAATATGATCTTATACTCAGTCAAAGAGGGAAGCTTCATTGAACACCAAAATACCGCACTCATTTCAGTTCTTCACAAAAAAGACAAAGACCCCACTGAGTGCGGTAGTTACCGTCCTTTAAGCCTCCTCGGAACCGATGTCAAACTGTACTCTAAGATATTAGCCATCAGATTGCAAAAGCATATGACGTCTTTAGTTCATCCGGACCAAACAGGCTTCATAAAAGGTCGCCTGATCAATGATAACATAAGGCGAATACTGCACGTACTAGATACAGACAAAGAGGACATCACACCTAAGGCGATACTATCCCTGGATGCTATGAAAGCATTTGACAGGTTGGAATGGTCGTTTCTATGGGCAGTATTGGAAAGGATGGGGTTAGGAAAAGGTTTCATTGATATGATTAAAGTACTATACAAGGACCCATCGGCCAGGATTACAACAGGCACATTCATCTCCGATATCTTTCCGGTATCACGCTCAGCCAGACAAGGTTGCCCTCTTAGTCCCGGACTATTCGATCTATCATTAGAACCTTTAGCACAATTTATAAGACAATCCCAACACATAGAACCAATAGTAATCAAGGGCACACATCATAAAATTAGTTTATATGCGGACGACGTAATATTGTTCATGCAAAACCCCAACAACACATTGCCGCTTATACTCAAGTTGATAGAGAACTTTGGTGATTTATCGGGATTTAAAATAAATTGGCCTAAGTCGGCTTTTCTTCCTCTTAACACCAGTGCAAAAAAAGAGACAACCCTCCCAGGTGCGATACCCATGGTCAAACATTTCAGATGCTTGGGTGTGGAAATATTTCCCACCATAAGACAAACGGTGAAGCACAATTACACAAAAATACAGAACAAAATCAAGGACGACCTGGACAGGTGGGCAAAACTTAAAAACTCAGTACAGGCAAGGGTATCAATAGTTAAGATGGATGTATTACCAAGAATCAATTTCTACAGCTCAATGCTTCCGTTACCTCCTCCAGAGGGCTACTGGAAAAGATTACAAACCTCCACATACAAATTTATTTGGAATAACAAACCACCTCGCATAAAAAGATCCACCGCACAGAGAAATAAAGCAGACGGTGGCATGGCAGTCCCAGATTTTTTACAATATTTTAATGCCTTCACATTAAGACCATTGAAGAAGATATGGTTTGACCCCGAGGCTTTGGTATCTTGGAGAAAATTAGAAGAAAACATAGTAGCCCCACAGAGATTGAAAGACATAGCATACACTAAACTTTCAATCAAGCATTGTGAGCGAGAATTTGGCCCAATAATAACCCATGCAATCAGGACATGGCGGGAAACACAAAGGAAATTTCCTAACCCTCAAGTATGGCATAATCACACTCCCATATTCAATAACAATGCTCTCTTAATGGGAAAACGACCTATAAGATTCCCTATATGGGAAGAAAGAGGCATACACTCATTAGGGGATATTTTTAATAACAAGGGCCTCTGTAGTTATGTCGAAATATGCATAAAGTTTAACCTCACCGAGTCCACATGGCTTTTTTACATACAGTTACGACTTTGTATGAGATCTCACGGTGTTCCATTACACATACCAATTGAACACCACAGATACCACAAATGTTTCTATGAAAGAGATACATTGGGAGGTTTTGTATCAGGTTTTTATTATCAATTACTAACGTCCTCGTATGAAACCCTTCAACTAGACAATGTCTGGAGGAGGGATATACCAGACCTGGAAAATGACTTTGATTGGCAAGGAGCCTGGGCAAATGTCCGACTTACATCAAGGAACCCGGATCATCAACAAATCAATCTGAACTATATTCACAGGACATACTTGACTCCTATAAGGCTGTGCAAAATGGGGCTTATACAAGACTCCAAATGCTCCCAATGTACAAATGGGGACGAAGGAACATTTATGCACATGTATTGGGACTGCCCACCAGTTAAGGCATTCTGGAAAGATGTGTCCCAACAATTATCAATACTCGTATTTTGGAATATACCTGTACACCCCGCGGTATTGCTATTGAATGATGTTTTTGAGTTTGCAGTGAATCCACAACTAAAAAGATTGGTTTTATCGGGTATCACAGTAGCTAAAAAACTGATCGCATCACGTTGGTTTCAACCGGAAAAAATGTGCCGGAAAGTGTGGTTTCTTACATATCTCGATGTGATATATCAAGAAATATCTACAGCAAGAATTCTGGGGCTCAATGAATCCAAAATGTCAATGTGGTTAGAAGTGGTGGAGAGAATAAAAGCTAGCCTATAATGGTGGTGTCTGGTTAGGAGTGAGGGATAATGGAGGTACTATCCAAGAGGGGGTCCGGGAGGGGGGGGTTTGAGCTGGAGCATATGTGTGTAGGGTTTTGGAAAATAGGTATTAGGGGTATATCATATACTAACATTTATATAATTGTAACTTCGCTGGATATACACTGTATACGGTTAAAATGTTATTATTGACTATTTTTGTTTTATCCTGTTTCTGTACTTGCATATATTTTAACCACCTTTACTGAAAGTTTCATTATACATTGTGTGTTGAGTACTGACTTTTAATAAGTTTTGTTTTGCAATAATAAAAAAAATTAAAAAAAAAAAAAGAATACCCTGAAGACTCTGGCAGGAGCACTCATTCAGGGGTACTACGACTATGCTTGCACCTCATGGTACCAAAGCACCTCAAAGGCGCTAAAAACAAAATTACAAACATCTCAAAACAAACTGGTCAGACTACTGCTTGACCTTACTCCTAGAACCCACCTCACCCCTGCCCACTTTGACAACCTAGGATGGCTTAGAGTAGACGACAGAGTACAGCAACTTGCAATGGGCCTGGTCTACAAGATACACTACACGACCAAGGTACCCATGTACATGTCAAAATACTTCCCAAAGGTCAGTGAATACCACGATCACAACGCCAGAGGAAGCTCCACAAATCATGTTAAACCCAGATTCGGCTCAAATAAGGGACTAAACACGTTTCGCAATTATGCCACATCAATGTGGAACGCCCTACCCAAAGCTGTAAAGGAATGTGGATCACTACCCACTTTCAAAACCTCTCTCAAGGGACACCTACGGGAGACTGCAATTCAACACTGGCCCCTGTAAATATCCTAACCCAACCCCCTCCAATGTACAGTAATTTACCTAGTATGGTTTTGTCAATAGTCCAATGTACAATTTTGTTTGTTTGTACAATGTCTCCCCCCCCCCCCCCTCAATGTACAGTTTTGCTTGTTTATACAGTGTGCCCCCCCCCCCCCCCAACCACCTCCAATGTAAATTACCCAGTATGGTTGTCAATATCCCAATATACCCAACCCCCCCCCACCCAACCTCCTCCAATGTACAGTTTCTACGTCAAATGTATATACTCCCTTTTTTTGACTCCTTCTGTATCACAAATAGTACTGTATTTGCAAATCTGGTATGTCATAAATGTATAGATGTAGCAGTACTGACTATCTGTATGTCATGTATGTCATATATGTCCTGATGAATTGAAAATGGGGGACCCTGATGTAAACAAGACGAAAGTCTTTCTCTGGTCTGCATCCCCTTAACAATTGTGTGTATTGAGCTGTACTGTATTGTACCCATTCTGCAATCTGTTAATAAAGGTTTCAATCAATCAATCAATCAATCAATCAATCAATCAATCAATCAGTCAATCAATCAATCAATCAATCAATCAATCAATCAATCTCTGCATAAACCCACGACCGAGAGTGAGTTGTCGCGACATGACGTCGCTCCGCCGGAGACCACTCGTTATATGATTGATTGAAATTTTATTTTCACAATTTTTTGGAGCAGTGAGATGGAATTGGAGCTATTCGTAGCTCCTTGAACTGTTTCTAACAACTGCGCATCATGTCAAAAAACAAGTTTTTTCTCTCCCCTACTGACCTTATAAAGTTTAAAGTTTGTTTATTATTTCCCATAATAAAATTCAGAATATATTATGATGAAATGCTTGTTTCTGCATGAGCCCCTGAGTGTGCTACATACAGTATATATAAAAAAAAAAAGTAAGTAAAGGAATGTTCAGTCAATATACAATACAGAGTAAAATGAGTAACAGTGAGGTACAATGCAGAAATGAGTCATCATCATGCTAATTTTCTCACAACTGGACTACTGCAATTCCCTCTACTCTTAGTGCAGTGGCTTAGCACCAGATTTGAGAAGGATGTGGACACGGACAAAAGCACTAAATTTTCCCCACGTGTTCCTCATCATCATAGCTTTCATTTTGGGGTAGGTGCCACGTCATCATGATGGATTTCAAGATGGCCGCCATGTAAAATCAAGGTTCTGCCCATTAATAAATATCTTGGTCCATAGCGCGCTCAATATTTGAGCGAACACAAAGGTATTGGTATCCCTGTAAACTAGAGAAGCTAAGCTTTCCATTTGTACCATTTTCATTAAGCCCAACTGTTGGGAAGGGGGTTTTAATAGGCAATGATTCAAAATTATGTAAAATTTTCGCCTAGAAAAAACTGCCATGCTCATCTTCCAAAAGGTCCCTTGGATATTCACATGAATATATCAGAGTGCACATTGGTTTTATAGGTACCCACAAGCCTCTTCTTTCCAGACATACCCACTTTGTCCAACTTGCATGCTATTTGGGGCAATAATCAAGCAGGTTTGTGCATGTGGTACAAATGTGTCGAACATTGGGTTAGGGTTTGTTGTTAGAATGTTGAACATAGAAGATCAATTTTGGTGTCAAACTAGGGCTGGACAGTATGGTCTAAAATGTATATCACGGTATAATTTGAAGCATAGACGGTAACGGTATATATCACGGTATATTAACTTATCTTAAAATGTCTAAATGCTTCTGAAGGGGTAAACACTGTTATTCTGTTACAGCTGCTGAGCTCTATACTATAGCTAATGTCCATCAATATCTTCCTTTTTAATTAAATAGGTTCAAGAATCGAATCAGGATTGTTAGCAGAGAGAGAGCGAGGGAAGGAGGAGGCTGCTAGAGTGGAGCTAACGTTAGCTTGCTGAGGCTAGTACATCGACAGGCTGCTAGTGGAGCCAGCTAACGTTAGCTTGCTGAGGCTAGTACATCGACAGGCTGCTAGTGGAGCCAGCTAACGTTAGCTTGCTGAGGCTAGTACATCGACAGGCTGCTAGTGGAGCCAGCTAACGTTAGCTTGCTGAGGCTAGTACATCGACAGGTGTACTACAACTCGATACAACAACTGCCAAAAATGTGAATGTTGGGTTAGGGTTTGTTGTTAGAATGTTGAACATAGAAGATCAATTTTGGTGTCAAACTATACATTTTCTGGGTCAATAAATGTGTTAATGCTATGAAGAATGTCACCATATGAATATTTGTACCATTCTAACAACATATTTACATAATTTTTTACTTGTTTAACAGTCAGACATGCATGAATCGAATAGACATTTTATTAGGATCACTTGTTACATTTATTATTATTATCATAACTCTTTAGCCCTATAGGCGTATTTAACTGTTATGGAGATATTTTCGCGGGTCTTGTGCAGTAGTCTTGTGCCCGCGAAAATATCAGAATGTTTCATAAAAGGTCCCGCGGTATACTGGCCAGCTCTCAGTGCGCGTCTCGTGACAGCTGTCGTGGACAGCGTGATAAGGGACATGTTTAAAAAGGCAAAACATAACAGGTAAGTCAAGTGTCATTACTTTAGTTATCAAAGCTGGAATCTCTGGACATAAGCAATAGGGATGGGTACGTTCACATTTGAACCGACACAGTACCGGTACCTGTGAATCGATACCGGTACCCAACGGTACCCTTTTTCGGTACTTTAGTCTCTAAAAATGTAATCTACCTACCTCAGTCGGAAAAAAAATATCCAAACTTCAAATAACTACACTTTCGACCGTTTTCGGCTTGCCATTGCCCCGACTGCTTTGTTGTTGAATCAAGTAAAATCCTAGGTAAGTGTATTGTAGAGGAGCCAAAGCTATATATTTAGGTTATTGTATTATATGAATGTTTATATGTTTATTTTTATAACCTTACATTGAAACGGCATTAGGAATATTGATTGGATTTAGATAAAGTCATTGAACCGTATTATTTGTCATAATAGAACCTTCTAGAACATTCGTGATGTCACAGTATGATGTCATAGTCAACCATTCTAGAACATTTGTGATGTCACAGTATGCTGTCATAATCAAACAGTCTAGAACATTTGTGTATCTATATATATTCAACAATTCTCTCTGAAGAGCTCATTGGATCTGGGAATGGAAGGTCTGGACTGGGAGGTGGTGCTTAGGGAATTGGCTGAGGGGGCTGCGAGGGACAAAGCAGCCCAGAAAAAGATCGCAGGGGGCAAGGAGGGTCCCGCGGAGGGGGGCTCAGACAGGAAGTAGCAGCGTTAGCTGCACTCCAATGGACAATGTAGTTGATGACGGGGTCCAGTAGAAGAAGAAGAAGAAGGTGAAGTAGAAGAAGACGAAGAGCCCATAAAAAGAATTGCGGAGGGCAGTAATACGCCACGATGCGTCTACACTGCCGGAAATTCAAATAAGAAGAAGAAGAAGAAGAAGAGCTCATTGTGCATTTTGAAACAGTGCTGAGCAGTACTGAACAGATAGACTAAACAACATAGATTGAAGCCTGCATCTCTCAACCAAGGTCCCTTGCCGACCGTTTTGCTGTGGAAAGAGCCGGCAACTTGATTTACGGCTTTCAGGTGAGGAGGAATTTTCATGTGTCGAGTCGGCGGTGATTTTGGAGACGGGAAAAAACAGTTTTCTTACCTTTAGTGACGTGAATATTTAGGAAAATAGCTTTAGGATCATTTCTGTAAAGAAAGACTTCGCTGTGGAAATGGATATCTGTTTTACACTGGAGCGGCTGTGGACCTTAATTTTCTTTATCAACGAACGTACTACTCACGAGTAAGCAACTTTAACCAATAGAGTGGAACGTCGGCCCTGATACGTATATTGTGCGTGTGAACGTTGACATGAAAAGAAAAAAGGTTAAAAAAAATATAAAAAAAGTGAAAAAAAAAGAATAATTTTTCTTTCTTTTACGGTATCTCACGTGAATCGATACTCGGTAGTACCGATGTGTTTCGGTAAGTACCTTTAAAAGTACCAAATTCGGTACCCATCCCTAATAAGCAATGACGTTATAGTTTAAAGCTAAACTATACGTTTTTCTCTCTTGTTAGAAGAGGGATAACTTCTTCAGTTAGATTTGATTTGATCTTTATTTATCGTTCACATTTGAACCGATACGGTACCGGTACCTGTGAATCGATACCAGGGGCGTCCATTTGGTATGGCAAGTTATGGCACTCGCCATACCCTGGCAAATAAAAATGTAAAAAGATTTTTTTTTTTTTTTTTTTTACAATTTTTTATGTTGATTTAGAATTCGAATGTCAACATTATGAACGAAGCTTCGAACTATTCGGTACAGCCCTAGCATGTTTTGATATTGTCAATTATCTCACTTTTACTAGGTGACTTTTGCTGTGACTAACTGAAATATGCCTAAAAAAAAGGAAAATGGACATAGGGATTTTTTTTTTATCAAAGGGCAGCAGAGACAAGCGATACAGGGACACAGGTAAGGTCTGGCTTAGTGATTATAATAGTGCAGTTCAGCATTCAGTAACCCATACTTTTTGTGAATGTGTTTTTGATACTACATTCTGTTGAACACACACCTCAAAACCGTACCTAAGGAAAATTGGCTCAATTGCAAGAAAAGTAATAGACAGTTATGATATTACATTCTGCATAATTTGTATGCAAAATATTGTGGTTCCCTGCTTTAGTCTGTTGACACATTTCTATACTAAAAATGCTTGTGTAGTCCTATGTCATACCTAAATGTCATATAACTGAATTGTATAGAAACAACTCACCAAAAGTGACTATTGCACAACTGATTTGATAAAAAAAAAAAAGATATAAGCAATACAATTAGATCTGAAGTTGTAATCATGTAGTTAAAATATGGCCTTGCAAGTGCATTTGCAAATGATGGACTTGAGGAGGGAGGCCTGGTCCTCGTGCAGACAGACCAGATATTCACACCTTCAAATTAGAAACGGTTAAAAGTTTTATGAAATGCATTTCATTGTCAGTGTTTATTTTCTGTACATGAATTAGCCAATAAATTAAACGAAAAGAAGTAAAGTGTTCCTTTATTAATCTCCTTGGGTAAATGAATAACAGTGTCCTAACAGTGTTTATTAAGAGTCATAGTCCTAACAGTGTTTATTATTAAGTGTGTAATAGTCATAACCGTTCTCAAGTTCACTAGCCGTTAGCCCTCCAGCAACTGGCATGTCTTCACCCATTCCCAGTATGAACACGACGAGGAGACTGTAATGAAATGACATGTTTTCAGTTTGAGGACATTGGTCGTGGAGTTACTTACCTCGCCTACGCTAAGTGCAGTTAGCTTGAGCCGTACTGTATTGTACCCATTCTGCAATCTGTTAAATAAAGTTTTCATTCATTCATTCATTCATTGATTGTCCAGCTGGTGGAGCCAGAGCTCCTTGTGTATCTGCAACGTGAGAGAACATAACAGAAAAACAGAGAGAGATTGGATCGTAAAGTCAACTTGATGTCACCCGCTGATCGTTCGGTTGAGGTTACATTTACCTTTGTCTATATTATTCAGATTCGTAGAAAATATATGCAACTCTTCCTCTTTTAGGTGTTTTTGAGTTTAGATATTTAGCTCGTATCCTATTGGAGGGTGGCTGCCACGTGACGAGGATGTGTTGGGAAGTATGAATGAATGAATGATGAATGAAAACTTTATTTAACAGATTGCAGATGGGTACAGTACAGTACGGCTCAATACACACAATTGTTAAGGAGATGCAGACCAGAGAAAGACGTGTGTCTTGTTTACATCAGGGACCCCCATTTTCAATTCATGTACGTGAAAAGCGTTACATTGTTCTTAAATAATTCCTCTACAGTTACTTTTGTATAAATGTAGACATATCCATATATCGGACGCTACACGTATGTTGCCTGAGAGTATTTATCTTACTCGTTAAGAGATATTATGCATCATCTCTGCATAAACCCACAACCGAGAGTGAGTTGTCGGGACATGACGTCGCTCCGCCGGAGAGCACTCGGTATAATGATTGGTTGAAATTTTATTTTCACAATTTTTTGGAGCAGTGAGATGGAATGGGAGCTATTCGTAGCTCCTTGAACTGTTTCTAACAACTGTGCATCATGTCAAAAAACAAGTTATTTCTCTCCCCTACTGACCTTAATAAAGTTTAAAGTTTGTTTATTATTTCCCATAATAAAATACAGAATATATTATGATGAAATGCTTGTTTCTGCATGAGCCCCTGAGTGTGCTACATACAGCATATATATATATATAATAAAAAAAAGTAAGTAAAGGAATGTTCAGTCAATATACAATACAGAGTAAAATGAGTAACAGTGAGGTACAATGCAGAAATGAGTCATCATCATGCTAATTTTCTCACAACTGGACTACTGCAATTCCCTCTACTCTTAGTGCAGTGGCTTAGCACCAGATTTGAGAAGGATGTGGACACGCCGGACAAAAGCACCAAATTTTCCCCACGTGTTCCTCATCATCATAGCTTTCATTTTGGGGTAGGTGCCACGTCATCATGATGGATTTCAAGATGGCCACCATGTAAAATCAAGGTTCTGCCCATTAATAAATATCTTGGTCCATAGCGCGCTCAATATTTTAGCGAACACAAAGGTATTGGTATCCCTGTAAACTAGAGAAGCTAAGCTTTCCATTTGTACCATTTTCATTAAGCCCAACTGTTGGGAAGGGGGTTTTAATAGGCAATGATTAAAAACGATGTAAAATTTTCTCCTAGAAAAAACTGCCATGCTCATCTTCCAAAAGGTCCCTTGGATATTCACATGAATATATCAGAGTGCACATTGGTTTTATAGGTACCCACAAGCCTCTTCTTTCCAGACATACCCACTTTGTCCAACTTGCATGCTATTTGGGGCAATAATCAAGCAGGTTTGTGCATGTGGTACAAATGTGTCGAACATTGGGTTAGGGTTTGTTGTTAGAATGTTGAACATAGAAGATCAATTTTGGTGTCAAACTAGGGCTAGACAGTATGGTCTAAAATGTATATCACGGTATAATTTGAAGCATAGACGGTAACGGTATATATCACGGTATATTAACTTATCTTAAAATGTCTATATAAATGCTTCTGAAGGGGTAAAACACTGTTATTCTGTTACAGCTGCTGAGCTCTATACTATAGTTAATGTCCATCAATATCTTCCTTTTTAATTAAATAGGTTCAAGAATCTAATCAGGATTGTTAGCAGAGAGAGAGCGAGGGAGGGAGGAGGCTGCTAGAGTGGAGCTAACGTTAGCTTGCTGAGGCTAGTACATCGACAGGCTGCTAGTGGAGCCAGCTAACGTTAGCTTGCTGAGGCTAGTACATCGACAGGCTGCTAGTGGAGCCAGCTAACGTTAGCTTGCTGAGGCTAGTACATCGACAGGCTGCTAGTGGAGCCAGCTAACGTTAGCTTGCTGAGGCTAGTACATCGACAGGTGTACTACAACTCGATACAACAACTGCCAAAAATGTGAATGTTGGGTTAGGGTTTGTTGTTAGAATGTTGAACATAGAAGATCAATTTTGGTGTCAAACTATACATTTTCTGGGTCAATAAATGTGTTAATGCTATGAAGAATGTCACCAGATGAATATTTGTACCATTCTAACAACATATTTACATAATTTTTTACTTGTATAACAGTCAGACATGCATGAATCGAATAGACATTTTATTAGGATCACTCGTTACATTTATTATTATTATCATAACTCTTTAGCCCGTATAGGCGTATTTAACTGTTATGGAGATATTT
This sequence comes from Notolepis coatsorum, assembly GCF_963971535.1. Taxonomy (NCBI): domain Eukaryota; kingdom Metazoa; phylum Chordata; class Actinopteri; order Aulopiformes; family Paralepididae; genus Notolepis; species Notolepis coatsorum. Next base: position 153,252,305 of record NC_140172.1, on the reverse strand, counting down.
TCGCGGGTCTTGTGCAGTGGTCTTGTGCCCGCGAAAATATCAGAATGTTTCATAAAAGGTCCCGCGGTATACTGGCCAGCTCTCAGTGCGCGTCTCGTGGACAGCGTGATAAGGGACATGTTTAAAAAGGCAAAACATAACAGGTAAGTCAAGTGTCATTACTTTAGTTATCAAAGCTGGAATCTCTGGACATAAGCAATAGGGATGGGTACGTTCACATTTGAACCGACACGGTACCGGTACCTGTGAATCGATACCGGTACCCAACGGTACCCTTTTTCTGTACTTTAGTCTCTAAAAATGTAATCTACCTACCTCAGTCGGAAAAAAAATATCCAAACTTCAAATAATACACTTTCGACCGTTTTCGGCTTGCCATTGCCCCGACTGCTTTGTTGTTGAATCAAGTAAAATCCTAGGTAAGTGTATTGTAGAGGAGCCAAAGCTATATATTTAGGTTATTGTATTATATGAATGTTTATATGTTTATTTTTATAACCTTACATTGAAACGGCATTAGGAATATTGATTGGATTTAGATAGTCATTGAACCGTATTATTTGTCATAATAGTACCTTCTAGAACATTTGTGATGTCAGTATGATGTCATAGTCAACCATTCTAGAACATTTGTGATGTCACAGTATGCTGTCATAATCAAACAGTCTAGAACATTTGTGTATCTATATATATTCAACAATTCTTGAAGCCAGGTAAAGTAGCGGCTGACCCAGGGTCTTACCGACCCATAGCCTTGACGTCTGTATTGTGTAAAATTATGGAAAGGATGATTACTAATAGATTAGTTTACTTTTTAGAAAGTAAGGATCTTTATGTTGGGTATCAGAATGGGTTTAGAAATGGCAGGTCTACAATGGAATCAGTAGCTGTTCTAGACCAGGACATTAGACAGGCTTTTGACAATAAGGAAGTAGTGGTAAGTGTATTTTTGGATATTGAGAAGGCGTATGACTCTTTGTGGAAAGAGGGGCTGCTTTTGAAATTGTATGACCTAGGAGTTAGAGGGAGATTGTTTAATTGGATAAAGGATTTTCTATTAGACAGGACGATCCAAGTACGTGTGGGGGGGCAAACCTCAAAAACTGTAAAAATAGAAAATGGCACCCCGCAAGGAAGCGTGATTAGTCCGGTCCTCTTCGATGTGATGATTAATGACATTTTTGGGCAAATTGGAAAAGGATATGGGTTGTCTTTATTTGCGGACGATAGGGCCATATGGAAAAGAGGGAAGAATGTTGAGTATTGTTTAAAGCAGGTACAAAGAGCTCTGGGGGATGTAGAGGAATGGGGAGACAAGTGGGGTTTTAAAATATCCGCCTCTAAGTCTAATTATATGATTTTTGGTTTTAGAAAGAGGGTGCCTAGGGGAAGGCTGGTTATGTATGGATCTCCCTTAGAGAGAGTAAAGGTGTTTACATTTTTGGGAGTTTGGTTTGACGAAAGATTGAATTGGGCTGTTCATATAGAGAAAATCCTGGCAAAGTGTGAAAGAATAGTGAATGTGCTGAGAAGTTTGGCTGGGAGTGGGTGGGAAGCGGATAGAGAGACCACGTGCATGATATACCAGGCGATGATCAGGTCAACAATTGATTATGGTTGTTATGTGTACGGCTCTGCAGCCAAGTCTAATTTGCAAAAGCTGGATGTGCTTCAGTGCAAGGCTCTGAGAATCTGCTGTGGAGCTTTTAAGACCACCCCTGCTTCAGCACTATTGGTGGAAATGGGGGAGTTGCCCCTAAACCTGAGGAGAGTAAAGTTAGGGCTACAGTACTGGGCAAAATTGAGTGGGACAAGTCTGTCCTTCCCAGCTAGGTGTTTACTTTCAGGAGATGGGGATAAGTATAAACCTTTTTTGGCCAGTATTGATCAGTGGGCCAGGAAGTTGAGATTGCATCAGGGGGGAGTGGCGGAGCACACTCGGTGGCTATCAGTGCCATTTTGGCTAGTGCCTGATCGAGTCATTGAACTTAGGTTCTTGAAGGAGGAGGATAAGGGCGAGATTGTGGAGGAAATAGAGAGGTTCCTTCTGGAATCAGGGGCTCTGGAGGTGTACACTGATGGCTCTGTGGATCCTGAAAGTGGGAGGGCAGGATTTGGGTGGTGGGTGCCTCGGTTAGGGATCGGTAAGGGACAAAGAATATCCGATGGCAGCTCAGTATTTGTGACAGAGTTGCTTGCCATCCTCTGGGCATTGTGGTGGGTGGAGGAAGTGGGACCAAGCCAGGTGATTATATGCTCTGACTCGGCTGCTGCACTGATGGCTCTGAGTGCAGGTGGGTCTAAAGCTCGCCCTGATCTCATTCAGGAAATAATGTTGGTTTTATATAGGATTGCGAAGGCAGGCTGGTCAGTGGAGTTTTGTTGGGTCCCGGGGCACGCTGGGATTGCGGGGAATGAGATGGCTGACTCCCTTGCCAAACAGAGCCTGGGAAGGGAGGAAGAGATAGGTATTTCAATGGGAAGAGTAGAACTCAGAGATAAGATAAAGAAAGGAGTTGAGGCTGAGTGGCAGGATGAGTGGGAAAGGGGGACCAAGGGAAGGCACTATTTCTCTCTGCAGCCTCGGGTCAAGATCAAGGTGGAGGGATGTGGGTCAAGGAGTGATAGGGTGAAGATGTGTAGACTGAGGCTGGGACACTGTGGGTTGAACAGTAGCTTGTGCATTGTGGGCAAACATCCAGATGGGGTGTGTGAATGTGGAGAGACTGAAACTGTCGGGCATGTCTTCCTAAAATGTGAAAGGTATAGGAAAGAGAGGGAAATCTTTTATAAAAGTCTGGTAGAGCTGGGAGTCTCTTCCTTCTCTCTTAAATCATTCTTTGGCATGGATAATGAGAACCACCAGTTGATCACAGAGGCAGTGCTGACATTTCTGCATGCTTCAGAGTTGTACCAGAGGATATAGCGTTAGTGTATGTATTAGTATTGGACAGGCAAGAGGAGCAGAGAAGAAGGAGAAAGTGTGAGTTGAAGAGGCCTAAAGATGGAACACCACTAGTGTAGTATAAGAAATGAGGAGGGAAGAAATACGCCAAGAAAGAAGAAGAAGAAGAAGAAGAAGAAGAGATCATCAAAAGAAGTGCGGAGGGCAGTAATACGCCACGATGCGTCTACTCTGCCGGAAATTCAAAAGAAGAAGAAGAAGAAGAAGAGCTCATTGTGCATCTTGAAACAGTGCTGAGCAGTACTGAACAGATCGTCTAAACAACATAGATTGAAGCCTGCATCTCTCAACCAAGGTGCCTTGCCGACCGTTTTGCTGTGGAAAGAGCCGGCAACTTGATTTACGGCTTTCAGGTGAGGAGGAATTTTCATGTGTCGAGTCGGCGGTGATTTTGGAGACGGGGAAAATACAGTTTTCTTACCTTGTAGTGACGTGAATATTTAGGAAAATAGCTTTAGGATCACTTCTGTAAAGAAAGACTTCGCTGTGGAAGAGAAATAAACCATTTGGATATCTGTTTTACACTGGAGCGGCTGTGGACCTTATTTTTCTTTATCAACGAACGTACTACTCACGAGTAAGCAACTTTAACCAATAGAGTGGAACGTCGGCCCTGATACGTATATTGTGCGTGTGAACGTTGACATGAAAAGAAAAAAGGTAAATTTTTTTTTAAAAAAGTGCAAAAAAAAATAATTATTTTTCTTTCTTTTACGGTATCTCACGTGAATCGATACTCGGTAGTACCGATGTGTTTCGGTAAGTACCTTTAAAAGTACCAAATTCGGTACCCATCCCTAATAAGCAATGACGTTATAGTTTAAAGCTAAACTATACGTTTTTCTCTCTTGTTAGAAGAGGGATAACTTCTTCAGTTAGATTTGATTTGATCTTTATTTATCGTTCACATTTGAACCGATACGGTACCGGTACCTGTGAATCGATACCGGTACCCGACGGTACCCTTTTTCTGTACTTTAGTCTCTAAAAATGTAATCTACCTACCTCAGTCGGAAAAAAAATATCCAAATAACTACACTTTCGACCGTTTTCGGCTTGCCATTGCCCCGACTGCTTTGTTTTTTAATCAAGTAAAATCCTAGGTAAGTGTATTGTAGAGGAGCCAAAGCTATATATTTAGGTTATTGTATTATATGAATGTTTATATGTTTATTTTTATAACCTTACATTGAAACGGCATTAGGAATATTGATTGGATTTAGATAAAGTCATTGAACCGTATTATTTGTCATAATAGACCTTCTAGAATATTCGTGATGTCACAGTATGATGTCATAGTCAACCATTCTAGAACATTTTTGATGTCACAGTATGCTGTCATAATGGAACATTCTAGAGCATTCGTGATGTCACAGTATGCTGTCATAATCAAACATTCTAGAACATTTGTGTATCTATATATATTCAACAAGTCTCAGGGCAAAGGGAAGGAGTCGGGTTGTGACAGAATGGAGTATAGTGGGGAGGAGAGTGAGAAAGAAGGGTGGGAAAGGGTGGGGAAGAAGAGGAGGGTAAATGAGGGAAAGGGGAGGAGCGACAGTGATGGGGGCGAGAATAGCCAGGGCAAGGGTAAGGGGTCGGGTGGTGACGATATGGAGAAGGAGGAGAAGAAGAGGGAGGTAAGTGAGGGGAAGGAGAGCAAGAGGAAGAAAGTGAGGGACGATAGCTCAAGTGGGTCAGAAGGCGAGGGTGGAGGAAATGATGTTGCAGAAGTGATTCATATAGTGGTTAGGCTTGAGGGGGAGAGGGGAGTGAGGAAAGTAGGTAGGCTCGAGTTGCCCAAACTCATTGTCGAGCAATTAGGTAAGGTAAAGTACGCGAGAGTTTTCTGGGATGGTAATCTGGCCGTAGGGCAGGGGTCAGCAACCTTTTTGACATGGAGTGCCTGTTTGAAATATAGTTGTAACTAGTGTGCCTCAACAATATTCCATGCATCGTAAATATTTTTTCTCATAATCAGGTATTTTTAATGATAATTTTTACATTATTACATCATTATCGTTATTGTTATTATTAACAATATTATTATGATGGTTGTATCAACCCTAAATCTGAGTTGGGGGGGGGGGATGCAATGCAGACAAACAGCTGCATACAGTGCGACCATTTCACTCACATTTGCCCATTCATTTTTGGACACATCACACACCATCGGTGTGTGTACTGTACGTGGGCTGTCATAGCTCCACCTACAGGCCTAATGGAGAACACCAGGAGAACACCAGGATGTGAATGGAGGGTGAATGTGAGGTATATCGTGTAAATAAGTTTTGATTGATCGCAAGACTACACTGTAAAAAATATATAATAATAAGTTACCAGAACTTAAAAATATTGAGTTCAGTTACTGTGCATTAAGGTTTTCAGTTTTCAATCCATAATAATCCAGAAAAATAAGTACACAACCACATTATTTCAACCTAATAAAACTATGTTTATTGTCATTGTTTTAAGAACACAAGTTAACTTGGTAATACTCACATTTTGAGTAAAAAATATGGCTTTTAACATGTGCAATGTTCAATGAAATAGAAAAATAAATAATAAAATTAGTTGATTAATCCCACTGGTCACAATGGTGACCGTAATAATGTTTTTGTTATAAGGCTCTGCAAATGTTACTGAATGATGTAGCAATGTATTTCCAGCTAAATTGAAATAATAAACAAATAAAGGGTCTCAATTAAATATGTGGTAGTAAAAAGAACCTGTTGGAGGATTTCAACAAGATAAATGCGACAACAGTGCAAAATATTTCACTATAATATTTCATAGCAAAAAAAAAGAAAAAAAAAAAGTATAATTTTTATTTTTAATTTTTTTACTGCTGCCCCTGTGCCTATGCAAATGCCCCCGCGTGCCTATGCAGGCACGCGTGCCTAAGGTTGCCTACCCCTGCCGTAGGGTGGTAGTGAGGAGCAGGTGGAGAGGGCTAGGAAGATGAGGAGCATTGGTGGGGTGGGTATAAGTAAGGTAGCGAGAGTAGGGGAGAAGAGGGAGGGGGGATGTAAGGGGGTGATAGCTGTGTAGTTTGACATAGGGGTGGACGGTATAAACGGTATACGGTATAAACGGTATGAATTTGCGCTATGGTATGGATTTTGACTATACCTTGTAACCGGTAGAGCAGCTCTAACATAGCAATGACGTCATGTAACCACAGCCAGGGCGCGACTATTTCACTCGTATTTGCCCCTAAAAATAGATAGAATTAGTCATAACAGATGTGCGAACTGGAAAAAGTTATTTAGGAGCACAGAGGCTTCACGCAGTGGGCGTGTCAACGCGCACTTGTCATTTCATAATACACAGACGCAAACTAGCTCTTCCACCCTGCGTTTGAAGGCTGTGTGACAACTTCTCTCGCAAGTCGCACAGTTTCTATGTGTAATGTAAACTCTGCGACGAGTCCAATGGTCTAACATGCTTTGCATCCTCGCCATTCTGGAATGCCCACGTTGCGCTAAAACCTTATGTAATGTTAACTGTCGATGTACTAGCCTCAGCAAGCTAACGTTAGCTGGCTCCACTATAGCAGCCTATAGTATAGAGCTCAGCAGCTGTAACAGAATAACAGTGTTTACCCCTTCAGAAGCATTTATATAGACATTTTAAGATAAGTTAATATACCGTGATATATACCGTTACCGTCTATGCTTCAAATTATACCGTGATATAAATTTTAGACCATACCGTCCAGCCCTAGTTTGACACCAAAATGGATCTTCTATGTTCAACATTCTAACAACAAACCCTAACCCAATGTTCGACACATTTGTACCACATGCACAAACCTGCTTGATTATTGCCCCAAATAGCATGCAAGTTGGACGAAGTGGGTATGTCTGGAAAGAAGAGGCTTGTGGGTACCTATAAAACCAATGTTCACTCTGATATATTCATGCGAACAGCCAAGGGACCTTTTGGAAGATGAGCATGGCCGTTTTTTCTAGGCGAAAATTTTACATAATTTTGAATCATTGCCTATTAAAACCCCCTTCCCAACAGTTGGGCTTAATGAATATGGTACCAATGGAAAGCTTAGCTTCTCTAGTTTACAGGGATACCAATACCTTTGTGTTCGCTCAAATATTGAGCGCGCTATGGACCAAGATATTTATTAATGGGCAGAACCTTGATTTTACATGGCAGCCATCTTGAAATCCATCATGATGATGTGGCCCCTACCCCAAAATGAAAGCTATGGTGATGGGGAACACGTGGAAAAAAATTGGTGCTTTTGTCCGGCGCGTCCAATTTTTTTTGCTAAGCCACCGCACTATGTGGAACGCCCTACCCAAAGCGGTAAAGGAATGTGAATCACTACCCACTTTCAAAACCACTCTCAAAGAACACCTACGGGAGACTGCAATTCGAAACTGGCCCCTGTAAATGTCCTAACCCAACCCCCTCCAATGCACAGTAAATTACCAAGTATGTGTAACCCAGGGTTCAGATTCATAACTATCATAGGGACATAAATAGTTAATGCTATTAGGTAAGAACTTTCTAGAACGTAAAACATTCTAGAACCAGCGTATGATGTCATGATAGAAGGGTCTGGAACCTTTGTGATGTCACCGTATGATGTCATAATAGAACGTTCCGGAACATCTTGGATTCCTATAAAAACAGGCGAGTCCAACAGCCATCCCTCTCTTCTCCTCGACATCCGAACCATGCAGCAGCACTGACCAGACGGACGGGACTAACCAACAGACTGAAACCTGCAAGTCTCAACCAGCATCCCGGAGCAGTCCAGACCACCCATCACCACGTGTGCCCACACGGGACGAGGTGGTGTGCCGGACCGATACCCGATGGCGAGCCAACCCCGGAACATTTGATATAACTCAAGGCTAATGCCAGCCTGATGTGAATACCCCTGATGCTCAACTCTTGTTACACCAACAGTCGGGTAGGCTTGAACTGAACGAGACTACAAGGACTTCCAAGGGCGTCGACCCCGTTCACCTTGTGTTATTTTGATATTGTATTTTGTATTTGATTTGATTTAACTTGATATATGGGTACGGATATTCTCCTATAAGAAGGGGGAATTAAAGGATAAATGCTTAATCACAGTATGATGTCATAATAGAACATTCTAGAACATAGAACCTTTACTTCTAGAACGTTTGTGGTGATGTCATAATAGAACATTCTAGATGACATATTGATTATAGCTGAATCACTGATGGTTCTCCTGTAAAGAAAGATGGTTTAAAGGGCAAATTCACCTAATAAGGTATTTGCATTCCCTGATAAACGGATATAGAGTTACCAATGATAACCTCAGAGACGTCTGAACGAACCCCAATGTGTTGATCCAATCAACCTAGGACTTGATATCGAACTAACCCTCCCGAAAGGAGAGGTTACTGAAAGAACCTAAAAGGGATACTTCAAAGCATTACTTGTACTTTACGTCTGTATGTATTATTACTATTTAGCTAGCACGCTTTTAATTAAAACACCGGTTATTGTTATAACTCTGTCTCTGGTCTACTATTCTTTTAATTGTGCATATTACTCCTCTCCTCATTCAAACCTAGAACTGTGCCCGTGGCGAACAGCTGTTACTGTTAGTGACACAGGTGCTACATATGGTTTTGTCAATATTCCAATGTACAGTTTTGCTTGTACAGTTGTACAGTGTTCCGGTGCTCTGGTCTGCATCCCCTTAACAATTGTGTGTATTGATCTGTACTGTATTGTACCCATTCTGCAATCTGTTAATAAAGTTTTCAATCAATCAATTCAATCAATCCACACAGTACATACAGTAACAACAGCTACCACTAGGTGGCAGTGAGATCCTGTCACACCACCTCATTGCATATCGCGCTGTCTGTCGTCCCGATTGTGTTGCCTCTCTCTGCTGAGGGGAGGTGATTCAGTTTGAAATATAGCTCCTTATTTCACTCTTTTCTGCTAAATGTAACTCCTTTAAGTTTTAACTTGTAGGGGCGGCTATGTGGCGTAGTGGGCAAGGCGCTCGCCACGAATACTGGAGACGCTGCCCAGCGCTCCACATTGCTTTCAGTTTAGCTGGTCGTCCGTACTAATACACATTGGCCGTATTAGGGGGTGGGAAACTGATGGGTGGGGATCGCGCGTTGTGGACAGCGACTCCTACAGGTCGGTTGGTGCGCCTGCGCAGTAGAATCAGGAAGTGTCGGGGGCAGCGTGAGCCTCCCACGCGTTACTCCTCGCCACTGAGAGATCGAGCTGCGCAGGTGAAAAGATGCGACTGCTGTTACCTCAAGTACCGGAGGGGACTTGTGCTATGTATGACTTAGTCCACATTGCAGCTGGCTTGTGGGAGGCAAGAAACAGCGTTCGTGACAGGGGAGGGTTGAATTGGATGATACGAAATTGGGATGGGAGAAAAATATAGAAAATGGAGAAAAAGTCGATAAAAAAAAAAAAAGTTTTAACTTGTAATACATAATGCTTAACGTTCGTTTTATTACATGGTTTTATGACATTTGTGCTCATTTGACCACTAGTTCTAGTTTTATAGGTAGGTTAAATGTCTGCAGATTCCATTCTCTGTTCTCTGAGTTATTATTATTATTCTGGTGAAAAAACGAATGAATTGTTTAATTTTTTACATGTAGGTATGAGTTATTATGGTGAACAAACTAATGAATTGTTTAATTCTGTACATGTAGGTAATTATGCAAGATGTGCAGCGACCAGAAGACTCCAGCGGTGTTGTTTTATGTGTCTTCTGCAGGTATGTGGCTCCATGCATATTGTATGTTTATCAATGTAAATTAATTTACCTGCTAACTCTATGCACTGTGGCATTTCCTGCTCTGTTCAGCATGTGGCGCTAGTTTACCATTTCTGTTTTAAGTAATGTTTTGATTTTATTTTGGTTTAGTGTAAGAGTTTAATTGTATAAAGCTCCCAGCCATACACATGTCTAGACAGTAGCTTATGTACTGTGTTGTAGTACGCAAGCGTTTTCACGGCGCGTCATCAAACCGGAAGTCGGCCATTTTGGAGATACTGAATGTTTACAACGCAACCGAACTCGCAACTGTTCCTGGTCATTGTTGCTCAAAAGGGTCAATTATTGTTGTGTTTTTGGCTGTACTAATCGGTCGGACCGGGAAAAGCATTTGGAGTACTTTAGATTGCCAAAAGCTATTACAAATCAGGGAGAAGAGTGCAAATAATTGTCTGAGGAAAGGAGGCAAACACCCCCTCTCCTCTCCTCTCCCGCCTGAACGAACTACCAAAGTACCGATCAGCATTTTGATCCAAACATTTGTACTAATAGACTATTTGAAAAAAAATTCGAATGTAAAGATCAGTTGATCTAGTAACGTTATTGAATCACCTACCTTGGCTTTCACAATACAGAATTCACAATACACATGTGACATGTCACCTCCCACCCATCCACCCACTCCCTCCTAAATACAGTTTCCTCCCCCTCGTATGTATATATTTTCTGTTAAGATCTCTGTTTAACTACTGTATATTTGCATATCTTGTATGTCACAAATGGAACAGTACTGTATACCTGTATGTCATTTATGTCATGATATATATCTGTATGTTGCGTCATTTATGTAATTTTAATCATGGGCCGACATAGTGAACTACCTCGTTTTTTTCACCATCTATGTTCTTCCTGTGCTCCAGGACAGTTCAGTCAGTATGTTCTTCCTGTGCTCCAGGACAGTTCAGTCAGTATGTTCTTCCTGTGCTCCAGGACAGTTCAGTCAGTATGTTCTTCCTGTGCCCCAGGACAGTTCAGTCAGTATGTTCTTCCTGTGCTACAGGACAGTTCAGTCAGTATGTTCTTCCTGTGCTACAGGACAGTTCAGTCAGTATGTTCTTCCTGTGCCCCAGGACAGTTCAGTCAGTATGTTCTTCCTGTGCTCCAGGACAGTTCAGTCAGTATGTTCTTCCTGTGCCCCAGGACAGTTCAGTCAGTATGTTCTTCCTGTGCTCCAGGACAGTTCAGTCAGTATGTTCTTCCTGTGCTCCAGGACAGTTCAGTCAGTATGTTCTTCCTGTGCCCCAGAACAGTTCAGTCAGTATGTTCTTCCTGTGCCCCAGAACAGTTCAGTCAGTATGTTCTTCCTGTGCCCCAGGACAGTTCAGTCAGTATGTTCTTCCTGTGCCCCAGGACAGTTCATTCAGTATGTTCTTCCTGTGCCCCAGGACAGTTCAGGAAGAACATACTGACTGAACTGTCCTGAGACACAGGAAGAACATACTGACTGAACTGTCCTCAGGAAGAACATACTGACTGAACTGTCCTGGAGCACAGGAAGAACATACTGACTGAACTGTCCACAGGAAGAACATACTGCCTGAACTGTCCTGGAGCACAGGAAGAACATACTGACTGAACTGTCCTCAGGAAGAACATACTGACTGAACTGTCCTGGGCCACAGGAAGAACATACTGACTGAACTGTCCTGGGGCACAGGAAGAACATACCGACTGAACTGTCCTCAGGAAGAACATACTGACTGAACTGTCCTGGGGCACAGGAAGAACATACTGACTGAACTGTCCTGGGGCACAGGAAGAACATGTGTGAATTCATTAAATGGGTGGCTTTCCAATGGTGACAGCAAGTACAACTATTCATGTTATTATTCTGCCTCCCTCCAGACCCCCCACAGCTCTCTGTCTGTGAAGAGGAGGTTCCCCCTGAACAGCAGGAGAGGAGCCCCAGTCTGAGCCAGGAGCAGCCAGAGCTCCTACAGATGAAAGAGGAACAGGAGGAACTCTGGACCAGTCAGGAGGGAGAGCAGCTTCAAAGTCTGGAGGAGGCTGATATCAAGTTCACTTTCAACCATGTCCCTGTGAAGAGTGAAGATGATGAAGCGAAACCTCAGTCCTCATGGTTTAACCAAACCCAGGACCCAGAGCTCCTACAGATTAAAGAGGAACAGGTGGAACTCTGGACCAGTCAGGAGGGAGAGCAGCTTCAAGGTCTGGAGGAGGCTGGTATCAAGTTCACTTTCAACCATGTCCCTGTGAAGAGTGAAGATGATGAAGAGAAACCTCAGTCCTCATGGTTTAACCAAACCCAGACTGAGGAAAACAGAGAGACGGAGCCTCTAGCCAGCACCTCAACAGAACAGATGAAAACAGAACCTGATGGAGAGGACTGTGGATTATCAGAACCAGTCAGTAACTTAGATCCAGCTGGTGATTTAGAACCAACTACAGATGGCCAGCTCCTCTCTTCACACTGTTCTGGAACTGATACTGATGACAGTGATGATTGGCTGGAGACTAGTGAACCTCATCCTGGTTTAAACTCACTGACATCAAAGAAGACACAGAAAAACAAAGGACAGAGTTTGTCTAACAGCAACCAGTTCAAGAGCTCTGTGGTTTCATCCCATGAGGTGAAATTATCAAACCAAATACCGTGTGAGACCTGGAGCTGTAAAGTGTGTGGGAAATGTGTTCCTAATAGGAAAGCTTTAATGCCCCATCTTAAAGCCCATTCTAGTGACTGTGGTTTGTGTGGAAAACATTTAGAACCCACAGAGAGCTTGAAACTTCACCTTCAAACTCACATGACATGTACTGTTTGTGGCAAGACATTTACTACCATTACACTCTTGGAACAACATATGAGAAGCCATACTGGGGAAAAGCCCTATAGTTGCACACTGTGTCCTAAAAGATTTAGTCAAAAATCTCAAATAAAAGTACACATGAGAAGCCATACTGGGGAAAAGCCCTATAGTTGCACCCTGTGTCCTAAAAGATATATTACACAGGGACACCTGAATATTCACATGAGAAGCCATACTGGGGAAAAGCCCTATAGTTGCACACTGTGTCCTAAAAGATATATTACACGGAGACACCTGACTATTCACATGAGAAGCCATACTGGGGAAAAGCCCTATAGTTGCACACTGTGTCCTAAAAGATATAGTACACAGGGAGAGCTGAATATTCACATGAGAAGCCATACTGGGGAAAAGCCCTATAGTTGCACCCTGTGTCCTAAAAGATATACTAGACAGGGAGAACTGAATAGACACATGAGATGCCATACTGGGGAAAAGCCCTATAGTTGCACACTGTGTCCTAAAAGATATATTACACAGGGACACCTGAATAGTCACATGAGAAGCCATACTGGGGGAAAGCCCTATAGTTGCACACTGTGTCCTAAAAGATATAATAGACAGGGAGACCTGAATAGACACATGAGAAGCCATACAGGGGAAAAGCCCTATAGTTGCACACTGTGATAAAATATTTGGTGCAAAACGTGACTTAAAAGTACATATCAGAACTCATACTCAGGGGAAAACATTTAGTCTTTTGATTGATTGAATACTTTATTTTGACACAATCGTAGGACAAAAACATTTTAAAAGACAAGACAATAACAGTGTCAACAACGCTGGTCAAAAATGGATAAAACACAATAAAGCCAAGGCTTGTTTCCATTGTGGTCCATACATGGAACATAAAAAGGCACAGAAACACAAATGGACATGTACACTAGACAGGACACATCCTAAAAATGTGTATAAAAACACCTAACCTGACAACTCATACAGTTAACTAATGTTAAAAGAAAATCCGCAAACCCTTAAAAGCAACTCATGATAAAAGAAATAAAAGCCAAGTTATGATAAAAGAGATAAAAAACATTTTAAGACCAATTTGAGTTGCTGCTGAGCCATGTTTTTAGGGCGGATTTAAATCCGAGAGGGGAGTTCAGGAGTTTTATGAATGTTGGCAGGGCATTCCACATTACCGTAGCCGAGTAAAAAAATGCATCTTTCCCCATGCATGTCCTGACTCTCGGCGGGACCAGGTCCGTGGGGCTTCCTCTTGTGGCGTGTTTGTGGACATCTCCTACTTTATTAAAATAATTTACTAGGTACTTGGGGACCGTTTCTTTCAGTACTTTAAAAAACAGTAGCATTTTAAGGCGAGACACTGCAGGTGAATAGTCAAATATCCCTTTTTTGTTGATTTTGAGATTTTGTTATATTTTGCTTCCTAAACATGTCTTCTATGAAACTAGTGACAATAAAACGTCAATAACACACATTTAGTTGTTTATTTTACATCATTTTGCCTTATTGCATCCATAAATGTGCACATATTTAATGGGGAAGTGCCTCATTTGCATATATAAACATACATTTCAGAAAACTTGCAATATATTTTTTCTTAGTTTATATGTACATAACAAATTCGGAAAGTTTCATAGTGATATCTATTCAAATATTTTTTGCCTATTAGGGGGTTAACTACACTGTACTACACTGTTTGTAGTGTGTGTGTAGTTCTGTTCAGTTCAATAACATCATTATTATTATTATTATTCAGTTATCAGGCATGTGTTTAGGTTGTCTATTACTAATGGTTTGATTAGGTATTGTGTTTGTAAATATCTGTTTAAAAAAAAAAAAGTATGGCATTTTACAATACAGAACTTTGAAGGCGTTTTCCCAAAAATGAGTTTTAAGAGTTTTTCCTCATACTCTGAGCCAGAAATCTCCACTTCAGTAGCACTCACATACACCAAACCTTCCAGTTCTATTCATATCTATGTTCTGAAGGTATTTACAGAAGGGTTTGTTGATATCGCATTCATACCCTGATTTATATCACATTTTATTCTTAAAAACATGGCGAAATATGGAATTTTACCATAGAAATGGACTGAATGGAGTATTTTCTGATTTATGGAGTGATAAAAAGAGATATCCAAAATCCCCTCTGTAATAACCTTTGGCTCTAATATGTCAACAAAATGAAACTATAATTTTGAAAATGGCTTTATCCAATGTTCAGATTTCTGTCCTGGAATTATATGCAAATTAGTGCATATTTAAGTAGATAATGCCTCATTTGCATATTTAAACATACAATTTCAGAAAACTTGTAATACAAAAAAATCTTGTCTTAATATAAGTAATCAACTGGGGAAGTTTCATTGTGATATCTATTAGTTAATTGTTTTACCCTATTCACCTGCAGTGTCTCCCCTTAAGCTGGTGTACCCTTTCTTCAACCCTAAGCCATCCCAGACTGCTAAAGTGGGCTGGCGTTAGGTGAGTTCTAAAGTGAAGGTTGTGCAGGAGTCTCACTAGTTTGTTTTGGGAGGTCTGGAGCTTTGTCTTAATTTGTTTTGATATGTTGCTGTACCATGAAGTGCAAGCATAGTCAAAGTGACATTGGATGAGGGCTCCAGCTAGGGTCCTCAGAGCGTTTCTATTTATGAACGAGGAAATTCTAAATAAAAATTTGGTTTTTTGATTGACCTTAGTAATAACTTTTTGTGCAATTTTTTCGTTAGAAAGTTTGTTATTTAAAATAAAGCCCAGGTAGGTGACCTCCTCTTTATCCTCAATAATGTTTTCACCGACTCTAATTTTAAAACCCTGGGATTTCTTTAGGTTGGCGTTTGACCCAAAGAGTATGGCCTCTGTTTTTCCCAGATGTAGAGACAATTTATTGTCACTGAGCCAAGAGCAGATCTTTTTCATTTCACTGCTCAGGACACTTTCCACTTTAGACTTATCCCTGTCAGAGACCAGGAGTGCCGAGTCGTCAGCAAACAGGAACAGGTTGCAATCGCATGCCGATTTCATGTCATTAATATATATTAAAAACAGTTGAGGCCCCAAAATGCTTCCTTGGGGGACCCCACATGTCACTGGAAGGGACGAGGACAAGGTGCCATTGATGTCTACCACCTGTTCTCTTCCCTCCAGGTAGGACTTGACCCATTTGGCTGACTTGCTATCAAAGCCTATCGCTCTCAATTTTTCTAGTAGGATGGAGTGGTTGACCGTGTCAAACGCCTTTTGCAGGTCCAACATTACCATCCCGCAGTAGTTCCCCTTGTCCATCTCCCGTTTTATATAATCGGTCAGGTACAGTAAACAGGTGTCAGTGGAGTGTGATTTTCTGAAACCTGATTGGAACTGGTACAGTAGTCTATGTTCAGTCAGGTAGTTGTCTATCTGCTCATATACCAGCCTCTCAATTACCTTTGATATGGAACAAAGGATAGAAACGGGGCGGTAGTTACCTCGATCCAGTTTGTTTCCTTTTTTAAATAGAGGGGTTACCCTAGCAAGCTTGAGTTCTTGCGGGATGTGACCGTGGTTGATGGAGAGGTTGGTGATATGGGCTACAATGGGAGCTATGATGGAAGCAGAGTCTCTGAGAAATCTGGTGGGAATATTGTCATGGCCTGTGGCTTTTGTTGGCTGCAGCATACTGAGCTTTTTCATAACCTCTTCAGTAGTTACTTCAGTCAATTTAAAATCATTTTCACGTACACCCAGTTCCTTATAAAAGGCCTGGATGTGCTGTATGCCATATCGGCCAGAGTGGATCGGCAGTTTGTTCACCAAAGTGGTAGCAACAGTTGTGAAGAAGGTGTTTAAACAATTTGCCACACTAAATTTTTCAGAGATGACCGTGTTATCTATTTTCAGGTTGAGTTTTGTGGTTTTAGTCTTGAGTCTATTATTGTGACCCAGTGTTTTTAAAGACTTCCACAGTTTTTGAGGATTATTTTTATTTTCCTAATTTTTTTCGTTAAAATAGTTCAGTTTTGCTTTTTTGATCATATTGGTTACTCCATTTCTTAGTTTTACAGGTCTCAAAGACCTGTAATAAAGTATTCAATCAATCTTTTCCCATCTTTACTCAATGGCGCCAGCGTTATTGACCATTTTAGCGATGTTTCAAGTTTCAAGTTTCAAGTTTCTTTAATAGTTGTCATACAGAAGTACAGAATACTTTCATACAAAATGCTTCTTACTGTTACGCTCCAGAGACTGTGCTAGACAAGATAGTATCAAATAACATAGTATAGCATGTAATTTAGAAGAAGAAAATGAGGTCACAGTGTTCGGTATAGACATATGTACAATGTTCTGAGTTACCATATAATATACAATACTATGCAGTGTACTAATGTACAGTACTATCTAGTGCAAAGCAGAAATGGGATGAGGTACAATTTAGGTACAATTTACAGTAAGGTGTACGAGTTGTAGTGCAATCCTTCATCAATAAATATAAAGTGTGGGGAGTGGGTGCTACAGTGTGTTTGTTTAAAGTGGGTGTGTGCTATAAAGTGTGTGGAGTGGGTGCTACAGTGTGTTTGTTTAAAGTGAGTGTGTGCGTGTGGATGTGTGTGCTATGTGCGTTTGGTGGTTGTTGTTGTGTAGTGTTCATTCATTGTTCGTTTAGCAGCCTGATGGCCTGGGGATAGAAGCTTCTTCTGAGTCTTTCTGTGCTCGCCTTGAGACTCCAGTATCGCTTGCCTGACCGCAGCAGTTCAAAGAGGCAGTTGTTCGGGTGACTGGAGTCTTTAATGATTCTCTTAGCCTTGCCCTTGCAACGCTTGTTGTAAATGTTCTGGAGGGTGGGGAGCCCCCCTCCAATTGTGCGTTCGGCTGAACGTGTCACTCTTTGTAGTCTGCTTCGGTCTTGTGCAGTGCTATTCCCAAACCAGGAGGTGATGTTGCCGGTCAAGATGCTCTCTATTGTACATGAGTAGAAGTTCTTAAGGATCTTCTGACTGACTTGGAACTTCCTTAGGCGCCTGAGGAAGTAGAGGCGTTGTCGTGCCTTCTTCACAACACTGTCAATGTGTGTGGTCCATGTCAAGTCCTCGGATATGTAGGCTCCGAGGTACTTAAAGCTGTTGACTCTCTCAACCGGTGCCCCGTCGATGCTGAGGGGGCTGTAGTCCTTGACCCCCGACCTCCTGAAGTCCACAATCATCTCCTTTGTTTTGCTGACGTTCAGGGAGAGGCTGTTTTCCTGGCACCATCCCGCCAGGACCTTGACCTCTTCCAGGTAGGCCCTCTCGTCGTTGGCAGAGATCAGGCCCACCACCACTGTGTCGTCAGCAAATTTGATGATTGTATTGCTACTCCGCTGAGCCACACAGTCGTGTGTGTACAGGGAGTAGAGGAGGGGACTCAGAACACAGCCCTGGGGGGCCCCTATGTTGAGGGTGATGGATGAGGAGGTGCAGTTGCCTGCTCTCACCACCTGGGGTCTGCCAGTCAGGAAGTCCAAGACCCACTGGCAGAGGTCATAGTTCAAGCCCAGGTCCCTGAGCTTGGCTATGAGTATGGAGGGGACTATGGTATTGAATGCCGAGCTGTAGTCGATGAATAGCATTCTCACATAGTTCCCCTGCCTCTTGTCCAGGTGTGATGCTGCTGTGTGCAGCACATGGGCTATGGCGTCCTCCGTGGACCTGTTGGGGCGGTATGCAAATTGCAGGGGGTCCATGTTGATGGGGAGGGAGGAGCAGATGTAGCCCTTTACTAGCTTCTCAAAGCACTTCATGGCTATGGAGGTGAGAGCTACAGGGCGGTAGTCGTTGAGGCAAGCAGGCTTGGATTTTTTGGGTACAGGGATAATAGTGGACTTCTTCAGGCAGGTGGGGATGACAGCCTGTTCTAAGGACAGGTTAAATATGTCAGTGAATACTGGGGCCAGTTGGTCGGCACAGACTTTTAGGACGCGGCCGGGGATGCTGTCCGGACCTGCTGCCTTCCTGATATTCACTTTTTTAAAGGTCCGCCTCACCTCATGCTCTGTTACCCTGAACACTGCGCCTCCATCAGCAGCCGACCCCCCCCCCCCCCCCCCCCCATTGCCGTGGCTTGTGAGCTGGTGTTGTTATTACCAGCATCAAACCTCGCATAGAAGGTATTGAGGTCATTTGCTAAGGTGATGTCACTGTTCAGTTTGAGGGAGGCGCCTTTGTAGTCTGTCATCGTTTTGAGCCCCTGCCACATAGCTCTAGAGTCAGCTTGTTCAAACTGGAGTTCAATTTTATCCCTGTAGCGCCATTTGGCCTCTGACACTGTCCTCCTTACGTTGTATCGCGCCACCTTGTGGTCATTCATGTTGCCTGCCACTAGGCCGTCGCTGTATGCTTTGGTGCGCTCTCTCAGAGCTTCACGGACGGATTTGTCTACCCAGGGTTTTTGATTTGGGTAAACTCTCATTTTGGTAGTGGGGATTGTTTCTTCCACCATAGTACAAACATAGTCCACCACTGTCTCCGTGTAGACATTAATGTTATCTGTGTTGCGGAACACATTCCAGTCTGTGTAGTCAAACGCAGACCGGAGCGTCTCCTCTGACGTCAAATCCCATTTCTGCACCTCTCACGAGACTACAGGAGTACTTTTGATTCTCTGTTTGTACATTGGTGAAAGAAAGATTGACGCGTGATCTGATTTACCAAAGCCACTATCAGAATGAGCCTTGTAGCCACCTTTAAATTGCGTTTAACAGTGATCTAGGATGTTACCGCCTCTGGTGTTGCAAGTCACATGCTGATAGAAGTCAGGTAATACCTTTCTCAGATTGGCGCTATTGAAATCACCCAGTACCAAAATGGCGGCGTTAACGTTCGCCGCTTGTATTCTATTTACCTCGTCGTGGAGTCTGGAGAGCGCAACGTTGTTGCTGGCTTGCGGTGGAATATACACTCCTACAAGGATGATCGCCGTTAACTCCCTCAGGAGGAAGAAAGGACGACACTTGATGGTTATATATTCCAGGTATGGGCAGCAGTGGTTGGATAATTCCTTCACGTTAGTTGGATCGCTCCAATTTTTGTTAAACATGAAGGCAATACCTCCTCCACGTTGTTTACCGGACTCTGCTGGCCGATCCTTGCGATGGATAAAGAAGTGATCGGCTGGTTGGATTGCGTGGTCTGGAACCTCCGGCGTGAGCCACGTTTCGGTGAAGCAGAGAACGTTGCAGTCCCTAACGTCTCGTTGGTATTGAATCCTTGCTCGGATGTCATCCAGTTTATTGTCAATTGATTGTACATTGGCTAGCAATATACTGGGCAATGGTGTTCGGTGGCGTCTGGATCTCAGCCTGTTATGGATCCCAGCTTTCTTCCCACGCCGTCTGGTTCCTCTGTTCCTGGGATCAAGGAACAAAGGATCTGGTCCTAATCTCCGGAGAATCTCTTCAGGCCATTGTTGTGGTTCAGAGAGCTGATCCAGAGAGTAATCCAGTTGGTAAATTTCCCGTAATCCAATGTCTATGAGTGACTGACGGTCATACACATTAAATGCACCAACAGTTGGTACAAACAAAACTCTAAAAACTATAAATATTAACAAAAGTAAGCACAGTCTCGACGGAGCGCACAGACAGGCAGCCGGTCGTTGCGTGTTCTGTATTATAGCCATGGAGACAATAGTATGGCTCATTTGACAGGCATTGTTTATAGTCCAAGACTGACTAACCAGCTAATTTCTACATACTTTCGTTTGTGCGCTATTCCATGCAAATTATTATTTGTATTTTTTTTTTACAGTGCAATAAAATAGTTCTGGATTACTGTTCAACAGTTCAAAGTCGTCTTTACCTTCTCTGTTTGGTATCCACAGTTTAAAACTTGACAGTCTTCCCTCCTGTCTTATACCCACTTTGACCCTTCGAACCTCCCTCTCAGAGTGCAGTTCCCTCTCTCAGGGTGCAGTTCCCTCTCAGGGTGCAGTTCCCTCTCTCAGAGTGCAGTTCCCTCTCAGAGTGCAGTTCCCTCTCTCAGGGTGCAGTTCCCTCTCAGGGTGCAGTTCCCTCTCTCAGAGTGCAGTTCCCTCTCTCAGGGTGCAGTTCTAGGCCTGGTTCCTACACAGTTTTAAAGCCTGACAGTCTCTTGTTTGATACCCACACAGTTTAATACCTGACAGTTTTGAACCTGTAATAAAAAGCAATAGACAGAGTAAAATAATACAGTGCAATAATAGAATAGTAGAATAGAATAGATAGTAAAATTATGCAATAGAATGGACAGAGTAAAATAGTGCTACAGTACAATCAACATAATGAATAAAGGAAGATCCGGTCAGTTTGTTGTATAGGCCTCAGTGTGCCGTGTATGATTGATTGATTGATTGAAAACTTTATTAACAGATTGCAGAATGGGTACAATACAGTACAGCTTAATACACATAATTGTTAAGGGGATGCAGACCAGAGAAAGACTTTCGTCTTGTTTACATCAGGGTCCCCCATTTTCAATTCATCATAACATATATGACATACACAACATACAGATAGACAGTACTGCTACATCTATACATTTATGACATACCAGATTTACAAATACAGTACTGTTTGTGATACAAAAAGAGTCTAAAAAAGAGAGTATATACATTTGACGTAGAAACTGTACATTGGAGGAGGTTGGGTAGGTGGGGGGGGGGGACTGTACATTGGAGGTGGGTGGGGGAAACTGTACAAGCAAAACTGTATATTGGAATATCGACTAAACCTTACTTGGTCCCAAGAGGAGGTCCGGGGAGGATGCGACCCTCTCTGCGCCGCCCCTGTGCCTCAAATAGATTCGCTATCAGCTCTATCTTCAATCTTTCAAAATGTTCAGTTGCTATTGCATGCACTCATCTGTGCTTCACTACACACTTGAGTGCATGCTTACCAACTGTCCGTCTGCAACACTACTATCACCAACATCTAAGAAGGGAGATCCCCCCTTGAATGGCCCATCTAAGGTTTCTCTCCTCCACACTGCCTGTGGAGCATTTTTACCTATTGTTAGGTTTTAGTGAGTTTTTCCTTACCTTCGCGTGGGGTATGTCTGGGAGTGCTTGCATTCTTTCATTTATTTGCATTTATTTTTAATTTGTTGGACCTTATGGTGTCCTTGTTCTGTTCTTGACTTATTGTTATGTTTTCTTCTTGACTTGTTTAAAGAAGACCTGTACGGCCCATGGGGACATTAACGTGTGTTGTTGGGCCTTATAAATAAATTTGATTTGATTTGATTTAAGAAGAGGGTCTTGTGTATTATTGGGTTAGGACATTTACTGTACATTGGAGGGGGTTGGGTTTAGACATTTACAGGGGCCAGTTTCCAACTGCAGTCTCCCGTAGGTGCTCTTTGAAAGTGGGTAGTGATTCACATTCCTTTACAGCTGTGGGTAGGGCGTTCCACATTGATGTGGCATAATTGCGAAACGTGTTTAGTCCCTTGTTTGAGCCGAATCTGGGTTTGACATGATTTGTGGAGCTCCCTCTGGTGTTGTGATCGTGGTATTCACTGGCCTTTGGGAAGTATTTTGACATGTACATGGGTACTTTATTCGTGTAGTGTATCTTGTAGACCAGGCCCATTGCAAGTTGCTGTACTCTGTCGTCTACTCTAAGCCATCCTAGGTTGTCAAAGTGGGCAGGGGTGAGGTGGGTTCTAGGAGTAAGGTCAAGCAGTAGTCTGACCAATTTGTATCCCTGCCCTGCATGGAATGTTCCTCCTGAGCAACGGCAGAAGGATCCGCCCCTTGCTGACAAATGAAGCCACCCAACTCCTCGTCCAATCAACAGTCACGTCTCGCCTCCCTCGACTACTGCAATGGGGTTAAGTTAGGGGTTAAGTGTCTTGCTCAAGGACACTTCGACACGCTGCCCGGGAGAAGGGGAATCGAACTGGGAACCTCCAGATTACCAGATGACTGCACTACCTCCCGAGCCACTGATTAGTATTAGTGCTAATCAGATGTATGTACAGAGTTGTATTAAGTATTAATATGTACAGTGATACAGGTATAAAGACACTATGGTAGTAAGTCATACTGGCCAGCAGCGTAACTAGTAAGAGTAGGTAAGAGATATGTACAGATATACATATAGTAACTAGTAGGGGTGTAACGGTACACAAAAACCACGGTTCGGTACGTACCTCGGTTTTGAAGTCACGGTTCGGTACGGGTTTTCGCTACAGTGGGGGAAAGTTTGGCTTTCCATGTTCCACTCAGGGGGGATGTAGTGTGCAGTAACTAATTGTACTTGTAGGGCTGTCAACAAATATTCTATATTGAAATTAATAATCGACTTGTAAAGAAAATAAAATAATAATAATTATATTAGATTGTGAAAAAAACAGCCCCCAGTGGCTAAACATACCGTTGTATTCGTTCGGTACACATCCGTTCGGTACGGTATGGTACACACTGAAACGGTTCGGTACGGATACGTGTACCTTTACACCCCTAGTGTGCATTAGAGAGAGAGAGTGTTTTGGTGAATTTCCTAATCAGATATCCCTACATAGTCAAGCATAGATAGAATGGTGAACTTTGACATAAAATTATATTTTTTCTATCAATGTTCCAGGCTATTTAACTTCATTAATTATTGGAGGAGAGCTTTAGACTTTAGAGCTTTAGACATTATTTCAGAAGCAATAATAATAATTAATAATTGTTTTCCATCTACAAGTCAAACTCAAGAATCTATGCACATACAGTGTACATCTAAAATGTATGTGGTCAAATACATTTACAGATTCGACCTTTAATCTGAGAATTCAAGCCACTCATTCATATTACACACGGTAGTATTTCAAGGCACCTGCAGATGGCGCTCTGGCACCATTGTTAAGAATGACGATTCAGACAAGATTCTGACCATATTATCAAGGTGCTGTGAAAGTGTCCCTCTGATAGGGTTTACGAACCACTGAAGAAGGAACGGAACTCATGACCCCTTGTGAAATCACTGGCAGGAACGGCCTGGAGAGGCCAACCGGTAACCAAAAGGTCGCCGATTCGATCCCCGGCACCCACATGAGTGTGTATTCCAGCTGTGAGCTGGTGACTGAAGGGTGGCTGGTGTTATATCTACGGTAACCACCATCTGTGAAGGCGAGACTCCTTCATACACCCACGTTCTCTTATAAATGTTAATGTAGATTGTTTGAGCACGTTTGTAGGCTACATCTGGTCTATATTTCACTATTCATGTGTCACAATAATCTAGCGCTACATTCATTTCAAACGTCTTGTTTGTCAGGAGTTAATTGATGCAGGTGCTCTTGATTAGTTGATCAACCAAGCCTTGATTTAAAACCAGGCGTGCTTTTTGCATATACCTGCCAAGGGGTGTTTGTAACTTGCTTTCTATGGACATTAAAGACTATATTAGTGTAGGAATGCTTCTCATTGTGTTTTGAAGCCTTTCAGTGCCCTTGGCCCTGTGGGTGATGCTGTGCTATCTGGAATAATTTTTTTTAGAGAATGTGTGCCTAGGATGGATATGAAGAAAGACCATTTTCCAATGGTAAATGGACTGCATTTTTATATAACAGCTTTTTTCCCAAAGCGCTTTACAACCTATGCCTCACATTCACCCATTCACACACTGACGGCAGAGGCAACCATGCAAGGTGCCAACCTGCTCATCGGGAGCAGTTAGGGGTTAAAGTGTCTCGCTCCTCGACACGCTGCCCGGGAGGAGCCGGAATCGAACCAGGAACCGTCTGATTACCAGACGACCGCTATACATCCTGAGCGGCTGTCGCACCACAATGGCATTATAATCGTCGTCTTCTAAAAACACAACAAAAAATAAAGAGAAAAGCCAAGAGGGAAATAAAACACTCATCACACGTCAAATAATCCTCCCCGCCTTTATTGAAACTAATCTTCAAATGTACATGTCACATGACCAGAAATGACCTGGCCAATCAGAGACGCGGAAACAAACATTTGTTGTCTAAAGTATTCAGGCATCCTGGTCACTAATGTCATGTCATCCATGTAAGCCCTAATAGGTGGGAGGCGCATCCCGCCCTGCCGTCTCTCCCCACCTACCACCCATTCTGAGGCACCAATAATGACTTCCATCGCCATTGTGAATGCTAGTGGGGAAATAGTACACCCTGCCATAATGCCTATCTCTAGTCTCTGCCATGCTGTTGTAAAATCGGTAGTACTAAAGCAAAATGGGTATAGTACTAAAGCACATTATAATATCTTGGAAGTATGCTTCCACCAAGTTTACAATCACCCCTGGAACTCGAAAGAAATCAAACGCACTCCAAATAAGGCTATGCATTACCGAACCGAACACATTTGCCAGGTCTAAAAAAAATACCACATTTAAATCTCTTTTCTCTATCTTGGCTAATTGAATCTGGTGCCATATCACGCTTGTGTGTTCTATGCATCCGGAAAACCCTGGGATTCCTGCTTTCAATTCCAATTCCTTTCTAGATAGTTTGCTAGCCTCTGTGCCACTATACTAAAGAAAATCGTACCTTCTACATTCAGGAGAGATATAGTCCGAAGACTTTGTTTGAGCCAATCAGCAATACCTACTGATTCACATGACTGAGTTGCCCGTGACCTCAATGCGGTCTCATCAGAAAATGTAAATAAAGTCCTTAATCGACCACAGAAAAAAGGTACATAATGTATGTTATGTTATATATATATATATATATATGAATATTTACGTTTCGTATCGGCCTATCTTAAAACTCTAAGATAGGCTATCTTCTTGTCTGAGTCTGGAGAAGACAGTAAGAGCTTTACCCATAATGTTGGTGTTGTGGTGACCCACTTGGGACATATAGACATTCACCAAACCCTGAGCAAAGTTACGGCTCCTTTAAAGGAACACTCCAACATTTTGGGAAATTAGCTTATTTGCCATCTACCCTGGAGTTAGACAAGAAGATACATACATTTTTCTTCTCTGTGCATGCAGTAGGAGTAGGAAGACGTGCACCGCTAGCCTAGCTTAGCGTCAGTCACTGGAAGTAGGTTCCTCCATTAGCCTAGTTCCCAACGTCTTTCTACTCCTACTGCATGCACAGAGAAGAAAAAGGTACGTATCTTCTTGTCTAACTCCAGGGTAGATGGCAAATAAGCTAATTTCCCAAAATGTTGGAGTTTTCCTTTAAGACTCTGGGTTCAGAGTGGAGAAACTAGGCATTCTGGGAAACTAGTTTTGTTTACATTGTAGTGCCGAGAGATGGGAGTCGGAGACGGTAGCTCGAGGTAGAGCGAACAGCATTTATTTGTGAGACAAACACAACATGCTACTGCTACGTTGCTTGCAGTCGACTCACTTGTGGTGGCAGGTAGTGCCACCTCATATAATGTTCGGGCGGAACTCTTGTTCCTAACAATAGTTCCGTGGGTGAATTATGTACCATTAACAATCACTACACAAGCCCCCCCAGAATTCATCCATGGTCAAAATCTCCACGGCGGGGAGAGACAACGACTCGGCCGCGGCGTGAGCGGACAACCGGGGGCGCGGTGCAAGCGATTGCGCCCTCCACGGCGCCCGGGGGCATGAACCGGCCACGGTGAGTGCGGAAAGCCAGGGGCGGGGAGGTAGGGGCGGCGCAAGCGCCCGCGTCCTCCCTGACACCCGGGGGCACAGACGTCGACGAGGCCAACGGCGGCTCCGTCGTAGGCGGGTCCCGGGGTAGCAGCGGACGGCCTCGGCGGGGGGAGAGGGCCAGCTCTAAGGGCTGGGAAATGTCTACGTGGGCGGGTTCAATCTTGTGGTGGTTGTACCCCACCTCAAAGGCGAGCCTTCGCCAGTCCTCAGGGGCCTGTGGGCTAGGGTGTCCGGTGGATAGGTCATTCAGCAGCGTCGGACCCGAGTGACCAATCGCGACGTCCTCCAGGTGTAGACTGGAATCTGCAGTCCCAAGGGCCTGGATGTCGTGGTCGGAGGCCTGTTCCGAGCCCCTGTTGACGTAGTCGAGGTCCGGATGTACAGCTCCGATGACGACGTTGGGCTTCTCGGCGACGTGTCTCGCGGCGCACTCGGAATCGTACGTGAGCTGTTGTCGTGCCGACCACGGCTTTGCTACCTTTGACTCAGAAAACGTGAGGGGTTTGTGGTCGGTGAAAGCTGTAAGAAGGCCGCCGTATGTCGCCTCATCGCGGACACATGCCAACGAAGCCTGTGTCTGTGCGTTTATTAGGCGGCCATGTCTAATGTCCACGAGGAGACCGTGTGCACCCAGGAAATCCGCCCCGAGTAGTGGGAACGAAATGTCGGCCGTGATGCAGTCCCACGTGAACCGCTGGCCCCCAAAACACAGTTCCACGGTCCTTGTACCGTAGGTGCGGATAGGGGTATCGTTGGCGGTCGTCAGGCGTGGACCTCTATCATCGCCGGCGGTGTTCTCTTTTGTAGCTGGCAGGACGCTCCTCTGAGCTCCGGTGTCGCAGAGGAATTTGCAACCGGAGAGTGTGTCTCTAATGAAAAGCAGCCGGTTGGACATATCCGCGCTCACCGCTGCTACTGGGCGCAGGTGTCTGCGTTTATGCGTTATGACGAAAGTGCAAGGGGAACGGCATCTCGCCGCCCTTGCGCCGAAACGCGCGTGGTAAAAACACAGGCCTGCGGCAGCGCTGCTCCTGTTCTTCCTCGCCCCTCCCCCCTGCGGCGTGTAACCGCGAGTCGAGGCTATTAGCCCTGGGGCAAAGTGTCGAGTGGCCAGGTAGAAGCGGTCTGCCTCTTCTGCCAAAGCACGGGGATCAGTAGTCGCTGTATTGGCAAGTGCCGTCTGCACGTGTGGCGGCATGTGCCTGAGAAACAGTTAGATAAACAGGAAATCAGGCCGTTCTGCACCCAGCAGGTTTAACATCATCTCCATGTGCTCCGAAGGTTTGCTGTCCCCCAAGCCTCGTATAGCCAGCAAGCGTCGGGCCCGCTCTGACTGTGACAACTCGAATATTCTGAGTAGGTGCGTCTTAAACGCCTCGTATTTATTCCGGGCAGGCGGAGCTTTTATGATGCCTACCGTCCTCGCCGCTGTAGTGCTCCCGAGGCTCGAGACGGCGTGGTAATATCTCGCGGCGTCGTCGTCAACCCCTCGTAGGGCGAACTGCGCCTCTGTTTGAGCGAACCACGCCGCAGCAGAATGCTCCCAAAACTCTGGCAATCGAAGAATAACGGCATCGTTTGCCATGTTCGGTTCGGTCCCTGATACTTCAGCGAGACCAATGTCGGGGTCACCAGTGTAGTGCCGAGAGATGGGAGTCGGAGACGGTAGCTCGAGGTAGAGCGAACAGCATTTATTTGTGAGACAAACACAACATGCTACTGCTACGTTGCTTGCAGTCGACTGACTTGTGGTGGCAGGTAGTGCCACCTCATATAATGTTCGGGCGGAACTCTTGTTCCTAACAATAGTTCCGTGGGTGAATTATGTACCATTAACAATCACTACAACATGGTGTTTACATGTTGGCTGTAGCCATTGAATGTAAATATTCAATGGCTAACTGACTTCTATGTTTAGAGGTAAAAGGATGTAACTACTGACGTTATTTATTTCATGTTCGGAAGTAAAGGGATTCGACTCGACAACTGTCTACACGTCCTGCATTCCTACAGTGTAAATAGCCCACTTTGACTACCTAGGATGGCTTAGAGTAGACGACAGAGTACAGCACCTTGCAATGGGCCTGGTCTACAAGATACACTATACGATACTTCCCAAAGGTCAGTGAATACCACGACCACAACACCAGAGGGAGCTCAACAAATCATGTTAAACCCAGATTCGGCTCAAACAAGGGACTAAACACGTTTTGCAATTATGCCACATCAATGTGGAACGCCTTACCCAAAGCTGTAAAGGAATGTGAATCCCTACCCACATTCAAAACTGCTCTCAAAGAGCACCTACTGGAGGCTGCAATTCGAAACTGGCCACCGTAAATGTCCAAACCCCCCCACCCCCACCTAATAGACAGTCTCCTCCCCACCGTATGTATATATTCTCTCCCCACCGTATGTATATTTCTCTACCACCCACCCACCTCCTCCTAATGTACAGTCTCCTCCCCATCATATGTATATATTCTCTGCTAGGATCTATGAGTAACAGTACTGTATATTTGCATATCTTATATGTCACAAATGTAACAGTACTATATACCTGTATGTCATGTATGTCCCTATGCCATAAATGTCATGATGTCATGTATGTCATAAATGTCACTATGAATTGAAAATGGGGGACCCTGATGTAAACAAGACAAACGTCTTTCTCTGGTCTGCATCCCCTTAACAATTGTGTGTATTGAGCCGTACTGTATTGTACCCATTCTGTAATCTGTTAAATAAAGTTTTCATTCATTCATTCATTCATTCATTCATTCATTCATTCATTCATTCATTCATTCATTCATTCATTCATTCATTCATTCATTCATTCATTCATTCATTCATACTTTAAAGCTTTGTATACTGTGGCAGGAACAATATCATCCAAAGCAGCTTGGATAACTTGCTACAGTTTTCTCTGATTCATTTAAGCCAAGCCGTGTAGCCTGCTGTATGTGTCGCCTGTTGTAACCACGCTGCCTCAAAGCAATTTACTGCTATTCATTTAGACAGCCATATAAACCAGGCTCTCTCTCTGAGCAATTTACAGCCTAGAATACCCAACTGAACTCTCATAGAGATAAAGGCTGTAAACAAAACCTGGCAAGAAGACGGAGCTCGCCGAGGGTGTTACACTTCCACAAACCATTATGCGTTAAGGGTTTTGACTACATATTAAAAATGACAACTTTATGAGTATAATCCTAATCTGTCCATATCACGGAGATACACAAAATGTGGTTCATATTCATTTCCTGAAATGGGAGCACCCACGGACAGTGTGGATTATTCTTTTTAAGAATATGTCCATCCAATATGGATTTACCCTCAGATTAAAGCTGACAGTTTGCACTTAATCCTCCTCATATCCAAAGTAATGAGGAGATGAGCAGAAATAGCAAACAACGTGTCGCAGCCGCTGTCAAGGTGCCTCACATCCTACAACGTCTGTACAAGGATGTCGAGGATGTTCTATGAGTCGGTGGTGGCAGACGCCTTCTTGTATGCCGTGAACTGCTGGGGCAGCGCACTGAGAGCGGGGGACACAAACAGGCTGGATAAGCTGGTCAGGAAGGCCAGTAACGTGGTAGGGGTGGAGCTAGACTCTGGCAGTGGTGTCGGAGAGGAGGAGCCTTGCTAAACTCCACGCCATCATGGACAACCCCTCCCACCCACTATACACACGGACTTGGCTGATAGAAGGAGCATGTTCAGTGTTAGACTAAGACTCCCAAGATTGCAACACTGAACGGCACAGGAAGTCCTTCATTCCGACAGCCATCAGACTCTATAACACATCAGTCTGTCCCTCACTGCATCACTGAGCACAGGGTGACAGTACTATCTAATCTTCCTGGACTTTTACTTTTAAATCAACATTGTAAAATTTTACACTTTTTACTGTACACTTACTGTATATTTTATATATATGTAACGGTTGTGACATTGTCACTTTCGATGCGCCGAGGGAGTTTCGAACCTGGGTCTCCCACGCCACGGGCGACAGCACAGATCGCTATACCAAGAGGTGAATTCACTGCTTTGTAATGTGTCTATGTGTCTTTTGAGGACGAGAGTGAGTTTAACCCATAGGCCACAGCACCGCTACTCACCCCAGTCACTTCACAACATCTGAAGTCCTTTGTGACTGCGCTTCACGGTACCATCCGTTACATATATATGTAGAAGGGTGGATTATCCCTGCTTGTGGGAGTAGTATTACACAGACACTGGGTAGTAGGATACTATAGTATTGGACCTATAAGTACCCCCGTCTTTGGCCCGGAACGTCGTTCTGGAGGGCTTGCAGCTGGAGTGGATGGGGCCCAGGATTTACTAACCTGAGGACTGGTACTCTGGTCTCCCTCGCCTTCCAAGGCGGTCAGCAGTAGCTCCCCACACACCCTCACTTCCCCCAGTACCTCCGACAGCCCTCCCACACCCAGTGACTGTCAGTTCAATAGTATTATTGGGCTTCCCTTTAAGCAGTACCCTTCCTTGACCACCTGTATAGACCCTTCAAATGCTATTCTGTGAATGGGGTGTAAGGGTTAAATAATTATGCAGTCACAATATTTACCCAGGGGTTAGAATAGCAAATGGAAATTGGAAGAAACAGACACACACAATGATCCTAATAATGTCTGCTTTTACTGAAGCCTGGGCATGTTATCCATTACACTTAACACTGTATTTATTAATACATGGCACCGGGTGCTCTTGCTATTATAATGTAGGGGAAGCTCTTCCCACCGTAGGCACCGCATGCTCAATACATTAAAACACCCCGCTTGTACTAGGGGAACCCAGGCATAAAATAGAGACACATTGGGAGTTCAAATAACCAAATAATCAAATAATCAAATAACCAAATAACAAAATAAAACCAAGTAAATGTGGGCCCACGTTACCAAAAGAAAACCTAACCTAAGCCGGCTTAAATTGTTCGGGGTACCCCTTAGACACTGGTTGTTAGCGTTAACTTGAATGGACGTTGCTGTTGATACACGTGGTACCGTTAGTACTTAGCCAAGATGGCGGACCCACCCTTGTCACCGCTCGTCCAGGTGACAAGATGGCGTCGGTGATCCCGCGAGCACAGCCAGCAGGCTGGGCGAACAGCATAGGCAGTGGTTGGCTGGAGGAGCGTGCTGGATGGCGTCCTCTGCTGGTGGGAAGAGGCGTCCTCCGTACCGTCTGGGAAACGTCCACCGCTGCTGTTGCTGGCTTGCTTCTGTCGCGCAAGCTAATACTGTTGCTACCCTAAACACAGCTAAGCTTCGGGTCTGGATGCACCCTCCTGCTATATCGGTTACACTGCTAACGCAACGTGGCTGGCTATACCACCGGTCTCTTCAGCGCTGCGCGCCCGGTAGTCTACTCAAGTCAGACGGAGCCGCTAGCAGCATACTAATACACTGCACACAGTAACTACTATAACCCGCTAACGCTAGACGTTAGTCTCGTTAACTCTAGACGTTAGTCCTTCGGTTCGATATCTCTTACTCACACACTATCGCTGATACTTCTAGGATAACCCGTCACTAGCAAGTACTTCTCATCACCCGCTGCTCGTTCCAACGGGGCACTCTTCTTGTCACCCGCCGCTCGTTCCGACGGGGCTCTCCAACAACGGGGCTCGTTTGAGCGCCCACCCACTGTAACTGCGACTGATCACGGTCAAGTCCAATGTCGAAGAGAGCTTCCTACTCCCTTTGCCTCCAGGTAACTCCCTCTTCCTCGTTGCTTGCTTCTCTCTCCTCCGCTCCACCTGCCACCACTGCCACTCCGCCCCCTGCTGGCAACGTCCACTGGTCCCACTCAAGGACCGCTCCAGAAAGGGAAAAAGGGCTCAATGTTATTGTTAGTAATCCATACTGCAGCCGGAGAAGAGTAGCACCTCACCTCGTCGTTAGACTGGGCGAGCTATCCAAAGGAACACTGTTAGGCTATCCAAAGGAACACTGTTAATCACACGTTATACACACACAGGGAAAGTAACAGTTAGTTAGCACTACTGAATACTTTGTAGAATATTCAGGCTGCTACATATACATAACATAGAAAAATGTATATCCCGTATTTTATTCGTATTTTTATTCTTATTCGTCTTATTATTCGTGACTTTTGTTTCTGACTACCTAAATGTTTACCGTTTAATGTGAGCGATGTGTAGTGCCGAATTTCCCTCTGGATAAATAAAGTATTTCTATTCTATTCTATTCTATTCTATTCTATTCTATTCTATCATTCTAATCTAAACGATGGCCGTTGTTTTCTTCAAGCTATTTATATCATTCCTTCCAGTCTGGCCTGAGCAGCAGCAACATCCCGCTACGCCACGCCCACGCACTTCCCGCCAGATTCATACCGACGGAGCATTTGTGTGAATTGATCGGAAACATTATTTTCTCAGACAATTTTGGCAGTGGCTGAAGGAACATTATAAAGCTGCACAATGTACATTTTCTTTATCGAAAAATATTGCTTCTCTAGCTGAACAGGAGAAAACACACCCGTCTGTGACGCAATTATGAAACCCAGTGGAACCGCCCCGGTGAGGCTGCGATCAGTGACGTGAAATGGATACGGACCACTAGCCTACCTTAGAACTCTGGGAGAGGTGTTTTTGGCCAACAGCTAGGATAGCTGGTCAATATCCGCTTCCATTCATTTGTGCTAAGCTAGGCTAGCTTGCAGCCGGTTAGCTTTCTACTGAACGCACAGAGAGGAAATTGGTATCTTCTTGTCTGACTCTGGAGAAGACTGTAAGCACATGAATGAATGAAATTAATGAAAACTTTATTTAACAGATTGCAGAATGGGTACAATACAGTAAGGCTCAATACACACCATTGTTAAGGGGATGCAGACCAGAGAAAGACGTTTGTCTTGTTTACATCAGGGTCCCCCATTTTCAATTCATAGTGACATTTATGGCATAGGGACATACAGGTATATAGTACTGTTACATTTGTGACATATACGATATGTAAATATACAGTACTGTTACCCATAGATCCTAACAGAGAGTATATACATATGATGGGGAGGAGACTGTACATTAGGAGGGGGTGGGTGGGTGGGAGAGAAATATACATACGGTGGGGAGAGAGTATATACATATGGTGGGGAGGAGACTGTCTATTAGGAGGGGGTGGGTGGGTGGGAGAGAAATATACATACGGTGGGGAGAGAATATATACATACGGTGGGGAGGAGACTGTCTATTAGGAGGGGGTGGGGGGGGTTGGACATTTACGGTGGCCAGTTTTGAATTGCAGCCTCCCGTATAGGTGCTCTTTAAGAGCGTCCAATGATGTCCAATGATGTTCCTTTAAGGCGTGTTCCTTAAGTTTCACACCAAGTCCCTGTGCGAAACCTCTTGTTGGCCATTGTGCAGATTCAGAGGAAGCTGCGGATTAATCTACTTCAGTTGTCGGTTTGACACGGTGGCCGACAGACAGTACGCCTGGATCTGCACTGCATCACGGCACCATGGAGTTCCACTTCACTCCACTCCCCTCATATGCTGCTGCGGTCATGAATAGAGAGTCACTTTGTGCCCGACAGCTGTTACGAGCATCAGAGGCGTTGAGGCTGGAGATACTGTAGTAGCTCAAGATAGAAGCATGAGGCTGGAGATAGTAGCTCGAGATAGAAGGATGAGGCTGGAGATAGTAGCTCGAGATAGATGCATGAGGCTGGAGATAGTAGCTCGAGATAGCAGGATGAGGCTGGAGATAGTAGCTCGAGATAGATGCATGAGGCTGGAGATAGTAACTGGAGATAGATGCATGAGGCTGGAGATAGTAGCTGGAGATAGATGCATGAGGCTGGAGATAGTAGCTCGAGATAGAAGGATGAGGCTGGAGATAGTAGCTCTAGATAGATGCATGAGGCTGGAGATAGTAGCTCTAGATAGATGCATGAGGCTGGAGATAGTAGCTGGAGATAGATGCATGAGGCTGGAGATAGTAGCTGGAGATAGAAGGATGAGGCTGGAGATAGTAGCTCTAGATAGATGCATAAGGCTGGAGATAGTAGCTGGAGATAGATGCATGATGCTGGAGATAGTAGCTGGAGATAGATGCATGAGGCTGGAGATAGTAGCTGGAGATAGATGCATGAGGCTGGAGATAGTAGCTGGAGATAGATGCATGAGGCTGGAGATAGTAGCTGGAGATAGATGCATGAGGCTGGAGATAGTAGCTGGAGATAGATGCATGAGGCTGGAGATAGTAGCTGGAGATAGATGCATGAGGCTGGAGATAGTAGCTGGAGATAGATGCATGAGGCTGGAGATAGTAGCTGGAGATAGATGCATGAGGCTGGAGATAGTAGCTGGAGATAGATGCATGAGGCTGGAGATAGTAGCTGGAGATAGATGCATGAGGCTGGAGATAGTAGCTGGAGATAGATGCATGAAGCTGGAGATAGTAGCTGGAGATAGATGCATGAGGCTGGAGATAGTAGCTGGAGATAGATGCATGAGGCTGGAGATAGTAGCTGGAGATAGATGCATGAGGCTGGAGATAGTAGCTCGAGATAGATGCATGAGGCTGGAGATAGTAGCTGGAGATAGATGCATGAGGCTGGAGATAGTAGCTGGAGATAGATGCATGAGGCTGGAGATAGTAGCTCTAGATAGATGCATGAGGCTGGAGATAGTAGCTGGAGATAGATGCATGAGGCTGGAGATAGTAGCTGGAGATAGATGCATGAGGCTGGAGATAGTAGCTGGAGATAGATGCATGAGGCTGGAGATAGTAGCTGGAGATAGATGCATGAGGCTGGAGATAGTAGCTGGAGATAGATGCATGAGGCTGGAGATAGTAGCTGGATATAGATGCATGAGGCTGGAGATAGTAGCTGGAGATAGATGCATGAGGCGGGAGATAGTAGCTGGAGATAGATGCACGAGGCTGGAGATAGTAGCTGGAGATAGATGCATGACCCTCTTTGCGCCGCCCCTGTGCCTCAAATAGATCCGCTATCAACTCTATCTTTAATCTTTCAAAATGTTCAGTTGCTATCGCTATTAGCTCTATCTTTAATCTTACAAAATGTACAGTTGCTATTGCATGCACTCATCTGTGTTTCACCACACACATGAGTGCATGCTTACCAACTGTCCGTCTGCAACACTACTATCACCAACATCTAAGAAGGGAGATCCCCCCTTGAATGGCCCTTCTAAGGTTTCTCTCCTCCACACTGCCTGTGGAGCTTTTTTCCCTATTGTTAGGTTTTAGTGAGTTTTTCCTTACCTTCGCGTGGGGTATGTCTGGGAGTGCTTGCATTCTTTCATTTATTTGCATTCATCTAAAAATGTTTGGACCTTATGGTGTTCTTGTTCTGTTCTTGACTTATTGTTATGTTTTCTTCTTGACTTGTTTAAAGAAGACCTGTACGGCCCATGGGGACATTAACGTGTGTTGTCGGGCCCTATAAATAAATTTGATTTGATTTGATTTGATTTATGAGGCTGGAGATAGTAGCTGGAGATAGAAGGATGAGGCTGGAGATAGTAGCGTGCTGATGATGATGACGATGATGATGATGATGATGATGATGATGATGATGATGATGATGATGATGATGATGATGATGATGATGATGATGATGATGATGATGATGATGATGACACAGCAGAGCAATGTACTGTATGAGGGAAGCAACATAGTGTGTCAGGTTCTCGACCTCTTTGGTTCGTGCCCTATGAAAACGACAGTGGGGCGACAGTGGCTCAGGAGGTAGAGCAGTCGTCTGGTAGTCAGAAGGTTCCCAGTTAAATTCCCGCTCCTCCTGGGCAGCGTGTCGATGTGTCCTTGAGCAAGACACTTAACCCCTAATTGCTCCCGATGAGCAGGTTGGATCCTTGCATGGTCGCCTCCGCCATCGGTGTGTGAATGTGTGAGTGAATGTGAGGAACAAAATTTTGGATAAAAACGATATAAAAAGAAATTCACCAAAACAGAATGCCTGTGAGCATCATTGCGAGTAGACATAACTAAGTGGTACCTTGACGTACAGATTATGAGTTACAGATATGATATGCAGACTGTGAGAAGACTGTGTGGGTGTGAGAGAGAGAGAGAGAGAGAGAGAGAGAGAGAGAGAGAGAGAGAGAGAGAGAGAGAGAGAGAGAGAGAGAGAGAGAGAGAGAGAGAGAGGAGGAGGAGAGGGAGAGAGAAGTGTGAATATGGTATGCTGAGAAGGCCACATTGATGTGTGTTATGTGAAGGCTATGTGGGTGTAAGTGTGTTTGTGATAGAAAGAGGAGGGAGAGGGAGAGAGCGAGAGGGGGGAGTAAGAGAAGGTTATGTATTATTATGTGTGTGCAAACTATTGTTCAAAGTCGGGGCTGAAACTGGGGCGTATCTAGACCCAGCACCTCACTAGGGCACAGAAGGGCACCAAAATATAAAAAATGTGGCCGGTTTTGGCCGGTTTGTGGGCGAAAATGTGTGGATTTTGTAACTATTTTTTTTTAACTTTATTTCGGTTTTAGGGTTAGGTTAGGGTTATGTTATTTAATTATTTTCGGGAGCCAGCCCCCCAAACTCCTGAAATGCATAGACATCTATTGTTGTGAAGGGCCAGATTAAACCGAATATATATATTTATTTATATATATATATTTAATTGTATTTGTATATTCTCTAATATTCCCTGATATCCCTTGTATATTCCTTGTACAATATGCATTGAATATCCATTCTAGCCTACTGAACATCCCATAATAGTCTCCATTCTACTATTGGTCGAGACCTTGGTGCCAGGCTGCCATACCCCCCAGACCCAGTTCAAACGTACCGCTCAACATGTACGAACAAGTCCTAGTTCCGCGTAGGAATCTGGCTACCGCACCACTAACGGTACTATTTGTTCATAGTGCGTATATATACTGCGCTACTAAAGTAGGACTTCCTTTTCAGTCCAGTTTCTTACCCTCCAATAGAGTCACAGACGTAAAGCCTCCCCGCGACGCCACGTGTGGGAGTAAGGCCAAGTTCGGCCTACCATCGGTATTGAGACATCGTGTATATTAATATTTGAATAGTCATATTTGGCACTATATCGTCGAGTTGGACGTAGTCTATTAAGCTAATAATAGTCTGTTAATATATAGTGCTTCGTACGGTGAGAATACTACCGTAGCCAGCACCCCATCGTTTCGGGCAGAGAACTGGCTGCTTATCCAGGATGGTCGACCCCATGTGAGACTGCACCCGAGGAGCCCCAGAGCCGACGAGCGAGTGGACCTGCATACCGGATTATTCTACCGACGACAGCCCGCCTTCCCAGGCACGGATTATGCTTTGTATACAGTGATTATTCCATGGATAAAGACCCCCGACACTGCCGTGTGTTGGAACCCCCCCCCCCTGGAGAGGACGCAAGGTGAGGAGACGCTCTGCAAGACGAGGTCGCTTCACGTCTCTCCCCCGTGGACCGGAGAGAGCCGGCTCACAGAGAGTCCAACTGCTTTCATCTGTGGTCCAAGGATCGCTGGCGCACCGAACTGCACAACTGTGGGTTCACCCAGGATACCCTTGGCCGGACGAGGCAGCCAGACTCTACCCCCCCCCCCCTCCTACTCCTGTTGTCTTACAAGCGACCGGATTACCCCCTTTAGTGTATCCAGTCTTATAATCATTAAAGTATCATTGCTGTTATTCCTTAACTATTCCAGGTCGTATATTTACCGCCTGCGCCACCAGAGATTGGACATTCTCTATTGATATACCAACGAATACTCTTTGCCATAAAAGTGCATACTATTTCAATTCATAAATGTAATTAAGTGATTAAGTGCTTGCTCTACACACCATTGCTGTGTAGTAATAAACGCATACTTCGACTTCGTACATTTGTGTTGGATCCGTTTCATCTACGTGACAGTGTTCATCATAATATATTTATGCCGAGTACTGGGTGGCCGAATATTAAGTACAAAGGTAGTGGTAGTAAGTATCATATCTAGTAATACAGTCAGGGAATTGTACCCCTCAGTTACAATTGGTCCTTCGAGCCGGAGGGTAATTAGTGTAATATTAATATAGTGTTATTAATATTGAAATGGCCTATGATGAACACTCCACGAAACGATCCTCCTAACCAACGCCCGCAGCGCGAACGACGGCTCCCTCAGTACTTAGAGGCTTACGCTGTCAGTCAACAACCTAGTCTTCTACTAACAGTAAAC
Organism: Notolepis coatsorum; assembly: GCF_963971535.1. Taxonomy (NCBI): domain Eukaryota; kingdom Metazoa; phylum Chordata; class Actinopteri; order Aulopiformes; family Paralepididae; genus Notolepis; species Notolepis coatsorum. The sequence goes on along the minus strand of NC_140172.1, from coordinate 153,213,905 downwards.
GCGGTAAAACTAGAAAGTAAAAGTATGTCTAACCCCAACGCCCAGACTACCCCGACCATAGAGGCCCCTACGGGTTCTAATGTAACTGACCAAGTTCACGGTGGGGACCAGTGGGAACCAGACATGACTTCACACCCCGCCAGTACTGAAGAAGTAGTCCCCGATGAGTCCCGGGAGGAATACAACGCTACCGAGAGAGAACTCGGCACGGAAGAAGACGGGGAGAGCACCGTGGAGATAGAGCTCCAAGGCTCCGCAAGGAGTACCCCGAGGGAAGGCTCCCCTATACAACCGCCTTCTCCCAGCGAGGCAGAGAGGACCCTACAGCAGGCCTTCCTCATCAGCCTGAACGCCGCTGCTGAACGCGACCGACTGCAGATCCAGCAGCGGAGCGAAGAAGAGCATATACGTCTAGAAATAAGACGCATTCAGAGGGAAGAGAATGTGGCCCGAGACGGAGCAGACAGCCAGCGAGCAGCTGCTGGTGCTCTACGGGACGCAGAGCGCGACAGACAGCAAGCGCAACTAATAGAACAGCTGATCAGACGGACAACACCCTCTCCCTCCGCCAGAGGCTCCAGGAACTCGTCTAGACACACCTCCAGGGCGGCATCCCCTAGCCGAGTAAACAACCCTGAACTTGACCAACAGACGAGGTCTATACCCCCCACAGACCACCTCCCCCCACCGGTCCAAGCGAGACCTAGCAACCGGGAAGGAGCAGCATATCCTGTGGAGAGGCTAAACCAGAGACTACAAGCACTGGATGACCTAACTGAAGACGAAGAGGAAGAGGAGGAGAACCACGCCCGACGACAGCACAGTACTCTACCGGACCAGGAGGTCCGGTACAGCCCAGGCTATACTCCCGCGGAGCTGCGCTACAGACCCCCGACTCTATACCCGGGTGAGCACGACCCGCACCGAGGAACAGCACCTGGACAAGCGGGCCATGGTACACTGCCGGTACCAGCCCATACCAAGGAGCGGGAGGAGACTCGCCTAGGAGGCCTCTCCCCCAACGCTCGCCGATGTATCCACAGTCAGCGTCATACATTGGCACGCCTATGGTACCCGACTTCACCCAAGAGAACCGGGCCCAGTATACAGAACTCCGCATGTGTCTGGAGACCATGTTGGTGGATGTATTGGATGAACGCCATAAATACGCCATCCTACTGAAGCACTTAAAGGTACCCCGCGCACATAATATAGCGCTCGCCTACGCGACTTCCACCACCCCATACACAGCAGCGCTGGTAGCATTGGACCAGAGGTATGGGCGCATATGGGATTACGTGATCCAGGAGATCCGACACATCGACCGCTTACCCCCAGCAATAGATAATCGAGCACTGGACGACCTGTCCATCAGAGTGCAGTCCCTGGTAGGGATGTTGGGAGCGCAGAGAGAGAAGGGGAGGCATGAACTTTACGCCAACTCAAATGTGGAAAGGATCTTGGAGAAGCTGCCGCCCGCTCGACAGGAGCGTTTTAGGCGGCAGAGAGACCACCGAGACCCGAATAGTCCCGAACCGAACCTCCTCGATCTAGCAGACTTCCTGGCGAGAGAAGTCAGCAGCCTACGGCTAGATACATTCGGACGGAGCACCCCTGGCTCCAGAGAAGGAACCAGACGACTAAATGATGGAAGAAGATCGGTGACTGTGATGCACCAATCGGAGTCAGTACCGAGCAGCAGGAGCCACAGTACCCCCTCCAGAACGGAGAAGTGGAAGATAGTGTGCCCCTACTGTGAGAAAGAACACTGGCTAGCGCAATGTGACTCCTTCCCCAAGCTGAACGCGGAGGAAGCAAGTCAATGGATAAAGTCCAACAAGCGCTGTTTTCGCTGTGCGCGCTCACACATGGCAGCCGAATGCCGCTTAAAGAAAGGGTGCACCAAGTGCGATGGAGCCCATCTGGACATACTTCACGACAGTAACAGACGGCGCCCTTCACCCGCACCATCCAGCAGCAAAGCGAGCGTCATGTACATCGATCCCGTCAGCAGCAGTGGAGCCCGAGTACTCCTAAAAGTAGTGCGTGTGACACTAAGCTACCAGAATAAAGTCCTGGACACTTACGCCGTCCTCGATGACGGGTCAGAGAAGACCCTTCTGCTCGCCTCCGCTGCGGCCCAGCTAGGGCTGCGGGGAAGCGAAACCCAAATGACAATTCGGACAATAAGACGAGATTTGAAGACGATAAAGGGCGAGAATGTCTCATTCTCTATCGCAGCAAGCGGCCAGCCTGAGCGACGGTACCAGATTACAGACGCTTTCACCAGCCAAGAAATAGGACTGTCGCGGTACACATACCCCGTCGCCAAGCTGATGGAGAAATATGCACATCTGCGCAAGTTACCGATCCCGCTCATAGACAATGCTATGCCGACCCTGTTGATAGGCTCCGACCATGCAGACCTCATTGTCCCGATAGACCGGGTTCATACCGGACCCCGAGGCTGTCCTGCAGCAGTCGAGACCCGTTTGGGATGGACTCTCCAAGGCCCGCTCGCCAAATCTCTCAACCGAAGTACAGCCACTAGATGTCTCCACTCCCGAGTCACAGAGGGAGAAACCGCACTCCTGCAACACGTAGAGCGGTTATGGACCTTGGAACAAATGCCCTTTAAGAACGGAAAGAAAGACATTCGCTCTAAAGATGACATTTACGCCATTCACCTCCTCGAGACAGGGACCAAGAGAGTCCCGGTCAACGGCGTGTTGAGATACGCCACGCCACTCCTGCGGCGAGAAGGAATGCCTACTTTCCACGCCAAGACAGACGCCACAGAACGGTACCTGCTGAACACGGAGCGGCGCTTAGCCAAGAACCCCGCCCAAGAGAGTGTATACCGCGCTGAGATTGAGAAACTCATCACAGCGGGACACGTCACAAAGATGGACATTAAAGAGGCTGAGCAGACCACTGAATCGTGGTACGTGCCTCACCACAAGGTCCATCACAACGGTAAAGACCGCATAGTATTTAACTGCAGCTACCAGATCGGATCCCAAAATCTGAATAAAGAGTTACTGCCCGGTCCCACACTCGGCCCCTCCCTACTCGGCGTTCTACTCCGCTTCCGCCAGGAAAAGGTGGCCATCAGCGGGGACATTAAAGGAATGTTCCTGCAGGTGAGATTAGTAGAGGAGGACAAGCCCCTGTTACGGTTCCTATGGAGAGAGAAGCCAGGAGATGAGCACCCAGCCATCTACCAATGGGAAGTCCTCCCCTTCGGAACGACGTGCAGCCCCTGCTGTGCTACATTTGCACTACAGAAACATGTAGCAGAGGACCCAGCAGCGGACGAAGAGGTCCGACACAGCGTAAAGAACAGCTTCTACGTAGACAACTGTCTACAAAGCCTTTCAACCCAGGAAGAAGCCGAGGCTCTCCTGATTAAACTCCGCGCCTCATTGATCAAAGGCGGCTTTGATCTCAGGCAGTGGGCCAGCAGCGATCCGCAAGTACTGCGCAGCCTCTCCTCCGAGGACAAGGCAGCCAGCAGCGAGACCTGGATGGCTACAATCCCGGGAGAAGCCCAGGAGATGACCCTGGGATTGGTGTGGCGATTCAAAACAGATTCGCTTCACTACAGACACAAGCCCCTGACTACGGAGCAGGGAAGGCCGGCGGCGGCGCCGACCACCAGACGGAGTGTGTACACAACACTCGCCCGACAATATGACCCGCTAGGATGTATTCTACCGTACACCACCAGGGCAAAAATGATTGTACGAGCATTGTGGGACAAGGACCAGGGCTGGGACGACCCCATTCCCGCACACCTTGCATCCACCTGGAGAGAGTGGGAGATGGAGCTCCACTCACTCCCAGGCGTTAATATGCGCCGAAGCTACTTCCCACCCACGGTGAGGCCAGAGACATGTAAAATGGACTTACACGTCTTCAGTGACGCCTCAGAGGTCGCATACGGATCAGTAGCCTACTTGCGGGCCCAAGAAGAGGGGGGAGAGATCTACACAGCATTTGTCCTCGCCCGCTCGAGAATAGCCCCACGCAAGCAACAATCTATCCCACGCCTAGAGCTCTGCGCAGCCCTAGCCGGAGCGCACCTAGCCACGCTCATCCAACGTGAGCTCACCATACCGGTGTCTAGAACAATCCTGTGGTCAGATTCCACGGCAGTACTCGCATGGATCAAATCGGACTCATGCAAGTACAAAGTCTTCGTGGGAGTCAGAGTCACCGAGATTCAAGACTTAACCGAAGAGTTAACCGGAGAAACAGAGTGGCGCTACGTTGATACAAAACAGAACCCAGCTGACGTCATCACCCGGGGAATGCCCCTAGATGACCTCACCCGTCGCAATGTCTACAGTGACGGCCCAGCATTCCTAAAGCTCCCGGAAGGAGAGTGGCCCACGCCTATCCCGAGGGAAGCCAGTCAGGAGGAGGCTGAGAATAAGAAGCCTGTGTTCTGTGGATTGAGCACTGTTATCTCCGCGGACCCCAACATGGATGATTGCACTACCATAGAGAGTGCACAACAAAGGACAAACTTCAAAGGCGGCGAAAGAGAGCTGAGAGAGAGCTTCCAAGCTATGGGCCCAGAACTATGGGCAAGGCTAAGAGAATCATTAAAGACTCCAGTCACCCGAACAACTGCCTCTTCGAACTGCTGCGGTCAGGCAAGCGATACAGGAGTCTCAAGGCGAGCACAGAAAGACTCAGAAGTAGCTTCTATCCCCAGGCCATCAGGCTGCTAAACGAACAATGAATGAACACTACACAACAACAACCACCAAACGCACATAGCACACACATCCACACGCACACACCCACTTTAAACAAACACACTGTAGCACCCACTCCACACACTTTATAGCACACACCCACTTTAAACAAACACACTGTAGCACCCACTCCCCACACTTTATATTTATGGATGAAGGATTGCACTACAACTCGTACACCTTACTGTAAATTGTACCTAAAATTGTACCTCATCCCATTTCTGCTTTGCACTAGATAGTACTGTACATTAGTACACTGCATAGTATTGTGTATTGTATATTATATGGTAACTCAGAACATTGTACATATGTCTATACCGAACACTGTGACCTCATTTTCTTCTTCTAAATTCATGCTATATTATGTTATTATGTTATTTGATACTATCTTGTCTAGCACAGTCTCTGGAGCGTAACAGTAAGAAGCATTTTGTATGAAAGTATTCTGTACTTCTGTATGACAACTATTAAAGAACTTGAACTTGAACTTGAACTTAAGACCCACCTCGCTCCAGCACAGATTGACTTCCAATTCAACCCCCCAAACGCACCCCACTTCGGTGGTACTTGGGAACGGGAAGTGCGTTCCATAAAGACAGCCCTTTATGGCGCACCGAACTGCACAACTGTGGGTTCACCCAGGATACCCTTGGCCGGACGAGGCAGCCAGACTCTACCCCCCCCCCCTCCTACTCCTGTTGTCTTACAAGCGACCGGATTACCCCCTTTAGTGTATCCAGTCTTATAATCATTAAAGTATCATTGCTGTTATTCCTTAACTATTCCAGGTCGTATATTTACCGCCTGCGCCACCAGAGATTGGACATTCTCTATTGATATACCAACGAATACTCTTTGCCATAAAAGTGCATACTATTTCAATTCATAAATGTAATTAAGTGATTAAGTGCTTGCTCTACACACCATTGCTGTGTAGTAATAAACGCATACTTCGACTTCGTACATTTGTGTTGGATCCGTTTCATCTACGTGACAGTGTTCATCATAATATATTTATGCCGAGTACTGGGTGGCCGAATATTAAGTACAAAGGTAGTGGTAGTAAGTATCATATCTAGTAATACAGTCAGGGAATTGTACCCCTCAGTTACATCTATGAAATAAATAAAACAATCTGACATTTATATTAAAAAGAGCTAGCCCCCCAAACCCCTAAAATACATAGAAATCTATGCATTTTGGAACAGTTACTATATATATAGTCAAGAAAGCATTTAGTCATACTTAAAGTTTAAAGTGCTTTACTTGCATTGAACACCTCTTGCACTTTGCACTTTGTCTGGAGCAACATGAAAATAATGTTATATATATATAGGAATATTGATTGATTCAGTTTTTAAATAGACAATAAAAGGAGCAAGATAAATAGTAAAATAGTGCAATAGTGCAGTGCAATAAAATTGTAGAATAGAATAGATTTAAAAAGATATATAGATAGGAATGACATGCTTAGACATGCATCATACAGACATGACACATCACATATTATACCATTTACTATTTATACATAACAGACTCATAAACATGCAAGGGTGCCTTTTTGCTGAGTGTCTAGGTTAATTATAGTCCCTTTTGAGCCTTGCCCATCATATACTCTGTCAGGATCTATGGGTAACAGTACTGTGTATTTGCATATCGTATATGTCACAAATGTAACAGTACTAAAATACCTATAATGTCATGTATGTCCCTATGTCATAAATGTCACTATGAATTGAAAATGGGGGACCCTGATGTAAACAAGACAAACGTCTTTCTCTGGTCTGCATCCCCTTAACAATTGTGTGTATTGAGCCGTACTGTATTGTATCCATTCTGCAATCTGTTAAATACAGTTTTCATTCATTCATTCATTCATTCATTCATTCATTCATTCATTCATTCATTCATTCATTCATTCATTCATTCATTCATTCATTCATTCATTCATTCATTCAGTCTTCAGGCTGGACTTAGTTGAATCTAACAGCATTGACGATTTTCAAGTCACTGGGCAGACTGTTCCAAAAGACAACTGCAGAATATAAAAATTACTGGCATAGGCAGATAGATAGGCTATTACTGTATAAAGGTCCTAGCTAGGCTAGCCTATATCTGGTATGCACGCACGTTTTACGACCATACGACAACGTGCTTACCAGATATAGTCAGTGCCTATTCTAGCAGCTAATTCCTCCGGTAACGTTGTGGTTAATGGGAGATTCTTCAAATTCATGCAGGCTTTCTTGACAGCCTTATAACTCTTACCTCTCTAATTTTTACTCTGCAACGCTTTGGCGAAGCACTTTCTGATGTCCATTTGAAACGTGGTGCCTCGTCGAGCACTGTGTGTGTGTTTACTGTTTACCTGGATCAACTGCGCTGCCAGCTGACTCAGTCAGCTGGTGGGATGTACCATGTATGCTCAGCCTCTGTCATAGGGGTGTGCAAACCATTCAACCTACAAAAAAGAGCCTGTTGGAGGATTTCAACAAGATAAATCAAAAACAGTGCGAAATATTTCACTATAATATTTCAAAGCGAAGTAAAAAAAAAATAAGAATTATTATGTAATCACTGGGGCACAAATGATGATCACTAGGGCACGTGCCCGTGATAGTGGTCTAAATACGCCGATGGGCTGAAATGACACCAACAGAGCTTCCAAGGTATTCAGAAGGGTATGCAGCTGTTGAGACCAATCTGGTGCTGCAGCACGGCTAACTGTGTAACTGAGGAAGTGATCAAGTGAACACACGCATGCTGCATGCACCAACCAACCAACCAATCTAATGAACAAACCAACCAAACTAATACACCCACCAACTCACCCACCAAGCAACCAATCTAATGAACCAACCAAACTAATGCACCCACCAACCAACCAACTCACCCACCAACAAACCAATCTAATGAACCAACCAACCAAACTAATACACCCCCACCAAGCAACCAATCTAATGAACCAACCAACCAAACTAATACACCCACCAACTCACCCACCAAGCAACCAATCTAATGAACCAACCAAACTAATGCACCAACCAACCAACCAATCTAATGAACCAACCAACCAAACTAATACACCCACCAACTCACCCACCAAGCAACCAATCTAATGAACCAACCAAACTAATGCACCAACCAACCAACTCACCCACCAACCAACCAATCTAATGAACCAACCAACCAAACTAATACACCCCCACCAAGCAACCAATCTAATGAACCAACCAACCAAACTAATACACCCACCAACTCACCCACCAAGCAACCAATCTAATGAACCAACCAAACTAATACACCCACCAACTCACCCACCAAGCAACCAATCTAATGAACCAACCAAACTAATGCACCAACCAACCAACTCACCCACCAACCAACCAATCTAATGAACCAACCAAATTAATGCATCAACCAACCAACCAACCAACCAACCAACTCACCCACCAACAAACCAATCTAATGAACCAACCAACCAAACTAATGCACCCACCCACCAACCAACTCACCCACTGTTACGTATTACTTTCACATGGTGGAGGGATACTTACTGTCTGTGGTGCATATTCACATTGTGGTTGTAGTGTGTTGTCACTAATTGGTGGTTTGATTGACACACTGTTTCTTCCTGTTTTTGTTTTCCATGTTATTAAAATGGCCGCCCTTGTAATTGACACAGGTGTGGTGATGAGGCACCACGCCCTACAAAGCAGAGCAGAGTGCAGGCTGCAGTGTCTCCCATTTTCACAAGAGATGTCAGCTCACCAGAGTCTCATCTGCTCTCACTGCTTCTATTTTGCTGTTTGTTCTATTTTGGCCTATGTGCCTTAGTTTTGTTATTGACCTTTGGAGTCTGGAACACCCAGCTCTCACCCTTTTGTCCATTTAAATAGCTGTTCCAATAAATATTGTTATTTTTGATAAACTCCTGTCTTGTCCTGTGTCCACCACTTTGCATTTAAGGCCTACACGAGCCATACTTTAGGCTTGAATGTAACATGGGGGCTCTAGCCGGTCTTCAAACAGGTGAGTATGCTCTTAATTTATAATTTGATTTGACCACTTATATGCTGTTTAAATATTTAGTTTAGTGGACACCACAAGTAGGTACTTTCATTGTTTTCTGGCTGTGTTTAGCTTCCTGTGTACCACGTAACCCTGGGGCAGTCATTGAAGGGATTAGTACCATATACTTGTCTTGTACTATACTATATACTTGACGGGTATATGGTCGATATGATCTTTGGCTGGTAGCAGGTGTGGTTGAAGAAAGCTAGGTCTACAGTACATTAGCTTTCAGTATAGGTAGGTTAGGGGGCCGGAGAATATAATTAGTGTGTTAGGACCTGATGTAAGTATTTTTGTTAGATTAGACATGTGGTGGGCCTAGCAGTGCTTCTTTGTCTGCAGTGTAGGTTTTAGAAGCTATTTGTGAGTCATATCAGATTGTAAGGAGCACCTGTTTGAATTGTTTGGATTTGTTTTTTTGTTTATTGGATATTGCTTGAGTGTAACACAGGAGGTTTTGCCTCACTTTGTTTGTGTTGCTGAAGAGCGTTTGTTCCATTATTTTTGGGATAAATGTCTATGTATGCATTATTGAGCTTGACCTTTTGATCCACTATGTGTTATGCCGTGTGTCTTAAATACAGTGTGATTTGTTTTGCGTGCTGACATGAAATGCAGTGTGTTTTAAACTACTGCTTGTGAGTTTAATTGCGTGCTATGTTATGCCGTGTATCTTAAATCACTGTAATTTACTTACGTGCTAACCTTTGCGTCTCTGAGGATATTGCTATGTACTTGAATGAGAGGAAGGTCAGGACCTGTTCGGCAGCGGCAGTCCTGGTTGATGAGTATATCGAACTATGTCCCTTATTGTGGTGCACAGTTAATTGTTGTATTCATTTGTTGTCGTTTACTGTGGATAGTAAAAATGACGTTGGACATTGATGATTTTGTTGCAGAGCCAACAATGGCTAAGGTAAAGAAATGTTCAAAGGATGAGTTAATACATATAGCTACTAGGTTTTCAATAGACCTCGATGCAGGCCAGAAAAAGGAGAACTTGTTAAGTCAATTAATTGAGGAACTGAATACACTGGAGGTTTTTGGTGTGGCTGCAGGTAAAACTCTGGAGGAGGAGGGAGAGTGCTTTGAGCTACCGCGTGGGTGAGATGAGGAGCTTAGGACAGCGCGTGAGCTTGCAGCTGTTAACAAGGCAGACCGTGAGGACCTTGAAGCTAGCGAGATGAGGAGAGCAGCTGCAGCCAGGGCAGAGCGTGAGGGCAGAGCAGCAGAACGTGAGGCCCAGGAAGCTATTGAGGAAGCTGCTGGGGTGAGAAGAGCAGCTGCTGCCCGGGCCCAGGAAGCTATTGAGGTGGCACAGGAGGTACGCGCCCAGGCAGCATATGACCGGGGGATGGCGATGCGTAATATAGGTGGTGCTGGTGCTGTACATGTGCAAAGGGATTTTGACATGGCTAGGCAGAAAAGCATGGTTCCGTTTTTTTTGGAAAGGGATGTCGTTAGTTTTCTTTTTATTATTTGAGGACATAGCTGGCAGTTGCGGCTGGCCGGCAGATAAATGGACTATCCTCATGCAGAGTGCTTTGCGCGGTAAGGCACAGATCGTGTATGCGTCGATGTATCCTAATAATAAGGATTATGCTTTGGTGAAACAGGCTATCCTTAAGGCCTATGAATTGGTCCCTGAGGCTTACCGCCCGAAATTTAGCAATTTAAGGAAGCAATTCTCTCAGTCTTATGTGGAGTTTGTGAGGGAAAAGCAGTTGCTTTTTGACCGGTGGTGTGCAGCGGAAAAGGTCGCCACAGTGGAGGAGATTAGGGACCTAATCTTATTAGAGGAATTCAAGGTATATGGCGTCTCTGAGGATATTGCTATGTACTTGAATGAGAGGAAGGTCAGGACCTGTTCGGCAGCGGCAGTCCTGGTTGATGAGTATGTTTTGACCCACAGGACGTCTTTTGAGAGACAGCATTATCCTGTGCATGATGTGGTGAGGCCGAAATGGACTCCTAATAGGCCTATGGTCTCCAGTGCTGGGGGTAGTGGTAAGTTTAATGGGGCATGGGGAAGCGATGATGCCCGGAAGTGCCAGAATTGTGGGAGTGCAGGATATGTGATGGGAAATTGTTATCGTTTGCACCCAGAAAAGCGCCCGTCTAACCCACCCAGACCAGTGATGTTGATAAATACACCTGTACGTAACCCTGTTGTTCTGTCTCCACTAGATGGCAAAGGAGTGGATGACCTTTACACACCTTTCAGGAGTAAATGGTTTGTTTCGTTGACAGAGGGAGGTCCTAAAGTACCGGTGACAATTCTCCGTGATACTGGCGGATCCCAATCTTTTGTTCAAAGTAGTATCCTGCCCTTTACGCACCACTCAGAGTTGGGTGCAGGGGTTGTTATTGAGGCTTTTGGAATGCACACGATGAATGTGCCGCTGCATAATGTCTTTCTTGATTGTGCCCTAGTGTCAGGACCAGTGGTGATCGGAGTGGCGACTGGAAAACTCCCTATGCAGGGGGTAGCGTTGCTCTTGGGCAATGACTTGGCTGGAGGTAAAGTACTAGTGAAACCGGAGGTGACGTGCGTGCCGGATACTCAAGTGGCGGAGCAGTATCTCGAGGGCTTCCCAGCCTTTACAGTGGCTGAGGCCACGGACGAATTGGAGGTGGAGAATGAGGAGGATGAGAGTGAGGAGGATGTTGCTACTTCATGTGGCACCGTTTCTGATATTTCATGTGGCACCATTCTGGTTGAGGAGGCTACAAGGCCAGAATTGGGCTGCCAGCCTTCCTACAGTGGCTCTAACATTCGTGATGTGTCACTTTTCAGCGGTGATGATCCCGGTATGTCGGTGGGTGGTTCTGATGTTTGTTCACTTGACCGCACTGACAATCTGCCAGGCACTGGGTATGCTAGTCGACCTAGTTACCTGTGTCCTGTACAGCGAGAGCAGCCTTCACGACCTAGCCTACGGTGTGGCAACCTTTTTGATCGTGTTGGTGCTGATGCATGTGTCTCCGTTTTGTGTCACAACGATGTTACTGTGTGTGCCACCATTTTGGCTCATGTCAGTGGAAACAAATCGGGCACCTTTTTGTCTCATGACACTGTTGCTGTCTGTGACACCATTGTTGCTCATGACGGTCCTATTTTTTGTGACACGGTTTTGGCTCATGACGGTGCAATTTCTTCTGACACCATTGTTGCTCATAACAGTGCTAATTTTTGTGGCACCATTTTGAGTCGCAATGTTGATGAGTGTGCCACCATTTTGATTCCTGACCATGCTGTTTTTTGTGACGCCATTTTGGGTGGTGCTCCAGATATTTTTGTGCCTGATGTGATGTTGCTATGTTCCAGGGACGGTGAGGACGTGCCTGCTCTGGATGTTCGTGAATCACAGTCTCCTGTACAGCTAACGGGGGTACAGCCCTCAGTACAGTCTCCTGTACTGGCAGTGCCAGGTGGGGAGGGGTTGGGCGCTGTGATGGTACCAGGGGAGTATGCTGATTTTGGTTTTCCTGTTGGTTGTCCTGAGCGCGATGAGTTTGTTTTTTCTCGAGTGAGTGGTTCCAGTTTGCTGTCTACTTTTGACGGGTCGGTATCGGTGGAGCGGCCTGTTGAGGTGGAGCCTGTGTTTTGTTTTCCTGTTTTCTGTCCTGAGAGCAGTGGGTCTCATGCTGACTCCAGTTTATTGTCTCTGTTTGTCAGGTCTGTATCGGCGGAGGGACCTGTTGTCATGAGTTTGTTTGGTGATGTGTTGGTGGGTGGATTGACTTCTAGGCCTTGCGCCTCGGTAGGGGCTGAGTGGGGTTTAGTTGCCCGGGTGTTTCCACCAGCTCCGCTCCATCCAGGCCTAGCTGAATACATTTTGGAGGGGTCTCGCTTGAGCGGGTATCAGGACAGGGTTGTTTGTGCTAAACAACGGTGTCAAATGTTCCTCAGTAGGGAGCATTCGACTGAGTTAAGGGTCGTGTTCGACAGGGGCCGACCCATTGTCACTTTGTGGTAGTGACTCACGGTATTTCCGGATTCGTGGGTCACGTTCTTTTTTATGTACAGTTGAGTGTGACTCTTGACCGGGGCTCACGCTCGACACAGTACAGGCGCTGCACATGTTAGAGTGTGTGGTTGCATTTTTTATAGGTAAGGTTGGTAAGTATCCCCTTATTTATTTATGTTCATTCTCTTGGTGATGGTTTCTTTGGGCTATAGTTGGGAGAAGAACATAAATCTTCGGTGTGGGGGTGTTACGTATTACTTTCACATGGTGGAGGGATACTTACTGTCTGTGGTGCATATTCACATTGTGGTTGTAGTGTGTTGTCACTAATTGGTGGTTTGATTGACACACTGTTTCTTCCTGTTTTTGTTTTCCATGTTATTAAAATGGCCGCCCTTGTAATTGACACAGGTGTGGTGATGAGGCACCACGCCCTACAAAGCAGAGCAGAGTGCAGGCTGCAGTGTCTCCCATTTTCACAAGAGATGTCAGCTCACCAGAGTCTCATCTGCTCTCACTGCTTCTATTTTGCTGTATAGTAATAGGGGTGGATGGTTCTGTCTCTAAAAACCCGATGTATATAATACCCTGCGTTGTGTTTTGTCCGTCTGTTAAACCCCTATTACTTATAAAGACCAACACGGTCTTGTAGAACGACCCGAGAGTGGAAGCATAAATGAGGAGAAGACAAATTATCTACTGTTTAGATCCGCTTTTATTTTCAGAGTCCAAAAGTGAACAACAAATGAATCTGGTTCAAAATGAAAAATAGGAGTATGTGCAATAATATTTGATGGACGCAAACACTATGCCGTTTGTCATCAAATATCAGACTTATCGAACACAATTAAAAAATAATGGTCTTCAGTGGTTCCTCGATGGCGGTGGCTTCTTCCTAAGGAACAAAGAGATTCTGTTCTCGTTCTCAGCTCAAGCAGCTCCTCTATTCGCCGTCCTCTGCATGGGTTCAAAAAGCATGTGTCTCTGTCTCTACCGTACATGCTAGTTTTAAAGCTTTGACTCCTCCTCTTGGAATATGCTAGATTATTACGTCAGAGGGGAGTATCTCTTCATCCTGATTGGCTGAAACATATCACAGCCGTTTTGATTACCTTTAGGAGGCCGTCCTTAATATTTAAGAACAAGAATATTGTTCTAGAGTCTTTAGCGTTTTAAAGGTGTAATATTTGATTTTACTAACTTAAAACCCACGGATTATTTCTTAACCTTAATTACCTAACAGGTTAGTTCTTTTGCCGAATTTCCTAGTGTCTTAAATACCTATGTTAACCTATTTTTGATTATAGGATCTTCAAATGATTATCTTAGTCTCTTTGGTTTTAAGACAATCCTGTTGCATTTAACATTTTCTTTTTAAATTACCTTTCTAAATGTATTTCGCTTTGACCCTTTTAACCTCCTTCCAGTTAAGAGTACCCTCCTCCCGTTCGGATGCACTCCTTCCCCTACTTAGATGCACCTCTCCCCGTAAGGCTTAGGTAGTCCGCTACAACGGTACAACCAGCCTTGGCTGCCTTGCCCGACGCCGGCCCCTCTCCCCCAACAGAGATGCAGGTCTCCACTTCCGGCGGTAAGGTCTCCTCTCATGAACGGAAGAAGTCCCCTTATTTTACCTTCAGGTGCAGTTTTAGGCTGGGTCCCTTTCCAATCTTAGGAGTGACAGTCCAGATTCCTCTGAATTGACACCCTTTACCCCTCTGCTTCCCAGTGGTTCTTTTCAAACCTGCTGATCACAGAAGCACAACTCGCCTACTAACGCATTCGGTTTCGGCTTACTGTGGCCTGACTGTACATTGAGCCAGACGCATTTATGCCAATAGGGTCATAATGCTCTCTGACCGGCCGGTGACGCAGTCGATAGAGATATCATAGTCCGTCATCAAGTCAGGACCCCAAGCAGCTAATTGTCCGTAGTACCTATCAGCCACTCAGTTTTGAAACCTACGGTCTGCTCCCCATCCCACTTGCTATGGGTATGGAAACTTTGACCGTTTTCACCAGCCTAGCCTGTTCACAGCAGGTGCTGTGCCCCTCCCGGTGCACTGCCCTACTTCTAGGTGTGGACCGTCGTCCACATACCACCCAGTGCCCACACTTACTTACGTGCGACGTTTCCTGGGCCGACTAGACGGAAACACAGTAAGATGTTGGTCATCTTGCCAGACACGGGGGCCATTCAGTCTCTCCCCAGCTTACTATAGTGTGTGTTTAACGTGTCCAGGGAATCTTCCGATTCCACTGCCGCCTGCTATGGGCTAGAGGTTCGGAGTGCCTACCTCCTCCCTAACCCCTATTTTGCCACCTTAATCTCCTATTTTTCCTATATTACTGGCTTAATTATACTTTGCAAAGGTGAATAAGAGTCTAGTTTGGTCTTTTCTTAAATATGGGATTCATAAAGGGTTCTGGTGGTCTTTTACCCACTTAAAACTAAAATGCATAGTTTAGAATCCCTATCTCCCTCTCCCCGTTTGCCAAGGGGGTGAGAAAAAGATTCTTGTCTGGAGGACAGCTGCATCTCTGGTATGTCCTGTTTGTGGTATCAGTGTTGAGTGCCTAAGGGCCATCTCTTTGTTCTACTTTGGCTTGATCAACAGACCACTCTATACAGATGCTAACTTTTAGCCCGCTAGCAGCTCAGTCTTTTGTTACTAAGTTCCAACGTGGGGGAAGAAGACAAAGGCTGTGTTTACTGTTACCACTGTAATTGTAACTGAGGGGTACAATTCCCTGACTGTATTGAGAGTATGGTATCATTAAACCACTACTTAGTTATGTACTTTAATTACTGGCCATACAGTACATGATATATCTGGTGAACACCCACACAAGAATACGGCAATGACAAAGAAAGTTCTAGTTAGAGGTATTTATTATTATTAGAGCAGCAACGGTAGGTTACAGATTGAGAATTATAATTGCGCTTGTAAGGCGAAGAACACTTAAAGTAGGTCAAGAGCGTAAGTCCATGAGAATAGTAAGATGGGTATAACTGACGCCACCTGTAGCATAGTAATTACATAAGGCACACTCGTAGTCAGCTGGAGACACTAGGGGGTTCCCTCCGGTTGTAAGCCGGCAGGGTAGAGGAATGTTCGGGAGCAAAATCTGGATCAACGGGGAATAACGAGGCTCCAGATACAGGAGCCAGTGCAGTACTCCCTTGGTCCGCAGACAAAGCAACAGCTATAATCCAGTATGCACAACAGC
The DNA here is from genome assembly GCF_963971535.1 of Notolepis coatsorum. Classification (NCBI taxonomy): domain Eukaryota; kingdom Metazoa; phylum Chordata; class Actinopteri; order Aulopiformes; family Paralepididae; genus Notolepis; species Notolepis coatsorum. The sequence goes on along the minus strand of NC_140172.1, from coordinate 153,197,863 downwards.
ATGGATGAAAGCTAGCCAGCCTCTGGTCCTAGAGGCGGGCTCGAGGGTGCTCCTCACAGGGGTAGATCCCACACGACAGTGGGGTAGACGGTTCTCTGCTCCAGCAGCCACGGTACCAAAGCAATATAATCCAGCCGGAAAAGGCTCTGCATTCGCCGGTGTAGGTTCTCCGGTGTACATATCCAACGGTTCTCGTCTAGGACTCCTCGGGTGGTGGCGCGAGTTTAGGCCGCCCAGCCTGGATAAGTGCACTAGCTATAGGTACGACGAACCGGTGGTAATGCTGGTCACTGTAGAACCGTAGCCGCACGATACACTATAAATAATAGACTATTACTTCACAATAGAATAAGTCGAACTCGACGATACGGCGTTAAACTCTGACACTTTAGCTATATATTCGCACGCGGTTCTCAAGGCTCAGTGGGCAAAGAGGCCCACTTCACGGCACGTTGTATCGTGGTGAAGGCTTCAACGTTTTAGGATACTCAACACTGCTGTATCCACCTGCGACGTATTTATACGTAAGGTGAATAATCTAATGCCAACCTCAGTTCTGTCTCGTATTACTGCGCAAACCTGGACATGTTGAGACATGCCTTGGCGGTGTCTTTGAACTTGCCATTGGGGGTATGGCCGTTGGCACCTAGGGGTTGCTGTCCAATAGGAGAACGAATATTATGGTCTGGCTTGTACCCAGGTAAAGGGATATTCCGTGTATATATACAAAGAATATACAAGGAGGGGCGGTTAGGTGGCCGAGCGGAGATTGCGTTCGTCACCAACCCCGGAGCTGTGAGCTGGATTCGCCTGTTCGAATCCAGCTCACAGCTCCGGGGTTGTCACCAGCTTGGCTGGCCGTCTGCACTAATACAATTGGCTGTATTAGAGGGTGGGAGAAGCTGGCAGGGTGGGTCCGGGTCATTGTAAACAGCGACTCCTACAGTTCGGTCGGGGCGCCTGCTAAGCGCGGATAGGACTTGAGGGGGATAGTGTGATCCTCCCACACGCTACGCCCTCTCGATGAGAATCCGCACTGCCAGGTGAAAAGAAGCGGTGATTGGCTGGACGTGTGTCGGAGGAAGCACGTGGTAGCCTCCACTCTCCCAGATGATCTGACTGTGGGGGGTAAGTGCGCAGCGACCAGGAAGGGACTGGGAATTGGCATACGACTAACATTGGGATGGGAGAAAATCGGAGGAAAATGGAGGGGGAAAAAGATCAATAAAAAAAAAAAAATAATAATATACAAGGGATATCAAACGATATACAAATATTATACAAGGGATCTCAAGTAATAAATATATATATTCGGTTTAATCTGACCCTTTGTAACAGTAATGCTAAATCACTTTGTCTCAAGTCCTGTCTTTTTAGGAAGAGAGACCAGCCAGTATGGTCCCCCAAACTTTGCCCAACCCTTTTGGTCCCACTATTATTCGTTTTAGCTTGTTTTATAGAGATCTAACTAGTATCTTTTTTTTCTAGTTTTGCCAATATATGATTACTTCTAAAACACATGTATCTTAACTAACTGTTTGGGAGAAAAGCAGAACTTTATATATCAATAACAAAGTGAATCTATTGAATCACAGCAGAATTGAGCCAGAGTTATATTGAACTATATCAGAATGTTTTCTGGATTTTATGGTTTTCTCCTATCACCAAACTTACACACAGCCGTCGCTAAAGATTTCTGGGAGTTAAAGCATGGTTATTATGAGTCAGAATATACCACAGCTGTTTGTTCTATTTTGGCCTATGTGCCTTAGTTTTGTTATTGACCTTTGGAGTCTGGAACACCCAGCTCTCACCCTTTTGTCCATTTAAATAGCTGTTCCAATAAATATTGTTATTTTTGATAAACTCCTGTCTTGTCCTGTGTCCACCACTTTGCATTCAAAGCCTACACCAGCCATACTTTAGGCTTGAATGTAACACCCACCAACCAACCAACTCACCAACCAACAAACCAATCTAATGAACCAACCAACCAAACTAATGCACCCACCCACCCACCAACGAACTCACCCACCAACCAACCAATCTAATGCACCAACCAACCAACTCACCCACCAACAAACCAATCTAATGAACCAACCAACCAAACTAATGCACCCACAAACCAACCAACCAACCAACGCACCTACCCACCCACCAACCAAACTAACTCAACCACCCACCAACCAGCCAACCCACTAACCAAACTAACTAACGCACCTACCAACCAAACTAACTAATGCACCCACCAACCAATCAACCAACTAACCAACCAACTAAACGAATTAACCAACCAACCAACCAAACCAATGAACCGACCAACCAAACTAATGGACCAACCAACCAAAGTTAGGCACCCACCCACCAAGCTAATGAACCAACCAACCAGATTAATGAACCAACCAACCAACCAACCAAACGAATGAACCAACCAACCAATCAAACTCATGAACCAACCAACCAATCAAACCAATGAACCAACCAACCAAACAAATGAACCAACCGACCAATCAAACCAATGAACCAACCAATCAAACTAATGAACCAACCAATCAAACCAATGAACCAACCAACCAAACTAATGAACCAACCAACCAATCAAACTAATGAACCAAATAACTCAACCACCCACCAACCAGCCAACCAACCCACTAACTAATGCACCCACCAACCAAAATAACTAATGCACCCACCAACCAATCAACCAACTAACCAACCAACCAACCAAACTAATGAACCAACCAACCGACCAAACCAATGAAGCAATCAACCGACCAACCAAACAAATGAACCAACCAAACAAACTTAGGCACCCACCCACCCACCAACCAACCAACCAACCTGACTCATCCACCAAAAAAACAACCATAGATTGTTTATAATATGAGTGGCACATGATTTCTTTTTGCTTGTGCAATTATTTAGTCTCACAAGACTTGTTTCCCACTTAATATCCGGTGACGTGTTTCCGCCTTTCTTTGAGACCCGACATGACTTGATGGATGGCTGTCTTGACTTTGCGGTCAATTCAAGCAAGTAAAATAGTTGTCTAACACAAGACAATATAACAAGAAAAAGGACAAAGACACAACACAATCGATGTTATCTTATACTGGCACGCAGCCAATAAGGTATTGATTGCTATGGATGATGATTTTCGTTATATGTTGACGGTTGATGTTAGCTACGTTTTTGATGGGCTTTCAATTGCTAATGGTATCATTTGTATGTATTGTGTATGTATTTACGGTTTGGATGGAGAATGGACAAGCTTCATTAAAATCAGTTCAAGAAATCTACTTGTATACTGCGTCGTGCCTGGAGGATGTCACAATATATAAATATGGATAGATACATATTAATACAACAACTCTGTACATACATCTGATTAGCACTATTGCTCAGTAGTATGAATGAATGAAAACTTTATTATTATCAATACACACAATTGTTAAGGGGATGCAGACCAGAGAAAGACTTTCGTCTTGTTTACATCAGGGTCCCCCATTTTCAATTCATGATATTTATGACATAGGGACATACAGGTATATAGTACTGTTACATTTGTGACATATACGATATGCAAATATACAGTACTGTTACCCAGAGATCCTAAAAGAAAATATATACATACGGTGGGGAGGAGACTGTACATTAGGAGGGGGTGGGTGGGTGGGGGTGTTTGGACATTTACAGTGGCTAGTTTCTAATTTCAGTCTCCCGTAGGTGCTCTTTGAGGGCGGTTTTGAAGGAGGGTAGTGATTCACATTCCTTTACGGCTGTGGGTAGGGCGTTCCACATTGTTGTGGCATAATTGCGAAAACGTGTTTAGTCCCTTGTTTGAGCCGAATTTGGGTTGAACATGATTTGTGGAGCTCCCTCTGGTGTTGTGGGCGTGGTATTCACTGACCTTTGGGAAGTATTTCGACATGTACATGGGTACCTTAGTGGTGTAGTGTATCTTGTAGACCAGGCCCATTTAATAAAGTGTTCAATCAATCCACACAGTACATACAGTAACAAGGAAAGATTAAATTACCTACCTGGGTTCCATCCTAGAGGCTAATCTTTCCTGTGACAAAATGGCATCCAATGTAATAAAAAAAGTCAACCAACGAACTCGATTCTTGTACCGGATCTCCTCTCTGGTAAACAAGAATACCCTGAAGACTCTGGCAGGAGCACTCATTCAAGGGTACTACGACTATGCTTGCACCTCATGGTACCAAAGCACCTCAAAGGCGCTAAAGACAAAATTACAAACATCTCAAAACAAACTGGTCAGACTACTGCTTGACCTTACTCCTAGAAACCACCTCACCCCTGCCCACTTTGACAACCTAGGATGGCTTAGAGTAGACGACAGAGTACAGCAACTTGCAATGGGCCTGGTCTACAAGATACACTACACGACCAAGGTACCCATGTACATGTCAAAATACTTCCCAAAGGTCAGTGAATACCACGATCACAACACCAGAGGGAACTCCACAAATCATGTTAAACCCAGATTTGGCTCAAACAAGGGACTAAACACGTTTCGCAATTATGCCACATCAATGTGGAACGCCCTACCCAAAGCGGTAAAGGAATGTGATTCACTACCCACTTTCAAAACCACTCTCAAAGAACTCCTACGGGAGACTGCAATTCGAAACTGGCCCCTGTAAATGTCCTAACCCAACCCCCTCCAATGCACAGTAAATTACCAAGTATGTGTAACCCAGGGTTCAGATTCATAACTATCATAACTATCATAGGGGCATAAATAGTTAATGCTATTAGGTAAGAACTTTCTAGAACGTAAAACATTCTAGAACCAGCGTATGATGTCATGATAGAAGATCTGCAACCTTTGTGATGTCACCGTATGATGTCATAATAGAACGTTCCAGACCATCTTGGATTCCTATAAAAACAGGCGAGTCCAACAGCCATCCCTCTCTTCTCCTCGACATCCGAACCAGCAGCACTGACCAGACGGACGGGACTAACCAACAGACTGAAACCTGCAAGTCTCAACCAGCATCCCGGAGCAGTCCAGACCACCCATCACCACGTGTGCCCACGCGGGACGAGGTGGTGTGCCGGACCGATACCCGATGGTGAGCCAACCCCGGAACATTTGATATAACTCAAGGCTAATGCCAGCCTGATGTGAATACCCCTGATGCTCAACTCTTGTTACACCAACAGTCCGGTAGGATTGAACTGAACGAGACTACAAGGACTTCCAAGGGCGTCGACCCCGTTCACCTTGTGTTATTTTGATATTGTATTTTGTATTTGATTTGATTTAACTTGATATATGGGTACGGATATTCTCCTATAAGAAGGGGGAATTAAAGGATAAATGCTTAATCACAGTATGATGTCATAATAGAACATTCAAGAACATAGAACCTTTACTTCTAGAACGTTTGTGGTGATGTCATAATAGTACATTCTAGAATATACAACCTTCTAGAACGTTTGTGGTGATGTCATAATAGAACACTAGGTGGCAGTGAGATCCTGTCACACCACCTCATTGCATATCGCGCTGTCTGTCGTCCCGATTGTGTTGCCGCTCTCTGCTGAGGGGAGGTGATTCAGTTTGAAATATAGCTCCTTATTTCACTCGTTTCTGCTAAATGTAACTCCTTTAAGTTTTAACTTGTAATACATAATGCTTAACGTTCGTTTTATTACATGGTTTTATGACATTTGTGCTCATTTGACCACTAGTTCTAGTTTTATAGGTAGGGTAAATGTTTGCAGATTCCATTCTCTGTTCTCTGAGTTATTATTATTCTGGTGAAAAAACGAATGAATTGTTTAATTTTGTACATGTAGGTATGAGTTATTATGGTGAACAAACAAATGAATTGTTTAATTTTGTACATGTAGGTATGAGTTATTATGGTGAAGAAACTAATGAATTGTTTAATTTAGTACATGTAGGTATGAGTTATTCTGGTGAAGAAACTAATGAATAGTTTAATTTTGTACATGTATGTAACTGAGGGGTACAATTCCCTGACTGTATTGATAAGTATGGTATCATTAAACCACTACCGCTTTATGTACTTTAATTACTGGCCATACAGTACACGATATATGAATATGATGAACACTTCCCACAATGAAATCGGTTCCAGTCAAAGGTATTAATCAAGTATTTAATGGAGCAAAAGGTACATAGGATACTTTACATTATTCTTTGAATGCACTTGTAAGGCAAAGGAGTATGCGTAGGCAAATCAATAACGAATGTCCATTCTCTGGTTACGCAGGAGGTAATTATACAACCTGAATCTTAGGGAATTATATCTATGGTACACTAGTGATAGCGGGAGATACTGGAAGGGGTTCCCACTGGTTGTAAGCCAGCAAGGGGGGTAGAAGATCTGTCGGTAGTAGGACGTCTGGTCAACGATGACTAGGGAGACTTCAGGTACAGAAGCCGGTGCAGTAGTCTCTTGATCCACAGACGAATACAGCTTGGTTCTCTTGTAGACTGTAGCTCTACAGTGAAGAAAGCTAGGCGGCCTCAGGCTCTCTGAGCGCCGACTCGACTTGACTCCTCTCGGGGTAAATCCAACACGTGCAGGCGTCGGCGATTATCCGCTCCATAAATCATAGGACCAAAGCAAATATATTCCAGCCGCAAAGGCTATGTAGTCGTCGGGTAGATTAATCCAGTGTACATGTCCATACGGTTCTCGCCTAGGTCTCCTCGGGTGAAGGCGCCATGCGGTCGGCCCAGCCTGGATAAGAACTCTAGCTAATATGAGAAAGCGTTGGAGATGCTGGTCACTATAGAATTCTAACCGCACGATACACTATACACAAATAGACTATTAAAGACTCAATAGAAATATGTCGCACTCGACGGTATAGCGCCAAACTCTGACAATTCAGTTATTAATTCGCACGCGGTCTCGATGCTCTACTCTGAGGCCAAACAGGCCATACTTCACCGCACGTTGTATCGTGGGTGAGGCTTCAACTTATCGGTAACATGCTAAGTGCACGAAGGGTACGGAGGTAAGGGGCTAAAGGTCTTCTACATTCACCTGCGCCGTATTTATACGCACGGTGCACAAAATAGTGCCACTCTCATTTCTGTCGCCGTATCCCTGGGCAGGGCCGGGGCAAGTACAGACATGTCGTGTCGGTGACTTTGAACTTGGCTCCGGGGGCCGGTCCCTGGCGCCGGTGGACCGCTGTCCAATAGGAGAATGAACTATTATGGGCTGGACTAAAGGGATATTCCGTGTATATGTACAAGGAATATACAAGGGATATCAAACGATATACAAATACTATTCAATATATATCAATAAATAAATATATATATTCGGTTTAATCTGATCCTTCGTAACAGCCGCCCCCTAATTAGTCCCACCTAATTAGCTAAGCAGAGACAGATTAACCGCACTGTCCACTACTCAATGTCTGCTGTGAGGGTCAGTCAGTTCACAAAGTCATGGGGTCATGGTCGTCATCGATAGTATCGGGGAGCCTTGGCAGTTCTATTAGCCTCGCCACGGGTCGGGTGTAGGTCCGCCCTTGGACGAGCACTTCAGCTGCTCGGACCTTTCCGTCGGCACCGGTGATCACTTTGCTTACGCAGCCAGCCGGCCACATAGCTCGGGGTAGTGACTGGTCGATAATCATGACGACTGTTCCTTCTGTCAAATTGTCTCTCTATTTTACCCATTTCTGGCGGGTCTGTAGAGACGGTAGGTAGTGGAGTAGGAAGCTGTTCCAAAACTTGTCAGCCAATACTTGACTGTACCTCCACATTCTTCGGCCGTTCGCTTCTTCAGGCCTGTACATTGTCTGTGGTAGCGCGGGGTCCAGCCGCCCCATCAAGAGTGTGTTGGGGGTGACTGGGTCGACATCTGCTACATCACTTGAGATGTAACCGAGGGGCTTTGAGTTCAATACTCCCTCGATCTCCGTGAGGACTGTCATTAGGACTTCTTCCGCCACGGTCTGGGCCCCAAGCACGGCGTACAGGGCTGTCTTTATTGAACGTACTTCTCGTTCCCAAGTTCCACCGAAGTGAGGTGCGTTCGGGGGATTAAACTGGAAGTCAATCTGGGATGGAGCGAGGTGGGTCTTAAGTTCTGGGCCCATAGCTTGGAAGCTCTCTCTCAGCTCTCTTTCTCCGCCTTTGAAGTTTGTCCCGTGATCAGACAACAATATAGACGGTTTGCCTTTCCGCGATGTGAATCTTCGGAAGGCCATAAGGAATGAGTCTGTGCTCATGGTTGGAAGGAGTTCTATATGTATCGCTCGGGTGGTCATGCATTTGAATACAATACCCCACCGCTTCTCGGTTCCTCTTCCTTTCTTTATATACAGTGGGCCGAAACAGTCCATACCGGTGGAGTGAAAAGGCTTGTCGCCGAGTCGGAGGCGACAGGGAGGTAGGTCAGCCATCCGGGGTATACTGGGCTGCGCTCGCCACTTACGACAGTCTAGACAGATTCGCTGGAAGCGCCGCACTGCTTCTCTCCCTTGCAGTATCCAATAACGACGTCTGATCTCCGCGAAGACTCTCTCTGCCCCTGCGTGGTGCACATCCTCGTCGTATTTCTTTATGATCAGCTCTGTGACCTTGTGTCGGCTGTTCAAGACTATCGGGTACTTGACGTCATCCGGTAAGTCTGGGGCTCTCCGCAGACAACCACCCAGTCTGATGAGACTATGGGCGTCGCTCTCGGGTGCTAGGTGGATAAGATAAGATAAGATAAGATAAGATATTCCTTTATTGATCCCCTTGGGGAAATTCAGGCATCATAGCAGCATGGGGGGGAGGGAGGGAGGGGTACAGGTAGTAAAACAACACAGTATACAGTAGTAAAAGACAACACAGGCAGTGTAAACAATTTGATCAATATGGTCAATATAATTTACTATCTGACTAGCTGAGGAATATTCACATTATTCACAGTGTCACATAAGGTGCAGTATGCATGAGGTAGTGTTATAATTTACTATCTACTGAGTATACATTAATCAAAGTACCAGGGTAGTCTACTTTGTCCCCCTTGGGTTCCTATAAGTCCCAGGTCAATGTCTGGTAGCAGTCGCTGTCGCTGCCCCCTGTTGTGGGGCCTGGAGGCTGCTAGTCGCTGCCCACTGTTGTGGAGCCTGATGGCCGCTGGTATGAAGGACTGTCCGAGGCGGTTAGTTGAGTGTCGGGGGGGGATGAGTCTGTGGCTGAACGAGCTTCTCATCTTGACTAGCTCGTCGTAGAGGGGGTGGTAGGGGTTCTCCATGATGGCATCCAGCTTCCTTATCATCCCCCTCTCTACCATCACCTCAAGTCTAGGTAGCTCGACTCCCACCACGGAGCTAGCCTTCCTCACCAGCTTGTTGAGCTTGTTGGTGTCCCTTGAGTTGATGTAGCCTCCCCAGCATGCCACAGCATAGAAGAGGATACTGGCCACAACAGACTGGTAAAAAGACTGCAGCAGTTTGTTGCACACATTGAAGGACCTGAGTCTCCTCAGGAAGAACAGCCTGCTCTGTCCCTTCCTGTAGAGGGCCTCTGTGTTGTCCGACCAGTCCAGTTTATTGTTCAGGTGTACCCCAAGGAACTTGTATGAGTCCACCATCTCCACATCCACCCCTCGGATGGAGATGGGAATCGGGGGGGGCCTCTTCTTGCCCCTCCGGAAGTCCACCACCAGCTCCTTGGTCTTACTAGTGTTGAGTTGGAGGTGGTTGCTGTCGCTCCACCCCACGAAGCTCTCCACCAGGGCTCTGTACTCCTCCTCATCATCGTCGGTGATGTAGCTTACGATGGAGGAGTCGTCTGAGAACTTCTGCAGGTGGCACCCGCTGGAGTTGCGGCAGAAGTCTGAGGTGTAGAGGGTGAAGAGGAAGGGTGACAGCACAGTTCCCTGGGGGGCGCCGGTGTTGCTCACCAGTACGTCAGACTGACTGTCCTTTAGTCTGACGTACTGTGGCCTCTCAGTGAGGTAGTCCTTGATCCAGGCCACCAAGCCGTGCTCCAGCTGCATCGCAGAGAGCTTCTCCGCTAGCAGTGATGGCTGGATGGTGTTGAAGGCGCTGGAGAAATCAAAGAACATAATCCTCACTGAGCTGCGCGGCTTCTCCAGGTGCGTGTACGCTCTGTGGAGCATGTAGATGATGGAGCAGTCTGCTGTCTGATGGGACGGGCTTTGCTCCCTGTAGACAGTCTAGCTCATCGGGGAACGAGTCTCTCTGGGCTCGTTGTAGTAGAAGAAGTTCTGCTTCTTCGTAGTCAGCTGCTGAAATGTCAGTAGTGGGCTGAACCTCTGGGTGGTGCCACAGAAATGTCTTTAGCTGCGCACTCTCTAGGGTGAGGCAATCGTCTATGTCGGGGTCTGTGGAGACGAGTGTGTTCAATCCACAGAACACAGATTTCTTGTTTTCGGCCTCCTCTTTACTCGCCTCCCGTGGGGTGGGTGTAGGCCACTCTTCTTCCGGGAGCTTGAGAAACTCTGGTCCGTCACTGTATGGGTTGTGACGGGTGAGGTCATCCAGGGACATTCCCCGGGTGATGACGTCAGCTGGGTTGTGTTTTGTGTCCACATACCTCCAGCTTGCTACTTCTGTTAACTCTTGAATCTCTGTGACTCTGACTCCCACGAAGACCTTGTATCTGCACGAATCAGACCGGATCCATGTGAGTACTGTCGTGGAGTCTGACCACAAGATTGTTCTTTGCACCGGAATGGTGAGTTCAAGAACATAGAACCTTTACTTCTAGAACGTTTGTGGTGATGTCATAATAGTACATTCTAGAACATACAACCTTCTAGAACGTTTGTGGTGATGTCATAATAGAACACTAGGTGGCAGTGAGATCCTGTCACACCACCTCATTGCATATCGCGCTGTCTGTCGTCCCGATTGTGTTGCCGCTCTCTGCTGAGGGGAGGTGATTCAGTTTGAAATATAGCTCCTTATTTCACTTGTTTCTGCTAAATGTAACTCCTTTAAGTTTTAACTTGTAATACATAATGCTTAACGTTCGTTTTATTACATGGTTTTATGACATTTGTGCTCATTTGACCACTAGTTCTAGTTTTATAGGTAGGGTAAATGTTTGCAGATTCCATTCTTTGTTCTCTGAGTTATTATTATTCTGGTGAAAAAACGAATGAATTGTTTAATTTTGTACATGTAGGTATGAGTTATTATGGTGAACAAACAAATGAATTGTTTAATTTTGTACATGTAGGTATGAGTTATTATGGTGAAGAAACTAATGAATTGTTTAATTTAGTACATGTAGGTATGAGTTATTCTGGTGAAGAAACTAATGAATAGTTTAATTTTGTACATGTATGTAACTGAGGGGTACAATTCCCTGACTGTATTGATAAGTATGGTATCATTAAACCACTACCGCTTTATGTACTTTAATTACTGGCCATACAGTACACGATATATGAATATGATGAACACTTCCCACAATGAAATCGGTTCCAGTCAAAGGTATTAATCAAGTATTTAATGGAGCAAAAGGTACATAGGATACTTTACATTATTCTTTGAATGCACTTGTAAGGCAAAGGAGTATGCGTAGGCAAATCAATAACGAATGTCCATTCTCTGGTTACGCAGGAGGTAATTATACAACCTGAATCTTAGGGAATTATATCTATGGTACACTAGTGATAGCGGGAGATACTGGAAGGGGTTCCCACTGGTTGTAAGCCAGCAAGGGGGGTAGAAGATCTGTCGGTAGTAGGACGTCTGGTCAACGATGACTAGGGAGACTTCAGGTACAGAAGCCGGTGCAGTAGTCTCTTGATCCACAGACGAATACAGCTTGGTTCTCTTGTAGACTGTAGCTCTACAGTGAAGAAAGCTAGGCGGCCTCAGGCTCTCTGAGCACCGACTCGACTTGACTCCTCTCGGGGTAAATCCAACACGTGCAGGCGTCGGCGATTATCCGCTCCATAAATCATAGGACCAAAGCAAATATATTCCAGCCGCAAAGGCTATGTAGTCGTCGGGTAGATTAATCCAGTGTACATGTCCATACGGTTCTCGCCTAGGTCTCCTCGGGTGAAGGCGCCATGCGGTCGGCCCAGCCTGGATAAGAACTCTAGCTAATATGAGAAAGCGTTGGAGATGCTGGTCACTATAGAATTCTAACCGCACGATACACTATACACAAATAGACTATTAAAGACTCAATAGAAATATGTCGCACTCGACGGTATAGCGCCAAACTCTGACAATTCAGTTATTAATTCGCACGCGGTCTCGATGCTCTACTCTGAGGCCAAACAGGCCATACTTCACCGCACGTTGTATCGTGGGTGAGGCTTCAACTTATCGGTAACATGCTAAGTGCACGAAGGGTACGGAGGTAAGGGGCTAAAGGTCTTCTACATTCACCTGCGCCGTATTTATACGCACGGTGCACAAAATAGTGCCACTCTCATTTCTGTCGCCGTATCCCTGGGCAGGGCCGGGGCAAGTACAGACATGTCGTGTCGGTGACTTTGAACTTGGCTCCGGGGGCCGGTCCCTGGCGCCGGTGGACCGCTGTCCAATAGGAGAATGAACTATTATGGGCTGGACTAAAGGGATATTCCGTGTATATGTACAAGGAATATACAAGGGATATCAAACGATATACAAATACTATTCAATATATATCAATAAATAAATATATATATTCGGTTTAATCTGATCCTTCGTAACAGCCGCCCCCTAATTAGTCCCACCTAATTAGCTAAGCAGAGACAGATTAACCGCACTGTCCACTACTCAATGTCTGCTGTGAGGGTCAGTCAGTTCACAAAGTCATGGGGTCATGGTCGTCATCGATAGTATCTGGGAGCCTTGGCAGTTCTATTAGCCTCGCCACGGGTCGGGTGTAGGTCCGCCCTTGGACGAGCACTTCAGCTGCTCGGACCTTTCCGTCGGCACCGGTGATCACTTTGCTTACGCAGCCAGCCGGCCACATAGCTCGGGGTAGTGACTGGTCGATAATCATGACGACTGTTCCTTCTGTCAAATTGTCTCTCTATTTTACCCATTTCTGGCGGGTCTGTAGAGACGGTAGGTAGTGGAGTAGGAAGCTGTTCCAAAACTTGTCAGCCAATACTTGACTGTACCTCCACATTCTTCGGCCGTTCGCTTCTTCAGGCCTGTACATTGTCTGTGGTAGCGTGGGGTCCAGCCGCCCCATCAAGAGTGTGTTGGGGGTGACTGGGTCGACATCTGCTACATCACTTGAGACGTAACCGAGGGGCTTTGAGTTCAATACTCCCTCGATCTCCGTGAGGACTGTCATTAGGACTTCTTCCGCCACGGTCTGGGCCCCAAGCACGGCGTACAGGGCTGTCTTTATTGAACGTACTTCTCGTTCCCAAGTTCCACCGAAGTGAGGTGCGTTCGGGGGATTAAACTGGAAGTCAATCTGGGATGGAGCGAGGTGGGTCTTAAGTTCTGGGCCCATAGCTTGGAAGCTCTCTCTCAGCTCTCTTTCTCCGCCTTTGAAGTTTGTCCCGTGATCAGACAACAATATAGACGGTTTGCCTTTCCGCGATGTGAATCTTCGGAAGGCCATAAGGAATGAGTCTGTGCTCATGGTTGGAAGGAGTTCTATATGTATCGCTCGGGTGGTCATGCATTTGAATACAATACCCCACCGCTTCTCGGTTCCTCTTCCTTTCTTTATATACAGTGGGCCGAAACAGTCCATACCGGTGGAGTGAAAAGGCTTGTCGCCGAGTCGGAGGCGACAGGGAGGTAGGTCAGCCATCCGGGGTATACTGGGCTGCGCTCGCCACTTACGACAGTCTAGACAGATTCGCTGGAAGCGCCGCACTGCTTCTCTCCCTTGCAGTATCCAATAACGACGTCTGATCTCCGCGAAGACTCTCTCTGCCCCTGCGTGGTGCACATCCTCGTCGTATTTCTTTATGATCAGCTCTGTGACCTTGTGTCGGCTGTTCAAGACTATCGGGTACTTGACGTCATCCGGTAAGTCTGGGGCTCTCCGCAGACAACCACCCAGTCTGATGAGACTATGGGCGTCGCTCTCGGGTGCTAGGTGGATAAGATAAGATAAGATAAGATATTCCTTTATTGATCCCCTTGGGGAAATTCAGGCATCATAGCAGCATGGGGGGGAGGGAGGGAGGGGTACAGGTAGTAAAACAACACAGTATACAGTAGTAAAAGACAACACAGGCAGTGTAAACAATTTGATCAATATGGTCAATATAATTTACTATCTGACTAGCTGAGGAATATTCACATTATTCACAGTGTCACATAAGGTGCAGTATGCATGAGGTAGTGTTATAATTTACTATCTACTGAGTATACATTAATCAAAGTACCAGGGTAGTCTACTTTGTCCCCCTTGGGTTCCTATAAGTCCCAGGTCAATGTCTGGTAGCAGTCGCTGTCGCTGCCCCCTGTTGTGGGGCCTGGAGGCTGCTAGTCGCTGCCCACTGTTGTGGAGCCTGATGGCCGCTGGTATGAAGGACTGTCCGAGGCGGTTAGTTGAGTGTCGGGGGGGGATGAGTCTGTGGCTGAACGAGCTTCTCATCTTGACTAGCTCGTCGTAGAGGGGGTGGTAGGGGTTCTCCATGATGGCATCCAGCTTCCTTATCATCCCCCTCTCTACCATCACCTCAAGTCTAGGTAGCTCGACTCCCACCACGGAGCTAGCCTTCCTCACCAGCTTGTTGAGCTTGTTGGTGTCCCTTGAGTTGATGTAGCCTCCCCAGCATGCCACAGCATAGAAGAGGATACTGGCCACAACAGACTGGTAAAAAGACTGCAGCAGTTTGTTGCACACATTGAAGGACCTGAGTCTCCTCAGGAAGAACAGCCTGCTCTGTCCCTTCCTGTAGAGGGCCTCTGTGTTGTCCGACCAGTCCAGTTTATTGTTCAGGTGTACCCCAAGGAACTTGTATGAGTCCACCATCTCCACATCCACCCCTCGGATGGAGATGGGAATCGGGGGGGGCCTCTTCTTGCCCCTCCGGAAGTCCACCACCAGCTCCTTGGTCTTACTAGTGTTGAGTTGGAGGTGGTTGCTGTCGCTCCACCCCACGAAGCTCTCCACCAGGGCTCTGTACTCCTCCTCATCATCGTCGGTGATGTAGCTTACGATGGAGGAGTCATCTGAGAACTTCTGCAGGTGGCACCCGCTGGAGTTGCGGCAGAAGTCTGTAGGTGTAGAGGGTGAAGAGGAAGGGTGACAGCACAGTTCCCTGGGGGGCGCCGGTGTTGCTCACCAGTACGTCAGACTGACTGTCCTTTAGTCTGACGTACTGTGGCCTCTCAGTGAGGTAGTCCTTGATCCAGGCCACCAAGCCGTGCTCCAGCTGCATCGCAGAGAGCTTCTCCGCTAGCAGTGATGGCTGGATGGTGTTGAAGGCGCTGGAGAAATCAAAGAACATAATCCTCACTGAGCTGCGCGGCTTCTCCAGGTGCGTGTACGCTCTGTGGAGCATGTAGATGATGGAGCAGTCTGCTGTCTGATGGGACGGGCTTTGCTCCCTGTAGACAGTCTAGCTCATCGGGGAACGAGTCTCTCTGGGCTCGTTGTAGTAGAAGAAGTTCTGCTTCTTCGTAGTCAGCTGCTGAAATGTCAGTAGTGGGCTGAACCTCTGGGTGGTGCCACAGAAATGTCTTTAGCTGCGCACTCTCTAGGGTGAGGCAATCGTCTATGTCGGGGTCTGTGGAGACGAGTGTGTTCAATCCACAGAACACAGATTTCTTGTTTTCGGCCTCCTCTTTACTCGCCTCCCGTGGGGTGGGTGTAGGCCACTCTTCTTCCGGGAGCTTGAGAAACTCTGGTCCGTCACTGTATGGGTTGTGACGGGTGAGGTCATCCAGGGACATTCCCCGGGTGATGACGTCAGCTGGGTTGTGTTTTGTGTCCACATACCTCCAGCTTGCTACTTCTGTTAACTCTTGAATCTCTGTGACTCTGACTCCCACGAAGACCTTGTATCTGCACGAATCAGACCGGATCCATGTGAGTACTGTCGTGGAGTCTGACCACAAGATTGTTCTTTGCACCGGAATGGTGAGTTCACGTTGGATTAACGTGGCGAGGTGCGCTCCTGCTAGGGCTGCGCAGAGCTCTAGACGCGGGATAGATTGTTGCTTTCGTGGGGCTATTCTTGAGCGAGCCAGGATGAAAGCAGTATGTATTTCTCCTCCCTCCTCTCGGGCACGCAAGTAGGCCACCGAGCCGTAGGCTACTTCGGAGGCGTCGCTGAAGACGTGCAGGTCCATCTGGCACGTCTCCGGCCTCACTGTGGGTGGGAAGTAGCTGCGGCGTATGTTAACACCTGGGAGTGAGCTGAGTTCCGTCTCCCACTCTCTCCATGTGGATGCAAGGTGTTCGGGTATGGGGTCGTCCCAGCCCTGGTCCTTGTCCCATAACGCTCTTACAATCATCTTTGCCCTGGTGGTGTAAGGTAGAATACATCCCAACGGGTCATATTGTCTGGCGAGTGTTCTGTATACACTCCGTCTGTGGTCGGTAGTGCAGTCGACCTTCCCTGCTCCTTGGTCAGGGGTGTGTGTTTATAATGGAGCGCGTCTGTTTTGAAGCGCTAGACTAGTCCTAATGTCATTTCTTGGGCTTCTCCTGGGATGGTCGCCATCCAGGTCTCGCTGCTTGCTGCCTTGTCCTCGGGGGAGAGGCTGCGCAATACTTGCGGGTCGCTGCTGGCCCACTGCCTGAGATCAAAGCCGCCTTTGATCAGGGAGGCGCGGAGCTTGAGTAGAAGGGCCTCGGCTTCTTCTGGCGTCGAGACGCTTTGCAGACAGTTGTCCACGTAGAAACTATTTTCTACACTTTTTCGGACCTCTTCATCAGCTGCTGGGTCCTCTGCGACGTGTTTTTGCAGTGCAAACGTAGCACAGCATGGGCTGCATGTGGTTCCGAAAGGGAGGACTTCCCATTGATAGATGGCTGGTTGCTCATCCCCGATCCTCTCTCTCCATAGGAACCGCAGCAGGGGCTTGTCCTCCTCCACTAGTCTCACCTGCAGGAACATCCCTTTGATGTCGCCGCTGATGGCCACCTTGTCCTGGCGGAAACGTAGTAACACGCCTAGTAGGGAGGGGCCGAGTGTTGGGCCGGGCAAAAGCTCTTTATTCAGATTTTGTGATCCAATCTGGTAGCTGCAGTTGAACACAATACGATCCTTGCCGTTGTGGTGGACTTTGTGGTGCGGCACGTACCATGATTTGGTCGTCTGATCGGCCTCTTTAATGTCAATTTTCTTTATGTGTCCCGCTGTGATTAGCTTGTTAATCTCAGCGCGGTACACAGTCTCTTGAGCAGGGTCTCTGGCTAGGCGCCGCTCTGTGTTCAATAGATACCGCTCCGTCGCTTCTTTTGGGGCGTGGAAGGTGGGCATACCCTCTCGCCTCAAGAGTGGAGTTGCGTATCTCATCACTCCGTTGACTTTGACTCTCTTTGTCCCTTGCTCGAGGAGTGCTATGGCGTAAATATCTTCCTTGGAACGAATGTCTTTCTTTTCGTTCTTAAAGGGCATTGTCTCTAGTGTCCATAGCCTCTCGACATGCTGTAGGAGGGTGGTGTCTTCTTCTGTCACTCTGGAGTGGAGGCAGCTAGTGGCTGCTGTTCGGTTAAGAGACTTAGCGAGGGGGCCTTGTAATGTCCATCCTAGGCGGGTCTCGACTGCTGCAGGACAGCCTCTGGGCCCTGTGTGGACCCGGTCTATCGGGACTATGAGGTCTGCATGGTCGGAGCCTATCAGCAGGGTCGGGGTGGCACCATCTATGAGCGGGATAGGTAGTTGACGCAGGTGCACATATTTATCCATCAGCTTGGCGATGGGGTAGGTGTACTGCGACAGGCTTATTTCTTGGCTGGTGAAAGCATTAGTAATCCTATACCGTCTCTCTGGCTGCCCGCTTGCTGCGATAGTGAAGGAGACATTCTCGCCCTTTATCGTCTTTAGATCTCTTCTTATTGTCCGAATCGTCATCTGGTTTTCGCTCCCCCGCAGCCCCAGCTGGGCCGCAGCGGATGCGAGGAGAAGGGTCTTCTCTGACCCGTCGTCAAGGACGGCGTAAGTGTCCATGACCTTGTCTTGGTAACTCAGTGTTACGCGGACCACCTTTAAGAGCACTCGGGCGCCCCCGCTGCTGGCGGGGTCAATGTACATAACACTTGCCTTTGTGCTGCTTGAGGGTGCGGGCTTTCTTCTGTTACTGTCGTGTAGGACATCTAGGTGGGCTCCGTCACACCGACTACACCTCTTCTTTAGGCGGCACTCGGCTGCCATGTGACTGCGCGCACATCGGTAACAGCGTCGGTTGGACTTTATCCATTGACCCACTTCGTCGGCGGTCATCTTCTTAAATGTGTCACATTGTGACAACCAGTGTTCTTTCTCGCAGTACGGGCACACCATCTTCCACTTCTCTTTCATCGAGGGGGTACTGTGGTTCTTGCTGCTCGGTACTGGTTCTGATTGGTGCATGACAGTCACCAATCTTCGGCCATCGTTTGCTCTCCTAGGTCCCTCTCTGGAGCTTGGTGTGCTCCGCACGAACGTATCCAATCGCAGGCTGCTGACTTCTCTCGCCAGGAAGTCGGCTAGGTCTAGGAGGGATGGCTCGGGACCGTTAGGATCACGGTGGTCTCTTTGCCGCCTGAAGCGCTCTTGTCGGGCAGGCGGAAGCTTCTCTAAAATCCTCTCGACATTAGAGTTTGCGTATAGTTCGTGCATACCCTTTTCTCGTTGCGCCCCCAGCATCCCTACCAGGGATTGTACCTTGATAGACAGGTCGTCTAGTGAGCGATTGTCTGTTGCTGGGGGTAGGCGGTCAATATGCCTTATCTCTTGTATTACGTAGTCCCATATGCGTCCATATCTTTGGTCGAGTGCTGCTAGAGCCGCTGTGTATGGGGTAGTAGAGGTGGCATAGGCCAGCGCTATATTGTGCGCTCGGGGCACCTTGAGGTGCTTCAATAGGATAGCATACTTGTGGCGTTCATCAGCTACATCAGCCATCATTGTCTTTAAGCACATCCGTAGCTCCGTGTACTGTGCTCTGTTCTCATGGGTGAAGTCTGGAAACGTCGGTGTGCCAATGTATGATGCCGTAGATGGCTGGCACATCGGTGAGGGTTGGAAGAGAGGCCTCCTAGGCGAGTCTCCTCTTACGCCTCTCGGTGGGCTGGTACCGGCAGGGTACCATGGCCCGCGTATCCAGGTGCTATTCCTCGGGACTGGTCGTGCGTCAATCTCACCCGTGAATTGAGTCGGGGGTCTGTAGCGCCGAGCCGCGGGGGTAGAGCCTGGGCTGTACTGGACCTCCTGGTCCTGTGGAGTACTGTGCTGCTGTCGGGCTTGACTCTCCTCCTCTCCCTCTTCTTCTTCCTCTGTCAGGTTCTCTAGATCCTGTAGTCGTCTATTTAGCCTCTCCGCGGTGTATACCGTTCCTTCCTTGTAGCTGGGTCTCACTGGGACCGGTCGGGGAAGGAGTTCGGAGGGGGGTATAGGCTCTCTCTGGTGGTCGGGCTCAGGGTCGCTTAATCGGTTAGGGGAGGGTGCCCTTGACCCGTGTCTTGACGAGGCCCTGGAACCCTGTGTGGAGGGAGGGGGTGTTGCCCTGGCGATCAGCTGCTCCATTAGCTGCGCTTGTAATCGGTCGCGCTCGGCTTCGCGCTTGGTGAGAGCGATGTCGCGCTCTGCTTCGCGCTTGGTGAGAGCGATGTCGCGCTCTGCTTCTCTTTGGGCACCGGCAGCGGCGCGCTGGGCTTCGGCGGCGGCGCGCTGGGCTTCGGCGTGGTCTCTTACCATATTCTCTTCCGTCTGAAGGCGTCTAATCTCTAGACGTATACGATCTTCGTCGCTCCGTTGCTGCGCTTGGAGGCGTTCTCTTTCCATGGAAGAATGTTCGTGCTCACTAAGCGTCTGTGCTTGGAGTCGATCGCGCTCTGTTGAGGCTGCTAGGCTGGCGAGGAACGCCTGTGCCAGCATCTTGTCCGCCTCGCTGGGGGAAGACGCTGGTTGAGGTGATCCGCTCCTGGCAGTACTCGTTGGAGATGCGTTCTCCTGCGGGGAGTCCTGGAGCTCTATCTCCTGGGCGCTCTCCTCTTCTTGTACCGGGCAGAGTTCCATCTCTGGAGGGTTATCTTTCTCCTGGAGCTCTCCGGGGACTACTTCTTCGGTCTTGGCGGGGGGTAAAGTCGTGTCAGTTCCCTCCTGGTCCCTACCGTGAGCTTGGTCAGTTACATTAGAACCCACTAGGGCCTCTGTTGGCGGGGTAGCCTGGTTGATAGGGTCGGACATAATTTTACTTTCTACTTTTTCCACGTTTACCGTCTGTAGAAGGCTAGGTAGTATACTGGCAACGTAATCCTCTAAGTACTGAGGTGTCTGCCGTCTACGCTGCGGGCGATCTACTTTAGGAGAACCGTTTTGTGGAGTGTTCATCATAGGCCATTTCAATATTAATACCACTATATTAATATTACACTAGTTATTCTCCGGCTCGAAGGACCAATTGTAACTGAGGGGTACAATTCCCTGACTGTATTGATAAGTATGGTATCATTAAACCACTACCGCTTTATGTACTTTAATTACTGGCCATACAGTACACGATATATGAATATGATGAACACTTCCCACAATGAAATCGGTTCCAGTCAAAGGTATTAATCAAGTATTTAATGGAGCAAAAGGTACATAGGATACTTTACATTATTCTTTGAATGCACTTGTAAGGCAAAGGAGTATGCGTAGGCAAATCAATAACGAATGTCCATTCTCTGGTTACGCAGGAGGTAATTATACAACCTGAATCTTAGGGAATTATATCTATGGTACACTAGTGATAGCGGGAGATACTGGAAGGGGTTCCCACTGGTTGTAAGCCAGCAAGGGGGGTAGAAGATCTGTCGGTAGTAGGACGTCTGGTCAACGATGACTAGGGAGACTTCAGGTACAGAAGCCGGTGCAGTAGTCTCTTGATCCACAGACGAATACAGCTTGGTTCTCTTGTAGACTGTAGCTCTACAGTGAAGAAAGCTAGGCGGCCTCAGGCTCTCTGAGCGCCGACTCGACTTGACTCCTCTCGGGGTAAATCCAACACGTGCAGGCGTCGGCGATTATCCGCTCCATAAATCATAGGACCAAAGCAAATATATTCCAGCCGCAAAGGCTATGTAGTCGTCGGGTAGATTAATCCAGTGTACATGTCCATACGGTTCTCGCCTAGGTCTCCTCGGGTGAAGGCGCCATGCGGTCGGCCCAGCCTGGATAAGAACTCTAGCTAATACGAGAAAGCGTTGGAGATGCTGGTCACTATAGAATTCTAACCGCACGATACACTATACACAAATAGACTATTAAAGACTCAATAGAAATATGTCGCACTCGACGGTATAGCGCCAAACTCTGACAATTCAGTTATTAATTCGCACGCGGTCTCGATGCTCTACTCTGAGGCCAAACAGGCCATACTTCACCGCATGTTGTATCGTGGGTGAGGCTTCAACTTATCGGTAACATGCTAAGTGCACGAAGGGTACGGAGGTAAGGGGCTAAAGGTCTTCTACATTCACCTGCGCCGTATTTATACGCACGGTGCACAAAATAGTGCCACTCTCATTTCTGTCGCCGTATCCCTGGGCAGGGCCGGGGCAAGTACAGACATGTCGTGTCGGTGACTTTGAACTTGGCTCCGGGGGCCGGTCCCTGGCGCCGGTGGACCGCTGTCCAATAGGAGAATGAACTATTATGGGCTGGACTAAAGGGATATTCCGTGTATATGTACAAGGAATATACAAGGGATATCAAACGATATACAAATACTATTCAATATATATCAATAAATAAATATATATATTCGGTTTAATCTGATCCTTCGTAACAATGTAGGTATGAGTTATTATGGTGAAGAAACGAATGAATTGTTTAATTTAGTACATGTAGGTATGCACAATGTGCAGTGACCAGAAGACTCCAGCGGTGTTGTTTTATGTGTCTTCTGCAGGTATGTGGCTCCATCATGCATATTGTATGTTTATCAATGTAAATTAATTTACCTGCTAACTCTATGCACTGTGCCATTTCCTGCTCTGTTCAGCATGTGGCGCTAGTTTACCATTTCTGTTTTAAGTAATGTTAAAGAGTTTAATTGTATAAAGCTCCCAGCCATACACATGTCTAGACAGTAGCTTATGTACTGTGTTGTAGTACGCAAGCGTTTTCACGGCGCGTCATCAAACCGGAAGTCGGCCATTTTGGAGATACTGAATGTTTACAACGCAACCGAACTCGCAACTGTTCCTGGTCATTGTTGCTCAAAAGGGTAAATTATTGTTGTGTTTTTGGCTGTACTAATCGGTCGGACTGGGAAAAGCATTTAGAGTACTTCAGATTGCCAAAAGCTATTACAAATCAGGGAGAAGAGTGCAAAGAATTGTCTGAGGAAAGGAGGCAAACACCCCCTCTCCTCTCCTCTCCCGTCTGAACGAACTACCAAAGTACCAATCAGCATTTTGATCCAAACATTTGTACTAGTAGAAAATTAGAATGTAAAGATCAGTTGATCTAGTAACGTTATTGAATCACCTACCTTGGCTTTCACAATACACAATTCACAATACACATGTCCCCTCCCACCCACCCACCCACTCCCTCCTAATGTACAGTTTCCTCCCCCTCGTATGTATATATTTTCTGTTAAGATCTCTGTTTAACTACTGTATATTTGCATATCTTGTATGTCACAAATGTAACAGTACTGTATACCTGTATGTCAGAAATGTCATGATATATATCTGTACTGTATGTTGCGTCATTTATGTCATTTTAATCATGGGCCGACATAGTGAACTACCTCGTTTTTTCACCATCTATGTTCTTCCTGTGCTCCAGGACAGTTCAGTCAGTATGTTCTTCCTGAGGACAGTTCAGCCAGTATGTTCTTCCTGTGCTCCAGGACAGTTCAGTCAGTATGTTCTTCCTGTGCTCCAGGACAGTTCAGTCAGTATGTTCTTCCTGTGCTCCAGGACAGTTCAGTCAGTATGTTCTTCCTGTGCTCCAGGACAGTTCAGTCAGTATGTTCTTCCTGTGCCCCAGGACAGTTCAGTCAGTATGTTCTTCCTGAGGACAGTTCGGTCAGTATGTTCTTCCTGTGCCCCAGGACAGTCCAGTCAGTATGTTCTTCCTGAGGACAGTTCAGTCAGTATGTTCTTCCTGTGCCCCAGGACAGTTCAGTCAGTATGTCAGTACATACTGAGGAAGTACATACTGACTGAACTGTCCTGAGACACAGGAAGAACATACTGACTGAACTGTCCTGGGGCACAGGAAGAACATACTGACTGAACTGTCCTGGGGCACAGGAAGAACATACTGACTGAACTGTCCTGAGACACAGGAAGAACATACTGGCTGAACTGTCCTGGGGCACAGGAAGAACATGTGTGAATTCTTAAAATGGGTGGCTTTCCAATGGTGACAGCAATTACAACTATTCATGTTATTATTCTGCCTCCCTCCAGACCCCCCACAGCTCTCTGTCTGTGAAGAGGAGGTTCCCCCTGAACAGCAGGAGAGGAGCCCCAGTCTGAGCCAGGAGCAGCCAGAGCTCCTACAGATGAAAGAGGAACAGGTGGAACTCTGGACCGGTCCGGAGGGAGAGCAGCTTCAAGGTCTGGAGGAGGCTGATATCATCAAGTTCACATTCAACCCTGTCCCTGTGAAGAGTGAAGATGATGAAGAGAAACCTCAGTCCTCATGGTTTAACCAAACCCAGGACCCAGAGCTCCTACAGATTAAAGAGGAACAGGAGGAACTCTGGACCAGTCAGGAGGGTGAGCAGCTTCAAGGTCTGGAGGAGGCTGATATCATCAAGTTCACATTCAACCCTGTCCCTGTGAAGAGTGAACATGATGAAGAGAAACCTCAGTCCTCATGGTTTAACCAAACCCAGACTGAGGAAAACAGAGAGACAGAGCCTCTAGCCAGCACCTCAACAGAACAGATGAAAACAGAACCTGATGGAGAGGACTGTGGATTATCAGAACCAGTCAGTAATTTAGATCCAGCTGGTGATTTAGAACCAACTACAGATGGCCAGCTCCTCTCTTCACACTGTTCTGGAACTGATACTGATGACAGTGATGATTGGCTGGAGACTAGTGAACCTCATCCTGGTTTAAACTCACTGACATCAAAGAAGACACAGAAAAACAAAGGACAGAGTTTGTCTAACAGCAACCAGTTCAAGAGCTCTGTGGTTGCATCCCATGAGGTGAAATTATCAAACCAAATACCATGTGAGACCTGGAGCTGTAAAGTGTGTGAGAAATGTTTTCCTAATAGGAAAGCTTTAATGCGCCATCTTAAAGTCCATCTTAGTGACTGTGGTTGGTGTGGAAAACATTTAGAACCCACAGAGAGCTTAAAACTTCACTTTCAAATTCACATGACATGTACTGTTTGTGGCAAGAAATGTACTGCCATTACACTCTTGGAAGCACATATGAGAAGCCACACTGGGGAAAAGCCCTATAGTTGCACACTGTGTCCTAAAAGATTTAGTGGAAAATCTGACCTAAAAGAACATATAAGACGCCATACTGGGGAAAAGCCCTATAGTTGCACACTGTGTCCTAAAAGATTTATTACACAGGGAGACCTGAATAGTCACATGAGAAGCCATACCGGGGAAAAGCCCTATAGTTGCACCCTGTGTCCTAAAAGATTTATTACACAGGGACACCTGAATAGACATATGAGAAGCCACACTGGGGAAAAGCCCTATAGTTGCACACTGTGTCCTAAAAGATTTAGTCAAAAATATCAAATAAAAGTACACATGAGAAGCCATACTGGGGAAAATCCCTATACAGTAGTTGCACACTGTGATCAAATATTTGGTGCAAAACGTGACTTAAAAGTACATATCAGACCTCATACTCGGGGGAAAAAACATTTAGTCTTTTGATTGATTGAATACTTTATTTTGACACAATCGTAGGACAAAAACATTTTAAAAGACAAGACAATAACAGTGTCAACAACGCTGGTCAAAAATGGATAAAACACAATAAAGCCAAGGCTTGTTTCCATTGTGGTCCATACATGGAACATAAAAAGGCACAGAAACACAAATGGACATGTACACTAGACAGGACACATCCTAAAAATGTGTATAAAAACACCTAACCTGACAACTCATACAGTTAACTAATGTTAAAAGAAAATCCGCAAACCCTTAAAAGCAACTCATGATAAAAGAAATAAAAGCCAAGTTATGATAAAAGAGATAAATAACATTTTAAGACCAATTTAAGTTGCTGCTGAGCCATGTTTTTAGGGCGGATTTAAATCCGAGAGGGGAGTTCAGGAGTTTTATGAATGTTGGCAGGGCATTCCACATTACCGTAGCCGAGTAAAAAAATTCATCTTTCCCCATGCATGTCCTGACTCTGGGCGGGACCAGGTCCGTGGGGCTTCCTCTTGTGGCGTGTTTGTGGACATCTCCTACTTTATTAAAATAATTTACTAGGTACTTGGGGACCGTTTCTTTCAGTACTTTAAAAACCAGTAGCATTTTAAGCTGGTGTACCCTTTCTTCAACCCTAAGCCATCCCAGACTGCTAAAGTGGGCTGGCGTTAGGTGAGTTCTAAAGTGAAGGTTGTGCAGGAGTCTCACTAGTTTGTTTTGGGAGGTCTGGAGCTTTGTCTTCATTTGTTTTGATATGTTGCTGTACCATGAAGTGCAAGCATAGTCAAAGTGACATTGGATGAGGGCTCCAGCTAGGGTCCTCAGAGCGTTTCTATTTATGAACGAGGAAATTCTAAATAAAAATTTGTTTTTTTGATTGACCTTAGTAATAACTTTTTGTGCCATTTTTTCGTTAGAAAGTTTGTTATTTAAAATAAAGCCCTGGTAGGTGACCTCCTCTTTATTCTCAATAATGTTTCCACCTACTCTAATTTTAAAACCCTGGGATTTCTTTAGGTTGGCGTTTGACCCAAAGAGTATGGCCTCTGTTTTTCCCAGATGTAGAGACAATTTATTGTCACTGAGCCAAGAGCAGATCTTTTTCATTTCACTGCTCAGGACACTTTCCACTTTAGACTTATCCCTGTCAGAGACCGGAGTGCCGAGTCGTCAGCAAACAGGAACAGGTTGCAATCGCATGCCGATTTCATGTCATTAATATATATTAAAAACAGTTGAGGCCCCAAAATGCTTCCTTGGGGGACCCCACATGTCACTGGAAGGGACGAGGACAAGGTGCCATTGATGTCTACCACCTGTTCTCTTCCCTCCAGGTAGGACTTGACCCATTTGGCTGACTTGCTATCAAAGCCTATCGCTCTCAATTTTTCTAGTAGGATGGAGTGGTTGACCGTGTCAAACGCCTTTTGCAGGTCCAACATTACCATCCCGCAGTAGTTCCCCTTGTCTATCTCCCGTTTTATATAATCAGTCAGGTACAGTAAACAGGTGTCAGTGGAGTGTGATTTTCTGAAACCTGATTGGAACTGGTACAGTAGTCTATGTTCAGTCAGGTAGTTGTCTATCTGCTCATATACCAGCCTCTCAATTACCTTTGATATGGAACAAAGGATAGAAACGGGGCGGTAGTTACCTGGATCCAGTTTGTTTCCTTTTTTAAATAGAGGGGTTACCCTAGCAAGCTTGAGTTCTTGCGGGATGTGACCCTGGTTGATGGAGAGGTTGGTGATATGGGCTACAATGGGAGCTATGATGGAAGCAGAGTCTCTGAGAAATCTGGTGGGAATATTGTCATGGCCTGTGGGTTTTGTTGGCTGCAGCATACTGAGCTTTTTCATAACCTCTTCAGTAGTTACTTCAGTCAATTTAAAATCATTTTCACGTACACCCAGTTCCTTATAAAAGGCCTGGATGTGCTGTATGCCATATCGGCCAGAGTGGATCGGCAGTTTGTTCACCAAAGTGGTAGCAACAGTTGTGAAGAAGGTTTTTAAACAATTTGCCACACTCAATTTGTCAGAGATGATCGTGTTATCTATTATCAGGTTGAGATTTGTGGTTTTAGTCTTGAGTCTATTATTGTGACCCAGTGTTTTTAAAGACTTCCACAGTTTTTGAGGATTATTTTTATTTTCCTCAATTTTTTCGTTAAAATAGTTCAGTTTTGCTTTTTTGATCATTGGTTACTCCATTTCTTAGTGTTTTACAGGTCTCAAAGACCTGTAATAAAGTATTCAATCAACCCTTTCCCATCTTTACTCAATGGCGCCAGCGTTATTGACCATTTTAGCGATGTTTGCGGACCCATTGTGTGTTCTGTATTATAGCTATGGAGACAATAGTATGGCTCATTTGACAGGCATTGTTTATAGTCCAAGACTGACTAACCAGTTAATTTCTACATACTTTAGTTTGTACGCTATTCCATGCAATTTTTTTTTTTTTTTTTTTTTTACAGTGCAATAAAATAGTTCTGGATTACTGTTCAACAGTTCAAAGTCGTCTTTACCTTCTCTGTTTGGTATCCACAGTTTAAAACTTGACAGTCTTCCCTCCTGTCTTATACCCACTTTGACCCTTCGAACCTCCCTCTCAGGGTGCAGTTCCCTCTCAGAGTGCAGTTCCCTCTCAGGGTGCAGTTCTAGGCCTGGTTTTAAAGCCTGACAGTCTCTTGTTTGATACCCACACAGTTTAATACCTGACAGTTTTGAACCTGTAATAAAAAGCAATAGACAGAGTAAAATAATACAGTGCAATAATAGAATAGTAGAATAGAATAGATAGTAAAAGTATGCAATAGAATGGACAGAGTAAAATAGTGCTACAGTACAATCAACATAATGAATAAAGGAAGATCCGGTCAGTTTGTTGTAGGCCTCAGTGTGCCGTGTATGATTGATTGATTGATTGAACTTTCGACTTTCGTCTTGTTTACATCAGGGTCCCCCATTTTCAATTCATCATAACATATATAACATACACAACATACAGATAGACAGTAATGCTACATCTATACATTTATGACATACCAGATTTACAAATACAGTACTGTTTGTGATACAAAAAGAGTCTAAAAAAGAGAGTATATACATTTGACGTAGAAACTACATTGGAGGAGGTTGGGTAGGTGGGGGAGGGGGGGGGAACTGTACATTGGAGGTGGGTGGGGGAAACTACAAGCAAAACTGTACATTGGAATATCGACTAAACCTTACTTGGTCCCAAGAAGAGGGTATTGTGTATTATTGGGTTAGGACATTTACTGTACATTGGAAGGGGTTGGGTTTAGACATTTACAGGGGCCAGTTTCCAACTGCAGTCTCCCGTAGGTGCTCTTTGAAAGTGGAATATCGACTAAACCTTACTTGGTCCCAAGAAGAGGGTCTTGTGTATTATTGGGTTAGGACATTTACTGTACATTGGAAGGGGTTGGGTTTAGACATTTACAGGGGCCAGTTTCCAACTGCAGTCTCCCGTAGGTGCTCTTTGAAAGTGGGTAGTGATTCACATTCCTTTACAGCTGTGGGTAGGGCGTTCCACATTGATGGAGATGCTTCCAGCTGCAGCACGTCAGACCGCAGCGCTTACAAGCCCCGCGCTTACAAGCCCCGCACATAGCGACCCCTCACTTCCATTGGCTGATTTTGGTCACGTGATTTGGGTCCCACCCAATGGCTGAGGTCCCCCGCGCTTAGATACCCCTCGCTTCCATTGGCTGATTTGGGTCACGTGATTTGGGGACCCAATGGCTGAGGTCCTCCGGCCGCTCGCTTCCATTGGCTGATTTGGGTCACGTGATTTGTGCAACCAAAACATTACGTGAAACTAAGTGAAGAAGAACACTAACAGATATAAAGTTTTTTTTGTATTTTATTTTTTTATTATTTTTTAAACAAACATATAAACAAACATGACAACACACGATAAGATATACAAGCATTAATTGTCAGGGCACATCCAATGCGATCACATTTTAGTTAGTTGTCTTATATAAGATATAGCCCTAATACCTGTTATCTAAAAAACCTACACACATATGCTCCAGCTCGAACCCCCCCCTCCCGGACCCCACCTTGAGAAGTACCTCCACTATCCCTCGCACCTAACCAGACACTACCATTATAAGCTAGCTTTTATTCTCTCCACCACTTCTAACCACGTTGACATTTTGGATTCATTGAGACCCAGAATTCTTGCTGTAGATATTTCATGGTAAATTACATCGAGATATGTAAGAAACCAAACTTTACGGCACATTTTTTCCGGTTGAAACCAGCGTGATGCGATCAGCTCTTTAGCTACTGTGATACCCGATAAAACCAATCTCTTTAGCTGTGGATTCACTGCAAACTCAAAAACATCATTCAATAGTAATACCGAGGGGTGTACAGGTATATTCCAAGATACGAGTTTTGATATTTGTTGGGTCACATCTTTCCAGAATGCCTTAACTGGTGAGCAGTCCCAATACATGTACATAAATGTCCCTTCATCCCCATTTGTACATTGGGAGCATTTGGAGTCTTGTTTAAGCCCCATTCGGCACAGTCTTATAGGAGTCAAGTATGTCCTGTGAATATAGTTAAGATTGATTTGTTGATGATCCGGGTTCCTTGATGTAAGTCGGACATTTGCCCAGGCTCCTTGCCAATCAAAGTCATTTTCCAGGTCTGGTATATCCCTCCTCCAGACAGAGTCTAGTTGGAGGGTTTCATACGAGGACGTTAGTAATTGATGATAAAATTCTGAAACAAAACCTCTCGATGTCTCTCTTTCGTAGAAGAATTTGTGGTATCTGTGGTGTTCAATTGGTCTGTCTAATGGAACACCGTGAGACTTCAAACATAGCTCTAACTGTTTGTAAAAAAGCCATGTGGACTTGGTGAGATTAAATTTTTTGCGTATTTCTTTATCACTACAAAAACCCTGTTTGTTAAAAACATCCCCTAATGAGTGTATGCCTTGCTCTTCCCATATAGGGAATCTTATAGGTCGTTTTCCAATTAAGAGTGCATTGTTATTGAATAAGGGAGTATGATTGTGCCATTTTTGTGGGTTAGGATTTTTTTTTTGTGATTCACGCCATATCCGGATCGCATGAGTAATTATGGGGCCAAATTTTCGTTCACAGTGCTTGATTGGTAGTTTAGTGTATGCTATGTCCTTCAGTCTATGTGGGGCTACTATGTTTTCTTCAAATTTTCTCCAGGATACTAATGCTTGGGGGTCAAACCATGTTGTCAATGGACTTAATGTGTACGCCTTAAAATATAGGAAAAAATCTGGAAATGCCATGCCACCATCTGCTTTATTTCTCTGTGCGGTGGATCTTTTTATACGTGGTGGTTTGTTATTCCAAATAAATTTGTATGTGGAGGAGTGTAATCTTTTCCAGTAACCCTCTGGAGGGGGTAACGGTAGCATTGAACTGAAGAAGTTGATTCTAGGTAGTACATCCATCTTAACTATTGATATCCGTGCTTGTACTGTGTTTTTAAGTTTTGCCCATCTATCAAGGTCGTCTTTGATTTTGTTTTGGATTTTTGTGTAGTTGTGCTTCACCGTTTGTCTTATGGTGGGGAATATTTCCACTCCCAAGCATCTGAAATGTTTTACCATCGGTATCTCTCCTGGGAGGGTTGTATCTTTTTTTGCAGGGGTGTTAAGTGGAAGGAAAGCCGACTTCGGCCAATTTATCTTAAATCCCGATAAATCACCAAAGTCCTCAATCAACTTGAGCAGATGAGGCAATGTGGTGTTGGGGTTTTGCATGAACAATATTACATCGTCCGCATATAAACAAATTTTTTGTTGTGTGCCCTTGATTACGATTGGTTCTATGGATTGGGATTGTCTTATATATTGTGCTAAAGGCTCTAATGATAGATTGAACAGTCCGGGACTAAGAGGACAACCCTGTCTGGCTGAGCGTGATACCGGAAAGATTTTGGAGATGATTGTGCCTGTTGTAATCATGGCCGATGGGTCTTTGTATAATACTTTAATCATATCGATGAATCCTTTTCCTAACCCCATCCTTTCTAGTACTGCCCATAGATACGACCATTCCAGCCTGTCAAAGGCTTTCATAGCATCCAGGGACAGCATCGCCTTAGGTATGGTGTCCTCCTTGTCGGCATCAAGTACGTGCAGTATTCGTCTTATGTTTTCAGTGATCAGGCGGCCTCCTATGAAGCCAGTTTGGTCCGGGTGAACTAAAGACGTCATATGCTTTTGTAATCTGATGGCTAATACCTTAGAGTACAGTTTGATATCGGTTCCGAGGAGGCTTAAAGGTCTATAACTACCGCACTCGTTGGGGTCTTTGTCTTTTTTAAGGAGGACTGTTATGAGTGCAATATTGTCATTCTTATGGAAGTTCCCCTCCTTGACTGAGTATAAGATCATATTTAGTAATAAGGGGCCAATTATGTCCCAACATGAAAGGTACATTTCTGATGGGAAACCGTCTATTCCAGGAGCCTTACCACTTTGCATTGCGGTTATGGCCTTCTTGAGTTCCTCTAGTGTGATCGGTGTTTCTAACTGTTTAGCGTCATCCTCTGAAAGTTTAGGGAGAATAATTTGATTAAGAAATGTGTCCATTTTGTTTTGATCGAAGGTCGTTTCTGATTTATATAAGTCGGAGTAGAATTCTTTGAATGTATCGTTTATTTGTACAGGATCTGTTACAAGTACTTGTTGTGCTCTAATGGTAGTTATATCTGCAAATTTTGCATTAATTCTTAATCGCATGGCTAATAGGTGGCTGGGTTTGGAACCATGGGAGTACTGCTGTTGTCTTGTGCTGCGTATTTGTATTTCCGATTGTTGTCTGTATATGGCATTGATCTCTATTTTTAGTACGTTAACTTGATTCTCTAGTCGAGTTGAGTTGTTGTATTTTAGAGAATTAAATAACGTTGAGTAAAGCGTTTCCAGCTCAGACAGTTTTTGTGCATTGATTCTTGCGCATTTTGGAGGAAAAGCTATCCGTGAAATCTTTGATCTTTCCCTTTACCGACATCCATATTATTCTGGGGTCTTGCACCGAGTTTGCATTCTTCAGATATAAAGTTTATATAAAGGCGGCGTGTCCTTTGTGTAAGTCTACATATCGCGACCCGATCACATTGAAGTGCGACCATCGGTTCTGCAAGCGCTGTATTGGAGACTTGTGGAGTGACTCCACGACCAGACCGTATTATTGTCCCGAGTGGCAGTGCTTTTTTGGCTACAGTATGTCTCTCTCATTCATTAAAATTCATTAAAAGCTACTATCTATCCATGGGGCTGATTTGTTTCTGACATAAATAAGTCCAGTGCAACCTCTGGGTCATCCTCACAACATACCTCCTCCCAGTTTATACCCAACATTTCATTAATAAAACCTACATTAAAACTCTTATATGACCGTGAGTGAAATTTCAGGGGAGCTCCCACAGACCGTAGTACAATATATACATACATGAAACACATAACACATATAACACTGTACATAACAGAATATTTTAAATAAAGTTTTAAATAAAGTGCATCAATCAATCAATCGGTCAGGTCACGTGTACCCATTCTACAATCTGTTAATAAAGTTTTCAATCAATCAATCAGGGCCTGTGGTGGTCACGTGTACCCATTCGGCAATCTGTTAATAAAGTTTTCAATCAATGAATCAATGAATCAATCAATCAATCAATCCCGCAGTGCAACGTGACCCAAATCATACGGCAATCTGTTAATAAAGTTTTCAATCAATCAATCAATCAATCCCGCAGTGCAACGTGACCCAAATCAGCCAATGGAAGCGAGGGGTATCTAAGCGCGGGGGACCTCAGCCATTGGGTGGGACCCAAATCACGTGACCAAAATCAGCCAATGGAAGCGAGGGGTCGCTATGTGCGGGGCTTGTAAGCGCGGGGCTTGTAAGCGCTGCGGTCTGACGTGCTGCAGCTGCATACTATTGCATTGATGTGGCATAATTGCGAAAGGTGTTTAGTCCCTTGTTTGAGCCGAATCTGGGTTTGACATGATTTGTGGAGCTCCCTCTGGTGTTTGTTGTGATCGTGGTATTCACTGGCCTTTGGGAAGTATTTTGACATGTACATGGGTACTTTAGTCGTGTAGTGTATCTTGTAGACCAGGCCCATTACAAGTTGCTGTACTCTGTCGTCTACTCTAAGCCATTCTAGGTTGTCAAAGTGGGCAGGGGTGAGGTGGGTTCTATGAGTAAGGTCAAGCAGTAGTCTGACCAGTTTGTATCCCTGCCCTGCATGGAATGTTCCTCCTGAGCAACAGCAGAAAGATCCGCCCCTTGCTGACAAATGAAGCCACCCAACTCCTCATCCAATCAACAGTCACGTCTCGCCTCCCTCAACTACTGCAATGGGGTTAAGTTAGGGGTTAAGTGTCTTGCTCAAGGACACTTCGACACGCTGCCCGGGAGAAGGGGAATCGAACTGGGAACCTCCAGATTACCAAATGACTGCTCTACCTCCCGAGCCACTGATTAGTATTAGTGCTAATCAGATGTATGTACAGAGTTGTAGTATTAAGTATTAATATGTACAGTGATACAGGTATAAAGACACTATGGGAGTAAGTCATACTGGCCAGCAGCGTAACTAGTAAGAGATATGTACAGATATACATATAGTAACTAGTAGGGGTGTAACGGTACACAAAAACCACGGTTCGGTACGTACCTCGGTTTTGAAGTCACGGTTCGGTACGGGTTTTCGGTACAGTGGGGGAAAGTTTGGCTTTCCATGTTCCACTCAGGGGTGATGTAGTGTGCAGTAACTAATTGTACTTGTAGGGCTGTCAACAAATATTCTATATTGAAATTAATAATCGACTTGTAAAGAAAAAATAATTATTATTATTATATTAGATTGTGAAAAAAACAGCCCCCAGTGGGCAGTCGTTATTGGTTAACATACCGTTGTGTTCGTTCGGTACACAGCCGTTCGGTACGGTATGGTACACACTGAAACGGTTCGGTACGGATACTAGTGTGCATTAGAGAGAGAGAGAGAGTGTTTTGGTGAATTTCCCCATCAGATACCCCTACATAGCATACAGTAGATAGAATGGTGAACTTTGACATAAAATTATATTTTTTCTATCAATGTTCCAGGCTATTTAACTTCATTAATTATTGGAGGATAGCTTTAGACTTTAGAGCTTTAGACATTATTTCAGAAGCAATAATAATAATAAATAATTGTTTTCCATCTACAAGTCAAACTCAAGAATCTATGCACATACAGTGTACATCTAAAATGTATGTGGTCAAATACATTTACAGATTCGACCTTTAATCTGAGAATTCAAGCCACTCATTCATATTACACACGGTAGTATTTCAAGGCACCTGCAGATGGCGCTCTGGCACCATTGTTAAGAATGACGATTCAGACAAGATTCTGACCATATTATCAAGGTGCTGTGAAAGTGTCCCTCTGATAGGGTTTACGAACCACTGAAGAAGGAACGAAACTCATGACCCCTTGTGAAATCACTGGCAGGAACGGCCTGGAGAGGCCAACCGGTAACCAAAAGGTCGCCGGTTCGATCCCCGGCACCCACATGAGTGTGTATTCCAGCTGTGAGCTGGTGACTGAAGGGTGGCTGGTGTTATATCTACGGTAACCACCATCTGTGAAGGCGAGACTCCTTCATACACCCACGTTCTCTTATAAATGTTAATGTAGATTGTTTGAGCACGTTTGTAGGCTACATCTGGTCTATATTTCACTATTCATGTGTCACAATAATCTAGCGCTACATTCATTTCAAACGTCTTGTTTGTCAGGAGTTAATTGATGCAGGTGCTCTTGATTAGTTGATCAACCAAGCCTTGATTTAAAACCAGGCGTGCTTTTTGCATATACCTGCCAAGGGGTGTTTGTAACTTGCTTTCTATGGACATTAAAGACTATATTAGTGTAGGAATGCTTCTCATTGTGTTTTGAAGCCTTTCAGTGCCCTTGGCCCTGTGGGTGATGCTGTGCTATCTGGAATAATTTTTTTTAGAGAATGTGTGCCTAGGATGGATATGAAGAAAGACCATTTTCCAATGGTAAATGGACTGCATTTTTATATAACAGCTTTTTTCCCAAAGCGCTTTACAACTTATGCCTCACATTCACCCGTTCACACACTGACGGCAGAGGCAACCATGCAAGGTGCCAACCTGCTCATCGGGAGCAGTTAGGGGTTAAAGTGTCTCGCTCCTCGACACGCTGCCCGGGAGAAGCCGGAATCTAACCAGGAACCTTCTGATTACCAGACGACCGCTCTACCTCCTGAGCGGCTGTCGCACCACAATGGCATTATAATCGTCGTCTTCTAAAACACAACAAAAAATAAAGAGAAAAGCCAAGAGGGAAATAAAACACTCATCACACGTCAAATAATCCTCCCCGCCTTTATTGAAACTAAACTTCAAATGTACATGTCACATGACCAGAAATGACCTGGCCAATCAGAGACGCGGAAACAAACATTTGTTGTCTAAAGTATTCAGGCATCCTGGTCACTAATGTCATGTCATCCATGTAAGCCCTAATAGGTGGGAGGCGCATCCCACCCTGCCGTCTCTCCCCACCTACCACCCATTCTGAGGCACCAATAATGACTTCCATCGCCATTGTGAATGCTAGTGGGGAAATAGTACACCCTGCCATAATGCCTATCTCTAGTCTCTGCCATGCTGTCGTAAAATCGGTAGTACTAAAGCAAAATCGGTATAGTACTAAAGCACATTATAATATCTTGGAAGTATGCTTCCACCAAGTTTACAATCACCCCTGGAACTCTAAAGAAATCAAACGCACTCCAAATAAGGCTATGCATTACCGAACCAAACACATTTGCCAGGTCTAAAAAAAATACCACATTTAAATCTCTTTTCTCTATCTTGGCTAATTGAATCTGGTGCCATATCACGCTTGTGTGTTCTATGCATCCGGAAAACCCTGGGATTCCTGCTTTCTGCACTGTGGTGTCTAAACAATTCCTTTCTAGATAGTTTGCTAGCCTCTGTGCCACTATACTAAAGAAAATCTTACCTTCTACATTCAGGAGAGATATAGTCCGAAGACTTTGTTTGAGCCAATCAGCAATACCTACTGATTCACATGACTGAGTTGCCCGTGACCTCAATGCGGTCTCATCAGAAAATGTAAATAAAGTCATTAAGCGACCACAGAAAAAAGGTACATAATGTATGTTATGTTATATCTATATATGAATAATATATTTACGTTTCGTATCGGCCTATCTTAAAACTCTAAGATAGGCTATCTTCTTGTCTGAGTCTGGAGAAGACAGTAAGAGCTTTTCCCATAATGTTGGTGTTGTGGTGACCCACTTGGGACATATAGACATTCACCAAACCCTGAGCAAAGTTACGGCTCCTTTAAAGGAACACTCCAACATTTTGGGAAATTAGCTTATTTGCCATCTACCCTGGAGTTAGAGAAGAAGATACATAAATGTTTCTTCTCTGTGTGTGCAGTAGGAGTAGGAAGATGTGCACCGTTAGCCTAGCTTAGTGTCAGTCATTGGAAGTAGGTTCCTCCATTAGCCTAGTTCCCAACGTCTTCCTACTCCTACTGCATGCACAGAGAAGAAAAAGGTATGCATTTTCTAGTCTAACTCCAGGGTTCCCAAAATGTTGGAGTGTTAAGATACATACCTTTTTCTTCTCTGTGCATGTGTAACGGGTGTAAAACTCACTCCCCAGAGGCATCCAAACTGAGCGCTTAGGAGGGAATTCCTTTCTTGGCGCAGCGGTTTGTGATGTCGCCCGCAGTGCGGACGCCTGGGGTTCGACTCCCACTCAAGGCATGGTCGAATTCGTGGCAGGGGCGAGTTGCCTCTGTTACACTGGTGCCGTAGACCCGGATGCCTTGGGTGGTGTGAGTTTAGGGGGGGTGAGTGTAACGTGTGTAAAACTCACTCCCCAGAGGCATCCAAACTGAGCGCTTAGGAGGGAATTCCTTTATTGGCGCAGCGGTTTGTGATGTCGCCCGCAGTGCGGACGCCTGGGGTTCGACTCCCACTCAAGGCATGGTCGAATTCGTGGCAGGGGCGAGTTGCCTCTGTTACACATGCAGTATGAGTAGGAAGACGTGCACCATTAGCCTAGCTTAGCGTCAGTCACTGGAAGTAGGTTCCTCCATTAGCCTAGTTCCCAACGTCTTCCTACTCCTACTGCATGCACAGAGAAGAAAAGGGTACGTATCTTCTTGTCTAACTCCAGGGTAGATGGCAAATAAGCTAATTTCCCAAAATGTTGGAGTTTTCCTTTAAGACTCTGGGTTCAGAGTGGAGAAACTAGGCATTCTGGGAAACTAGTTTTGTTTACATGGTGTTTACATGTTGGCTGTAGCCATTGAATGTAACTATTCAATGGCTAACTGACTTCTATGTTTAGAGGTAAAAGGATGTAACTACTGACGTTATTTATTTCATGTTCGGAAGTAAAGGGATTCGACTCGACAACTGTCTACACGTCCTGCATTCCTACAGTGTAAATAGCCCACTTTGACTACATAGGATGGCTTAGAGTAGACGACAGAGTACAGCACCTTGCAATGGGCCTGGTCTACAAGATACACTATACGATACTAAGGTACCCATGTACATGTCAAAATACTTCCCAAAGGTCAGTGAATACCACGACCACAACACCAGAGGGAGCTCAACAAATCATGTTAAACCCAGATTCGGCTCAAACAAGGGACTAAACATGTTTTGCAATTATGCCACATCAATGTGGAACGCCCTACCCAAAGCTGTAAAGGAATGTGAATCCCTACCCACATTCAAAACCGCTCTCAAAGAGCACCTACAGGAGGCTGCAATTCGAAACTGGCCACCGTAAATGTCCAAACCCCCCCACCCCCACCTAATAGACAGTCTCCTCCCCACCGTATGTATATATTCTCTCCCCACCGTATGTATATTTCTCTACCACCCACCCACCTCCTCCTAATGCACTGTCTCCTCCCCACCGTATGTATATTTCTCTCCCACCCACCCACCCCCTCCTAATGTACAGTCTCCTCCCCATCATATGTATATATTCTCTGTTAGGATCTATGGGTAACAGTACTGTATATTTGCATATCTTATATGTCACAAATGTAACAGTACTATATACCTGTATGTCATGTATGTCCCTATGCCATAAATGTCATGATGTCATGTATGTCATAAATGTCACTATGAATTGAAAATGGGGGACCCTGATATAAACAAGACAAACGTCTTTCTCTGGTCTGCATCCCCTTAAAAATTGTGTGTATTGAGCCGTACTGTATTGTACCCATTCTGTAATCTGTTAAATAAAGTTTTCATTCATTTCATTCATTCATGTGCTTACAGTCTTCTCCAGAGTCAGACAAGAAGATACCAATATACCAAAGGTATAGCCGCATTTCTGGCAGACGTTTCTGGTCATGTGAGAGTAATAGTAGAAATACATAGATATAAGCAATACAGGCAGCTGGGTGGCGCAGCGGAGATTGCGCTCGTCACCAATGCAAGAGACTCCGGTCTCGAATCCGGGTGTCAGCATTGCCTCCGGCTTGGGCCGGCCGTCATACTAACTCATTGGCAGAGTTAGAGGGTGGAAGTCGATGGGTGGTAATCTGGAAGTTGTGGACAGCGACTCCTACGGGTCGGTTGGGGGACACCTGACCGGCAGAGACAGGAAATGGCAAGCGTAGTGTGAGCCTCCCACACGTTACACCTCGCCAATGAGAGTCCCCGCTGGCAGGGGAAAAGATGTGACAGGCTGCCTCCTCGTGTACCGGAGGGGACACGTGATGCAGGGCTTCTATCCTCCCTACAGCCGACCAGTGGGAGGCATATGCGAGCAACGTTCAAGACAGGGGAGGGGAGAATTGGAAACACGAAATTGGGATGGGAGAAACATAGAAAAATAAGGAGAAAAAGTGGATAAAAAAAATAAGATATAAGCAATACAATTAGATCTGAAGTTGTAATCATGTAGTTAAAATATGGCCTTGCAAGTGCATTTGCAAATGATGGACTTGAGGAGGGAGGCCTGGTCCTCGTGCAGGACAGACCAGATATTCACACCTTCAAATTAGCAACGGTTCAAAGTTTTATGGATTGCATTTCATTGTCAGTGTTTATTTTCTGTACATGAATTAGCCAATAAATTAAACGAAAAGAAGTAAAGTGTTCCTTTATTAATCTCCTTGGGTAAATGAATAACAGTGTCCTAACAGTGTTTATTAAGAGTCATAGTCCTAACAGTGTTTATTATTAAGTGTGTAATAGTCATAACCGTTCTCAAGTTCACTAGCCGTTAGCCCTCCAGCAACTGCCATATATTCACCCATTCCCAGTATGAACATGCGGCGGGGACTGTAATGAAATTACATGTTTTCAGTTTGAGGACATTGGACATTGGACAATGTACAGTTTCTACGTCAAATGTATATACTCCCTTTTTTTGACTCCTTCTGTATCACAAACAGTACTGTATTTGCAAATCTGGTATGTCATAAATGTATAGATGTAGCAGTACTGACTATCTGTATGTCATGTATGTCATATATGTCCTGATGAATTGAAAATGGGGGACCCTGATGTAAACAAGACGAAAGTCTTTCTCTGGTCTGCATCCCATTAACAATTGTGTGTATTGAGCTGTACTGTATTGTACCCATTCTGCAATCTGTTAATAAAGTTTTCAATCAATCAATCAATCAATCAATCAATCAATCAATCAATCAATCAATCAATCAATCAATCAATCAATCTCTGCATAAACCCACGACCGAGAGTGAGTTGTCGGGACATGACGTCGCTCCGCCGGAGACCACTCGTTATATGATTGATTGAAATTTTATTTTCACAATTTTTTGGAGCAGTGAGATGGAATTGGAGCTATTCGTAGCTCCTTGAACTGTTTCTAACAACTGCGCATCATGTCAAAAAACAAGTTCTTTCTCTCCCCTACTGACCTTATAAAGTTTAAAGTTTGTTTATTATTTCCCATAATAAAATACAGAATATATTATGATGAAATGCTTGTTTCTGCATGAGCCCCTGAGTGTGCTACATACAGTATATATAAAAAAAAAAGTAAGTAAAGGAATGTTCAGTCAATATACAATACAGAGTAAAATGAGTAACAGTGAGGTACAATGCAGAAATGAGTCATCATCATGCTAATTTTCTCACAACTGGACTACTGCAATTCCCTCTACTCTTAGTGCAGTGGCTTAGCACCAGATTTGAGAAGGATGTGGACACGCCGGACAAAAGCACCAAATTTTCCCCACGTGTTCCTCATCATCATAGCTTTCATTTTGGGGTAGGTGCCACGTCATCATGATGGATTTCAAGATGGCCACCATGTAAAATCAAGGTTCTGCCCATTAATAAATATCTTGGTCCATAGCGCGCTCAATATTTTAGCGAACACAAAGGTATTGGTATCCCTGTAAACTAGAGAAGCTAAGCTTTCCATTGGTACCATTAAGCCCAACTGTTGGGAAGGGGGTTTTAATAGGCAATGAATCAAAATTATGTAAAATGTTCTCCTAGAAAAAACTGCCATGCTCATCTTCCAAAAGGTCCCTTGGATATTCACATGAATATATCAGAGTGCACATTGGTTTTATAGGTACCCACAAGCCTCTTCTTTCCAGACATACCCACTTTGTCCAACTTGCATGCTATTTGGGGCAATAATCAAGCAGGTTTGTGCATGTGGTACAAATGTGTCGAACATTGGGTTAGGGTTTGTTGTTAGAATGTTGAACATAGAAGATCAATTTTGGTGTCAAACTAGGGCTGGACAGTATGGTCTAAAATGTATATCACGGTATAATTTGAAGCATAGACGGTAACGGTATATATCACGGTATATTAACTTATCTTAAAATGTCTATATAAATGCTTCTGAAGGGGTAAAACACTGTTATTCTGTTACAGCTGCTGAGCTCTATACTATAGCTAATGTCCATCAATATCTTCCTTTTTAATTAAATAGGTTCAAGAATCGAATCAGGATTGTTAGCAGAGAGAGAGCGAGGGAAGGAGGAGGCTGCTAGAGTGGAGCTAACGTTAGCTTGCTGAGGCTAGTACATCGACAGGATGCTAGTGGAGCCAGCTAACGTTAGCTTGCTGAGGCTAGTACATCGACAGGCTGCTAGTGGAGCCAGCTAACGTTAGCTTGCTGAGGCTAGTACATCGACAGGCTGCTAGTGGAGCCAGCTAACGTTAGCTTGCTGAGGCTAGTACATCGACAGGTGTACTACAACTCGATACAACAACTGCCAAAAATGTGAATGTTGGGTTAGGGTTTGTTGTTAGAATGTTGAACATAGAAGATCAATTTTGGTGTCAAACTATACATTTTCTGGGTCAATAAATGTGTTAATGCTATGAAGAATGTCACCAGATGAATATTTGTACCATTCTAACAACATATTTACATAATTTTTTACTTGTTTAACAGTCAGACATGCATGAATCGAATAGACATTTTATTAGGATCACTCGTTACATTTATTATTATTATCATAACTGTTGTGAAGGGCCAGATTAAACCGAATATATATATTTATTTATATATATATATTTAATTGTATTTGTATATTCTCTAATATTCCCTGATATCCCTTGTATATTCCTTGTACAATATGCATTGAATATCCATTCTAGCCTACTGAACATCCCATAATAGTCTCCATTCTACTATTGGTCGAGACCTTGGTGCCAGGCTGCCATACCCCTCAGACCCAGTTCAAACGTACCGCTCCACATGTACGAACAAGTCCTAGTTCCGCGTAGGAATCTGACTACCGCACCACTAATGGGACTATTTGTTCATAGTGCGTATATATACTGCGCTACTAAAGTAGGACTTTCTTTTCAGTCCAGTTTCTTACCCTCCAATAGAGTCACAGACGTAAAGCCTCCCCGCGACGCCACGTGTGGGAGTAAGGCCAAGTTCGCCTACCATCGGTATTGAGACATCGTGTATATTAATATTTGAATAGTCATATTTGGCACTATATCGTCGAGTTGGACGTAGTCTATTAAGCTAATAATAGTCTGTTAATATATAGTGCTTCGTGCGGTGAGAATACTACCGTAGTCAGTACCCCATCGTTTCGGGCAGAGAACTGGCTGCTTATCCAGGGTGGTTGACCCCACGTGAAGCTGCACCCGAGGAGCCCCAGAGCCGACGAGCGAGTGGACCTGTATACCGGATTATTCTACCGACGACAGCCCGCCTTCCCAGGCACGGATTATGCTTTGTATACTTTGATTATTCCATGGATAAAGACCCCCGACACTGCCGTGTGTTGGAACCCCCCCCCCCTGGAGAGGACGCAAGGTGAGGAGACGCTCTGCAAGACGAGGTCGCTTCACGTCTCTCCTCCGTGGACCGGAGAACGCCGGCCCACAAAGAGTCCACCTGCTTTCATCTGTGGTCCAAGGATCGCCGGCGCATTGAACGGCACTACAGTGGGTTCACCTGGGATACCCTTGGCCGGATGAGGCAGCCGGATTCTACCCCCCCCCCCCTCCTACTCCTGTCGGCTTACAAGCGACCGGATTAACCCCCCCTAGTGTGTCCAGTATATAATCATTAAAGTATCATTGCTGTTATTCCTTAAACTATTCCAGGTCGTATATGTACCACCTGCGCCTTCAGAGATTGGACATTCTCTATTGATATACCGACGAATACTCTTGCCATAAAAGTGCATACTAATTCCATTCATAAATGTGATTGATTTGATTAAGTGCTTGCTCTACACACCATCGCTGTGTAGAAATAAAGACCTATTTCTAATTCGTACATTTGTGTTGGATCCGTTTCATCTACGTGACAGTGTTCATCATAATATATTTATGCCGTGTACTGGGTGGCCGAATATTAAGTACAAAGGTAGTGGTAGTAAGTATCATATCTAGTAATACAGTCAGGGAATTGTACCCCTCAGTTACAATTGGTCCTTCGAGCCGGAGGGTAATTAGTGTAATATTAATATAGTGTTATTAATATTGAAATGGCCTATGATGAACACTCCACGAAACGATCCTCCTAACCAACGCCCGCAGCGCGAACGACGGCTCCCTCAGTACTTAGAGGCCTACGCTGTCAGTCAACAACCTAGTCTTCTACTAACAGTAAACGCGGTAAAACTAGAAAGTAAAAGTATGTCTAACCCCAACGCCCAGACTACCCCGACCATAGAGGCCCCTACGGGTTCTAATGTAACTGACCAAGTTCACGGTGGGGACCAGTGGGAACCAGACATGACTTCACACCCCGCCAGTACTGAAGAAGTAGTCCCCGATGAGTCCCGGGAGGAATACAACGCTACCGAGAGAGAACTCGGCACGGAAGAAGACGGGGAGAGCACCGTGGAGATAGAGCTCCAAGGCTCCGCAAGGAGTACCCCGAGGGAAGGCTCCCCTATACAACCGCCTTCTCCCAGCGAGGCAGAGAGGACCCTACAGCAGGCCTTCCTCATCAGCCTGAACGCCGCTGCTGAACGCGACCGACTGCAGATCCAGCAGCGGAGCGAAGAAGAGCATATACGTCTAGAACTAAGACGCATTCAGAGAGAAGAGAATGTGGCCCGAGACCGAGCAGACAGCCAGCGAGCAGCTGCTGGTGCTCTACGGGACGGAGAGCGCGACAGGCAGCAAGCGCAACTAATAGAACAGCTGATCAGACGGACGAACACCCTCTCCCTCCGCCAGAGGCTCCAGGAACTCGTCTAGACACACCTCCAGGGCGGCATC
The DNA here is from genome assembly GCF_963971535.1 of Notolepis coatsorum. Classification (NCBI taxonomy): domain Eukaryota; kingdom Metazoa; phylum Chordata; class Actinopteri; order Aulopiformes; family Paralepididae; genus Notolepis; species Notolepis coatsorum. The sequence goes on along the minus strand of NC_140172.1, from coordinate 153,154,033 downwards.
CCCTAGCCGAGTAAACAACCCTGAACTTGACCAACAGACGAGGTCTATACCCCCCACAGACCACCTCCCCCCACCGGTCCAAGCGAGACCTAGCAACCGGGAAGGAGCAGCATATCCTGTGGAGAGGCTAAACCAGAGACTACAAGCACTGGATGACCTAACTGAAGACGAAGAGGAAGAGGAGGAGAACCACGCCCGACGACAGCACAGTACTCTACCGGACCAGGAGGTCGGGTACAGCCCAGGCTATACTCCCGCGGAGCTGCGCTACAGACCCCCGACTCTATACACGGGTGAGCACGACGCACGACCCGCACCGAGGAACAGCACCTGGACAAGCGGGCCATGGTACACTGCCGGTACCAGCCCATACCAAGGAGCGGGAGGAGACTCGCCTAGGAGGCCTCTCCCCCAACGCTCGCCGATGTATCCACAGTCAGCGTCATACATTGGCCCGCCTATGGTACCCGACTTCACCCAAGAGAACCGGGCCCAGTATACAGAACTCCGCATGTGTCTGGAGACCATGTTGGTGGATGTATTGGATGAACGCCACAAATACGCCATCCTACTGAAGCACTTAAAGGTACCCCGCGCACATAATATAGCGCTCGCCTACGCGACTTCCACCACCCCATACACAGCAGCGCTGGTAGCATTGGACCAGAGGTATGGGCGCATATGGGATTACGTGATCCAGGAGATCCGACACATCGACCGCTTACCCCCAGCAATAGACAATCGAGCACTGGACGACCTGTCCATCAGAGTGCAGTCCCTGGTAGGGATGTTGGGAGCGCAGAGAGAGAAGGGGAGGCATGAACTTTACGCCAACTCAAATGTGGAAAGGATCTTGGAGAAGCTGCCGCCCGCTCGACAGGAGCGTTTTAGGCGACAGAGGGACCACCGAGACCCGCATGGCCCCGAACCGAACCTCCTCGATCTAGCAGACTTCCTGGCGAGAGAAGTCAGCAGCCTACGGCTAGATACATTCGGACGGAGCACCCCTGGCTCCAGAGAAGGAACCAGACGACTAAATGATGGAAGAAGATCGGTGACTGTGATGCACCAATCGGAGTCAGTACCGAGCAGCAGGAGCCACAGTACCCCCTCCAGAACGGAGAAGTGGAAGATAGTGTGCCCCTACTGTGAGAAAGAACACTGGCTAGCGCAATGTGACTCCTTCCCCAAGCTGAACGCGGAGGAAGCAAGTCAATGGATAAAGTCCAACAAGCGCTGTTTTCGCTGTGCGCGCTCACACATGGCAGCCGAATGCCGCTTAAAGAAAAGGTGCACCAAGTGCGATGGAGCCCATCTGGACATACTTCACGACAGTAACAGACGGCGCCCTTCACCCGCACCATCCAGCCGCAAAGCGAGCGTCATGTACATCGATCCCGCCAGCAGCAGTGGAGCCCGAGTACTCCTAAAAGTAGTGCGTGTGACACTAAGCTACCAGAATAAAGTCCTGGACACTTACGCCGTCCTCGATGACGGGTCAGAGAAGACCCTTCTGCTCGCCTCCGCTGCGGCCCAGCTAGGGCTGCGGGGAAAGCGAAACCCAAATGACAATTCGGACAATAAGACGAGATTTGAAGACGATAAAGGGCGAGAATGTCTCATTCTCTATCGCAGCAAGCGGCCAGCCTGAGCGACGGTACCAGATTACAGACGCTTTCACCAGCCAAGAAATAGGACTGTCGCGGTACACATACCCCGTCGCCAAGCTGATGGAGAAATATGTACATCTGCGCAAGCTACCGATCCCGCTCATAGACAATGCTATGCCGACCCTGTTGATAGGCTCCGACCATGCAGACCTCATTGTCCCGATAGACCGGGTTCATACCGGACCCCGAGGCTGTCCTGCAGCAGTCGAGACCCATTTGGGATGGACTCTCCAAGGCCCGCTCGCCAAATCTCTCAACCGAAGTACAGCCACTAGATGTCTCCACTCCCGAGTCACAGAGGGAGAAACCGCACTCCTGCAACACGTAGAGCGGCTATGGACCTTGGAACAAATGCCCTTTAAGAACGGAAAGAAAGACATTCGCTCTAAAGATGACATTTACGCCATTCACCTCCTCGAGACAGGGACCAAGAGAGTCCCGGTCAACGGCGTGTTGAGATACGCCACGCCACTCCTGCGGCGAGAAGGAATGCCTACTTTCCACGCCAAGACAGACGCCACAGAACGGTACCTGCTGAACACGGAGCGGCGCTTAGCCAAGAACCCCGCCCAAGAGAGTGTATACCGCGCTGAGATTGAGAAGCTCATCACAGCGGGACACGTCACAAAGATGGACATTAAAGAGGCTGACCAGACCACTGAATCGTGGTACGTGCCTCACCACAAGGTCCATCACAACGGTAAAGACCGCATAGTATTTAACTGCAGCTACCAGATCGGATCCCAAAATCTGAATAAAGAGTTACTGCCCGGTCCCACACTCGGCCCCTCCCTACTCGGCGTTCTACTCCGCTTCCACCAGGAAAAGGTGGTCATCAGCGGGGACATTAAAGGAATGTTCCTGCAGGTGAGATTAGTAGAGGCGGACAAGCCCCTGTTACGGTTCCTATGGAGAGAGAAGCCAGGAGATGAGCACCCAGCCATCTACCAATGGGAAGTCCTCCCCTTCGGAACGACGTGCAGCCCCTGCTGTGCTACATTTGCACTACAGAAACATGTAGCAGAGGACCCAGCAGCGGACGAAGAGGTCCGACACAGCGTAAAGAACAGCTTCTACGTAGACAACTGTCTACAAAGCCTTTCAACCCAAGAAGAAGCCGAGGCTCTCCTGATTAAACTCCGCGCCTCATTGATCAAAGGCGGCTTTGATCTCAGGCAGTGGGCCAGCAGCGATCCGCAAGTACTGCGCAGCCTCTCCTCCGAGGACAAGGCAGCCAGCAGCGAGACCTGGATGGCTACAATCCCGGGAGAAGCCCAGGAGATGACCCTGGGATTGGTGTGGCGATTCAAAACAGATTCGCTTCACTACAGACACAAGCCCCTGACTACGGAGCAGGGAAGGCCGGCGGCGGCGCCGACCACCAGACGGAGTGTGTACACAACACTCGCCCGACAATATGACCCGCTAGGATGTATTCTACCGTACACCACCAGGGCAAAAATGATTGTACGAGCATTGTGGGACAAGGACCAGGGCTGGGACGACCCCATTCCCGCACACCTTGCATCCACCTGGAGAGAGTGGGAGATGGAGCTCCACTCACTCCCAGGCGTTAATATGCGCCGAAGCTACTTCCCACCCACGGTGAGGCCAGAGACATGTAAAATGGACTTACACGTCTTCAGTGACGCCTCAGAGGTCGCATACGGATCAGTAGCCTACTTCCGGGCCCAAGAGAAGGGGGGAGAGATCTACACAGCATTTGTCCTTGCCCGCTCGAGAATAGCCCCACGCAAGCAACAATCTATCCCACGTCTAGAGCTCTGCGCAGCCCTAGCCGGAGCGCACCTAGCCACGCTCATCCAACGTGAGCTCACCATACCGGTGTCTAGAACAATCCTGTGGTCAGATTCCACGACGGTACTCGCCTGGATCAAATCGGACTCATGCAAGTACAAAGTCTTCGTGGGAGTCAGAGTCACCGAGATTCAAGACTTAACCGAAGAGTTAACCGGAGAAACAGAGTGGCGCTACGTTGATACAAAACAGAACCCAGCTGACGTCATCACCCGGGGGATGCCCCTGGATGACCTCACCCGTCGCAATGTCTACAGTGACGGCCCCGCATTCCTAAGACTCCCGGAAGGACAGTGGCCCATGCCTATCCCGAGGGAAGCAAGTCCAGAGGAGGTGGAAAATAAGAAGTCTGTGTTCTGTGGATTGAGCACCGTGGCCTCCACCGACCCTAACATAGACGATTGCACGTCCATAGAGAGTGCACAACAAAGAACATTCCTGCGGTACCACCCGGAGTGCAAGTCCCCCGCTGATATGTCAGCAGCTAACTACGAGGAAGCAGAATTGCTTCTACTGCAGCGAGCCCAGAGAGACAATTTGACAGAAGGAACAGTCGTCATGATTATTGATCAATCACTGCCCAGAGCTATGTGGCCGGCCGGCCGCGTAAGCAAAGTGATCACCGGTGCCGACGGCAAGGTCCGAGCAGCTGAAGTGCTCGTCCAGGGTCGCACTTACACCCGTCCCGTGGCGAGGCTCATAGAACTGCCCCGACTCCCAGACACAATCGATGATGACCATGACCCTATAACCCTATGACTTTGTGAAGTTGACTGACCCCTACAGCAAACCCTTATGTGTAAATAGACAACGCGATTAATCTGTCTCTGTTTAACTGATTAGGTCTGGGACCAATCAGGGGGTGGCTGTTGTGAAGGGCCAGATTAAACCGAATATATATATTTATTTATATATATATATTTAATTGTATTTGTATATTCTCTAATATTCCCTGATATCCCTTGTATATTCCTTGTACAATATGCATTGAATATCCATTCTAGCCTACTGAACATCCCATAATAGTCTCCATTCTACTATTGGTCGAGACCTTGGTGCCAGGCTGCCATACCCCTCAGACCCAGTTCAAACGTACCGCTCCACATGTACGAACAAGTCCTAGTTCCGCGTAGGAATCTGACTACCGCACCACTAATGGGACTATTTGTTCATAGTGCGTATATATACTGCGCTACTAAAGTAGGACTTTCTTTTCAGTCCAGTTTCTTACCCTCCAATAGAGTCACAGACGTAAAGCCTCCCCGCGACGCCACGTGTGGGAGTAAGGCCAAGTTCGCCTACCATCGGTATTGAGACATCGTGTATATTAATATTTGAATAGTCATATTTGGCACTATATCGTCGAGTTGGACGTAGTCTATTAAGCTAATAATAGTCTGTTAATATATAGTGCTTCGTGCGGTGAGAATACTACCGTAGTCAGTACCCCATCGTTTCGGGCAGAGAACTGGCTGCTTATCCAGGGTGGTTGACCCCACGTGAAGCTGCACCCGAGGAGCCCCAGAGCCGACGAGCGAGTGGACCTGTATACCGGATTATTCTACCGACGACAGCCCGCCTTCCCAGGCACGGATTATGCTTTGTATACTTTGATTATTCCATGGATAAAGACCCCCGACACTGCCGTGTGTTGGAACCCCCCCCCCCTGGAGAGGACGCAAGGTGAGGAGACGCTCTGCAAGACGAGGTCGCTTCACGTCTCTCCTCCGTGGACCGGAGAACGCCGGCCCACAAAGAGTCCACCTGCTTTCATCTGTGGTCCAAGGATCGCTGGCGCATTGAACGGCACTACAGTGGGTTCACCTGGGATACCCTTGGCCGGATGAGGCAGCCGGATTCTACCCCCCCCCCCTCCTACTCCTGTCGGCTTACAAGCGACCGGATTAACCCCCCCTAGTGTGTCCAGTATATAATCATTAAAGTATCATTGCTGTTATTCCTTAAACTATTCCAGGTCGTATATGTACCACCTGCGCCTTCAGAGATTGGACATTCTCTATTGATATACCGACGAATACTCTTGCCATAAAAGTGCATACTAATTCCATTCATAAATGTGATTGATTTGATTAAGTGCTTGCTCTACACACCATCGCTGTGTAGAAATAAAGACCTATTTCTAATTCGTACATTTGTGTTGGATCCGTTTCATCTACGTGACAGTGTTCATCATAATATATTTATGCCGTGTACTGGGTGGCCGAGTATTAAGTACAAAGGTAGTGGTAGTAAGTATCATATCTAGTAATACAGTCAGGGAATTGTACCCCTCAGTTACAATAACTCTTTAGCCCGTATAGGCGTATTTAACTGTTATGGAGATATTTTCGCGGGTCTTGTGCAGTAGTCTTGTGCCCGCGAAAATATCAGAATGTTTCATAAAAGGTCCCGCGGTATACTGGCCAGCTCTCAGTGCGCGTCTCGTGACAGCTGTCGTGGACAGCGTGATAAGGGACATGTTTAAAAAGGCAAAACATAACAGGTAAGTCAAGTGTCATTACTTTAGTTATCAAAGCTGGAATCTCTGGACATAAGCAATAGGGATGGGTACGTTCACATTTGAACCGACACAGTACCGGTACCTGTGAATCGATACCGGTACCCAACGGTACCCTTTTTCGGTACTTTAGTCTCTAAAAATGTAATCTACCTACCTCAGTCGGAAAAAAAATATCCAAACTTCAAATAACTACACTTTCGACCGTTTTCGGCTTGCCATTGCCCCGACTGCTTTGTTGTTGAATCAAGTAAAATCCTAGTTAAGTGTATTGTAGAGGAGCCAAAGCTATATATTTAGGTTATTGTATTATATGAATGTTTATATGTTTATTTTTATAACCTTACATTGAAACGGCATTAGGAATATTGATTGGATTTAGATAAAGTCATTGAACCGTATTATTTGTCATAATAGAACCTTCTAGAACATTCGTGATGTCACAGTATGATGTCATAGTCAACCATTCTAGAACATTTGTGATGTCACAGTATGCTGTCATAATCAAACAGTCTAGAACATTTGTGTATCTATATATATTCAACAATTCTCTCTGAAGTGCTCATTGTGCATCTTGAAACAGTGCTGAGCAGTACTGAACAGATAGACTAAACAACATAGATTGAAGCCTGCATCTCTCAACCAAGGTGCCTTGCCGACCGTTTTGCTGTGGAAAGAACCGGCAACTAGATTTACGGCTTTCAGGTGAGGAGGAATTTTCATGTGTCGAGTCGGCGGTGATTTTGGAGACTGGGAAAATACAGTTTTCTTACCTTGTAGTGACATGAATATTTAGGAAAATAGCTTTAGGATCACTTCTGTAAAGAAAGACTTCGCTGTGGAAGAGAAATAAACCATTTGGATATCTGTTTTACACTGGAGCGGCTGTGGACCTTATTTTTCTTTATCAACGAACGTACTACTCACGAGTAAGCAACTTTAACCAATAGAGTGGAACGTCGGCCCTGATACGTATATTGTGCGTGTGAACGTTGACATGAAAAGAAAAAAGGTTAAAAAAAATATAAAAAAAGTGCAAAAAAAAAAATATTTTTCTTTCTTTTACGGTATCTCACGTGAATCGATACTCGGTAGTACCGATGTGTTTCGGTAAGTACCTTTAAAAGTACCCAATTCGGTACCCATCCCTAATAAGCAATGACGTTATAGTTTAAAGCTAAACTATACGTTTTTCTCTCTTGTTAGAAGAGGGATAACTTCTTCAGTTAGATTTGATTTGATCTTTATTTATCGTTCACATTTGAACCGATACGGTACCGGTACCTGTGAATCGATACCAGGGGCGTCCATTTGGTATGGCAAGGTATGGCACTCGCCATACCCTGGCAAATAAAAATGTAAAAAGATTTTTTTTTTTTTTTTTTTTTACAATTTTTTATGTTGATTTAGAATTTGAATGTCAACATTATGAACGAAGCTTCGAACTATTCGGTACAGCCCTAGCATGTTTTGATATGGTCAATTATCTCACTTTTACTAGGTGACTTTTGCTGTGACTAACTGAAATATGCCTAAAAAAAAGGAAAATGGACATATGGAATTTTTTTTTATCAAAGGGCAGCAGAGACAAGTGATACAGGGACACAGGTAAGGTCTGGCTTAGTGATTATAATAGTGCAGTTCAGCATTCAGTAACCCATACTTTTTGTGAATGTGTTTTTGATACTACATTCTGTTGAACACACACCTCAAAACCGTACCTAAGGAAAATTGGCTCAATTGCAAGAAAAATAATAGACAGTTATGATATTACATTCTGCATAATTCGTATGCAAAATATTGTGGTTCCCTGCTTTAGTCTGTTGACACATTTCTATACTAAAAATGCTTGTGTAGTCCTATGTCACACCTAAATGTCATATAACTGAATTGTATAGAAACAACTCACCAAAAGTGACTATTGCACAACTGATTTGATAAAAAAAAAAAAGATATAAGCAATACAATTAGATCTGAAGTTGTAATCATGTAGTTAAAATATGGCCTTGCAAGTGCATTTGCAAATGATGGACTTGAGGAGGGAGGCCTGGTCCTCGTGCAGGACAGACCAGATATTCACACCTTCAAATTAGCAACGGTTAAAAGTTTTATGAATTGCATTTCATTGTCAGTGTTTATTTTCTGTACATGAATTAGCCAATAAATTAAACGAAAAGAAGTAAAGTGTTCCTTTATTAATCTCCTTGGGTAAATGAATAACAGTGTCCTAACAGTGTTTATTAAGAGTCATACTCCTAACAGTGTTTATTATTAAGTGTGTAATAGTCATAACCGTTCTCAAGTTCACTAGCCGTTAGCCCTCCAGCAACTGGCATGTCTTCACCCATTCCCAGTATGAACACGACGAGGGGACTGTAATGAAATGACATGTTTTCAGTTTGAGGACATTGGTCGTGGAGTTACTTACCTCGCCTACGCTAAGTGCAGTTAGCTTGATTGTCCAGCTGGTGGAGCCAGAGCTCCTTGTGTATCTGCAACGTGAGAGAACATAACAGAAAAACAGGGAGAGATTGGATCGTAAAGTCAACTTGATGTCACCCGCTGATCGTTCGGTTGAGGTTACATTTACCTTTGTCTATATTATTCAGATTCGTAGAAAATATATGCAACTCTTCCTCTTTTAGGTGTTTTTAGATTTATCTTTTTTTATTGGAAGAATTAGTACATATTTATACATTTCAGTTATCAAAATTATACAACTTCCATTTCCTTCCTCATTCCTATCCCCTAATCCCACCCATCCCACCCAGTGAGGGCGACGACAAACATACATGAAAAAGAAAAAAAGAGATATAAATAAAAAATAGACATTTAAATAATTAAACAAAAGTACAGATGTGGCAGACAAAGCTACGCAAAAGAAAAATGAAGTCAAATTAAAATAAAACAAAGATAAAACAGAGATATTTTTATATATACATACCGTAATAATAATATATAATATAAGTGTTACTCTCCATTTTAGTAGCGTAATTTCCAGATGGTAAAACAAATAAAATGGAGAGTAAATTTAACACCCTTAGCAGACCACCACAATGCCATCTCCCTAGCCATGCGTGGGCTAGCAGTGTCATGAAGGTAGATAGGGGGTGGAGGAGCTTGAACTGTATCAGTGAATGGCGGGCACATATTGAAGAAGAGTGTATTCGGGCAAGAGCGTTTTCCCATTCTTTGTCTGTAAATTGATGATTTAGATCGGACTCCCAGTTTTGTCTTATAGCCAATACTGAGGAGGGTAGGGATAGGGATATGATGTTATATAGTTTAGATATTGAGCCTTTGATTACAACCTTCACCTCCAAGATGCGATCGATCAAAGTTTTTGGGGGTGTATGGGGGAACTGGTCAAATTTGCTCTTAACAAAATCACGTATCTGTAGATATCTGAAAAAATTTGTTTTTGGTAAGTTAAACTTTAGGGACAGTTGTGTGAAAGACATGAAAGAACTGTCTTGGTACAAATCATAAATGTTCAGAATGCCCTTCTTAAACCAGTTGCTGAAGGTTTCATCCACCATAGAGGGAGGGAAAAGGAAGTTTTTGTGGACAGGTGACGACTGTGACATGGCGTGGAGACCAAAGTGTTTTCTAAACTGGGACCAGATCCGGAGGGAGTGTTGTACTAAGAGGTTGTTGGTATACTGGGCGGTTGTGACTGGGAGCGAGGAGCAGACTAAGGATTGCAAAGATGTTCTAGAACAAGATGCCCTTTCCATGTCCACCCATGCCGGTACCCACTGACAGAGTCCGTAGTGGGAGTGACTCCAGTAGAGAATGCTGTGAATATTTGCAGCCCAATAGTAGACCAAGAAATTGGGTAGTGCGAAGCCTCCCTGTGATTTAGGCTTCTGGAGGGCCATTTTATTTATTCGGACTGGGCGTTTGTTCCAAATAAAATCTGATATTGCCTTGTCGAGGGCTTTAAAAAATGACTTTGGAATAAAGGTTGGAATATTTTGAAATAAGTACAGACATTTCGGTAATGTGTTCATTTTCACAGTGTTCACTCTGCCAACAAGTGATAAAGGAAGTGATGACCATCTGATAAAATCCTGCTTGGTGCGCTCCAATAGAGGGGTGAAGTTGGACGCTATAAGATTAGAATGTTATCGTTATGCCAAGGTAACGGAAGCTGCTTGGGGAAAGCTTGAAGGGGAACCTAGAGGGGGGGATATTTCTAGCTAAGGAATTTATGGGGAAGAGTTCACTCTTGTTTAAGTTTAATTTATAGCCAGAAAAAACACCAAACTCGTGTAGTATGTGAAGGACACGTGGAAGTGTGGCCGCTGGATCCGCGATATACAACAGGACATCGTCCGCATATAGCGAGATTCTTTGTTCCTGTCCATTTCTGATGATGCCTTGGACATGGCGGTCCTTGCGAAAGGAAATAGCTAGTGGCTCGATCGCTAGTGCAAATAGTAGCGGAGAGAGAGGGCAACCCTGTCTTGTACCGCGTTGTAGGGGGAAATATTCCGAAGTCACATCATTTGTTCGAACTGATGCCACTGGAGAGGAGTATAAAAGTTTGACCCAGGACACAAATTTCTCGCCGAAACCGAATTTCTGCAGAGTATAGAATAAATAGTCCCATTCAACCCGGTCAAAGGCCTTCTCTGCGTCTAGCGCAACAACGACCTCTGCAACGGGAGACTCGGTGGATGAGTAAATTATATTCATAAGGCGCCGCAGGTTGAAAAAAGCCATTCTATCCTTCACAAAGCCAGACTGGTCTGGATGGATAATACTTGGTATAACGGATTCCAGTCGTCGAGCGAGTACCTTTGCCAAGATCTTTGCTTCATTGTTAAGGAGAGAAATAGGACGATATGAGCCACAGTCTTTCGGGTCCTTATCTTTTTTTAAAAGCAGGGATATTGAGGCTTGATAGAGAGTCGGAGGAAGCGAGCAGGATTGAAAAGATTCCTCAAACATTGAAGCCATAATGGGACATAACTGGGTGGAATATTTTTTTTAAAATTCCACTGGGAACCCGTCTGGGTCTGGGCTTTTCCCACTCTGCATCATAGTTAAAGCCTGTTGGATTTCATCAGCGCTAATGGGCTCTTCCAAAAGAGTCATTGAATCATTGTCTATGACTGGTATATCCAAATTTGCGAAGAAACTATTCATGAGAGAGGGGTCTTTGGGGGAATCAGAGGTATATAGTGAAGAATAAAATGTTTTGAATTGACCATTTATTTCCAATGGGTCCGTATAGATCTCTCCAGTGGCAGAGTTAATTTGCGTGATCAAGTTCTGAGCGGTGCAGTGTTTTAGCTGTAGTGACAGCACTTTACTAGGTTTATCACCGAATTCAAAAAAGGACTGCCGTGATTTGAGTAGAAGCTGCTCAGCATGACTGGTGGAAAGGAGGTTAAATTCCGTCTGTAGGGTCACTCTTTCATTATAAAGTGCAGGTGTCGGAGAGACTGCGTATGAATAATCCAATTTAATAATTTGGTCTGAAAGTTCAGTGCGTCTGCTGTTGTGCAGTTTATTACGTCGAGCACAATTAGAAATAATTTCTCCACGGAGAAAAGCTTTAAGAGCTTCCCAAATGATGGACATAGGCATGCCAGGGGTAGAATTTACCTCAATAAAAATTTTGATCTTAGTGGACAGGAACGATGAAAATTAGTCCTCAGATAGCAATAGTGGATTAAGTTTCCACGGCCTGAATGATGGACATTTGTCCGGGAAGGCTAGCTCTAAGATTATTGCTGCATGGTCTGAAATAACAATGCTATCGTAAGAGCAGGAACGCACTTGAGATAGAAATGTGTTGTCAATAAACAAATAATCAATTCGAGAATATGTATGATGAACTGGTGAAAAGAAAGAGTACTGTTTGGCGGTGGGATGAAGGAAGCGCCAGACATCTGAAATACCGTATTGCTTCAGGAAGGACACTATGGCTCTAGCAGTCTGAGATTGTGGAGCTGGATTAGATGATGATCGATCTAAGGCTGGGTTAAGAGCACAATTAAAGTCACCTCCCATAATCAGTTGGTTAGAGTTCAGGTCGGGGAGTGAAGAGATAAGTTTATTGATGAAATGCGTGTCACCAAAATTTGGAGCATATACGTTGACTAGGACTACCTTTGTGGAATAGAGAGTTCCTGAAACTATAATGAATCTGCCATTAGGGTCAGAGATCACATCAGATGGAGTAAATGGTGTGTTTTTGTTGATCAGAATGGCTGTTCCTCTGGCTTTGCTCTGAAAACCAGAGTGGAACACTTGACCTACCCAAGCTCTGTGTATTCGACGGTGATCTACTCGCCGAAGGTGAGTTTCTTGCAGAAAAGCGATGCCAACCCCAAGCTGCTGTAAGTGAGTAAGGATCCTAGTACGTTTCAAGGGGTTATTTACACCCTTCACATTCCAACTAATTATGTTAGTATTGCCCCCTGACCCCCTATTAGGATTAAACACTGGCATAAGAAAGTGAAAAAATATTCATGACATTTGAGATGGCAAAGTGGTGGTCCAGGGTGCTTATAATTAAAGATGAAAAAAAGTCATAAGAATAGAAACAAAAAACAATAAACAAAAATAGACAAAGATATTCACTGTTAATATTAGCAATGAAAAACAAACAAACATAAAACGCCCTCTCACGTCCCCGTGGGGCGTGACTACTCACAGCCATAGTAACACTGACTGTGCCTAGCATTACAGCTAACCTTGTGCACCCTGTGCTCTAAACGAGCACCCTGTGAGAACTGTAATTCTTAATTACACATGGCAAGAACCAAAAAAGAAAAGAAAAAAAGGGAAGAAAGAAAAAATAATGAATAAATAAATAATTGCTCGACACGTGGCCATATATAATTATGTAACTAGCTTGGTTGGATAAGGCAGGTTTCTAACAATGTATACACCTAAACCCCTGTTTGGAATCTCATTGTAGTCCACCCCCTCAAGAGACAGGTACTGCCTATTTAGACCAGTAGAATGTAAGATATCTCTCTTTGGTTAGAGTTCTACACCAAATGTTTGGGCCATGGGGTATGTTGTTTTATAAAGGTGCATAGTGGCACCAAACCTGCCTTTTCCATATAACTAACACACACACCCACACACACACACACACACACACACGGGGGGTGTTTTTGAGTTTAGATATTTAGCTCGTATCCTATTGGAGGGTGGCTGCCACGTGACGAGGATGTGTTGGGAAGTATGAATGAATGAATGATGAATGAAAACTTTATGTAACAGATTGCAGAATGGGTACAGTACAGTACGGCTCAATACACACAATTGTTAAGGAGATGCAGACCAGAGAAAGACGTGTGTCTTGTTTACATCAGGGACCCCCATTTTCAATTCATATACGTGAAAAGCGTTACATTTGAAAGGAATATATCAACCATCAAATTCCTGTCATACCCTTTTGATAAGGTGATAGAATTAAGATGTGATAGAATTAAGATCCTACATTGTGTTCTATGTCTTTTCTCTCCTCTCCCGCATTTTGGGTTGACCTACTTACTCGTGGTGCAGGCTGAGGCCCCAGTCTGTTCTACACACAGCTTGGTTTGACCTGCCGACCTGCCGACCTTTTGACTCCGGACCCCTCTCCCCACACACACCCACACATGCACACACGAACAGATCTCTTGCTGGCTGCTTGCGTCTGACGACTGGCCGGCGCACAAGCACGCACACACATGCAAAATCTCTCTCTCTGGCACATCAGAACACTCACAGATAATTGATAGGTTTTTCAGTTATGCAAAACCTAAATACAAAGACACATTCATTCCCCCAAGAACGTTGGAGCATATAGCTTTAACTCTCTCCCTTTCAACACACACACACACACACACACACACACACACACACACGCACACACACACACACACACACACACACACACACACACACACACACACACACACACACACACACACACACACACACACACACACACACACACACACACACTCTAGCACACACACACACACACAAGCACACACCACACAAACACCCATACAATACACACACACACACACACACACACACTCTAGCAGTTACAGTTATACATGCAAAATCATGTCCCTCCCTTTCAACACACACACACACACACACACACACACACACTCTAGCACACACACACACACCAGCACCCACACAATCATTAAGCCAGGAGGAGGGGTGGCCGCGACAAATGTATAAATGATGTGACGATGTATTGACAAGACCACCACTTGGCACTGGCTCGCTCCGTGTGCGGAGGTGCGTGGTCCGGATTGTGATCTACTTGTGCTGTGAGGGTTCAGTAAAACTCTACAGACTGCCATCTGACTCTGTCTCATCTCTCTGTTCACCTCGCCGACATTCAACTAAAATAACTTAGGTTACATTATAGGAGGAGGCCTGTGACAGAATTTCCTTTCACATTGTTCTTAAATAATTCCTCTACGGTTACTTTTGTATAAATGTAGACATATCCATATATCGGATGCTACACGTATGTTGCCTGAGAGTATTTATCTTACTCATTAAGAGATATTATGCATCATCTCTGCATAAACCCACGACCGAGAGTGAGTTGTCGGGACATGACGTCGCTCCGCCGGAGAGCACTCGGTATATGATTGATTGAAATTTTATTTTCACAATTTTTTGGAGCAGTGAGATGGAATAGGAGCTATTCGTAGCTCCTTGAACTGTTTCTAACAACTGCGCATCATGACAAAAAACAAGTTATTTTTCTCCCCTACTGACCTTAATAAAGTTTAAAGTTTGTTTATTATTTCCCATAATAAAATACAGAATATATTATGATGAAATGCTTGTTTCTGCATGAGCCCCTGAGTGTGCTACATACAGTATATGTAAGGGATAATGTATAGCTACGAGGTCATTGTCGCAAAATAATTGACCGACACGTAGTTTAAAATACCGACGAGGTGTTTTAAACGTCAGTGAAGGTCAATTATTTTGCGACAATGACCGAGTAAAGCTATACATTATCCCGCTTATTACATGGCTAACTTACTAACAATATACCTAATTCATTTGACAAATCGCAGTTGTTCTGTGGCTCTGTCAGCCCAAATAAAGTGATTATTATTATCGCGGGCAGCCTCTGTTCTGGCTCCGCTGTAATCTACACACACTCCGCTGTCAGTGCAGCCGCGGCAAGTGTGTCTGATTTGCTGCACTGATGTGGGCTTGATTGCGAACAGCTGCGCACATCGGTCATTATTGTCCCACAGCGGTCATTATTGAAAAATAATGACCGCTGTCGGGGGGCTATTGACCAATCACAAGCAAGCATTTCGGCGAATGTGAAAACGCCATGTAATAAATATATATATAATTAAAAAAAAGTAAGTAAAGGAATGTTCAGTCAATATACAATACAGAGTAAAATGAGTAACAGTGAGGTACAATGCAGAAATGAGTCATCATCATGCTAATTTTCTCACAACTGGACTACTGCAATTCCCTCTACTCTTAGTGCAGTGGCTTAGCACCAGATTTGAGAAGGATGTGGACACGCCGGACAAAAGCACCAAATTTTCCCCACGTGTTCCTCATCATCATAGCTTTCATTTTGGGGTAGGTGCCACGTCATCATGATGGATTTCAAGATGGCCACCATGTAAAATCAAGGTTCTGCCCATTAATAAATATCTTGGTCCATAGCGCGCTCAATATTTTAGCGAACACAAAGGTATTGGTATCCCTGTAAACTAGAGAAGCTAAGCTTTCCATTGGTACCATTAAGCCCAACTGTTGGGAAGGGGGTTTTAATAGGCAATGAATCAAAATTATGTAAAATGTTCTCCTAGAAAAAACTGCCATGCTCATCTTCCAAAAGGTCCCTTGGATATTCACATGAATATATCAGAGTGCACATTGGTTTTATAGGTACCCACAAGCCTCTTCTTTCCAGACATACCCACTTTGTCCAACTTGCATGCTATTTGGGGCAATAATCAAGCAGGTTTGTGCATGTGGTACAAATGTGTCGAACATTGGGTTAGGGTTTGTTGTTAGAATGTTGAACATAGAAGATCAATTTTGGTGTCAAACTAGGGCTGGACAGTATGGTCTAAAATGTATATCACGGTATAATTTGAAGCATAGACGGTAACGGTATATATCACGGTATATTAACTTATCTTAAAATGTCTATATAAATGCTTCTGAAGGGGTAAAACACTGTTATTCTGTTACAGCTGCTGAGCTCTATACTATAGTTAATGTCCATCAATATCTTCCTTTTTAATTAAATAGGTTCAAGAATCTAATCAGGATTGTTAGCAGAGAGAGAGCGAGGGAGGGAGGAGGCTGCTAGAGTGGAGCTAACGTTAGCTTGCTGAGGCTAGTACATCGACAGGCTGCTAGTGGAGCCAGCTAACGTTAGCTTGCTGAGGCTAGTACATCGACAGGCTGCTAGTGGAGCCAGCTAACGTTAGCTTGCTGAGGCTAGTACATCGACAGGCTGCTAGTGGAGCCAGCTAACGTTAGCTTGCTGAGGCTAGTACATCGACAGGCTGCTAGTGGAGCCAGCTAACGTTAGCTTGCTGAGGCTAGTACATCGACAGGTGTACTACAACTCGATACAACAACTGCCAAAAATGTGAATGTTGGGTTAGGGTTTGTTGTTAGAATGTTGAACATAGAAGATCAATTTTGGTGTCAAACTATACATTTTCTGGGTCAATAAATGTGTTAATGCTATGAAGAATGTCACCAGATGAATATTTGTACCATTCTAACAACATATTTACATAATTTAGTACTTGTTTAACAGTCAGACATGCATGAATCGAATAGACATTTTATTAGGATCACTCGTTACATTTATTATTATTATCATAACTTTTTAGCCCGTATAGGCGTATTTAACTGTTATGGAGATATTTTCGCGGGTCTTGTGCAGTGGTCTTGTGCCCGCGAAAATATCAGAATGTTTCATAAAAGGTCCCGCGGTATACTGGCCAGCTCTCAGTGCGCGTCTCGTGACAGCTGTCGTGGACAGCGTGATAAGGGACAAGTTTAAAAAGGCAAAACATAACAGGTAAGTCAAGTGTCATTACTTTAGTTATCAAAGCTGGAATCTCTGGACATAAGCAATAGGGATGGGTACGTTCACATTTGAACCGACACAGTACCGGTACCTGTGAATCGATACCGGTACCCAACGGTACCCTTTTTCGGTACTTTAGTCTTTAAAAATGTAATCTACCTACCTCAGTCGGAAAAAAAATATCCAAACTTCAAATAACTACACTTTCGACCGTTTTCGGCTTGCCATTGCCCCGACTGCTTTGTTGTTGAATCAAGTCAAATCCTAGGTGTAAGTGTATTGTAGAGGAGCCAAAGCTATATATTTAGGTTATTGTATTATATGAATGTTTATATGTTTATTTTTATAACCTTACATTGAAACGGCATTAGGAATATTGATTGGATTTAGATAAAGTCATTGAACCGTATTATTTGTCATAATAGAATCTTCTAGAATATTCGTGATGTCACAGTATGATGTCATAGTCAACCATTCTAGAACATTTGTGATGTCACAGTATGCTGTCATAATGGAACATTCTAGAGCATTCGTGATGTCACAGTATGCTGTCATAATCAAACATTCTAGAACATTTGTGTATCCATTATATTCAACAAGTCTCAGGGCAAAGGGAAGGAGTCGGGTTGTGACAGAATGGAGTATAGTGGGGAGGAGAGTGAGAAAGAAGGGTGGGAAAGGGTGGGGAAGAAGAGGAGGGTAAGTGAGGGAAAGGGGAGGAGCGACAGTGATGGGGGCGAGAATAGCCAGGGCAAGGGTAAGGGGTCGGGTGGTGACGATATGGAGAAGGAGGAGAAGAAGAGGGAGGTAAGTGAGGGGAAGGAGAGCAAGAGGAAGAAAGTGAGGGACGATAGCTCAAGTGGGTCAGAAAGCGAGGGTGGAGGAAATGATGTTGCAGAAGTGATTCATATAGTGGTTAGGCTTGAGGGGGAGAGGGGAGTGAGGAAAGTAGGTAGGCTCGAGTTGCCCAAACTCATTGTCGAGCAATTAGGTGAGGTAAAGTACGCGAGAGTTTTGTGGGATGGTAATCTGGCCGTAGGGTGTGGTAGTGAGGAGCAGGTGGAGAGGGCTAGGAAGATGAGGAGCATTGGTGGGGTGGGTATAAGTAAGGTAGCGAGAGTAGGGGAGAAGAGGGAGGGGGGATGTAAGGGGGTGATAGCTGTGTAGTTTGACATAGGGGTGGACGGTATAAACGGTATACGGTATAAACGGTATGAATTTGCGCTATGGTATGGATTTTGACTATACCTTGTAACCAGTAGAGCAGCTCTAAAATAGCAATGACGTCATGTAACCACAGCCAGGGCGCGACTATTTCACTCGTATTTGCCCCTAAAAATAGATAGAATTAGTCATAACAGATGTGCGAACTGGAAAAAGTTATTTAGGAGCACAGAGGCTTCACGCAGTGGGCGTGTCAACGCGCAATTGTCATTTCATAATACACAGACTCTGCGTTTGAAGGCTGTGTGACAACTTCTCTCGCAAATCGCGCAGTTTCTATGTGTAATGTAAACTCTGCGACGAGTCCAATGGTCTAACATGCTTTGCATCCTCGCCATTCTGGAATGCCCACGTCGCGCTAAAACCTTATGTAATGTTAACTGTCGATGTACTAGCCTCAGCAAGCTAACGTTAGCTGGCTCCACTATAGCAGCCTATAGTATAGAGCTCAGCAGCTGTAACAGAATAACAGTGTTTACCCCTTCAGAAGCATTTATATAGACATTTTAAGATAAGTTAATATACCGTGATATATACCGTTACCGTCTATGCTTCAAATTATACCGTGATATACATTTTAGACGGCACGGTGGTGTAGTGGTTAACACTGTCGCCTCACAGCAAGAAGGTCCAGGGTTCGAATCCCGCTTGGGGACCAGGTTTCCATGATGCCAGTTACCCAGGTGGGGTATCTCCCAGGCCTTTCTGTGTGGAGTTTGCATGTTCTCCCCGTGCTCGCAAGGGTTTCCCCCCCCGATAAGATAAACCCAATGGAAAAACATGCACAACAACAAGATCGCTAACGCTGTGGCGTCCTTGACGAAGACGGACAGGAGCACTTGGATTGGTCCCCTGGCGCGGCTCACGTGGCGCCTGTCTGCTCCCGGCTGCCCTTGGGGGGGAAGGACGACGGGATGGGTTAATCGCAGATACGCATTGTATGCATGGTTCGCATGTGTGCCAAATGATGACCTCGGAGCAGGTCCTAAATTATTATTATTATTATTATTATTACCATACCGTCCAGCCCTAGTTTGACACCAAAATTGATCTTCTATGTTCAACATTCTAACAACAAACCCTAACCCAATGTTCGACACATTTGTACCACATGCACAAACCTGCTTGATTATTGCCCCAAATAGCATGCAAGTTGGACGAAGTGGGTATGTCTGGAAAGAAGAGGCTTGTGGGTACCTATAAAACCAATGTTCACTCTGATATATTCATGCAAACAGCCAAGGGACCTTTTGGAAGATGAGCATGGCAGTTTTTTCTAGGCGAAAATTTTACATCATTTTGAATCATTGCCTATTAAAACCCCCTTCCCAACAGTTGGGCTTAATGGTACCAATGGAAAGCTTAGCTTCTCTAGTTTACAGGGATACCAATACCTTTGTGTTCGCTCAAATATTGAGCGCGCTATGGACCAAGATATTTATTAATGGGCAGAACCTTGATTTTACATGGCAGCCATCTTGAAATCCATCATGATGATGTGGCCCCTACCCCAAAATGAAAGCTATGGTGATGGGGAACACGTGGAAAAAAATTGGTGCTTTTGTCCGGCGCTTTTGTTAATGCTATTAGGTAAGAACTTTCTAGAACGTAAAACATTCTAGAACCAGCGTATGATGTCATGATAGAAGGGTCAAGTTTCAAGTTTCAAGTTTCTTTAATAGTTGTCATACAGAAGTACAGAATACTTTTATACAAAATGCTTCTTACTGTTACGCTCCAGAGACTGTGCTAGACAAGATAAGTATCAATAACATAGTATAGCATGTAAATTAGAAGTAGAAAATGAGGTCACAGTGTTCAGTATAGACATATGTACAATGTTCGATGCAGAATAGACGTAACTGAGTTACCATATAATATACAATACTAGTATGCAGTGTACTAATATACAATACTATATAGTGCAAAGCAGAAATGGGATGAGGTACAATTTCGGTACAATTTACAGTAAGGTGTACGAGTTGTAGTGCAATCCTTTATCAATAAATATAAAGTGTGGGGAGTGGGTGCTACAGTGTGTTTGTTTAAAGTGAGTGTGTGCTATAAAGTGTGGGGAGTGGGTGCTACAGTGTGTTTGTTTAAAGTGATTGTGTGCGTGTGGATGTGTGTGCTATGTGCGTTTGATGGTTGTTGTGTAGTGTTCATTGTTCGTTGAGCAGCCTGATGGCCTGGGGATAGAAGCTTCTTCTGAGTCTTTCTGTGCTCGCCTTGAGACTCCGGTATCGCTTGCCTGACCGCAGCAGTTCAAAGAGGCAGTTGTTCGGGTGACTGGAGTCCTTAATGATTCTCTTAGCCTTGCCCCTGCACCGCTTGTTGTAAATGTTCTGGAGGGTGGGGAGCCCCCCTCCAATTGTGCGTTCGGCTGAACGCGTCACTC
This sequence comes from Notolepis coatsorum, assembly GCF_963971535.1. Lineage (NCBI taxonomy): Eukaryota > Metazoa > Chordata > Actinopteri > Aulopiformes > Paralepididae > Notolepis > Notolepis coatsorum. Next base: position 153,133,328 of record NC_140172.1, on the reverse strand, counting down.
TTTGTAGTCTGCTTCGGTCTTGTGCAGTGCTATTCCCAAACCAGGAGGTGATGTTGCCAGTCAGGATGCTCTCTATTGTACATGAGTAGAAGTTCTTAAGGATCTTCTGACTGACTTGGAACTTCCTTAGGCGCCTGAGGAAGTAGAGGCGTTGTCGTGCCTTCTTCACAACACTGTCAATGTGTGTGGTCCATGTCAAGTCCTCGGATATGTAGGCTCCGAGGTACTTAAAGCTGTTCACTCTCTCAACCGGTGCCCCGTCGATGCTGAGGGGGCTGTAGTCCTTGACCCCCGACCTCCTGAAGTCCACAATCATCTCCTTTGTTTTGCTGACGTTCAGGGAGAGGCTGTTTTCCTGGCACCATCCCGCCAGGACCTTGACCTCATCCAGGTAGGCCCTCTCGTCGTTTGCAGAGATCAGGCCCACCACCACTGTGTCGTCAGCAAATTTGATGATTGTGTTGCTACTCCGCTGAGCCACACAGTCGTGTGTGTACAGGGAGTAGAGGAGGGGACTCAGAACACAGCCCTGGGGGGCCCCTATGTTGAGGGTGATGGATGAGGAGGTGCAGTTGCCTGCTCTCACCACCTGGGGTCTGCCCGTCAGGAAGTCCAAGACCCACTGGCAGAGGTCATAGTTCAAGCCCAGGTCCCTGGAGGAGGAATATGGTATTGAATGCCGAGCTGTAGTCGATGAATAGCATTCTCACATAGTTCCCCTTCCTCTTGTCCAGGTGTGATGCTGCTGTGTGCAGCACATGGGCTATGGCGTCCTCCGTGGACCTGTTGGGGCGGTATGCAAATTGCAGGGGGTCCATGTTGATGGGGAGGGAGGAGCAGATGTAGCCCTTTACTAGCTTCTCAAAGCACTTCATGGCTATGGAGGTGAGAGCTACAGGGCGGTAGTCGTTGAGGCAAGCAGGCTTGGATTTCTTGGGTACAGGGATAATAGTGGACTTCTTCAGGCAGGTGGGGATGACAGCCTGTTCTAAGGACAGGTTAAATATGTCAGTGAATACCGGGGCCAGTTGGTCGGCACAGACTTTTAGGACGCGGCCGGGGATGCCGTCCGGTCCTGCTGCCTTCCTGATATTCACTTTTTTAAAGGTCCGCCTCACCTCATGCTCTGTTACCCTGAACACTGAGTCTCCATCAGCAGCAGACCCCCCCCCCCCCCCCCCATTGCCGTGGCTTGTGGGCTGGTGTTGTTATTACCAGCATCAAACCTTGCATAGAAGGTATTGAGGTAATTTGCTAAGGAGATGTCACTGTTCAGTTTGAGGGAGGTGCCTTTGTAGTCTGTCATCGTTTTGAGCCCCTGCCACATAGCTCTGGAGTCGGCCTGTTCAAACTGGAGTTCAATTTTATCCCTGTAGCGCCGTTTTGCCTCTATTACTGTCCTCCTTACGTTGTATCGCGCCACCTTGTGGTCATTCATGTTGCCTGCCACCAGGCCGTCGTTGTATGCTTTGGTGCGCGCTTTCAGAGCTTCACGGACGGATTTGTCTACCCAGGGTTTTTGATTTGGGTAAACTTTAATTGTGATAGTGGGGATTGTTTCTTCCACCAAAGTACGAACAAAGTCCAGCACTGTCTCCGTGTAGACATTAATGTTATCTGTGTCGCGGAACACACCCCAGTCTGTGCACTCAAACGCAGCTTGGAGCGTCTCCTCTGACGTCACATCCCATTTCTGCACCTCTCGCGAGACTACAGGTGTGCTCTTGATTTTTTGTTTGTACTTTGGAGAAAGAAAGATGGCCGCATGATCAGACTTCCCAAAGCCACTAGCAGAATGAGCCTTGTATCCACCCTTGAATTGCGTGTAACAGTGGTCTAAAATGTTACCGCCTCTGGTGTTACAAGTCACATGCTGATAGAAGTCAGGCAAAACCTTTCTCAGATTGGCGCTATTGAAATCACCCACTACTACAATGGCGGCGTTAACGTTCGCTGCTTGGAGTTTGTTTACCTCATCGTGAAGTCTGGAGAGCGCGGCACTATCGCTGGCTTGCGGTGGAATATACACTCCTACAAGGATGATCGCCGTTAACTCCCTCGGAAGGAAGAAAGGACGACACTTGATGGTTATATATTCCAGGTTGGGGCAGCAGTGGTTCGATAATTCCTTCACGTTGGCTGGATCGCTCCAATTGTTGTTCACCATGAAGGCGATCCCACCTCCGCGCTGTTTGCCGGATTCAGCTGTTCTATCCTTGCGGTGAATGAAGAAGTGATCGGCCGGTTGGATGGCGTGGTCCGGGGTTTCTGGCGACAGCCACGTTTCAATGAAGCAGAGAACATTACAATCTCTAACGTCTCTCTGGAATTTAATCCTTGCTCGGATGTCGTCTAATTTATTGTCAATCGATTGTACATTGGCTAGCAATATACTGGGTAGTGGCGTTCGGTGTCGTCTGGTTCTCAGTCTGTTACGGATCCCAGCTCTCTTCCCACGCCGTCTGATGGTTCCTTTGTTCCTGGGGTCGAGACCTGGTCCTGATGTCCTCAGGATCTCCACAGGCCATTGCTGCGGTTCAGAAAGCTGATCCAGGGAGTAATCTAGTCTGTAAGTTTTTCCCGTAATCCGATGTCTATAAGTGACTGACGGTCATACACATTAAATGCACCTACTGTTGGTACAGACAAAACTCTTAAAACTATAAATATTAGCAACAGTAAGCACAGTCTCGACGGAGCGCACAGACAGGCGGCCGGACGTAGCGGTCTGGAACCTTTGTGATGTCACCGTATGATGTCATAATAGAACGTTCCGGAACATCTTGGATTCCTATAAAAACAGGCGAGTCCAACAGCCATCCCTCTCTTCTCCTCGACATCCGAACGGGACTAACCAACAGACTGAAACCTGCAAGTCTCAACCAGCATCCCGGAGCAGTCCAGACCACCCATCACCACGTGTGCCCACACGGGACGAGGTGGTGTGCCGGACCGATACCCGATGGCGAGCCAACCCCGGAACATTTGATATAACTCAAGGCTAATGCCAGCCTGATGTGAATACCCCTGATGCTCAACTCTTGTTACACCAACAGTCGGGTAGGCTTGAACTGAACGAGACTAGCCAAGGGCGTCGACCCCGTTCACCTTGTGTTATTTTGATATTGTATTTTGTATTCTTCTTCTTCTTCTTCTTATTTGAATTTCCGGCAGAGTAGACGCATCGAGGCGTATTACTGCCCTCCGCAATTCTTTTTATGGGCTCTTCTTCTTCTCCTTCTTCTCCTTCTTCACCTTCTTTTTCTTCTTCTACTGGACCCCGTCCTCAACTACATTGTCCATTGGAGTGCAGCTACTGCTGCTACTTCCTGTCTGAGCCCCCCTCCGCGGGACCCTCCTTGCCCCCTGCTATCTTATCCTGGGCTGCTTTGTCCCTCGCAGCCTTGTCCCTCGCAGCCCCCTCAGCCAATTCTTTACACACCTCCTTCCAGTCCAGACCTTCCAATCCCAGATGTTGAACCGCTATCCTAACAATCATCTTCACCATCTCTGTTCTACCCGTAACCTCTGCCATACCAGTAACTACCCCTGCCACGAAGGCCACAATACCTAATTTCTCCTCCCTTCCCCTGTCTCTTTCCACCTGCTCTACCCTCACTGCCAAATGCCCTCCTTCAACCCCCTGCACCCTTTCTTGGCTCCCCTGTCCTGCCCTGCTAACCGCCCCAGCATACGTCAACTTACCCTCCCTTCTCTCTCTCCGATCCGCGACCTGCTTCATCATCACCTCGCACCCCCGAAACGCTACACTATGCTCCCCACCACAACTACAGCACCTCGGCTTCACTCCCTCTCCACATTTCCCATATTCATGTTCCCCGCCACACCTAGCGCACCTCATCCCCTTCATACACGTGTTAGCTATATGGCCAAACCCCTGGCACCTATAGCACCTAAGAGGATTATGATTTGATTTGATTTAACTTGATATATGGGTACGGATATTCTCCTATAAGAAGGGGGAATTAAAGGATACATGCTTAATCACAGTATGATGTCATAATAGAACATTCTAGAACATAGAACCTTTACTTCTAGACAAGGCCAGATTAAGACTTCAGAGGCCCCTGGGCCAGATTCTTGTGGAGGCCCCCCCACACACACGTGCACGCACGCACAGTGGCGTTTTTATATGTCACTTTAAAAAATATATAGAATACCGTAATTCCTCTAATAGTAACCCCGGCTTGTATTTGTTTCAACTGTAGTGGATACCAGGCTTGTATTAGGAGGAGGCATGTATAAGAGAGAGGCCTATATTTCAAATTTTCGTATCTCTTTTATTTTTTTTACTGAATGAATGAATGAAAACTTTATTTACAGTACGGCTCAATACACACAATTGTTAAGGCAGGGGATGCAGACCTGAGAAAGACGTTTGTCTTGTTTACATCAGGGTCCCCCATTTTCAATTCATATAGACATTTATGACATACACAACATACATGACATTTATGGCATAGGGACATATAGGTATTTAGTACTAGTACCACTCTTTCGAAGTTGGTTAAGGTTAGAGTTTGTCTTAGAGCATGGCGATAGAACGCCAGGTCGTTTGCAGGCTGTTTGACGAGGAAATGGGCAAAGACGCAGCTCGTCACGCGATTGGGCAAACATGTCAGTGGCCAATCAGAGAGCGTCAGTCAGTGCCAATCATTCAGTGTCACAGTATGACATCGATCTCCAAAATAAGAAAAAATAAATAAAATAAAATGTGGGGCCTCTAGTGACGAGGGGCCTCCAAAAATGTTTAAAATAAAAGTTAAAAAAAAATAAACAAATATTTGGGGCCTCTAGTGACGAGGGGCCTCCAAAAGAAAATAAGATAAAAGTAAAAAAAATAATAATAATAATTTGGGGCCTCTAGTGACGAGGGGCCTCCAAAAGGACTCGAGTGACGAGGGGCCTCCAAAAGAAAAGAAAAGAAAAGTAAAAAAAATAAACAAATATTTGGGGCCTCTTGTGACGAGGGGCCTCCAAAAGGCCTCTAGTGACGAGTGGCCTCAAAAAATTAAAAATTTAAGTTAAAAAAAAAGAAAAAAAATTGGGGCCTCTAGTGACGAGGGGCCCCCAAGAAAATAAAAAATAAAAAATAAAAAATAAAAAATAAAAAATAAAAAATAAAAAATAAAAAATAAAAAATAAAAAATAAAAAATAAAAAATAAAAAATAAAAAATTTAATTTGAATTTTTTATTTTTTTTGGAGGCCCCTCATCACTCGAGGCCCACGGGCCGCGGCCCGGTCGGCCCGGTCGTTAATCCGGCCCTGCTTCTAGAACGTTTGTGGTGATGTCATACTAGGACATTCTAGAACATAGAACCTTCTAGAACGTTTGTGGTGATGTCATAATAGAACATTCTAGATAACATATTGATTATAGCTGAATCACTGATGGTTCTCCTGTAAAGAAAGATGGTTTAAAGGGCAAATTCACCTAATAAGGTATTTGCATTCCCTGATAAACGGATATAGAGTTACCAATGATAACCTCAGAGACGTCTGAACGAACCCCAATGTGTTGATCCAATCAACCTAGGACTTGATATCGAACTAACCCTCCCGAAAGGAGAGGTTACTGAAAGAACCTAAAAGGGATACTTCAAAGCATTACTTGTACTTTACGTCTGCATGTATTATTACTATTTAGCTAGCACGCTTTTAATTAAAACACCGGTTATTGTTATAACTCTGTCTCTGGTCTACTAATCTTTTAATTGTGCATATTACTCCTCTCCTCATTCGAACCTAGAACTGTGCCCGTGGCGAACAGCTGTTACTGTTAGTGACACAGGTGCTACATATGGTTTTGTCAATATTCCAATGTACAGTTTTGCTTGTACAGTTGTACAGTGTTCCGGTGCTCTTGTCTGCATCCCCTTAACAATTGTGTGTATTGAGCTGTACTGTATTGTACCCATTCTGCAATCTGTTAATAAAGTTTTCAATCAATCAATTCAATCAATCCACACAGTACATACAGTAACAACAGCTACCACTAGGTGGCAGTGAGATCCTGTCACACCACCTCATTGCATATCGCGCTGTCTGTCGTCCCGATTGTGTTGCCCCTCTCTGCTGAGGGGAGGTGATTCAGTTTGAAATATAGCTCCTTATTTCACTCGATTCTGCTAAATGTAACTCCTTTAAGTTTTAACTTGTAGGGGCGGCTATGTGGCGTAGTGGGCAAGGCGCTCGCCACGAATACTGGAGACGCTGGGCTCGCCTGTTCGAGCCCAGCGCTCCACATTGCTTTCAGTTTAGCTGGTCGTCCGTACTAATACACATTGGCCGTATTAGGGGGTGGGAAACTGATGGATCGGGCGTTGTGGACAGCGACTCCTACAGGTCGGTTGGTGCGCCTGCGCAGTAGAATCAGGAAGTGTCGGGGGCAGCGTGAGCCTCCCACGCGTTACTCCTCGCCACTGAGAGATCGAGCTGCGCAGGTGAAAAGATGCGACTGCTGTTACCTCAAGTACCGGAGAGGACTTGTGCTATGTATGACTTAGTCCACATTGCAGCCGGCTTGTGGGAGGCAAGAAACAGCATTCGTTGGGATGGGAGAAAAATATAGAAAATGGAGAAAAAGTGGATAAAAAAAATAAAGTTTTAACTTGTAATACATAATGCTTAACGTTCGTTTTATTACATGGTTTTATGACATTTGTGCTCATTTGACCACTAGTTCTAGTTTTATAGGTAGGTTAAATGTCTGCAGATTCCATTCTCTGTTCTCTGAGTTATTTTATTATTATTCTGGTGAAAAAACGAATGAATTGTTTAATTTTGTACATGTAGGTATGAGTTATTATGGTGAACAAACGAATGAATTGTTTAATTTTGTACATGTAGGTAATTATGCAAGATGTGCAGCGACCAGAAGACTCCAGCGGTGTTGTTTTATGTGTCTTCTGCAGGTATGTGGCTCCATGCATATTGTATGTTTATCAATGTAAATTAATTTACCTGCTAACTCTATGCACTGTGGCATTTCCTGCTCTGTTCAGCATGTGGCGCTAGTTTACCATTTCTGTTTTAAGTAATGTTTTGATTTTATTTCGGTTTAGTGTAAGAGTTTAATTGTATAAAGCTCACAGGCAGCCATACACATGTCTAGACGCGTGCTTACGAAACCAAGCCGCATTTCTCGGAGACGCTCTCTGATTGGCACTGACTGACGCTCTCTGATTGGCACTGACTGACGCTCTCTGATTGGCCACTGACGCGTTTGCCCAATCCGTGACGAGCTGTGTCTTTGCCCATTTCCACGCCAAACAGCCTGCAAACTACCTGGCGTTCTATCGCCATGCTCTAAGACAAACTCTAACCTTAACCAACTTCGAAGAGTGCCTAAGCTTAACCAGTGTAGAAACAGGCGTCGGCCAATCAGAGAGCGTCTCCGAGAAATGCGGCTTGGTTTCGTAATCACGCTATCTAGACTGTAGCTTATGTACTGTGTTGTAGCACACAAGCGTTTTCACGGCGCGTCATCAAACCGGAAGTCGACCATTTTGGAGATACTGAATGTTTACAACGCAACCGAACTCGCAACTGTTCTGATTGATTGATTGATTGAAAAGTTTATTAACCGATTGCAGAATGGGTACAGTACAGTACAGCTCAATACATACAATTGTTAAGGGGATGCAGACCAGAGAAAGACTTTTGTCTTGTTTACATCAGGGTCCCCCATTTTCAATTTATCATAACATATATGACACACACGACATACAGATAGACAGTACTGCTACATCTATACATTTATGACATACCAGATATGCAAATACAGTACTGTTTGTGATACAAAAAGTGTCCAGAAAAAGAGTGTATATACATTTGACGTAGAAACTGTACATTGGAGGAGGTTGGGTAGGTGGGGTGGGTGGGGGGCTGTACATTGTCTGGTCATTGTTGCTCAAAAGGGTCAATTATTGTTGTGTTTTTGGCTGTACTAATCGGTCGGACTGGGAAAACCATTTAGAGTACTTCAGATTGCCAAAAGCTATTACAAATCAGGGAGAAGAGTGCAAAGAATTGTCTGAGGAAAGGAGGCAAACACCCCCTCTCCTCTCCTCTCCCGCCTGAACAAACTACCAAAGTACCGATCAGCATGTTGATCCAAACATTTGTACTAGTAGACTATTTGAAAAAAAATTAGAATGTAAAGATCAGTTGATCTAGTAACGTTATTGAATCACCTACCTTGGCTTTCACAATACACAATTCACAATACACATGTGACATGTCACCTCCCACCCACCCACCCACTCCCTCCTAATGTACAGTTTCCTCCCCCTCGTATGTATATATTTTCTGTTAATATCTCTGTTTAACTACTGTATATTTGCATATCTTGTATGTCACAAATGTACCAGTACTGTATACCTGTATGTCAGAAATGTCATGCTATATATCTGTATGTTGCGTCATTTATGTCATTTTAATCATGGGCCGACATAGTGAACTACCTCGTTTTTTCACCATCTATGTTCTTCCTGTGCTCCAGGACAGTTCAGTCAGTATGTTCTTCCTGTGCCCCAGGAGAGTTCAGTCAGTATGTTCTTCCTGTGCTCCAGGACAGTTCATTCAGTATGTTCTTCCTGTGCCCCACGACAGTTCGGTCAGTATGTTCTTCCTGTGCTCCAGGACAGTTCAGTCAGTATGTTCTTCCTGTGCTCCAGGAAAGTTCAGTCAGTATGTTCCTCCTGTGCTCCAGGACAGTTCAGTCAGTATGTCAGTACATACTGAGGAAGAACATACTGACTGAACTGTCCTGAGACACAGGCAGAACATACTGACTGAAGTGTCCTGGGGCACAGGAAGAACATACTGACTAAACTGTCCTGGGGCACAGGAAGAACATACTGACTGAACTGTCCTCAGGAAGAACATACTGACTGAACTGTCCTAGAGCACAGGAAGAACATACTGACTGAACTGTCCTGGAGCACAGGAAGAACATACTGACTGAACTGTCCTGGGGCACAAGAAGAACATACTGACTGAACTGTCCTGGGGCACAGGAAGAACATACTGACTGAACTGTCCTGGGGCACAGGAAGAACATACTGACTGAACTGTCCTGAGACACAGGAAGAACATACTGACTGAACTGTCCTGGGGCACAGGAAGAACATACTGACTGAACTGTCCTGGGGCACAGGAAGAACATACTGACTGAACTGTCCTGGGGCACAGGAAGAACATACTGACTGAACTGTCCTGGGGCACAGGAAGAACATTTGTGAATTCTTAAAATGGGTGGCTTTCCAATGGTGACAGCAATTACAACTATTCATGTTATTATTCTGCTTCCCTCCAGACCCCCCACAGCTCTCTGTCTGTGAAGAGGAGGTTCCCTCTGAGCAGCAAGAAAGGAGCCCCAGTCTGAGCCAGGAGCAGCCAGAGCTCCTACAGATTAAAGAGGAACAGGAGGAACTCTGGACCTGTCAGGAGGAAGAGCAGCTTCAAGGTCTGGAGGAGGCTGATATCATCAAGTTCACTTTCAACCCTGTCCCTGTGAAGAGTGAACATGATGAAGAGAAACCTCAGTCCTCATGGTTTAACCAAACCCAGGACCCAGAGCTCCTACAGATTAAAGAGGAACAGGAGGAAATCTGGACCAGTCAGGAGGGAGAGCAGCTTCAAGGTCTGGAGGAGGTTGGTATCAAGTTCACTTTCAACCCTGTCCCTGTGAAGAGTGAACATGATGAAGAGAAACCTCAGTCCTCATGGTTTAACCAAACCCAGGACCCAGAGCTCCTACAGATTAAAGAGGAACAGGAGGAACTCTGGACCAGTCAGGAGGGAGAGCAGCTTCAAGGTCTGGAGGAGGTTGGTATCAAGTTCACTTTCAACCCTGTCCCTGTGAAGAGTGAACATGATGAAGAGAAACCTCAGTCCTCATGGTTTAACCAAACCCAGACTGAGGAAAACAGAGAGACGGAGCCTCTAGCCAGCACCTCAACAGAACAGATGAAAACAGAACCTGATGGAGAGGACCGTGGATTATCAGAACTAGTCAGTAACTTAGATCCAGCTGGTGATTTAGAACCAACTACAGATGGCCAGCTCCTCTCTTCACACTGTTCTGGAACTGATACTGATGACAGTGATGATTGGCTGGAGACTAGTGAACCTCATCCTGGTTTAAACTCACTGACATCAAAGAAGACACAGAAAAACAAAGGACAGAGTTTGTCTAACAGCAACCAGTTCAAGAGCTCTGTGGTTTCATCCCATGAGGTGAAATTATCAAACCAAATACCATGTGAGACCTGGAGCTGTGAAGTGTGTGGGCAATGTTTTCCTAATAGGAACGCTTTAATGCGCCATCTTAAAGCCCATTCTAGTGACTGTGGTTTGTGTGGAAAACATTTAGAACCCACAGAGAGCTTAAAACTTCACTTTCAAATTCACAGGACATGTACTGTTTGTGGCAAGAAATGTACTACCATTACACTCTTGGAAGTACATATGAGAAGCCACACTGGGGACAAGCCCTATAGTTGCACACTGTGTCCTAAAATATTTAGTCAAAAATCTCAAATAAAAGTACACATGAGAAGCCATACTGGGGAAAAGCCCTATAGTTGCACACTGTGTCCTAAAAGATGTATTACACGGGGACACCTGAATATTCACATGAGAAGCCATACTGGGGAAAAGCCCTATAGTTGCACACTGTGTCCTAAAAGATATACTAGACAGGGAGACCTGAATATTCACATGAGAAGCCATACTGGGGAAAAGCCAAACCAAATACCATGTGAGACCTGGAGCTGTGAAGTGTGTGGGCAATGTTTTCCTAATAGGAACGCTTTAATGCGCCATCTTAAAGCCCATTCTAGTGACTGTGGTTTGTGTGGAAAACATTTAGAACCCACAGAGAGCTTAAAACTTCACTTTCAAATTCACAGGACATGTACTGTTTGTGGCAAGAAATGTACTACCATTACACTCTTGGAAGTACATATGAGAAGCCACACTGGGGACAAGCCCTATAGTTGCACACTGTGTCCTAAAATATTTAGTCAAAAATCTCAAATAAAAGTACACATGAGAAGCCATACTGGGGAAAAGCCCTATAGTTGCACACTGTGTCCTAAAAGATGTATTACACGGGGACACCTGAATATTCACATGAGAAGCCATACTGGGGAAAAGCCCTATAGTTGCACACTGTGTCCTAAAAGATATACTAGACAGGGAGACCTGAATATTCACATGAGAAGCCATACTGGGGAAAAGCCCTATAGTTGCACCCTGTGTCCTAAAAGATATACTAGACAGGGAAACCTGAATAGTCACATGAGATGCCATACTGGGGAAAAGCCCTATAGTTGCACACTGTGATCAAATATTTGGTGCAAAACGTGACTTAAACGTACATATCAGAACTCATACTCGGGGGAAAAAACATTTAGTCTTTTGATTGATTGAATACTTTATTTTGACACAATCGTAGGACAAAAACATTTTAAAAGACAAGACAATAACAGTATCAACAACGCTGGTCAAAAATGGATAAAACACAATAAAGCCAAGGCTTGTTTCCATTGTGGTCCATACATGGAACATAAAAAGGCACAGAAACACAAATGGACATGTACACTAGACAGGACACATCCTAAAAAATGTGTATAAAAACACCTAACCTGACAACTCATACAGTTAACTAATGTTAAAAGAAAATCCGCAAACCCTTAAAAGCAACTCATGATAAAAGAAATAAAAGCCAAGTTATGATAAAAGAGATAAAAAACATTTTAAGACCAATTTGAGTTGCTGCTGAGCCATGTTTTTAGGGTGGATTTAAATCCGAGAGGGGAGTTCAGGAGTTTTATGAATGTTGGCAGGGCATTCCACATTACCGTAGCCGAGTAAAAAAATGCATCTTTCCCCATGCATGTCCTGACTCTCGGCGGGACCAGGTCCGTGGGGCTTCCTCTTATGGCGTGTTTGTGGACATCTCCTACTTTATTAAAATAATTTACTAGGTACTTGGGGACCGTTTCTTTCAGTACTTTAAAAACCAGTAGCATTTTAAGCTGGTGTACCCTTTCTTCAACCCTAAGCCATCCCAGACTGCTAAAGTGGGCTGGCGTTAGGTGAGTTCTAAAGTGAAGGTTGTGCAGGAGTCTCACTAGTTTGTTTTGGGAGGTCTGGAGCTTTGTCTTCATTTGTTTTGATATGTTGCTGTACCATGAAGTGCAAGCATAGTCAAAGTGACATTGTTGAGGGCTCCAGCTAGGGTCCTCAGAGCGTTTCTATTTATGAACGAGGAAATTCTAAATAAAAATTTGGTTTTTTGATTGACCTTAGTAATAACTTTTTGTGCCATTTTTTCGTTAGAAAGTTTGTTATTTAAAATAAAGCCCAGGTAGGTGACCTCCTCTTTATCCTCAATAATGTTTTCACCTACTCTAATTTTAAAACCCTGGGATTTCTTTAGGTTGGCGTTTGACCCAAAGAGTATGGCCTCTGTTTTTCCCAGATGTAGAGACAATTTATTGTCACTGAGCCAAGAGCAGATCTTTTTCATTTCACTGCTCAGGACACTTTCCACTTTAGACTTATCCCTGTCAGAGACCAGGAGTGCCGAGTCGTCAGCAAACAGGAACAGGTTGCAATCGCATGCCAATTTCATGTCATTAATATATATTAAAAACAGTTGAGGCCCCAAAATGCTTCCTTGGGGGACCCCACATGTCACTGGAAGGGACGAGGACAAGGTGCCATTGATGTCTACCACCTGTTCTCTTCCCTCCAGGTAGGACTTGACCCATTTGGCTGACTTGCTATCAAAGCCTATCGCTCTCAATTTTTCTAGTAGGATGGAGTGGTTGACCGTGTCAAACGCCTTTTGCAGGTCCAACATTACCATCCCGCAGTAGTTCCCCTTGTCCATCTCCCGTTTTATATAATCGGTCAGGTACAGTAAACAGGTGTCAGTGGAGTGTGATTTTCTGAAACCTGATTGGAACTGGTACAGTAGTCTATGTTCAGTCAAGTAGTTGTCTATCTGCTCATATACCAGCCTCTCAATTACCTTTGATATGGAACAAAGGATAGAAACGGGGCGGTAGTTACCTGGATCCAGTTTGTTTCCTTTTTTAAATAGAGGGGTTACCCTAGCAAGCTTGAGTTCTTGCGGGATGTGACCCTGGTTGATGGAGAGGTTGGTGATACAATGGGAGCTATGATGGAAGCAGAGTCTCTGAGAAATCTGGTGGGAATATTGTCATGGCCTGTGGCTTTTGTTGGCTGCAGCATACTGAGCTTTTTCATAACCTCTTCAGTAGTTACTTCAGTCAATTTAAAATCATTTTCACGTACACCCAGTTCCTTATAAAAGGCCTGGATGTGCTGTATGCCATATCGGCCAGAGTGGATCGGCAGTTTGTTCACCAAAGTTGTAGCAACAGTTGTGAAGAAGGTGTTTAAACAATTTGCCACACTCAATTTGTCAGAGATGATCGTGTTATCTATTTTCAGGTTGAGATTTGTGGTTTTAGTCTTGAGTCTATTATTGTGACCCAGTGTTTTTAAAGACTTCCACAGTTTTTGATGATTATTTTTATTTTCCTCAATTTTTTCGTTAAAATAGTTCAGTTTTGCTTTTTTGATCATATTGGTTACTCCATTTCTTAGTGTTTTACAGGTCTCAAAGACCTGTAATAAAGTATTCAATCAATCTTTTCCCATCTTTACTCAATGGCGCCAGCGTTATTGACCATTTTAGCGATGTTTGCGGACCCATTGTGTGTTCTGTATTATAGCTATGGAGACAATAGTATGGCTCATTTGACAAGCATTGTTTATAGTCCAAGACTGACTAACCAGTTAATTTCTACATACTTTAGTTTGTACGCTATTCCATGCAATTTTTTTTTTTTTTTTTTTACAGTGCAATAAAATAGTTCTGGATTACTGTTCAACAGTTCAAAGTCGTCTTTACCTTCTCTGTTTGTTATCCACAGTTTAAAACTTGACAGTCTTCCCTCCTGTCTTATACCCACTTTGACCCTTCGAACCTCCCTCTCAGAGTGCAGTTCCCTCTCAGGGTGCAGTTCCTTCTCTCAGAGTGCAGTTCCCTCTCAGGGTGCAGTTCTAGGCCTGGTTCCTACACAGTTTTAAAGCCTGACAGTCTCTTGTTTGATACCCACACAGTTTAACACCTGACAGTTTTGAACCTGTAATAAAAAGCAATAGACAGAGTAAAATAATACAGTGCAATAATAGAATAGTAGAATAGAATAGATAGTAAAATTATGCAATAGAATGGACAGAGTAAAATAGTGCTACAGTACAACATAATGAATAAAGGAAGATCCGGTCAGTTTGTTGTAGGCCTCAGTGTGCCGTGTATGATTGATTGATTGATTGAACTTTCGACTTTCGTCTTGTTTACATCAGGGTCCCCCACTTTCAATTCATCATAACATATATGACATACACAACATACAGATAGACAGTACTGCTACATCTATACATTTATGACATACCAGATTTACAAATACAGTACTGTTTGTGATACAAAAAGAGTCTAAAAAAGAGAGTATATACATTTGACGTAGAAACTGTACATTGGAGGAGGTTGGGTAGGTGGGGGGGGGGGGGGAACTGTACATTGGAGGTGGGTGGGGGAAACTGTACAAGCTTAACTGTACATTGGAATATCGACTAAACCTTACTTGGTCCCAAGAAGAGGGTCTTGTGTATTAATGGGTTAGGACATTTACTGTACATTGGAAGAGGTTGGGTTTAGACATTTACAGGGGCCAGTTTCCAACTGCAGTCTCCCGTAGGTGCTCTTTGAAAGTGGGTAGTGATTCACATTCCTTTACAGCTGTGGGTAGGGCGTTCCACATTGATGTGGCATAATAGCGAAAGGTGTTTAGTCCCTTGTTTGAGCCGAATCTGGGTTTGACATGATTTGTGGAGCTCCCTCTGGTGTTGTGATCGTGGTATTCACTGGCCTTTGGGAAGTATTTTGACATGTACATGGGTACTTTAGTCGTGTAGTGTATCTTGTAGACCAGGCCCATTACAAGTTGCTGTACTCTGTCGTCTACTCTAAGCCATCCTAGGTTGTCAAAGTGGGCAGGGGTGAGGTGGGTTCTAGGAGTAAGGTCAAGCAGTAGTCTCACCAGTTTGTATCCCTGCCCTGCATGGAATGTTCCTCCTGAGCAACGGCAGAAGGATCCGCCCCTTGCTGACAAATGAAGCCACTCAACTCCTCATCCAATCAACAGTCACGTCTCGCCTCCCTCGACTACTGCAATGGGGTAAAGTTTTTTTTTTGATAATTTTTTTTTATTATTAATTACATGAAACAAGACAACACAATAACCACAGTAACAAAAAACATAACTCCACAGGAGAATAACAAACAATAATAATACAGAATAATAAATTATAAAGACAAAAAAGAAAAAGAAACAGCGTCCAACCTATCAAATATAGATGGCTACTTCAATAACAAAAAAGTCTTCAAACATGCCAACCTTTCCCCACCTTTACAAAGTGGAGTGACTTAAAAGATTGTTTACGAGAGTGTTGCCGCAGATTTACGGTAGATAGCCTAGGTCCCTTACACATGTTCAAGACTGCCAAACTCGCAGAAGGTAAAGTGTAAGAAGAAAGAAAATCTTCCTCCAAGTTGGTTGACAGGTCAATCAGTCTGCCAACATTAGTCCCTTGGGGAGATGGCATGTGAATTGACATATAGCGCAGAATAGCTAAATATCAACCCCCCCTAAAATCCCCCCAGTCAAAGTTAAGAAGGACAAGACAAAAACCAAGACAGACAAAACATTTCCTCCTCCCCCTCCCCAGAGACCGCCGGACCCCCCCGATCAAGCACCCCAACCCCGCTCAGCCGCACACGGCGGTCTTTACCTTCTCAGCTGCTGCGAACCACAGGTCAATGCCAGCCTGCCCTACCCCAATCACCCGCGCCGTGGATATCTCAAGATAAATCACATCCAATAGAGTTAGGGACCAGTTAATCATTGTAAGCTTCTCAGGCTCCTTCCATCTCATTGCTATTAGCTTCTTCGCTGCTGTGACGCCCGCTAGGACAATCCTTTTCAGTTTTACGGACGCGGGTAGTGTCGTTATATCGTTCAGGAGTAGCGTAACAGCTGTGAATGGGATAGTTAAGCCACACAGATCTGAAAGTTTGTCCGTTATTGACCTCCAGAAGCGGGCCACTGGTGGGCAATCCCAATACATATGCATATAAGTGCCAGTGGCCTTTTGAGAGCACAAAGTGCACCGAGAGTCGGTTATCAGTCCCATAGCAAATAGCTTCCTAGGTGTAAGATAGGTCCTATGAATATAATTAAAATTAATTTGCTGGTGATTCGGGTTGCGGGAAGATAATGCCACATTTGCCCAAACATCATCCCAGTCAAACTCGGGGTCCAACTCCGGGATATCCACACGCCAGATTGTATCCAATGATAAATTTGTATACGTGGATTGAATTAAGAGCGTATAAAAGTCTGAGACAAACCCTCTGGATGTTGTCCTGTCCACTATGAGCCTGAGGAAGGGGTGTGGGTGCAAAGCTTGAGCCCACGGTACGCCATGCGCCCTCAGTGCTGACCTTAGTTGAAGGTAAAGAAAGAAGGACTCGCCGGGAAGATCATAAAATTCTCTTAAGTCCTGAAACGCACGGAGGCCGTTCTTATCATAAATATCCTCCAGAGTATGCACTCCCCTCCTTTGCCATTGAGGAATATTAACCGGCTTGTGCCCAACAAGTAATTGCTGGTTATTAAAAATTGGAGAGTCCAGGTGCCATGGGCATTTAACCCCACACAACCTCTGTACATTACGCCACGTTTGGATCATGTGAGTTATGATCGGTCCATACCTCAGCCGGCATTTCGAAATAGAGACAGTGGAGTACACTACATCCTGCAATCTTAGCGGAGATACCGCCGCCGCTTCTAAGGAGCGCCACGATACAGCCTCTACAGGGTCTAGCCAGCACATCAGAGGTCTCAGTGAAAAGGACCAGAAATAAAGTTTAAAATCAGGGATTGCAAGGCCCCCATCTTGTTTTCTACGTTGAGTAGTAGCCCTTTTGATTCTCGGGCGTTTGTTATTCCAGATAAACTTAGATACCATCGATTGTACCTTGCGCCAGTGGTCTATTGGAGGGGGCAGGGGGAGCATTGAGCTAATAAAATTTATCCTAGGCAGGATGTTCATTTTGATTATGGAAGCCCGGGCTTGTAAGGCATTAGGAAGGGACGACCACCTGTCTAGATCCTGGCGTATTTGATCATAAGTACCCGTGAAGTTGTACTTAGTAGTTTGGTTCAGCGTGGGGAATATCTCTATGCCCAAGTATTTAAAATGTTCTACTATGGGGATATCAGCTGGTAGTCGTACCGCCTTGGCCAGCTCATTAAGAGGTAGGCAGGCTGATTTGTTCCAGTTAATCTTAAAGCCTGACAATTTACCAAACTCGTCGATTATCCTCAATAATTTTGTGGCCGACCGGGAGGGGTCGTCCATGAAAATCAGCAGGTCATCCGCATAGAGAGCAATTTTGTGTGGAGTATTATTGACCATTATGGGGACGATGTCCTCCGATTGCCTAATAAATTGGGCCAAAGGTTCGAGGGAAAGCGCGAACAGTCCTGGGCTCAGAGGACAACCCTGTCTAGAAGATCTGGAGACTGGAAAGAGTGTGGAACAGTTTTTGCCTGTCAGTATCATCGCAGACGGCGAGGCATACAGGACTTTAATCATATGAATAAAACTCTTCCCAAGACCCATGACCTCAAGTACCTTCCACAGGTATGACCACTCAAGTCTGTCAAACGCCTCCATGGCATCCAAAGACAGAACTGTGGATGGAGTTGTATTGTCTTTACTGTTATCAATTACATGCAACAGCCTCCTAAGATTATCTGCAGCCAGACGCCCCGGGATAAAACCAGTTTGATCGCAGTGCACCAATACAGACATAAATCTCTGCAGGCGACGGGCCAGCACCTTGGCAAACACTTTTAAATCGGCCCCGAGAAGACTCAAGGGTCTATAGCTACCACAATCATTGGGATCTTTGTCCTTCTTGAGAAGTAAAGAAATCAACGCCATATTGATATCTCTTGAGAACTCCCCTTGTTCGATAGCGTAATTGATCATATCGAGCATCAATGGACCCAGTTGGTCCCAGAAAGCTAAATACACTTCGGGTGGAATACCATCCCAGCCTGGTGCCTTACCCCTCTGCATTTCAACAATCGTCTCCCTCAATTCCACGAGAGTAATCGGTCTCCCCAGTTCCTTGGCCTCTTCCTCAGAAATGTGGGGTATCTCAAGCCCGCCAATGAACGATTCAAATTTAGAGTCATCAAGATTACCCTCTGAGCTATATAACTGTGAGTAAAACTCTTTAAAAGTGTCATTGATCTTTTTCGAATCAGTAGTGACTGCACCCTGGCTCGTCCTGATCGAGGGGATATCCGAGAAATGATCATTTGAGCGTATTTTCATTGCCAATAGATGGCTAGGTCTGGAGCCGTGAAAGTAGTAATTTTGTCTTGTCCTATGTATCAAGAACTCAGACTGTTGTTTAAGTATGGAGTTTATTTCTTTTTTGACTATCTTACGTTGTGTGTTTAGTCGTTCACTATAGTTAGTTTGCAAGGATGCGTATAGGTCCGCATATAATGTTTCCAGTCCTTCTAGCTTTTTTGACCGGGATTTTCGCAAATTGGAGGTAAATAGTGTGACATGACCCCTGATAAATCCTTTCAATGCGTTCCACAGGACCCTAGGGTCTTCTACTGTGCCAACGTTGATCTGCAAAAATTCAGCTAGTTTACTCCTGAACTCAGAACAGAAGTCATCGTTCTTTAGCAAGGTTGAATTAAAACGCCATCTGGGAGCTCTTGCGGAGAGCCTGCCAAAGGTTGCCGTAAGGAAAATCCCCTTGTGGTCTGAGAGAGCCAAGGGAACCAATGAGACATCGAAACTATCAAACATATTAGGGGACGCGAATGCATAGTCAATTCGAGAGAAGGTTTTGTGTCTGGCTGACAGGTGAGAGTAATCTTTGAGGGTGGGGTTGGATAAGCGCCAAAGGTCTGTGAGCCCCGTGTCCTGGGCCCACATCCTGAGGGCCTTAGAGGCCCGTTTTTGGTCGCTCGTTTCAGAGGGCCCGGACCTATCCATCTCCGCATCCCAGCACACATTAAAATCGCCACCCACAATGAGAGCGTATCCATTAAGTTCCAACATATTCTTCGTGATTGTATTATAGAACGCTGAATCAAATGTGTTAGGAGCATACAATGCTATTATAGCCATCTTCCTATGCGAGAACTCAACTTTTGCTATAGTAATCCTTCCCTCCGTGTCCGACCATACGTCCAGGACTTTGATATCAAGGTTACGTCTTGTAACTATGACGACTCCTTTCGTCTTATCATCGGCTGAGGATGAGGAGATAACGTGATATTGCCGATTTGCCAGTCTTGACACATCACCTACCAATAAATGCGTCTCACTAAGAAGAGCAAGGTCAATATTTCTCCTCTTCAATAGCCAAAGGACACTGGCACGCTTGTGTGGGGTGTTAAGCCCTCCTGCGTTCCAAATTAAAATATTAAATTTAGCCATGGTCGAGCTTGTCTAAATGCGTAGAGAACATACCAGTGTAGCTAGACTGCTCGAGGCGCTGATCCAGGCGGGCCCAGACGGTCAATCCCAGGAGTACAGAGGAGGAACAATTACACACATATAAGACAACAGCACATAAAACACATAAAAATACCACCCCAGTTACAACCCCCCCACCTTCTACTCTAAACCCTAACCCACCCGTCCTATTATAAGCCCTCCTATACCCACTCTCCAGTCCCCACCCTATGCCCCATCCACTGAGGATGGTCATCTTCCTATCACTTCCCACTAGAGACATGGATCCAATAAGACGCTCCCCACTCCAACCCCCCTCTAGATAAACCCCTGAGTAAACCCCCACTAGTCCAATAAACACAAATAATAATAAAAATAAAATTCAATAAAGATATCGGTCGAAAACCACCTGAGCCTTGGCCCCAACATGAGACAACCATAATGGTAAAAATAGCCATTATTAAATAATAACTCCACATCAACCTGCAACCATCTATTTCCGAATCTGCGCTTCAACGTCGCAATGTTATAGCCCAAATGGGTACAGGAAAATTCAAAACAAAATTAAATTAAAGGCAGGATCGGGTCACAGGTTAATTGTGCAAAATTGTGTGAACAATGTCAATTAAACAATGACAATAATAAGAAAGGGAAAAAAGGGGGTATGGTCAAAGTGCACCCCTGTAGCAGTCCCTCTGATCTGGCACAACGGCTGAAATGACATAACCTATGTAAGAAAAGCATTAAACACATTAATTAATCCGGGGATGGTAACAGGCAATATCTGACACAACCCGTTATCATCTATTGTTTCAATAAAGATATCGGTCGAAAACCACCGTGAGCCTAGGCCTTAACATGAGATAACTTATAATGGAAAAAAAATTAAATATAGTCATTATTATATAACAACTCAACATTAACCCTGCAACCATCTATTTCGGAGTCTGCGCATCAACGACGCAATGTTATAGCACCAATGAACAAAGGAAAAATCCAAAACAAAATTAAATTAGAGTATACCAGCCGGTAGTCTAAGGTAGGATCGGGTTCCAGGTAAATTGTGCAAACAAATGCCATTTAAACGACAATAATAAGAAGGGGAAAAAGGGGTTATGGTCAAAGTGCACATCTGTAACAGTCCCTCTGATCAGGCACAATTAAACACATTCATTAACCCGGGGATGATAATAGGCAATATCTGACCAAACCTGTTATCATATCTTGTTTATATACATATTCAACCGATCTTCTCCTACCGGAGCCCAAAGCTCAAAACAGCATGGATATAAAAATAACAGCATACAAGAATTTAGTTAAGGACCCGATCACCGTTGGATTGTGCGAGCCGATCACACTTATACAGCAACAACAACCAAAGTGCGTCACTATTAACGGGTCTCGAACGACTCCACGCAGGCGATAGACGCAGCCCGCTAGCTAGCCCGAGGCTAGCGCGTGAGCTAGTGATGAATCCGGATAGCACGTTAGAGTCTGTTATGTACATTGTTCAGCTAGCTCGTTAGCTTCCAAAGAGGCGATACACAAGTACGATCATGAGGTCAGCATTAGCAAGTAACAGAAGTCATTGGGAAGTCCCGCTAGTTGGATGGGCAGTGGACAGTTAGAGTGTCTGGGCATGACAGCAAGTATTTGTGAATAGTCGGCCCTATCAATGTATATAGGCCCACACCGCCAAGTCACTCACCCGACATAGATATCAAGCAACAGTCTCGGGTATCCCCTCGAGATATTCCTTCGCTTTAGCCAACGACCAAAATGAACGCAGACCATCGACCTTCTCCAACACAGATAATTTCGCGGGAGCGAATAGCGTGGGCCTCAGGCCTAGTTTCCATAGCCTGTTCATGACCACTTTGTATTCGCCTCTCTGTGCTTGAACCTCCGGCGTAAAGTCTTCGAAAATGGCCACTTTGTGATCGCCAAGCCTCAGATTACCCCTTCTGGTACGAGCCGACCGCATGATGAGTTCTCTCTGCTGAAGCCTGTTCAGCTTGACTATGATGGGCCTCGACTCTTTGTTCACGCCGGGAGAAAACCTGCCCGCCCTGTAGGCCGACTCACAGACAGGAGGCGAGGGGAGGACGTCAGTTCCTAGTATTTTTTGCAGCAATTCGGGCATGGTCTCAGAGAGACGGCCTTCACCGCTGGCCTCCGGTACTCCAACAATCCTGACGTTGTGGCGTCTATCTCCTCCATTGCCGACTGTAGTTTGTTGACTTCAGCCTGCCTAGCCAGCAGGGCGGACTCGAGACCCACCATCTTCTCGCCCTGTAATTATACCTCCGTCGTTAGCATGGCTAGTTCGTTAGCATTAGCCGAGGAGACAGCGTGCATCGACTCCATCTTGTCTATCAGCGGGACTACCGCCAGCCGTATTTCTTCTGATATCTCACGATGGAGGTTGACACAAAAATCCGCCAACACTTTCTTCTGTGCTTCAGCGAAGCGTGTCTCAGAGTCTGCGTGTAGCTTGGTCATGACCAAGAGCACAGCATCGCTAATCTCACAGACACCGGGCGACGATGCAGCCAGGCCCGGTGGTGGTTTGCTGGTTGGGGCGCTCATGGATCTGGTTTCCACCACCGACATCGCAGAACGTCGAAAAAAGTCGACGACAGTATACTAAACACGACGACCTAGCAAACAGATAAAAAACAAATCAAAATAAAATAAAGACTAATGGGGAGAAACGTATATTCAGCACGGTAGAAGGGAGCTCATGTGAAACACGTCTACTCCATGATCGCTCAGCTCCGCCCCCCTGCAATGGGGTAAAGTTAGGGGTTAAGTGTCTTGCTCAAGGACACTTCGACACGCTGCCCGGGAGAAGGGGAATCGAACTGGGAACCTCCAGATTACCAGATGACTGCTCTACCTCCCGAGCCACTGATTAGTATTAGTGCTAATCAGATGTATGTACAGAGTTGTAGTATTAAGTATTAATATGTACAGTGATACAGGTATAAAGACACTATGGGAGTAAGTCATACTGGCCAGCAGCGTAACTAGTAAGAGATATGTACAGATATACATATAGTAACTAGTAGGGGTGTAACGGTACACAAAAACCACGGTTCGGTACGTACCTCGGTTTTGAAGTCACGGTTCGGTACGGGTTTTCGGTACAGTGGGGGAAAGTTTGGCTTTCCATGTTCCACTCAGGGGTGATGTAGTGTGCAGTAACTAATTGTACTTGTAGGGCTGTCAACAAATATTCTATATTGAAATTAATAATCGACTTGTAAAGAAGAAATAATAATAATAATTATATTAGATTGTGAAAAAAACGTAATACATACAAAAACGTCGTTATTGGTTAACATACCGTTGTATTCGTTCGGTACACAGCCGTTCGGTACGGTATGGTACACACATGAAACGCTTCGGTACGGATACTAGTGTGCATTAGAGAGAGAGAGAGTGTTTTGGTGGATTTCCCCATCAGATACCCCTACATAGTCAAGCATACAGTAGATAGAATGGTGAACTTTGACATAAAATTATATTTTTTCTATCAATATTCCAGGCTATTTAACTTCATTAATTATTGGAGGATAGCTTTAGACTTTAGAGCTTTAGACATTATTTCAGAAGCAATAATAATAATAATAAATAATTGTTTTCCATCTACAAGTCAAACTCAAGAATCTATGCACATACAGTGTACATCTAAAATGTATGTGGTCAAATACATTTACAGATTCGACCTTTAATCTGAGAATTCAAGCCACTCATTCATATTTCACACGGTAGTATTTCAAGGCACCTGCAGATGGCGCTCTGGCACCATTGTTAAGAATGACGATTCAGACAAGATTCTGACCATATTATCAAGGTGCTGTGAAAGTGTCCCTCTGATAGGGTTTACGAACCACTGAAGAAGGAACGGAACTCATGACCCGTTGTGAAATCACTGGCAGGAACGGCCTGGAGAGGCCAACCGGTAACCAAAAGGTCGCCGGTTTGATCCCCGGCACCCGCACCCACATGAGTGTGTATTCCAGCTGTGAGCTGGTGACTGAAGGGTGGCTGGTGTTATATCTACGGTAACCACCATCTGTGAAGGAGAGACTCCTTCATACACCCACGTTCTCTTATAAATGTTAATGTAGATTGTTTGAGCACGTTTGTAGGCTACATCTGGTCTATATTTCACTATTCATGTGTCACAATAATCTAGCGCTACATTCATTTCAAACGTCTTGTTTGTCAGGAGTTAATTGATGCAGGTGCTCTTGATTAGTTGATCAACCAAGCCTTGATTTAAAACCAGGCGTGCTTTTTGCATATACCTACCTGCCAAGGGGTGTTTGTAACTTGCTTTCTATGGACATTAAAGACTATATTAGTGTACACGACCAAGGTACCCATGTACATGTCAAAATACTTCCCAAAGGTCAGTGAATACCACGATCACAACACCAGAGGGAGCTCCACAAATCATGTTAAACCCAGATTCGGCTCAAACAAGGGACTAAACACGTTTCGCAATTATGCCACATCAATGTGGAACGCCCTACCCAAAGCTGTAAAGGAATGTGAATCACTACCCACCTTCAAAAACACTCTCAAAGAACACCTACGGGAGACTGCAATTCAAAACGGGCCCCTACAAATGTCCTAACCCAGTTGTACAATAAAGACCAAGCATGGCTTTGTCAGTATTCCAATGTACCCAACCACCCCCCCCCCCCTCCAATGTACAGCCCCACCCAACCCCACCCCACCTACCCAACCTCCTCCAATGTACAGTTTCTATGTCAAATGTATGTCAGTATTCCAATGTACAGTGTCCCCCCCACCTCCAATGTACAGCCCCACCTGCACAGTTTCTATGTCAAATGTATATACACTCTTTTTCTGGATTTTTTTTAGTATCACAAACAGTACTGTATTTGAAAATCTGGTATGTCATAAATGTATAGATGTAGCAGTACTGTCTATCTGTATGTCGTGTGTGTCATATGATGAATTGAAAATGGGGGACCCTGATGGAAACAAGACGAAAGTCTTTCTCAGGTCTGCATCCTCTTAACAATTGTATGTATTGAGCTGTACTGTACTGTACCCATTCTGCAATCGGTTAATAAACTTTTCAATCAATCAATCAATAGGAATGCTTCTCATTGTGTTTTGAAGCCTTTCAGTGCCCTTGGCCCTGTGGGTGATGCTGTGCTATCTGGAATAATTTTTTTTAGAGAATGTGTGCCTAGGATGGATATGAAGAAAGACCATTTTCCAATGGTAAATGGACTGCATTTTTATATAACAGCTTTTTCCCCAAAGCGCTTTACAACTTATGCCTCACATTCACCCGTTCACACACTGACGGCAGACCATGCAAGGTGCCAACCTGCTCATCGGGAGCAGTTAGGGGTTAAAGTGTCTCGCTCCTCGACACGCTGCCCGGGAGGAGCCGGAATCGAACCAGGAACCTTCTGATTACCAGACGACCGCTCTACATCCTGAGCGGCTGTCGCACCACAATGGCATTATAATCGTCGTCTTCTAAAACACAACCAAAAATAAAGAGAAAAGCCAAGAGGGAAATAAAACACTCATCACACGTCAAATAATCCTCCCCGCCTTTATTGAAACTAATCTTCAAATGAGACGTTAGCAGTCCCCCTCTCCTCTTATCTACCTTGGCACAGAGCAAGCCTAATATATATCTCCCCTTTAGTTGAGCGGTAGATGTTTCACACCCCACGCGGGAAACCGCGGGTTCGAGTCCAGGCATATTTCACATGGTCATGAGATTTTAATCGCTTACTGCTAAAGGATGACGTGCATAAAGATATACCACATATATATATATACCGCCTCCTGGTATGACATCAAGTCCTCCCAGACCATCCCACAATGCAGTGCTCAGCGTAGCGTTTGTGTGAGGGTTTGGAACTCGTGAAAGTGATTGGATGCACGCTTTGCACCATGGGAAATACAAGAGGCCTTGCAAGGAATGTTGCTGTAGTTCTCTTCCTTATATGGCTGCCTGTAACCATTGGTAACCACTTTCGAATGCATAAAGTAATTACTGTGCAGAGGTGGAGTTGGTAAAACACTGGAGAAGCAGGATTTTGCTGTTATTATACTGTGACCTTTTTACAAGATACAGTAAAAATAAGACACCAACTTATTCAAATTTTGTTGATATATTTCTCATATATCAACACATATCAACTGTTGTTCTACACATACAGTACAGTAGCAAACATTGTTTCTTCAAACGAGGACATTCTAAACATTCCATGAAAGGCCTCTTATTACCATCACTGTTGTGTACAATTGTATCAAGATTAATAATTTCCTTCCTTACAATTAGGGATGAATCCAATACCAAGAACCACATGTACCAATGTCAGAAATCAAAGCAAAAGTGACTACATTTTCATCATTTCTTTGGATAATGGATCGGTACTCAGAATTGACAGATACTGAAGGGCTTAATTGACCTATCTCAAAGCCCACCCTCTTTTCTTGGGGTTTGAGATGGGTCAGTTGGTATCGGCGATGAAAAGGTCTTATCATCAGCATATTCCTATTTAAATAATCTCTGATTATGAACTCTGCTGTGAGAATCCACCCTGAACATAATTCAAACGTTATCCCTTTAATCTTTAATAAACATGGGAAAGTCTCACTCGGAAGGTAAAAATGAAAGCTACACTCATTACCAGCGGAGCAGCGCCAAAGGGTGTCTCTCTCATCTCTCATCACACATAAGATTATTTGATTCAAATGTTCTTTGGGTTCTAGTTTTAAAGCCCAAATTCCTGATTTGTGGAGAAACGGCGGCCCCTGTACATTTCTGCCCCAGTTTTTGTTTTGTTATTGTACACATTAAGAGCTGGAGGAATTACAATTGTCATCCACACGATGAAAGTAAGAGAACACGCGAGCAAGGAGAGCATATCTAAAGACAAAGTGAGCTAAGCCCCTAAAGTACCCATTTGTGATAATGATTGGCAACACAATTATTTTGTGACTATATTAGCCAGTACCTCCTCTGGCAGACAGGTGGAGACATTTTTCAATAAGTGTTTGTTGTTTGACCAACAATCAGATATTGGGGCTTTTAACTATTATTAAGATATTGATGAAACTATTGAAGATGATTGGAATGACTAAATGCTGTGCAGATTCTGTTTAAAGATGGGAGTTTCCCTTTGAAAGGGAGGAATGTATATAACATGTTTTCAATACTGCAAATTATAAGACTGATAGAAGTGAACCTTGTCTCTCTGGTTTTACATACAGTAGCCTACTGCAGAATACTGGCTTGAAATAAACTCTTGATTTTCAACTTTCTCAATTCCATTTTTCTAAGAGTGATTACGGATAGTGCAACATCTGCGTATTATACCCAGTGTGAATGTTCTGACATTATATGGCATTAACAGGCCTCAGGAGTTTGTAAATGCAGGGTTTCGGCCTACAGTATGCCCAGATATTGACTTCCAGTTCCTAAGTGTTTTCTCTGTGGAGAAACGGAATCGGCATTCTAGATAATCATCCCTGTCCTGGTCTGTGGTTAAAGGGGCACTTCACCAAAAAACAATGCAGATTTATTTTGCACATAATCTCACGCACATCCAAAGGCCCTCAACAGTGTTGCACACATTAATTTAGTTTGACAGTTATTGAGAGTAAATGAGGTTGAATGTGGCCACCAGTGATGTCATCGGGCACATTGAATGCTTGTGTCGTGTTAATTACAGCTCTATGAAGTTATGTACAGAAATAGCAATACATTGTCTTATAGGGACTGCTACTGTACCTTATACCATTTTATTGAGCTGTAATATATAATAATATAATATATATATATATAATATATATATTTTTAAAGGGGCATTTCACTGAAAACCAAAGCTGATTTATTACACAAATTACTTTTTGTCTGACAGTAAGAGCTTGAATTTGTCCTCCAGTGATGTCAATGGAGAGCACTGAATCTTTGTGTTAAATACAGCTCAATTCAATTATGTAAATTAAATATTATTATAACCTAGAACTATGTGGATGGATAATGTTAGTAAAATATAGTTTTAAAGTTTTATTTATTTAGCACATTTCATGTAGAGCAATGCAATGCACTTTACAAACATCACAATAAGGTCCAAGAAAGATCAATGATAATACATAAATGGCTGTCAAAGTTAATGCGTTAACGCACAATTCTTTTAACGCCACCATTTTTTTACGCAACATTAACGTACATTTTTTTTTATTTGATTTGATTTGATTATTGATACTCTCATTGAGAGAGAGAGAGAGAGAGAGAGAGAGAGAGAGAGAGAGAGAGAGAGAGAGAGAGAGAGAGAGAGAGAGAGAGAGAGAGAGAGAGAGAGAGAGAGAGAGAGGGGGGGGGTGAGAGAGATGAGGAGGGGCAAGAGAGAAAGAGAGCTGGGAGAGTGTGTGTGAGAGAAAGAGAGTGTGAATCCTCAGTCCTTGTGTGGGTGAATGTTTTTTTTACGATTAATTGCGAATATTTTCATGTTGAGATAGATTGTGGATGAATATGCAAAGAAAGGTACACCATACAAATGTTCATGCTTTATTTGTTTTAAACGAGACGGTTTAGAAATGGGCAATGGGAAAATACATTGCGTTTCCAAGATGGTGGACTGGCCGGAAACAGCAATGACGTAACCACTACACCTCCCTATTCAAGCCGATAGGAAGCCAATGCAGGGACTCTAAGAATTCTGGACATCTAGCTCCATTGCTTCCTCACCAATGACGTGTTTGATGGACGACAGTCCTCTCCTCCTTCTGGGAGGGAACCAGCCTCCTGCTGGTTAACCACAGAACTAATGTAAAGCAATGGGGCTTTTGCTTTTTAAAACCATTAATCACACTGTCAGCCCTCCTCTCCCCTCTGTTCCTGCTTTTTCAAATGATGACTGTAACAGTTTTCTTTTCTTTTTTGTAAACAAGGTTGCAGTTGTGAGGGCAAGTATCGTCCCCTCTTGCTCCCCTCTCCCTATGTCACCAGTTCGGGAGGCAACCCTGAGTAACCTCTCCTGTATCACCTTAGTTGACCTAACTGGCCGCTGTGAGCGTTGTGAAATCTTCCTCAAGCCCTTTGGATATTCTAGCATCATCTTTGCTTAAAGGGGAACTATTTTACTATTTCTTTCACTATTTGGGCACTTTTACACAATTCCTGTGAGTCTATGAAACACCTCTGTAAGTATTTTTTCAAAGAAATTCATTGTTTTGTATTTCTAATCAAGTACTCAAAAACAGCATTTTTCTACCTTAAGATCTTAAGCCGTTTTGAGGCTGGGCTCCAACCACTGTATGGCCTGGTGGCAACTGCCACATTATTATGCAGCTGAGAAACCTCTGACATCACAGATATGCACATTTTCAGATGACTCAGTTCAGTGAGGGTGAATATTGTGAAAGGAGAATTGGAAGAATGTGCCAATATGAGAATTAGAGACATAGATCCTATTAATATAAGTCCACATAGCTGTTTCTCCTCCTGTCCCTAACTCTCCCAGAGTTCTAAGGTAGGCTAGTGGTCCGTATCCAATTCACGTCACTGATCGCAGCCTCACCGGGGCGGTTCCACTGGGTTTCATAATTGCGTCACCGACGGGTGTGTTCTCTTGTTCAGCTAGAGAAAGGTTCAGCTCCTTGCATGGTCGCCTCCGCCATCGGTGTGTGAATGTGTGTGTGAATGTGAGGAACAAAATGTTGGATAAAAACGATATGAAAAAAAAATTCACCAAAACAGAATGATGCCTGTGAGCATCATTGCGAGTAGACACAACTAAGTGGTACCTTGACGTACAGATTATGAGTTACAGATATGATATGCAGACTGTGTGGGTGTGAGAGAGAGAGAGAGAGAGAGAGAGAGAGAGAGAGGAGGAGGAGAGGGAGAGAGAAGTGTGAATATGGTATGCTGAGAAGGCCACATTGATGTGTGTTATGTGAAGGCTATGTGGGTGTAAGTGTGTTTGTGATAGAAAGAGGAGGGAGAGGGACAGAGCGAGAGGGGGTAGAAAGACAAGGTTATGTATTATTATGTGTGTGCAATTATATATTTATACTATTGTTCAAAGTCGGGGCTGACATGACACCAACAGAGCTTCCAAGGTATTCAGAAGGGTATGCAGCTGTTGAGACCAATCTGGTGCTGCAGCTCGGCTAACTGTGTAACTGAGGAAGTGATCAAGTGAACACACGCATGCTGCATGCACCAACCAGCCAACCAATCTAATGAACCAACCAACCAACCAAACTAATACACCCACCCACTCACCCACCAAGCAACCAATCTAATGAACCAACCAAACTAATGCACCAACCAACTCACCCACCAAGCAACCAATCTAATGAACCAACCAAACGAATGCATCAACCAACCAACCAATCTAATGAACCAACCAACCAAACTAATACACCCACCAACTCACCCACCAAGCAACCAATCTAATGAACCAACCAAACTAATGCACCCACCAACCAACTCACCCACCAACTCACCCACCAACCAACTAATCTAATGAAACAACCAACCAAACTAATGCACCCACCAACTCACCCACCAACCAACCAATCTAATGAACCAACCAAACTAATGCACCAACCAACCAACTCACCCACCAACTCACCCACCAACCAACCAATCTAATGAACCAACCAAACTAATGCACCAACCAACCAAACCAACTCACCCACCAACAAACCAATCTAATGAACCAACCAACCAAACTAATGCACCAACCAACCAACTCACCCACCAACCAACCAAACTAATGAACCAACCAACCAATCTAATACACCCACCAACTCACCCACCAACCAACCAATCTAATGAACCAACCAAACTAATGCACCAACCAACTCACCCACCAACCAACCAATCTAATGAACCAACCAAACTAATGCACCAACCAACTCACCCACCAACAAACCAATCTAATGAACCAACCAACCAAACTAATGCACCCACCCACCCACCAACCAACCAACTCACCCACCAACCAACACACCCACCAACCAACCAATCTAATGCACCCACCCACCAACCAACCAACTCACCCACCAACAAACCAATCTAATGAACCAACCAACCAAACTAATGCACCCACCCACCCACCAACCAACTCACCCACCAACCAACCAATCTAATGCACCCACCCACCAACCAACCAACTCACCCACCAACAAACCAATCTAATGAACCAACCAACCAAACTAATGCACCCACCCACCCACCCACCAACCAACTCACCCACCAACCAACCAATCTAATGCACCAACCAACCAACTCACCCACCAACAAACCAATCTAATGAACCAACCAACCAAACTAATGCACCCACAAACCAACCAACCAACCAACCAATCTAATGAACCAACCAACCAAACTAATGCACCCACCCACCCACCAACCAAGTCACCCACCAACCAACCAAACTAATACACCCACCAACTCACCCACCAACCAACCAATCTAATGAACCAACCAAACTAATGCACCAACCAACCAACCAACTCACCCACCAACAAACCAATCTAATGCACCAACCAACCAAACTAATGCACCCACCCACCAACCAACTCACCCACCAACCAACCAATCTAATGCACCAACCAACCAATCAAATGAACCAAATAACTCAACCACCCACCAACCAGCCAACCCACTAACCAAAGTAACTAACGCACCTACCTACCAACCAAACTAACTAATGCACCCACCAACCAATCAACCAACTAACCAACCAACTAAACAAATTAGCCAACCAACCAACCAAACCAATGAACCGACCAACCAAACTAATGAACCAACCAACCAAAGTTAGGCACCACCCACCCACCCACCAAGCTAATGAACCAACCAACCAGATTAATGAACCAACCAACCAACCAACCAAAACGAATTAACCAACCAACCAATCAAACTCATGAACCAACCAACCAATCAAACCAATGAACCAACCAACCAAACTAATGAACCAACCGACCAATCAAACCAATGAACCAACCAATCAAACTAATGAACCAACCAATCAAACCAATGAACCAACCAACCAAACTAATGAACCAACCAACCAATCAAACTAATGAACCAAATAACTCAACCACCCACCAACCAGCCAACCAACCCACTAACCAAACTAACTAACGCACCCACCAACCAAACTAACTAATGCACCCACCAACCAATCAACCAACTAACCAACCAACCAACCAACCAAACTAATGAACCAACCAACCGACCAAACCAATGAAGCAATCAACCGACCAACCAAACGAATGAACCAACCAAACAAACTTAGGCACCCACCCACCCACCAACCAACCAACCAACCAACCTGACGCATCCACCAAAAAAACAAACATAGATTGTTTATAATATGAGTGGCGCATGATTTCTTTTTGCTTGTGCAATTATTTAGTCTCACAAGACTTGTTTCCCACTTAATATCCGGTGACGGGTTTCCGCCTTTCTTTGAGACCCGACATGACTTGATGGATGGCTGTCTTGACTTTGCGGTCAATTCAAGCAAGTAAAATAGTTGTCTAACACAAGACAATATAACAAGAAAAAGGACAAAGACACAACACAATCGATGTTCTCTTATACTGGCACGCAGCCAATAAGGTATTGATTGCTATGGATGATGATTTTCGTTATATGTTGACGGTTGATGTTAGCTACGTTTTTGATGGGCTTTCAATTGCTAATGGTATCATTTGTATGTATTGTGTATATATTTACGGTTTGGATGGAGAATGGACAAGCTTCATTAAAATCAGTTCAAGAAATCTACTTGTATACTGCGTCGTGCCTGGAGGATGTCACAATATATATGGATAGATACATATTAATACAACAACTCTGTACATACATCTGATTAGCACTATTGCTCAGTAGTATGAATGAATGAAAACTGCAGACCAGAGAAAGACTTTCGTCTTGTTTACATCAGGGTCCCCCATTTTCAATTCATGATATTTATGACATAGGGACATACAGGTATATAGTACTGTTACATTTGTGACATATACGATATGCAAATATACAGTACTGTTACCCAGAGATCCTAAAAGAAAATATATACATACGGTGGGGAGGAGACTGTACATTAGGAGGGGGTGGGTGGGTGGGGGGGTTTGGAATTTACAGTGACCAGTTTCTAATTGCAGTCTCCCGTAGGTGCTCTTTGAGGGCGGTTTTGAAGGAGGGTAGTGATTCACATTCCTTTACGGCTGTGGGTAGGGCGTTCCACATTGTTGTGGCATAATTGCGAAACGTGTTTAGTCCCTTGTTTGAGCCGAATCTGGGTTGAACATGATTTGTGGAGCTCCCTCTGGTGTTGTGGGAGTGGTATTCACTGACCTTTGGGAAGTATTTCGACATGTACATGGGTACCTTAGTGGTGTAGTGTATCTTGTAGACCAGGCCCATTTAATAAAGTGTTCAATCAATCCACACAGTACATACAGTAACAAGGAAAGATGAAATTACCTACCTGGGTTCCATCCTAGAGGCTAATCTTTCCTGTGACAAAATGGCATCCAATGTAATAAAAAAAGTCAACCAACAAACTCGATTCTTGTACCGGATCTCCTCTCTGGTAAACAAGAATACCCTGAAGACTCTGGCAGGAGCACTCATTCAAGGGTACTACGACTATGCTTGCACCTCATGGTACCAAAGCACCTCAAAGGCGCTAAAAACAAAATTACAAACATCTCAAAACAAACTGGTCAGACTACTGCTTGACCTTACTCCTAGAACCCACCTCACCCCTGCCCACAACCTAGGATGGCTTAGAGTAGACGACAGAGTACAGCAACTTGCAATGGGCCTGGTCTACAAGATACACTACACGACCAAGGTACCCATGTACATGTCAAAATATTTCCCAAAGGTCAGTGAATACCACGATCACAACACCAGAGGGAGCTCCACAAATCATGTTAAACCCAGATTCGGCTCAAACAAGGGACTAAACACGTTTCGCAATTATGCCACATCAATGTTAGTGCGGTGGCTTAGCATCAGATTTGAGAAGGATGTGGACACGCCGGACAAAAGCACAACATTTTCCCCACGTGTTCCTCATCATCATAGCTTTCATTTTGGGGTAGGGGCCACGTCATCATGATGGATTTCAAGATGGCCGCCATGTAAAATCAAGGTTCTGCCCATTAATAAATATCTTGGTCCATAGCGGGCTCAATATTTGAGCGAACACAAAGGTATTGGTATCCCTGTAAACTAGAGAAGCTAAGCTTTCTATTGGTATCATATATTATTAAGCCCAACTGGGGTTTTAATAGGCAATGATTCAAAGGTATGTAAAACTTTCGCCTAGAAAAAACTGCCATGCTCATCTTCCAAAAGGTCCCTTGGATATTCACATGAATATATCAGAGTGCACATTGGTTTTATAGGTACCCACAAGCCTCTTCTTTCCAGACATACCCACTTTGTCCAACTTGCATGCTATTTGGGGCAATAATCAAGCAGGTTTGTGCATGTGGTACAAATGTGTCGAACATTCTAACAACTGCCAAAAATGTGAATGTTGGGTTAGGGTTTGTTGTTAGAATGTTGAACATAGAAGATCAATTTTGGTGTCAAACTATACATTTTCTGGGTCAATAAATGTGTTAATGCTATGAAGAATGTCACCAGATGAATATTTGTACCATTCTAACAACATATTTACATAATATTTTACTTGTTTAACAGTCAGACATGCATGAATCGAATAGACATTTTATTAGGATCACTTGTTACATTTATTATTATTATCATAACTCTTTAGCTCATATAGGCGTATTTAACTGTTATGGAGATATTTTCGCGGGTCTTGTGCAGTGGTCTTGTGCCCGCGAAAATATCAGAATGTTTCATAAAAGGTCCCGCGGTATACTGGCCAGCTCTCAGTGCGCGTCTCGTGACAGCTGTCGTGGACAGCGTGATAAGGGACATGTTTAAAAAGGCAAAACATAATACAACAGGTAAGTCAAGTGTCATTACTTTAGTTATCAAAGCTGGAATCTCTGGACATAAGCAATAGGGATGGGTGCGTTCACATTTGAACCGACACGGTACCGGTACCTGTGAATCGTTACCGGTACCCAACGGTACCCTTTTTCGGTACTTTAGTCTCTAAAAATGTAATCTACCTACCTCAGTCGGAAAAAAAATATCCAAACTTCAAATAACTACACTTTCGACCGTTTTCGGCTTGCCATTGCCCCGACTGCTTTGTTGTTGAATCAAGTAAAATCCTAGGTAAGTGTATTGTAGAGGAGCCAAAGCTATATATTTAGGTTATTGTATTATATGAATGTTTATATGTTTATTTTTATAACCTTACATTGAAACGGCATTAGGAATATTGATTGGATTTAGATAGTCATTGAACCGTATTATTTGTCATAATAGTACCTTCTAGAACATTTGTGATGTCACAGTATGATGTCATAGTCAACCATTCTAGAACATTTGTGATGTCACAGTATGCTGTCATAACAAACAGTCTAGAACATTTGTGTATCTATATATATTCAACTTTATAAAAGTCTGGTAGAGCTGGGAGTATCTTCCTTCTCTCTTAAATCATTCTTTGGCATGGATAATGAGAACCACCAGTTGATCACAGAGGCAGTGCTGACATTTCTGCATGCTTCAGAGTTGTACCAGAGGATATAGCGTTAGTGTATGTATTAGTATTGGACAGGCAAGAGGAGCAGAGAAGAAGGAGAAAGTGTGAGTTGAAGAGGCCTAAAGATGGAACACCACTAGTGTAGTATAAGAAATCCCGCGGAGGGGGGCTCAGACAGGAAGTAGCAGCAGTAGCTGCACTCCAATGGACAATGTAGGTGATGACGGGGTCCAGTAGAAGAAGAAAAAGAAGGAGAAGAAGGAGAAGAAGAAGAGCCCATAAAAAGAATTGCGGAGGGCAGTAATACGCCTCGATGCGTCTACTCTGCCGGAAATTCAAATAAGAAGAAGAAGAGAGTAGGGGGGAAGAGGGGGGGGGGATGTAAGGGGGTGTTAGCTGGGGTACCGGTCGAGGTTACAGTAGAGCAGCTGGTGGAAGAGCTAATGGAGAACGGGCGTAATGGCATAGTTAAGAGTGCAGAAAGGATGAAGAGGGGAGCAGAGAGGGCAGTGACGGGGACGGTAGTGATTACGTTTGAGGGTGGGGTTGTTCCTAGGGAGGTGTTTGTAGGGCGTAGGATGTATAGGGTTAGGGAATTTGTTCATAATCCTCTTAGGTGCTATAGGTGCCAGGAGTTTGGCCATATAGCTACCACGTGTAGGAAGGGGCTGAGGTGCGCTAGGTGTGGCGGGGAACATGAATATGGGAATTGTGGAGAGGGAGTGAAGCCGAAGTGCTGTAGTTGTGGTGGGGAGCATAGTGTAGCGTTTCGGGGGTGCGAGGTGATGATGAAGGAGGTTGCGGATCGGAGAGAGAGAAGGGAGGGTAAGTTGACGTATGCTGGGGCGGTTAGCAGGGCAGGACAGGGTAGCCAAGAAAGGGTGCAGGGGGTTGAA
Source organism: Notolepis coatsorum (assembly GCF_963971535.1). NCBI lineage: Eukaryota > Metazoa > Chordata > Actinopteri > Aulopiformes > Paralepididae > Notolepis > Notolepis coatsorum. Next base: position 153,097,064 of record NC_140172.1, on the reverse strand, counting down.
GGAGGGCATTTGGCAGTGAGGGTAGAGCAGGTGGAAAGAGAGAGGGGAAGGGAGGAGAAATTAGGTATTGTGGCCTTCGTGGCAGGGGTAGTTACTGGTATGGCAGAGGCTAAGGGTAGAACAGAGATGGTGAAGATGATTGTTAGGATAGCGGTTCAACATCTGGGATTGGAAGGTCTGGACTGGAAGGAGGTGTATAGTGAATTGGCTGAGGGGGCTGCGAGGGACAAGGCTGCGAGGGACAAAGCAGCCCAGGATAAGATAGCAGGGGGAAAGGAGGGTCCCGCGGAGGGGGGCTCAGGCAGGAAGTAGCAGCAGTAGCTGCACTCCAATGGACAATGTAGTTGATGACGGGGTCCAGTAGAAGAAGAAAAAGAAGGTGAAGAAGGAGAAGAAGGAGAAGAAGAAGAGCCCATAAAAAAAATTGCGGAGGGCAGTAATACGCCACGATGCGTCTACTCTGCCGGAAATTCAAATAAGAAGAAGAAGAAGAAGAAGAGCTCATTGTGCATCTTGAAACAGTGCTGAGCAGTACTGAACAGATAGACTAAACAACATAGATTGAAGCCTGCATCTCTCAACCAAGGTGCCTTGCCGACCGTTTTGCTGTGGAAAGAGCCGGCAACTTGATTTACGGCTTTCAGGTGAGGAGGAATTTTCATGTGTCGAGTCGGCGGTGATTTTGGAGACGGGGAAAATACAGTTTTCTTACCTTGTAGTGACGTGAATATTTAGGAAAATAGCTTTATGATCACTTCTCTAAAGAAAGACTTCGCTGTGGAAGAGAAATAAACCATTTGGATATCTGTTTTACACTGGAGCGGCTGTGGACCTTATTTTTCTTTATCAACGAACGTACTACTCACGAGTAAGCAACTTTAACCAATAGAGTAGAACGTCGGCCCTGATACGTATATTGTGCGTGTGAACGTTGACATGAAAAGAAAAAAGGTTAAAAAAAATATTAAAAAAGTGCAAAAAAAAGAATTATTTTTCTTTCTTTTACGGTATCTCACGTGAATCGATACTCAGTAGTACCGATGTGTTTCGGTAAGTACCTTTAAAAGTACCCAATTCGGTACCCATCCCTAATAAGCAATGACGTTATAGTTTAAAGCTAAACTATACGTTTTTCTCTCTTGTTAGAAGAGGGATAACTTCTTCAGTTAGATTTGATTTGATCTTTATTTATCGTTCACATTTGAACCGATACGGTACCGGTACCTGTGAATCGATACCGGTACCCAACGGTACCCCTTTTCGGTACTTTAGTCTCTAAAAATGTAATCTACCTACCTCAGTCTGGGAAAAAAATCCAAACTTCAAATAACTACACTTTCGACCGTTTTCGGCTTGCCATTGCCCCGACTGCTTTGTTGTTGAATCAAGTCAAATCCTAGGTAAGTGTATTGTAGAGGAGCCAAAGCTATATATTTAGGTTATTGTATTATATGAATGTTTATATGTTTATTTTTATAACCTTACGTTGAAACGGCATTAGGAATATTGATTGGATTTAGATAAAGTCATTGAACCGTATTATTTGTCATAATAGAACCTTCTAGAATATTCGTGATGTCACAGTATGCTGTCATAATCAAACATTCTAGAACATTTGTGTATCTATATATATTCAACAAGTCTCAGGGCAAAGGGAAGGAGTCGGGTTGTGACAGAATGGAGTATAGTGGGGAGGAGAGTGAGAAAGAAGGGTGGGGAAGAAGAGGAGGGTAAGTGAGGGAAAGGGGAGGAGCGACAGTGATGGGGGCGAGAATAGCCAGGGCAAGGGTAAGGGGTCGGGTGGTGACGATATGGAGAAGGAGGAGAAGAAGAGGGAGGTAAGTGAGGGGAAGGAGAGCAAGAGGAAGAAAGTGAGGGACGATAGCTCAAGTGGGTCAGAAGGCGAGGGTGGAGGAAATTATGTTGCAGAAGTGATTCATATAGTGGTTAGGCTTGAGGGGGAGAGGGGAGTGAGGAAAGTAGGTAGGCTCGAGTTGCCCAAACTCATTGTCGAGCAATTAGGTGAGGTAAAGTACGCGAGAGTTTTGTGGGATGGTAATCTGGCCGTAGGGTGTGGTAGTGAGGAGCAGGTGGAGAGGGCTAGGAAGATGAGGAGCATTGGTGGGGTGGGTATAAGTAAGGTAGCGAGAGTAGGGGGGAAGAGGGAGGGGGGATGTAAGGGGGTGATAGCTGTGTAGTTTGACATAGGGGTGGACGGTATAAACGGTATACGGTATAAACGGTATGAATTTGCGCTATGGTATGGATTTTGACTATACCTTGTAACCGGTAGAGCAGCTCTAAAATAGCAATGACGTCATGTAACCACAGCCAGGGCGCGACTATTTCACTCGTATTTGCCCCTAAAAATAGATAGAATTAGTCATAACAGATGTGCGAACTGGATAAAGTTATTTAGGAGCACAGAGGCTTCACGCAGTGGGCGTGTCAACGCGCAATTGTCATTTCATAATACACAGACGCAAACTAGCGCTTCCACCCTGCGTTTGAAGGCTGTGTGACAACTTCTCTCGCAAGTCGCGCAGTTTCTATGTGTAATGTAAACTCTGCGACGAGTCCAATGGTCTAACATGCTTTGCATCCTCGCCATCCCACGTTGCGCTAAAACCTTATGTAATGTTAACTGTCGATGTACTAGCCTCAGCAAGCTAACGTTAGCTGGCTCCACTATAGCAGCCTATAGTATAGAGCTCAGCAGCTGTAACAGAATAACAGTGTTTTACCCCTTCAGAAGCATTTATATAGACATTTTAAGATAAGTTAATATACCGTGATATATACCGTTACCGTCTATGCTTCAAATTATACCGTGATATAAATTTTAGACCATACCGTCCAGCCTTAGTTTGACACCAAAATTGATCTTCTATGTTCAACATTCTAACAACAAACCCTAACCCAATGTTCGACACATTTGTACCACATGCACAAACCTGCTTGATTATTGCCCCAAATAGCATGCAAGTTGGACGAAGTGGGTATGTCTGGAAAGAAGAGGCTTGTGGGTACCTATAAAACCAATGTTCACTCTGATATATTCATGCGAACAGCCAAGGGACCTTTTGGAAAATGAGCATGGCAGTTTTTTCTAGGCGAAAATTTTACATCATTTTGAATCATTGCTTGGTACCAAAATGGTACCAATGGAAAGCTTAGCTTCTCTAGTTTACAGTGATACCAATACCTTTGTGTTCGCTCAAATATTGAGCGCGCTATGGACCAAGATATTTATTAATGGGCAGAACCTTGATTTTACATGGCAGCCATCTTGAAATCCATCATGATGATGTGGCCCCTACCCCAAAATGAAAGCTATGGTGATGGGGAACACGTGGAAAAAAATTGGTGCTTTTGTCCGGCGCGTCCACATTTTCTTGCTAAGCCACCGCACTATGTGGAACGCCCTACCCAAAGCGGTAAAGGAATGTGAATCACTACCCACTTTCAAAACCACTCTCAAAGAACACCTACGGGAGACTGCAATTCGAAACTGGCCCCTGTAAATGTCCTAACCCAACCCCCTCCAATGCACAGTAAATTACCAAGTATGTGTAACCCAGGTTTCAGATTCATAACTATCATAGGGACATAAATAGTTAATGCTATTAGGTAAGAACTTTCTAGAACGTAAAACATTCTAGAACCAGCGTATGATGTCATGATAGAAGGGTCTGGAACCTTTGTGATGTCACCGTATGATGTCATAATAGAACGTTCCGGAACATCTTGGATTCCTATAAAAACAGGCGAGTCCAACAGCCATCCCTCTCTTCTCCTAGACATCCGAACCAGCAGCACTGACCAGACGGACGGGACTAACCAACAGACTGAAACCTGCAAGTCTCAACCAGCATCCCGGAGCAGTCCAGACCACCCATCACCACGTGTGCCCACACGGGATGAGGTGGTGTGCCGGACCGATACCCGATGGCGAGCCAACCCCGGAACATTTGATATAACTCAAGGCTAATGCCAGCCTGATGTGAATACCCCTGATGCTCAACTCTTGTTACACCAACAGTCCGGTAGGCTTGAACTGAACGAGACTACAAGGACTTCCAAGGGCGTCGACCCCGTTCACCTTGTGTTATTTTGATATTGTATTTTGTATTTGATTTAACTTGATATATGGGTACGGATATTCTCCTATAAGAAGGGGGAATTAAAGGATAAATGCTTAATCACAGTATGATGTCTGTTACTGTTAGTGACACAGGTGCTACATATGGTTTTGTCAATATTCCAATGTACAGTTTTGCTTGTACAGTTGTACAGTGTTCCGGTGCTCTGGTCTGCATCCCCTTAACAATTGTGTGTATTGAGCTGTACTGTATTGTACCCATTCTGCAATCTGTTAATAAAGTTTTCAATCAATCAATTCAATCAAACCACACAGTACATACAGTAACAACAGCTGTTACTGCAGCTGTTAACTGCAACCATCAACTCCTCACTCAACTCGGGGGTGGTCCCCACCTCCCTAAAACAAGCCAGAGTCACGCCGCTCATAAAAAAACCAACCCTGAACCCTACCGTCATAGGCAACTACCGTCCTGTCTCTCTTCTCTCCTTCCTTTCTAGAACACTTGAACGTGCTGTATCCAACCAACTTACTGCTTATCTCTTACAGAATGACCTCCTAGACCCTAATCACTCAGGCTTCAGGACTGGTCACTCCACAGAGACAGCCCTCATTGCGGTCACAGAGGCACTTCACTTAGCAAAAGCGAAAGGCCTCTCCTCTGTCCTGATTCTCCTAGATCTATCTGCAGCCTTCGACACAGTCAACCACCAGATCCTCCTTGCGGCCCTCGCAGGAATGGGAGTGGCTGGCTCTGCGCTGACATGGCTGTCATCATACCTCAATGACCGCTCCTACCAAGTGTCATGGAGAGGGACCCTGTCGGCCACCCACCCCCTGCGGACGGGTGTCCCCCAGGGCTCGGTTTTAGGACCCCTTCTCTTCTCCCTCTACACTAAATCACTGGGTAACATTATCACGTCTCATGGCTTCTCCTACCATTGTTATGCCGACGATACTCAACTCTTCCTCTCCTTCCCTCCCTCAGATATCCACGTCTCTGAGCGGATCTCGGCCTGTCTGTCCGACATCTCAGCCTGGATGACGTCCAACCACCTCAAACTGAACCTAAGCAAAACAGAATTGCTCCACCTGCCGGCCAAATCCTCCCCCCTAACCGACCTTTCAATCACAGTCGAGAATACAGCTGTGACTGCGTCCCCGACCGCCAAGAACCTTGGTGTTGTCCTCGACGACCAGTTGAACTTCTCTGCTCACATCGCAGCGACGACCAGAACCTGCAGATTCCTCCTGAGCAACGTCAGAAGGATACGCCCCTTCCTGACAAAAGAAGCCACCCAACTCCTCGTCCAATCAACAGTCATCTCCCGCCTCGACTACTGCAATGCACTGCTCGCTGGCCTCCCGGCCACTGCCACTAAGCCTCTTCAACTCATTCAGAACGCAGCGGCCCGCCTGATCTCAAAACCTACCGAAGTCGGCCTATGTCACCCCACTTCTTAGGGACCTGCACTGGCTCCCCATTGCTGCACGAATCCGCTTCAAGGCCCTCGACCTAGCATACCGTGCGGCAAAGGGAACCGCTCCCGCCTACCTCTGGTCAATGGTCTCTAACTACACACCCTCAAGACCCCTACGCTCTGCATCTTCTGGCCGCCTCAGACCTACTCCTATCCAAGCTCCGGGAGGGTCATTAAAGAGAAGTCGCCTATTCTCAGTCCTTGCGCCACAATGGTGGAATGAACTACCCACCCCAGTTAGGACAGCCGAATCACGTCCAATCTTTCGCCGTCGACTAAAGACGCACTTCTTCAACCATTATCTGAAAAAACAATAAAAAAATCTAACCCTAACTAACCGTACTGTCATGCACTTGTCCTAATAAACTAACCTACACTGTAGCACTCAACACTTTGATGAACATTGTTGCTCAGCTGATAGAGTTGTGCCCTTCCTGATGGCTTGTCGTACAGAACTTGTAAGTCGCTTTGGATAAAAGCGTCAGCTAAATGACTAAATGTAAATGTAAATGTAAACAGCTACCACTAGGTGGCAGTGAGATCCTGTCACACCACCTCATTGCATATCGCGCTGTCTGTCGTCCCGATTGTGTTGCCGCTCTCTGCTGAGGGGAGGTGATTCAGTTTGAAATATAGCTCCTTATTTCACTCGTTTCTGCTAAATGTAACTACTTTAAGTTTTAACTTGTAGGGGCGGCTACGTGGCGTAGTGGGCAAGGCGCTCGCCACGAATACTGGAGACAGGCGAGCCCAGCGCTCCACATTGCTTTCAGTTTAGCTGGTCGTCCGTACTAATACACATTGGCCGTATTAGGGGGTGGGAAACTGATGGGTGGGGATCGGGCGTTGTGGACAGCGACTCCTACAGGTCGGTTGGTGCGCCTGCGCAGTAGAATCAGGAAGTGTCGGGGGCAGCGTGAGCCTCCCACGCGTTACTCCTCGCCACTGAGAGATCGAGCTGCGCAGGTGAAAAGATGCGACTGCTGTTACCTCAAGTACCGGAGGGGACTTGTGCTATGTATGACTTAGTCCACATTGCAGCCGGCTTGTGGGAGGCAAGAAACAGCATTCGTGACAGGGGAGGGTTGAATTGGATGATACGAAATTGGGATGGGAGAAAAATATAGAAAATGGAGAAAAAGTGGATAAAAAAAAAAGTTTTAACTTGTAATACATAATGCTTAACGTTCGTTTTATTACATGGTTTGTGACATTTGTGCTCATTTGACCACTAGTTCTAGTTTTATAGGTAGGTTAAATGTCTGCAGATTCCATTCTCTGTTCTCTGAGTTATTATTATTCTGGTGAACAAACTAATGAATTGTTTAATTTTGTACATGTAGGTAATTATGCAAGATGTGCAGCGACCAGAAGACTCCAGCGGTGTTGTTTTATGTGTCTTCTGCAGGTATGTGGCTCCATGCATATTGTATGTTTATCAATGTAAATAATTTACCTGCTAACTCTATGCACTGTGGCATTTCCTGCTCTGTTCAGCAGGTGGCGCTAGTTTACCATTTCTGTTTTAAGTAATGTTTTGATTTTATTTTGGTTTAGTGTAAGAGTTTAATTGTATAAAGCTCCCAGCTATACACATGTCTAGACAGTAGCTTATGTACTGTGTTGTAGTACGCAAGCGTTTTCACGGCGCGTCATCAAACCGGAAGTCGGCCATTTTGGAGATACTGAATGTTTACAACGCAACCGAACTCGCAACTGTTCCTGGTCATTGTTGCTCAAAAGGGTCAATTATTGTTGTGTTTTTGGCTGTACTAATCGGTCGGACCGGGAAAAGCATTTGGAGTACTTTAGATTGCCAAAAGCTATTACAAATCAGGGAGAAGAGTGCAAAGAATTGTCTGAGGAAAGGAGGCAAACACCCCCTCTCCTCTCCTCTCCCGCCTGAACGAACTACCAAAGTACCGATCAGCATTTTGATCCAAACATTTGTACTAATAGACTATTTGAAATTTTTTTCGAATGTAAAGATCAGTTGATCTAGTAACGTTATTGAATCACCTACCTTGGCTTTCACAATACACAATTCACAATACACATGTGACATGTCACCTCCCACCCACCCACCCACTCCCTCCTAATATACAGTTTCCTCCCCCTCGTATGTATATATTTTCTGTTAAGATCTCTGTTTAACTACTGTATATTTGCATATCTTGTATGTCACAAATGGAACAGTACTGTATACCTGTATGTCATTTATGTCATGATATATATCTGTATGTTGCGTCATTTATGTAATTTTAATCATGGGCCGACATAGTGAACTACCTTGTTTTTTTCACCATCTATGTTGTTCCTGTGGTCCAGGACAGTTCAGTCAGTATGTTCTTCCTGTGCTCCAGGACAGTTCAGTCAGTATGTTCTTCCTGTGCCCCAGGACAGTTCAGTCAGTATGTTCTTCCTGTGCTCCAGGACAGTTCAGTCAGTATGTTCTTCCTGTGCTCCAGGACAGTTCAGTCAGTATGTTCTTCCTGTGCCCCAGGACAGTTCAGTCAGTATGTTCTTCCTGTGCTCCAGGACAGTTCAGTCAGTATGTTCTTCCTGTGCCCCAGGACAGTTCAGTCAGTATGTTCTCCCTGTGCCCCAGGACAGTTCAGTCAGTATGTTCTTCCTGTGCCCCAGGACAGTTCAGTCAGTATGTTCTTCCTGTGTCTCAGGACAGTTCAGTCAGTATGTTCTTCCTGTGCTCCAGGACAGTTCAGTCAGTATGTTCTTCCTGTGCCCCAGGACAGTTCAGTCAGTATGTTCTTCCTGTGCCCCAGGACAGTTCAGTCAGTATGTTCTTCCTGTGCCCCAGGACAGTTCAGTCAGTATGTTCTTCCTGAGGACAGTTCAGTCAGTATGTTCTTCCTGTGCTCCAGGACAGTTCAGTCAGTATGTTCTTCCTGTGCCCCAGGACAGTTCAGTCAGTATGTTCTTCCTGTGCCCCAGGACAGTTCAGTCAGTATGTTCTTCCTGTGCCCCAGGACAGTTCAGTCAGTATGTTCTTCCTGAGGACAGTTAAGTCAGTATGTTCTTCCTGTGCTCCAGGACAGTTCAGTCAGTATGTTCTTCCTGCACATGACAGTTCAGTCAGTATGTTCTTCCTGTGCTCCAGGACAGTTCAGTCAGTATGTTCTTCCTGTGCCCCAGAACAGTTCAGTCAGTATGTTCTTCCTGTGCCCCAGGACAGTTCAGTCAGTATGTTCTTCCTGTGCTCCAGGACAGTTCAGTCAGTATGTTCTTCCTGTGCCCCAGAACAGTTCAGTCAGTATGTTCTTCCTGTGCCCCAGAACAGTTCAGTCAGTATGTTCTTCCTGTGCCCCAGGACAGTTCAGTCAGTATGTTCTTCCTGTGCCCCAGGACAGTTCAGTCAGTATGTTCTTCCTGTGCCCCAGGACAGTTCAGGAAGAACATACTGACTGAACTGTCCTGAGACACAGGAAGAACATACTGACTGAACTGTCCTCAGGAAGAACATACTGACTGAACTGTCCTGGAGCACAGGAAGAACATACTGACTGAACTGTCCACAGGAAGAACATACTGCCTGAACTGTCCTGGAGCACAGGAAGAACATACTGACTGAACTGTCCTCAGGAAGAACATACTGACTGAACTGTCCTGGGCCACAGGAAGAACATACTGACTGAACTGTCCTGGGGCACAGGAAGAACATACTGACTGAACTGTCCTCAGGAAGAACATACTGACTGAACTGTCCTGGGGCACAGGAAGAACATACTGACTGAACTGTCCTGGGGCACAGTAAGAACATGTGTAAATTCTTTAAATGGGTGGCTTTCCAATGGTGACAGCAATTACAACTATTCATGTTATTATTCTGCCTCCCTCCAGACCCCCCACAGCTCTCTGTCTGTGAAGAGGAGGTTCCCCCTGAACAGCAGGAGAGGAGCCCCAGTCTGAGCCAGGAGCAGCCAGAGCTCCTACAGATGAAAGAGGAACAGGAAGAACTCTGGACCAGTCAGGAGGGAGAGCAGCTTCAAAGTCTGGAGGAGGCTGATATCAAGTTCACTTTCAACCATGTCCCTGTGAAGAGTGAAGATGATGAAGAGAAACCTCAGTCCTCATGGTTTAACCAAACCCAGGACCCAGAGCTCCTACAGATTAAAGAGGAACAGGAGGAACTCTGGACCAGTCAGGAGGGAGAGCAGCTTCAAGGTCTGGAGGAGGCTGATATCAAGTTCACTTTCAACCATGTCCCTGTGAAGAGTGAAGATGATGAAGAGAAACCTCAGTCCTCATGGTTTAACCAAACCCAGGACCCAGAGCTCCTACAGATTAAAGAGGAACAGGTGGAACTCTGGACCAGTCAGGAGGGAGAGCAGCTTCAAGGTCTGGAGGAGGTTGATATCAAGTTCACTTTCAACCATGTCCCTGTGAAGAGTGAAGATGATGAAGAGAAACCTCAGTCCTCATGGTTTAACCAAACCCAGACTGAGGAAAACAGAGAGACGGAGCCTCTAGCCAGCACCTCAACAGAACAGATGAAAACAGAACCTGATGGAGAGGACTGTGGATTATCAGAACCAGTCAGTAACTTAGATCCAGCTGGTGATTTAGAACCAACTACAGATGGCCAGCTCCTCTCTTCACACTGTTCTGGAACTGATACTGATGACAGTGATGATTGGCTGGAGACTAGTGAACCTCATCCTGGTTTAAACTCACTGACATCAAAGAAGACACAGAAAAACAAAGGACAGAGTTTGTCTAACAGCAACCAGTTCAAGAGCTCTGTGGTTGCATCCCATGAGGTGAAATTATCAAACCAAATACCATGTGAGACCTGGAGCTGTAAAGTGTGTGGGAAATGTTTTCCTAATAGGAAAGCTTTAATGCACCATCTTAAAGCCCATTCTAGTGACTGTGGTTTGTGTGGAAAACATTTAGAACCCACAGAGAGCTTAAAACGTCACCTTCAAACTCACAGGACATGTACTGTTTGTGGCAAGACATTTACTACCATTACACTCTTGGAACAACATATGAGAAGCCATACTGGGGAAAAGCCCTATAGTTGCACACTGTGTCCTAAAAGATTTAGTAAAAAATCTAACCTAAAATTACACATGAGAAGCCATACTGGGGAAAAGCCCTATAGTTGCACCCTGTGTCCTAAAAGATATATTTCACAGGGACACCTGAATAGTCACATGAGAAGCCATACTGGGGAAAAGCCCTATAGTTGCACCCTGTGTCCTAAAAGATTTATTAGACGGGGAGACCTGAATAAACACATGAGATGCCACACTGGGGAAAAGCGCTATAGTTGCACACTGTGTCCTAAAAGATTTAGTCAAAAATCTCAAATAAAAGTACACATGAGAAGCCATACTGGGGAAAAGCCCTATAGTTGCACACTGTGTCCTAAAAGATATAGTACACAGGGAAACCTGAATATTCACATGAGAAGCCATACTGGGGAAAAGCCCTATAGTTGCACCCTGTGTCCTAAAAGATATAGTACACAGGGAAACCTGAATATTCACATGAGAAGCCATACTGGGGAAAAGCCCTATAGTTGCACACTGTGTCCTAAAAGATTTAGTGTAAAATCTCACCTAAAAGAAGATTATAAGACGCCATACTGGGGAAAAGCCCTATAGTTGCATACTGTGTCCTAAAAGATATATTACACAGGGACACCTGAATAGTCACATGAGAAGCCATACTGGGGAAAAGCCCTATAGTTGCACACTGTGATAAAATATTTGGTGCAAAACGTGACTTAAAAGTACATATCAGAACTCATACTCGGGGAAAAAACATTTAGTCGTGAAGTTTGTGGGAAAGGATTTACCTGGAAGGCACATATAAAGACACACATGAGGATTCACACCAGAGAAGAAACAAACTCACGTCCCTCCCTCCCTCATCTAGTTCACATTCAACCCCGTCCCTGTTAACTCATGACCGCCACGCTCTTTTCCCATCTTTACTCAATGGCACCAGCGTTATTGACCATTTTAGCAATGTTTGCGGACCCATTGTGTGTTCTGTATTATAGCTATGGAGACAATAGTATGGCTCATTTGACAGGCATTGTTTATAGTCCAAGACTGACTATCCAGTTAATTTCTACATACTTTAGTTTGTGCGCTATTCCATGCAAATTATTATTTAATTTTTTTTTACAGTGCAATAAAATAGTTCTGGATTACTGTTCAACAGTTCAAAGTCGTCTTTACTTTCTCTGTTTGGTATCCACAGTTTAAAACTTGACAGTCTTCCCTCCTGTCTTATACCCACTTTGACCCTTCGAACCTCCCTCTCAGAGTGCAGTTCTCTCTCAGAGTGCAGTTCCCTCTCAGAGTGCAGTTCCCTCTCAGGGTGAGGTTCCCTCTCAGGGTGCAGTTCCCTCTCAGAGTGCAGTTCCCTCTCTCAGGGTGCAGTTCCCTCTCAGGGTGTAGTTCCCTCTCAGAGTGCAGTTCCCTCTCAGAGTGCAGTTCCCTCTCTCAGGGTGCACTTCCCTCTCAGGGTGCAGTTCCCTCTCTCAGAGTGCAGTTCCCTCTCAGAGTGCAGTTCTTGGCCTGGTTCCTACACAGTTTTAAAGCCTGACAGTCTCTTGTTTGATACCCACACAGTTTAATACCTGACAGTTTTGAACCTGTAATAAAAAGCAATAGACAGAGTAAAATAATACAGTGCAATAATAGAATAGTAGAATAGAATAGATAGTAAAATTATGCAATAGAATGGACAGAGTAAAATAGTGCTACAGTACAATCAACATAATGAATAAAGGAAGATCCGGTCAGTTTGTTGTAGGCCTGAGTGTGCCGTGTATGATTGATTGATTGATTGAAAACTTTATTAACAGATTGCAGAATGGGTACAATACAGTACAGCTCAATACACACGATTGTTAAGGGGATGCAGACCAGAGAAAGACTTTCGTCTTGTTTACATCAGGGTCCCCCATTTTCAATTCATCATAACATATATGACATACACAACATACAGATAGACAGTACTGCTACATCTATACATTTATGACATACCAGATTTACAAATACAGTACTGTTTGTGATACAAAAAGAGTCTAAAAAAGAGAGTATATACATTTGACGTAGAAACTGTACATTGGAGGAGGTTGGGTAGGTGGGGGGGGGGGGGACTGTACATTGGAGGTGGGTGGGGGAAACTGTACAAGCAAAACTGTATATTGGAATATCGACTAAACCTTACTTGGTCCCAAGAGGAGGTCCGGGGAGGACGCGACCCTCTCTGCGCCGCCCCTGTGCCTCAAATAGATTCGCTATCAGCTCTATCTTCAATCTTTCAAAATGTTCAGTTGCTTAATTGCATGCACTCATCTGTGTTTCACTACACACTTGAGTGCATGCTTACCAACTGTCCGTCTGCAACACTACTATCACCGACATCTAAGAAGGGAGATCCCCCCTTGAATGGCCCTTCTAAGGTTTCTCTCCTCCACACTGCCTGTGGAGCATTTTTACCTATTGTTAGGTTTTAGTGAGTTTTTCCTTACCTTCGCGTGGGGTATGTCTGGGAGTGCTTGCATTCTTTCATTTATTTGCATTTATTTTAAATTTGTTGGACCTTATGGTGTCCTTGTTCTGTTCTTGACTTATTGTTATGTTTTCTTCTTGACTTGTTTAAAGAAGACCTGTACGGCCCATGGGGACATTAACGTGTGTTGTTGGGCCTTATAAATAAATTTGATTTGATTTGATTTAAGAAGAGGGTCTTGTGTATTATTGGGTTAGGACATTTACTGTACATTGGAGGGGGTTGGGTTTAGACATTTACAGGGGCCAGTTTTCAACTGCAGTCTCCCGTAGGTGCTCTTTGAAAGTGGGTATTGATTCACATTCCTTTACAGCTGTGGGTAGGGCGTTCCACATTGATGTGGCATAATTGCGAAACGTGTTTAGTCCCTTGTTTGAGCCGAATCTGGGTTTGACATGATTTGTGGAGCTCCCTCTGGTGTTGTGATCGTGGTATTCACTGGCCTTTGGGAAGTATTTTGACATGTACATGGGTACTTTAGTCGTGTAGTGTATCTTGTAGACCAGGCCCATTGCAAGTTGCTGTACTCTGTTGTCTACTCTAAGCCATCCTAGGTTGTCAAAGTGGGCAGGGGTGAGGTGGGTTCTATGAGTAAGGTCAAGCAGTAGTCTGACCAGTTTGTATCCCTGCCCTGCATGGAATGTTCCTCCTGAGCAATGGCAGAAGGATCCGCCCCTTGCTGACAAATGAAGCCACCCAACTCCTCGTCCAATCAACAGTCACGTCTCGCCTCCCTCGACTACTGCAATGGGGTTAAGTTAGAGGTTAAGTGTCTTGCTCAAGGACACTTCGACACGCTGCCCGGGAGAAGGGGAATCGAACTGGGAACCTCCAAATTACCAGATGACTGCTATGTACAGAGTTGTAGTATTAAGTATTAATATGTACAGTGATACAGGTATAAAGACACTATGGTAGTAAGTCATACTGGCCAGCAGCGTAACTAGTAAGAGTAGGTAAGAGATATGTACAGATATACATATAGTAACAAGTAGGGGTGTAACGGTACACAAAAACCACGGTTCGGTACGTACCTCGGTTTTGAAGTCACGGTTCGGTACGGGTTTTCGGTACAGTGGGGGAAAGTTTGGCTTTCCATGTTCCACTCAGGGGTGATGTAGTGTGCAGTAACTAATTGTACTTGTAGGGATGTCAACAAATATTCTATATTGAAATTAATAATCGACTTTTGGATTATTATATTAGATTGTGAAAAAAACAGCCCCCAGTTGTAACACTTCCTCCGGTCCTGGTCCTATGGGATCAGGATCCAGACATTTATATTCACAACCTCCCATCAATAACAATAACTCTCAGTCATCATTTCCAACCGGTGGGCCGATCTGGCATCAGCTCACACATCAACTCATTATTGTTTATTGTCAGTTGTGTTTGTTATGTGTACTATCTGTGTTGTTATTGTTGTCTCCACTGTGTTAGTCTTGTGTTTCCCTGTCTGTGGTTTGTAATTATGTTTTAGTCTGGTTGTTTGTTATTGTTTTCCCAGTACTCTGTGCTCTATTGTTTCTGTCTACCACACCTGTGTCTTGTTTGTAAATTACCCTCTGTGTCTTGTCAATTAGTCTTGTGTATTTAGTCCTGTCTGTCCTGCCCTGCTGGGCGCGGTCATTGATAAATGTTACTGTTTCAGTATATCTTTTATTAAACTGAGGTTACAGCAGTGCGCATGTCAACACATCACATCCGGTTAAGCACCACTAGGTGTCCCTCTAACACAGGCTATAAACATATGCCTGTAACATCTCCTTTCCTTTAGCTGTTTGCAAATAATGATATGCTTGCATCTTGTTTATCAATCACAACTTCAAATGACATTCTAACATAACAGTGCCCAACTGTTTCCTTTTTTTCTTTTCAAAGTCCAGTCATCATAATAACATTACTTCGATGACATTCTAACATAACATTGCCCAACTTTACTATCAAAAAAAAATTACAAGTCCAGTCGTTGTGGTGGCCGTGACAGGCGGCCACTCCGTGAGTAGACACCATGGCCTGCCGTGTCAGTACCCCTTGTCGTCACGCCCGTCACCGGTGTCCTCGGTGCGTGTGGCGTGCAGGGATGTTCCTCGCCACCTACCTCCCCTTGACTTGGGACAATCTGCGTCCCGGCAGAGGCTGTCACTCCAGTGACATGAGCTTGGTCAGGACTGCTTTGCTCCGGCCGTAGTATGTCCGACTGTTGTGCTTGGGCTGAGCGCTCCGCAACACGCAGATCCACTCGGTTGCGTCTGTAGTGTGTGCCGTCCACATCCACCACAAATGAGCGAGGAGCGACCCTCTGGAGGCATTGGCCCAGGCGCCACCTCCCTGTGCGATCACCGGGCAGAGGCTTCATCCTTATGTGATCTCCAACATTAAGCTCTGGAAGGTCCCTGGCAGCCGTGTCGTAGAATGATTTTGCGATCCGCCTTTTCCACCGCAGCTTCTCTGCTACTCCGTCCACCACCCGTGGTAGAAGCAGGCTGTCTGTGACCGGCAGTGAAGTCTTGAGCCTGCGTGCCATTAAGCGCTGGGCCGGGCTGCTGTCCATCCCCTCGGTGGGTGTGTTACGCCAGTGAAGGATGGCCAACCATGTATCCGTGCCATCCAATTTTGCCCGCTTACAGAGTGATTTGACAATCTTAACGGCCGACTCCGCCTTGCCGTTGGATTGAGGATGTCGGGGTGAAGACGTGACATGGGAAAAACCCCAGGTCGCTGCAAACCTCCTGAACCGCTCGCACGCAAACTGTGGGCCATTATCTGAGATCACCCTGTCTGGCTGTCCATAACGTGCAAACTGAGCTTTGCATCGTGTGATGAGTGTGTCAGCAGACAGATCCGGCAGATGATCGATTTCCCAGAAGTCTGAGTATTGATCTACAATGATAAGATAGTCCTTTCCCGCATATGAGAAAACGTCCATGCTTACTGCTTGCCACGGGCGTGCTGGTATGTCATGCGACATCATAGATTCCTTCTGCTGGACTCGTGCATACTCGTTGCATGCGGAGCAGTTTGCCACAAAGTCCTTTATTTCCGCTCTCATGTTTGGCCAGAAAAGGGTATCCCTGGCCCGCCTGTAACATGCCTCCCCACCAATGTGGCTAGTGTGTATGCGTTTGAGCAGTTCAGACCTCATGGCTTTTGGTATAATGACACACTGTCCCCTGTATAACACTCCATCTTGAACACTCAGCTCGTCTCTGAAGGGCCAGTATTCCCGCACTGCCAGTGGGGTGTCCTCTTTAAAGTCTGGCCAGCCACTGAGAATCACAGACGCCAGCTCCTGGAGCACATCATCTGTCTCTGTGTGCTGCACAATCTGGCCAAATCTAAAAGCCGTAACATTCAGGTGCTGCGCCTGGTCCAGTTGTGAATACTCTGCCTGGGTGCTGTCCACAGCGCACACAGCATGCTGCACGTACGGGGTGTCAGACCCATGGCACGGCAGGGTGGCCCTGCTCAGGGTGTCGCTGACATACATCTCGGGGCCAGGCTTGTAGACCACATCAAGATTATAGTTCTGCAGCTGCAGCAACATACCCTGGAGACGTTTCGGTGCACTCAGGAGGGGCTTCTTGAATATTGTGATCAGCGGCTTATGGTCAGTCTCTGCGGTGATAGTGTTCCTGCCATATAGGTACTGGTGGAATCTCTGGCAGGCGAAGACTATGCTCAGACACTCTTTCTCGATCTGAGCGTAGTTTTGCTCTGTCTGCGTCAGTGCCCTCGAGGCGAAAGCCACGGGCTGTCCCCCTTGCAACAAACAGCCCCCCAGCCCGGTCATGCTGGCGTCGCTCTGGATCGTAACAGGCTTTGTGATGTCATAATATTTGAGTACAGGTGTGCTGGTGACCATTCGCTTCACTTCACGCACCGCATCTTCGTGTTTTGGCAACCAATGCCACATGACGTCTTTATCCAAGAGCCTGCGGAGCGGCTCACAGACCTCAGAGAGTTTTGGCAGAAACCTTGCTAGATACGTCACAAATCCAATAAAGCGCTGCACCGCTTTCACGTCTGTGGGCATCGGCATTTCCAGCACGGCACGTGTTTTCTCTGGGTCAATTTTCAGTCCCTCCGCAGACAGTATGTGGCCGTGGAAGTGTACGGCCTTGAGTTTGAATTGCAGCTTGCGCTCACTCAGCCTGAGTCCCACTGCTCTGCATCGTTCCATGAGAGCACTCAAGTTTTTGTCGTGGTCCAGTTCGGCTTCGGCATCCGTATCGCCACATCCGACCACCAGGATGTCATCAGCGATCGGTTCGATACCGGCCAAGCCCGTTAGCAGCTCATGTTGTTTGCGCTGATATATCTCAGGCGCAACAGAGACTCCGAAAGGGAGCTTGAGCCATCTCATCCGACCCCACGGCGTCCAAAAGGTCGTCAGACGGCTGCTCTCGTCGTCAAGTTTGCACTGTAAAAAGGCATCGCGAGCATCCGCCAGTGTGAAGAGGCGGGCCTTTGGCAACTTGTACAACACATCTTCCAGTGTAGGCATATGGTAGTGAGACCTCCGCAGCGCTTGGTTGAGAGGCTTCGGGTCGATACAAATCCTTATTTTATCTGGCTTTGCCACCGTCACCATGTTACTTATCCATGGTGTGGGCTCAGTCACAGGCGTGATGTTGCCGACCCTGACATGTCTGTCAAGTTCCTCCTTGACTCTCTCCTTCAGAGCCACTGGGACATTCCTTGGTGCGCACTGCACCGGCACCACTTCAGGATCCAGCTCAAAGTGTATCACTCCCGGGACCGACTCGATTGGGTCATTAAAAACGTCATGATAGTCTCTCAGCAGCTGAACTTTTGTGAGGGGCATAGGTGGACTTATATCAACTTTATTAAGTTCATCCGGAACCGTGAAGCTCACGAGGCCCAGACGTTCGCACGTGCTCCCCCCGAGAAGAGGCTTCTGCTCGGTGTCGACTACCTCAAATGTGAGATTGTGCTTTTCTCCGCGGATGACACATTCAGTGTGAAATTTTCCCAATGATGGCATGATTTCCCCAGAGTATAGTTTCAACCTGGCCGTGCTCTGGTGTAGCGCCGCTCTGGGTGACAGCTTCTCTTTAATCCTGCGGCCCATGACATTGCAGGTAGAGCCTGTGTCCAGCTGGCACTGCTGCTTTTTTTTATTTAGGCTTAGATTCACAAACCACTTGCGCCCCTGCTGGGCCTTTGCAGTATTTACACATTCAGTGACTTGAAACAGTCTATCATCTGTATCTGAGTATTCCCCCTTCTTGTCATCATCTTCAAGCACATTTATCTTTTTTACTCTGTCAGACCTGCTACCAGCCTGGCATACCTTGGCAAAGTGATTTGCTATGCCACATATCCGGCAGGTTTTACTATAGGCTGGGCACTGCTCTCTGCCCCGTTTGTGGCTCCCCCCACAATATTTACAGCTCCACTGGGGCTCCCTCTCCGCTGGCGCCGCCCTCCTTTGAAATGCGCGCCTCTCGCTCTGTCTGTCAGCGGCATTCACACTGTCTGTCTGCGCTGGCGGGGCCATCACCCTTATATGTCTCTCAGTCAGTTCAGCGAGCCGACAGATTTCAGTTGCCGCTAGTAACGTTAACTCACGTTCCCGCAGTAAGCGCCTCCTGGTGCCTTCATTTGCGACACCCAACACAAGCCTGTCCCGAATCAGCTCGTCCTTCAGTGCGCGGTATTCACATGCTGACGCTCTCTCCTTTAGCCTCGTCAGGAAACAGTCTATTGGCTCATCAGTCTCCTGTTTGCAACATCCAAACATGTATCTTTCATAGATCACATTCTTCGCAGGCTTGAAATGATCCCTCAATGCGCGCAAAATATCAGCTGGGTCCTTGCGTTGATCATCCGTCAACGCGAGGCTGTGTGTATAAACATGACGGCACTCACTTCCCATTAGCCGTCTCAGCGTGGCTGCTTGAACTGGCTTCGGCTTTTCATTCAGACCGGTAGCTAGCAAAAAATCACCAAACTCTGCCCTGAAAACATCCCAGTTCTTAGCCAAATCCCCAGACATGCGCATGCCCTCGGGCGCTGGGATGCTGTTGCTCGCCATGGCGTGGTTTTATTCCTTATACGTTTATTTCTTTCGGAGCTCCCGCTTCTGACACCATGTTTCAGTATATCTTTTATTAAACTGAGGTTACAGCAGTGCGCATGTCAACACATCACATCCGGTTAAGCACCACTAGGTGTCCCTCTAACACAGGCTATAAACATATGCCTGTAACAGTTACCTGTGTGTGTGTACGTGTATGTGTTGAAGTAAACTGTTAATCGTCAAGTGCTGTCTCCGGTCTCATCTATCCATACTCTGCCATCTGGGTCCAACATGACTAAGAAGCGTACTAATCGTAACAGAATGACCGCGCCGAACTTGGACCCGGCAGAGAGGAGAGACGGAGCCAGCTTCTCGCTCGGGATCCTGGGCGCTTCCGTCCTGCGTGCCGACCAGGCGACCGCTCTGGGTCTGGCACCATGGGACGTAGTGGCTGGGCCAGCGGCGCCGATGACATCGGGTGCTTGCGCCACGGCCACCCCGGTGCTGGATCCCTGGGTGGGGAGTCGCCTGGTCCGCAGGGGAGCGTCGGGGACGGGGCGCGGATGCCGACGCCACAGCCCCAGGGGAAGGGGTTCCCAGGACCGCAGGTCTTCCTCGCCGGTCTGGTCGAGGTCTCCTCCGCCCTGGGAGGTTCCAGAGAACGAGCCACCACCATGGCAGACCTGGAGGACGACGTCGGATTCCGCTGCCGGAGGGACCCCGGTTGGGGGTCCTGCACCGCGTCCTGTCGCCAGGGAGCCTCCGGTTCGGGGTTCGGCGGGGGGTCTCGCCACCGTGGAGACCCCAGCCCCAGGTCGCGCTCCGGAGCCGTCGTCTCTTCCTCCCATCCTTCCCTGCTCCAGCCCTCCTCGTCAGCCCCCTCCCCCCGTTCCTGTTCCCGCAGGCCCCGTCCCTCGAACCCCCGTCCTCCCCCCTCCTCTTTTCGCTGATGCGGCTTCCGTCCCCCCCACCCTCCCCGTTCCCGGGGGGCCTGTTGGGTCGCCTGGGAGTCGACCTTCGAGGGCGGGGTACTGTAACACTTCCTCCGGTCCTGGTCCTATGGGATCAGGATCCAGACATTTATATTCACAACCTCCCATCAATAACAATAACTCTCAGTCATCATTTCCAACCGGTGGGCTGATGCCGATCTGGCATCAGCTCACACATCAACTCATTATTGTTTATTGTCAGTTGTGTTTGTTATGTGTACTATCTGTGTTGTTGTTATTGTTGTCTCCACTGTGTTAGTCTTGTGTTTCCCTGTCTGTGGTTTGTAATTATGTTTTAGTCTGGTTGTTTGTTATTGTTTTCCCAGTACTCTGTGCTCTATTGTTTCTGTCTACCACACCTGTGTCTTGTTTGTAAATTACCCTCTGTGTCTTGTCAATTAGTCTTGTGTATTTAGTCCTGTCTGTCCTGCCCTGCTGGGCGCGGTCATTGATAAATGTTACCTGTGTGTGTGTGTACGTGTATGTGTTGAAGTAAACTGTTAATCGTCAAGTGCTGTCTCCGGTCTCATCTATCCATACTCTGCCATCTGGGTCCAACATGACTAAGAAGCGTACTAATCGTAACACCAGTGGGCAGTCGTTATTGGTTAAACATACCGTTTTATTTGTTCGGTACACAGCCGTTCGGTACGGTATGGTACACACTGAAACGGTTCGGTACGGATACGTGTACCTTTACACCCCTAGTGTGCATTCGACAGAGAGAGAGTGTTTTGGTGAATTTCCCCATCAGATACCCTTACATAGTCAAGCATAGATAGAATGGTGAACTTTGACATAAAATTATATTTTTTCTATCAATGTTCCAGGCTATTTAACTTCATTAATTATTGGAGGATAGCTTTAGACTTTAGAGCTTTAGACATTATTTCAGAAGCAATAATAATAATAATAATAATAATAATAAATAATTGTTTTCCATCTACAAGTCAAACTCAAGAATCTATGCACATACAGTGTACATCTAAAATGTATGTGGTCAAATACATTTACAGATTCGACGTTTAATCTGAGAATTCAAGCCACTCATTCATATTACACACGGTAGTATTTCAAGGCACCTGCAGATGGCGGTCTGGCACCATTGTTAAGAATGACGATTCAGACAAGATTCTGACCATATTATCAAGGTGCTGTGAAAGTGTCCCTCTGATAGGGTTTACGAACCACTGAAGAAGGAACGGAACTCATGACCCCTTGTGAAATCACTGGCAGGAACGGCCTGGAGAGGCCAACCGGTAACCAAAAGGTCGCCGGTTCGATCCCCGGCACCCACATGAGTGTGTATTCCAGCTGTGAGCTGGTGACTGAAGGGTGGCTGGTGTTATATCTACGGTAACCACCATCTATTTATGCCAGGGCGCTCAACACTTGATTGTTACAATCACAGCCAGGGCCTCCCTCTCACCTACTACTTCCACGCCACTACTTCCAAACCCCCACCACCTCCTAATAGACAGTCTCCTCCCCACCGCATGTATATATTCCCTCCCCGCCGTATGTATATTTCCCTCCCACCCACCCACCCCCTCCTAATGTACAGTCCCCTCCCCATCATATGTATATACTCTGTCAGGATCTAGGGGTAACAGTACTGTATATTTGAATACCGTTATGTCACAAATGTATCAGTACTAAATACCTATATGTCCCTATGCCATAAATGTCATGTATGTTGTGTATGTCATAAATGTCTATATGAATTGAAAATGGGGGACCCTGATGGAAACAAGACAAACGTCTTTCTCAGGTCTGCATCCCCTTAAGATAAGATAAGATAAGATAAGATATTCCTTTATTGATCCCCTTGGGGAAATTCAGGCATCATAGCAGCATGGGGGGGAGGGGGGGGGGGTACAGGTAGTAAAACAACACAGTATACAGGTAGTAAAAGACAACACAGGCAGTGTAAACAATTTGATCAATATGGTCAATATAATTTACTATCTGACTAGCTGAGGAATATTCACATTATTCACAGTGTCACATAAGGTGCAGTATGCATGAGGTAGTGTTATAATTTACTATCTACTGAGTATACATTAATCAAAGTACCAGGGTAGTCTACTTTGTCCCCCTTGGGTTCCTATAAGTCCCAGGTCAATGTCTGGTAGCAGTCGCTGTCGCTGCCCCCTGTTGTGGGGCCTGGAGGCTGCTAGTCGCTGCCCACTGTTGTGGAGCCTGATGGCCGCTGGTATGAAGGACTGTCCGAGGCGGTTAGTTGAGTGTCGGGGGGGAATGAGTCTGTGGCTGAACGAGCTTCTCATCTTGACTAGCTCGTCGTAGAGGGGGTGGTAGGGGTTCTCCATGATGGCATCCAGCTTCCTTATCATCCCCCTCTCTACCATCACCTCAAGTCTAGGTAGCTCGACTCCCACCACGGAGCTAGCCTTCCTCACCAGCTTGTTGAGCTTGTTGGTGTCCCTTGAGTTGATGTAGCCTCCCCAGCATGCCACAGCATAGAAGAGGATGTATGTATTGAGCCGTACTGTATTGTACCCATTCTGCAATCTGTTAAATAAAGTTTTCATTCATCCCTTATATGGGCATCTTCCTGTCACAGTTTCCACACGCTGTCAGCCAAGTCCTATCTGCACACCTGAGACTCGTCAGGTCATCACCGGCGCTGATATGAGCCCTGCGGTTCCTGCCACTCACCGTCCGAGTGTTGCTATACCTACCTAGGTACCAGGACGTAACCTACCTTGCTGCTCTGTCTGTTTTCCTGCCTTGCTCTAATCTCTGTCTCCCTGTGCCCAGGACCAGCTGCCGCCGGCCTACGCTGTCTCGTGAGACACCACCCGCCTGGACGCTCCTGCGGACGCTCGCGCTCGCACCTTTGTACATTCCTGTATTCACTGTAACCTGTCTGCATGGTACCTATCGGATTAAACAAACCTAAACCGCTCCATTCTCCTCTCCCTGTGTTCTGCCTTTGGGCTCAGTGAAACGCTACCCTAACATTGATAAACTGTCGTATTCATGCTTCGGTGAAGGTTTCTGTCGTCTCGATGGTAACAAAGCGAGGCACGCGCTCGACTGCTTTTTGTTCATCTCATCTGCTCTGTCTCGTCCCAAGGAAACTATGAAAAAGAAGGAAAGGTCATCGCGTCACTGTGTAGCACGTCATGAAGTGTGGAAACTTTCAGTTGAATGGGATCAACCGTCTCCTCGTTTATAACCCGTCATTTAAACTGGCAATTTGTTGCATTGCTAACTAACTAACGTTTGATGTATATTTCCTCAGATAGCTTGTATATTTTATAGAAGTATAGACTTCAATAGAACTGGCACCATGCAAAGCATTAGAACGCTGGTAATTATTCTGACGTGATGATCATTCCTTCTCCTTGTCCTTGTCTCGTCCATGTATACAAATGTAGTAAGGCAGATGACTAGCCACCCTAGGTTCATACCAATAGTTTAGGGAGCTCTGATTTATACAGTTTAAAAGAGGAGGTTCTCTTCTAGGACTCCGGACAAGAGTGTGCAACCAATAACAGCAACCAGGAATTCCAAGTTGTAATTGTATTTGACATGCCAAGAGTCTCAAGTACCTACATTTCTTTTTAGTATCATATGTAATTAAAACCCATTTAAAACAACCCAAAATGAGACAGTGGATTTACGGGATCGACCAAACATTAAGAGTACAGCAGAAATCAAACGACAAGATAATAAGGAGTCCCTCCTGTATTGGACCAACATCCAACTGCTCTGCTGTTGCCATGTGGTGAGGGCTTATATATACCGGGGCAGGTCATCAGCACACCTGTGACAGATAAAACACAATTAGCAGGGGGGAAATCAAGGGACTGTCCACAATTTACAAAACAAATCTAAAAAACGTGCAAAATAAAATCACACTAAAATCTAAATTAAATTAAAAACACCAGACCGTAAAAGGCATCAGGTTCACCTTGTTACGCACAGCTAAAACCAAAGTATATCCATGGCAAGGTTGACCTGCCATCCAATCACACACAACCACACATCAGAATTCTGGAGGTGTGTGACATTTCTTTTGAGTGACTGTTATCAAAAGTGTCACGCCCCCTCGCATAAATCACCTTAAATCTACAGGGAGAAGCAAGCGGCCAGCACATTTACATTTACTTTTAGTAATTTAGCTGACGCTTTTATCCAAAACGACTTACAAGTTCTGTACAATAAGTCAGCAGGAAGGGTACAACTCTGGCAGCTAAGGGTAAGTAAGATTGTTTCGTCAAACAGTGTTGAACTTGAGTGCTACAGTCTTGAGTGCATTTAGCATAGTAGTATAGACTAGCATAGTAGGTAGTAATATAGCCTACGGTAGATTACTTAGTAGCAAAGTGCATATAACTAGTAAAGGACAGTACAAAGGTTAGTCGTTTCAGATATTAATTGAAGAAGTGTGTTTTTAATCGATGGCGGAACATTAAGTCAACTGCCTGAAACACTCATGCATGACCTCAGTCCATACACTTTTCAACTACACTTGGACTCTGGCTCAAAGACAAGACTTGGACTCTGGCTCAAAGACAAGACTGGACTCTGGCTCAAAGACAAGACTTGGACTCTGGCTCAAAGACAAGACTTGGACTCTGGCTCAAAGACAAGACTTGGACTCTGGCTCAAAGACAATACTTGGACTCTGGCTCAAAGACAAGACTTGGACTCTGGCTCAAAGACAAGACTTGGACTCTGGCTCAAAGACAAGACTTGGACTCTAGCTCAAAGACAAGACTTGGACTCTGGCTCAAAGACAAGACTTGGACTCTAGCTCAAAGACAAGACTTGGACTCTGGCTCAAAGACAAGACTTGGACTCTAGCTCAAAGACAAGACTTGGACTCTGGCTCAAAGACAAGACTTGGACTCTAGCTCAAAGACAAGACTTGGACTCTGGCTCAAAGACAAGACTTGGACTCTGGCTCAAAGACAAGACTTGGACTGACAAAATGGCATCCAATGTAATAAAAAAAGTCAACCAACGAACTCGATTCTTGTACCGGATCTCCTCTCTGGTAAACAAGAATACCCTGAAGACTCTGGCAGGAGCACTCATTCAGGGGTACTACGACTATGCTTGCACCTCATGGTACCAAAGCACCTCAAAGGCGCTAAAAACAAAATTACAAACATCTCAAAACAAACTGGTCAGACTACTGCTTGACCTTACTCCTAGAACCCACCTCACCCCTGCCCACTTTGACAACCTAGGATGGCTTAGAGTAGATGACAGAGTACAGCAACTTGCAATGGGCCTGGTCTACAAGATACACTACACGACCAAGGTACCCATGTACATGGCAAAATACTTCCCAAAGGTCAGTGAATACCACGATCACAACACCAGAGGGAGCTCCACAAATCATGTTAAACCCAGATTCGGCTCAAATAAGGGACTAAACACGTTTCGCAATTATGCCACATCAATGTGGAACGCCCTACCCAAAGCTGTAAAGGAATGTGGATCACTACCCACTTTCAAAACCTCTCTCAAGAGACACCTACGGGAGACTGCAATGCAACACTGGCCCCTGTAAATATCCTAACCCAACCCCCTCCAATGTACAGTCATTTACCTAGTATGGTCTTGTCAATAGTCCAATGTACAATTTTGTTTGTTTGTACAGAGTCCCCCCCCCCCCCCCCCTCAATGTACAGTTTTGCTTGTTTATACAATGTGCCCCCCCCCCCCCCCACCCACCTCCAATGTAAATTACCCAGTATGGTTGTCAATATCCCAGTGTACCCAACCCCCCCCACCCAACCTCCTCCAATGTACAGTTTCTACGTCAAATGTATATACTCCCTTTTCTTGACTCCTTCTGTATCACAAACAGTACTGTATTTGCAAATCTGGTATGTCATAAATGTATAGATGTAGCAGTACTGACTATCTGTATGTCATGTATGTCATATATGTCCTGATGAATTGAAAATGGGGGACCCTGGTGTAAACAAGACGAAAGTCTTTCTCTGGTCTGCATCCCCTTAACAATTGTGTGTATTGAGCTGTACTGTATTGTACCCATTCTGCAATCTGTTAATAAAGTTTTCAATCAATCAATCAATCAATCAGACTCTGGCTCAAAGACAAGACTTGGACTCTGGCTCAAAGACAAGACTTGGACTCTGGCTCAAAGACAAGACTTGGACTCTGGCTCAAAGACAAGACTTGGACTCTGGCTTGATTCTGACTGAGTTCAAATACTTGAGACTTGATTTGGACTCTAGTTAAAATACTTCAGACTTGATTATTTGGACTCTAGTTCAAAGACTTCAGACTTAATTTGGACTCTAGTTAAAAGACTTCAGACTTGATTATTTGGATTCTAGTTCAAAGACTTCAGACTTAATTTGGACTCTAGTTCAAAGACTAGATTCAGACGGTAGCTCAAAGACCAGACTACAGTCAGACTGTAGCTCAAAGACCAGACTACAGTCAGACTGTAGCTCAAAGACCAGACTACACTCAGACTGTAGCTCAAAGACCAGACTACACTCAGACTGTAGCTCAAAGACCAGACTACACTCAGACTGTAGCTCAAAGACCAGACTACACTCAGACTGTAGCTCAGAGACCAGACTACACTCAGACTGTAGCTCAAAGACCAGACTACAGTCAGACTGTAGCTCAAAGACCAGACTACACTCAGATTGTAGCTCAGAGACCAGACTACACTCAGACTGTAGCTCAAAGACCAGACTACACTCAGGCTGTAGCTCAGAGACCAGACTACACTCAGACTGTAGCTCAGAGACCAGACTACACTCAGACTGTAGCTCAGAGACCAGACTACAGTCAGACTGTAGCTCAAAGACCAGACTACAGTCAGACTGTAGCTCAAAGACCAGACTACACTCAGACTGTAGCTCAAAGACCAGACTACACTCAGACTGTAGCTCAGAGACCAGACTACAGTCAGACTGTAGCTCAAAGACCAGACTACAGTCAGACTGTAGCTCAGAGACCAGACTACACTCCGGCTGTAGCTCAGAGACCAGACTACACTCAGACTGTAGCTCAGAGACCAGACTACAGTTAGACTGTAGCTCAGAGACCAGACTACACTCAGACTGTAGCTCAGAGACCAGACTACAGTCAGACTGTAGCTCAAAGACCAGACTACAGTCAGACTGTAGCTCAGAGACCAGACTACACTCCGGCTGTAGCTCAGAGACCAGACTACACTCAGACTGTAGCTCAGAGACCAGACTACAGTTAGACTGTAGCTCAGAGACCAGACTACACTCAGACTGTAGCTCAGAGACCAGACTACACTCAGACTGTAGCTCAGAGACCAGACTACACTCAGACTGTAGCTCAGAGACCAGACTACACTCAGGCTGTAGCTCAGAGACCAGACTACAGTCAGACTGTAGCTCAGAGACCAGACTACACTCAGACTGTAGCTCAAAGACCAGACTACACTCAGACTGTAGCTCAGAGACCAGACTACACTCAGACTGTAGCTCAGAGACCAGACTACACTCAGACTGTAGCTCAGAGACCAGACTACACTCAGACTGTAGCTCAGAGACCAGACTACAGTCAGACTGTAGCTCAAAGACCAGACTACAGTCAGACTGTAGCTCAGAGACCAGACTACACTCAGACTGTAGCTCAGAGACCAGACTACAGTCAGACTGTAGCTCAAAGACCAGACTACAGTTAGACTGTAGCTCAAAGACCAGACTACACTCAGACTGTAGCTCAGAGACCAGACTACACTCAGACTGTAGCTCAAAGACCAGACTACACTCAGACTGTAGCTCAAAGACCAGACTACACTCAGACTGTAGCTCAAAGACCAGACTACACTCAGACTGTAGCTCAGAGACCAGACTACACTCAGACTGTAGCTCAAAGACCAGACTACACTCAGACTGTAGCTCAAAGACCAGACTACACTCAGACTGTAGCTCAGAGACCAGACTACACTCAGACTGTAGCTCAAAGACCAGACTACACTCAGACTGTAGCTCAGAGACCAGACTACACTCAGACTGTAGCTCAGAGACCAGACTACACTCAGGCTGTAGCTCAAAGGCCAGACTACACTCAGACTGTAGCTCAAAGACCAGACTACACTCAGACTGTAGCTCAGAGACCAGACTACAGTCAGACTGTAGCTCAAAGACCAGACTACACTCAGACTGTAGCTCAAAGACCAGACTACACTCAGACTGTAGCTCAAAGACCAGACTACACTCAGACTGTAGCTCAAAGACCAGACTACACTCAGACTGTAGCTCAAAGACCAGACTACACTCAGACTCTAGCTCAAAGACCAGACTACACTCAGATTGTAGCTCAGAGACCAGACTACACTCAGACTGTAGCTCAAAGACCAGACTACACTCAGACTGTAGCTCAAAGACCAGACTACACTCAGACTCTAGCTCAAAGACCAGACTACACTCCAGATTTGCACAGAACGACTTGAGCATCTCTGTTTGCAGCGTTCACAACGTCCTCCCTCATAAGTCTGGAAACCCAAACCCTCCTCTTTTCTCATGTCCCTGCATCCTGGCACTTCACAGCAGAATGCCATGTTTTTTCCCCCACTTCCCTAATGAGAAATTATGCAAAATTACAAGCTGTTTAATTGAGTATGTCTGCTAGCAAGCTGTTATAGCTACCAGTACGGTGGTCACTTGGTGTTGAGCTTGGACACGTCTGTTGTTGGATACGATTTAGTCCAGAATTGAATTGGTACAGTATAGTGCAGGTGGCGGAGATAACAGTGGAGGATCAGAATAGTCACTCTTGCTCTCTCATTCTCTCTAACTCTAGTCAATTAAATTAATGAAATAAAATTATTCCCAATTTTTCTAAGGATCCACAGGAACCCCCTGAAGGACCCCTGGGGTCTCCCCAAACCCCCCGCTGAGAAGCATGTAGGGACGGCCTTCAGGGGCCACTTACACTTCATTACCACTCAGGCATGTGCATTCATTTCACATAATATCTCTGGATAGAATGAGCCTGTTCAGTGTTCACTCTATTCATTCCCCCGTTCTATTTTTGGGAGCAGCAACAATCTATCGCTATGCAATCTTTAGAGAGTCTTCCTCTATCTATAGATACACTAGGGACATTGTTAACGCTTTTATTTATATCTATACATTGTGGGGTAGTTTTAGTAATAAGTAAATACTTTCACGGTTATTCAAATTGTGTTTTTCACAACAACGTTAGATAGGTTTGTGTATAATAAAACGTATTGTATTATGTAAACGTGCGTATAGATTTTATGGATTGTGCATTCAACACCAGCTATATACACCCTACCATCTGTTGACATCAGCTATATACACCCTACCACCTGTTGACATCAGCTATATACCACGGCAAGAGATATGTAATGTTAATTACCTGAAATGATTAAATTTTGGGGGGGGGGGGGGGGGGGGGGGGACCCCGCATATATCGGTATCGGAAATTAAGAATGGACAATATCGGTATTTCGGATATCGGTAAAAAAGCCAATATCGAACATCCCTAGTTTATGTTCACCATCATTATTGATTTCACTGGACAGTGATGTATTCAAATAAAATACTTGTCATTGACCGATCTGAAAAGTAGTTGTGGTCCTTGACCTGCTGTTTGCCTGTGTGCAATGTTTCATCCAAATCGGATCAGAACTGTAGATGTTATGGCTGGTGCAGGCAGGATAGACGGACACAGAACTACATTCCACCAGGGCCTTGAGGAGGGCGAGGAAGATCATGGCTGACCCCGCCCACCCGGGTCACGGCCTCTTCACCATGCTCCCCCACGGCAGGCGGCTACGGCTGCCCAAGACATTAAAGTCCCGCCATAGACTCAGCTTCTTCCCCTCAGCAGCTCGCCTGGTAAACGAATCAGGTGTCCGCCTGCTCCCCCCCCCCTCCCCCCCTCTATGGCGAGCTGCTAGGGCTGGACCTCTGGACTTGAACTGTGCTGCACTTTATCCATGTCCCCCACCACTGCACTTTACTGTCTCATTTGTTATGGTTTGTAACCGACCCCAATCGCACAACACAAGACAGGTATGATGGTTTGCCAAGAAACAGATATTTATTGAACAACAGGGAAAAACAGGGAAAAGGGCACTGTCCCTTTAAGGGAGAATCACAAATACAGGAATATAATATGAGGGGAAGGAAAGGTGCCTTTAAGAGGCGGGCAGGAAAAGGGAACACTAAGGGAAAGTAAGGGAACGCCTAAGGGAAGGTTAAGGGAACGCCTTGGGACAGGGAACTAGAGACTAGGTAAACCAGGGACAAGGAGAACTAGGGAGAGAGGACTAGGGACTAGGAGAGCTAGGGAACAGGAGAAACGGGGACTAGGGGAACTAGGGACAAGGAACTGGGAGGACTGGTGGAAATCATCTGGGCCGCTCTGCAGGACAGAGGAGATAGTTAATGCACAAAAGGGAAAAAACAGAGCAGGTGCAGAACAGTCCAAATAACAAAGTGAACAAAGTAATAATATCTTCGTGTGACAAACACACAGGGGGAGATGTAAAGTCCAAAAATACTATTCTAAGTGAGAACCAAAAACAGAGGCAATACGCTGGGAGAGTGACATCACAATCTAAACTCACCCAGGCGTATGCGTAATGGTACAGGAAACGCAGCGGGAAGGGGGCAAGGGGCATTACGCTGAGTGAGTGACATCACAATCAAAACTCACCCAGGCGTATGCGTAAAGGTACAGGGACAGCAACGGGGCGAGGGCATCGCCACCGGGTGGCTGGCTGTCCGAGCCGAGGACAGAGTGGTGCAGGAACAGGCAGCGGGAACGGGGGGCAAGAGGCATTACGCTGAGTGAGTGACATCACAATCAAAACTCACCCAGGCGTATGCGTAAAGGTACGGGGACAGCAGCGGGAACGAGGGCAAGGGCACTACGCTGGGTGAGTGACATCACAATCAAAACTCACCCAGGCGCATGCGTAATGGTACAGGGACAGCAACGGGAACGAAGGCATCGCCACCGGGGCGGCTGGCTGTCCGAGCCGAGGGAGAGAGTGCTGGAACAGTGGCGGTGACGAGGGCATCGTCCACCGGGTAGCCGCTGTCGGAGCCGAGGAACAGAGTGCTGGAACAGTGGCGGTGACGAGGGCATCGTCCACCGGGTAGCCGCTGTCGGAGCCGAGGAACAGAGTGCGCGCCACACCTTGGTGTGCGCGTCGGAACAGGGAGCTGGAACAGTGGCGGTGGCGAGGATGTCGTCCACCGGGTAGCCACTGTCGGAGCCGAGGAACAGAGTGCGCGCCACACCTTGGTGTGCGCGTCGGAACAGGGAGCTGGAACAGTGGCGGTGGCGAGGATGTCGTCCACCGGGTAGCCACTGTCGGAGCCGAGGAACAGAGTGCGCGCCACACCTTGGTGTGCGCGTCGGAACAGGGAGCTGGAACAGTGGCGGTGGCGAGGATGTCGTCCACCGGGTAGCCACTGTCGGAGCCGAGGAACAGAGTGCGCGCCACACCTTGGTGTGCGCGTCGGAACAGGGAGCTGGAACAGTGGCGGTGGCGAGGATGTCGTCCACCGGGTAGCCACTGTCGGAGCCGAGGAACAGAGTGGCGCGCCACACCTTGGTGTGCGCGTCGGAACAGAGAGACGCATCGGGGTGCGTCTGCCAGGAGGAGTGTGCCAAGCACGAAGGTCTGGAAGATGCGCGTTGCGCGCTGGTACGGAGGAGCGTGCCAAGCTCGAAGGTCTGGAAGATGCGCGTCTGTGCGCCGGTACGGAGGAGCGTGCCAAGCTCGAAGGTCTGGAAGATGCGCGTCAGTGCGCTGGTACGGAGGAGCGTGCCAAGCTCGAAGGTCTGGAAGATGCGCGTTGCGCGCTGGTCTGGAGAGCGTGCCAAGCTCGAGCGTCCTTGGAAGATGCGCGTTGCGCGCTGTGGACTGGAGAGCGTCTGCGCTGGTCTGGATGTGCGTCAGGACGACAGCTGCGCGGGGGGTCTGAAGTGGATGACTGGGATGCCTCCCGTGGAAGTCTAGGGAGCGCAGACCAGTCCCACTCTCAGGCAACGGCGACAGCAGGCGAAGGCTGGAGCAAACATCTCGACGCCGGAGAATGGAACAGCATAGGCAGACAGAGGATCTCCCGAAAGAGTCTAGATGTTTAGAGAATATGACTCGGCAAGTATACAACACGACCCCACGCCAAAACGAGGGGAAGCGCCCTGGTATTTAAAGCCCACAGGGGGACTAATTAGCCTGCCACCACAGGTGCGAGAGATAATAGAATATCGAACAGGTGTGGCCACTAAGGGTAAGGAACGAGAGGGTGGGGGCTAGAGAGAGTGAGTGAGAAGGGAAAATAAACAGTATAGAAGGGAAATAAACAGTATAGGCTTAAAGAAACAGAGAAAAGGTAGTGAGCAGCGGGCAAAACCTCACAGTATCCCCCCCTCCAACGGGAGCCACCCGGCGACCCAAAACAAATACAGACAGAGTGGCAGGGGGCAAAACAAGAGGTACTGGCCAAGCCAGCAGGGGAAGCCACCACAAGAGTGGGGCTAGCAAAAGAAACAGGGTCGCCGAGGGGTAACTGGGGGAACTGGTCTAGAGGAACTGGTCTAGAGGAACTGGGTCTAGAGAACTAGTCTAGAGGAACTGGTCTAGAGAACTGGTCTAGAGAACTGGTCTAGAGAACTGGGCTAGAGAACTGGTCTAGAGAACTGGTTTAGAGAACTGGTTTAGAGAACTGGTCTAGAGAACTGGTCTAGAGGAACTGGGTCTAGAGAACTGGTCTAGAGCAACTGGTCTAGAGGAACTGAGGGGCAAGCAGGGTAGCAAAGGGGTAACCATGGTAGCACCGGGAAAGGGCTAGCAGAGGGAAGGTTGCTGCCAGGGCACTGATAGCTACAGGGCCTATGCTAGCTGTACTGCTACATCAACATAGAGGCTGCGCAAGCTGCCGGAGCCAGGCTAGCAGAGGGAAAGGGTAGCTGCCAGGGCACTGATAGCTACAGGGCCTATGCTAGCTGTACTGCTACATCAACATAGAGGCTGCGCTAGCTGCCGAGCTAGGCTAGCAGAGGGAAAGGGTAGCTGCCAAGGCACTGATAGCTACAGGGCCTATGCTAGCTGTACTGCTACATCTACATAGAGGCTGCGCTAGCTGCCGGAGCTAGGCTGGCAGACAGGGCTGGACCAGCATGAGAGAACAAGCTAGCTGGAAGGACAGTCCTAGCTGTGGGAATACTGACCTTGCTAGCTGAAGGGCAGTCCTAGCAGTGGGAGAAACTACACAAAAAAGTGGAGGCCATGCAGAGGGAAACTGGGTTAGCTGCCAGGGCATGGCTAGCTACAGGGCCCATGCCAGCAGCAAGGGCTGCATAAACATAGAGGCTGTGCTAGCAGCCGGGGCAAGACTAGCAGACAGGGGCTCTGCTGAGGGACTGGGTTAGCCGCCAGGGCATGGCTAGCTACAGGGGGGTCAAACAGGGCAAAACGGGAAGCAAACAGGGGAGCTAACCGGGGAGACTAACAAGCTAAACAGGGAAGCTAAACTGGGCTAAACAGGGAAGCTAACAGGGCAAACAGGGGAGCTAGAGGGGACAAGAAAAAAAAAGGCAAACTCAACATACACAGTCTGTGCTGGCTGGGGTCGTAGACTTGGTGGGGTCGTACTGTTATGGTTTGTAACCGACCCCAATCGCACAACACAAGACAGGTATGATGGTTTGCCAAGAAACAGATATTTATTGAACAACAGGGAAAAACAGGGAAAAGGGCACTGTCCCTTTAAGGGAGAATCACAAATACAGGAATATAATATGAGGGGAAGGAAAGGTGCCTTTAAGAGGCGGGCAGGAAAAGAGAACACTAAGGGAAAGTAAGGGAACGCCTAAGGGAAGGTTAAGGGAACGCCTTGGGACAGGGAACTAGAGACTAGGTAAACCAGGGACAAGGAGAACTAGGGAGAGAGGACTAGGGACTAGGAGAGCTAGGGAACAGGAGAAACGGGGACTAGGGGAACTAGGGACAAGGAACTGGGAGGACTGGTGGAAATCATCTGGGCCGCTCTGCAGGACAGAGGAGATAGTTAATGCACAAAAGGGAAAAAACAGAGCAGGTGCAGAACAGTCCAAATAACAAAGTGAACAAAGTAATAATATCTTCGTGTGACAAACACACAGGGGGAGATGTAAAGTCCAAAAATACTATTCTAAGTGAGAACCAAAAACAGAGGCAATACGCTGGGAGAGTGACATCACAATCTAAACTCACCCAGGCGTATGCGTAATGGTACAGGAAACGCAGCGGGAAGGGGGCAAGGGGCATTACGCTGAGTGAGTGACATCACAATCAAAACTCACCCAGGCGTATGCGTAAAGGTACAGGGACAGCAACGGGGCGAGGGCATCGCCACCGGGTGGCTGGCTGTCCGAGCCGAGGACAGAGTGGTGCAGGAACAGGCAGCGGGAACGGGGGGCAAGAGGCATTATGCTGAGTGAGTGACATCACAATCAAAACTCACCCAGGCGTATGCGTAAAGGTACGGGGACAGCAGCGGGAACGAGGGCAAGGGCACTACGCTGGGTGAGTGACATCACAATCAAAACTCACCCAGGCGCATGCGTAATGGTACAGGGACAGCAACGGGAACGAAGGCATCGCCACCGGGGCGGCTGGCTGTCCGAGCCGAGGGAGAGAGTGCTGGAACAGTGGCGGTGACGAGGGCATCGTCCACCGGGTAGCCGCTGTCGGAGCCGAGGAACAGAGTGCTGGAACAGTGGCGGTGACGAGGGCATCGTCCACCGGGTAGCCGCTGTCGGAGCCGAGGAACAGAGTGCGCGCCACACCTTGGTGTGCGCGTCGGAACAGGGAGCTGGAACAGTGGCGGTGGCGAGGATGTCGTCCACCGGGTAGCCACTGTCGGAGCCGAGGAACAGAGTGCGCGCCACACCTTGGTGTGCGCGTCGGAACAGGGAGCTGGAACAGTGGCGGTGGCGAGGATGTCGTCCACCGGGTAGCCACTGTCGGAGCCGAGGAACAGAGTGCGCGCCACACCTTGGTGTGCGCGTCGGAACAGGGAGCTGGAACAGTGGCGGTGGCGAGGATGTCGTCCACCGGGTAGCCACTGTCGGAGCCGAGGAACAGAGTGCGCGCCACACCTTGGTGTGCGCGTCGGAACAGGGAGCTGGAACAGTGGCGGTGGCGAGGATGTCGTCCACCGGGTAGCCACTGTCGGAGCCGAGGAACAGAGTGGTATTATTATTATTATTATTATTATTATTATTATTATTATTATTATTATTATTATTATTATTATTATTATTATTATTATTATTATTATTATTATTATTATTATTATTATTATTATTATTATTATTATTATTATTATTATTATTATTATTATTATTATTATTATTATTATTATTATTATTATTATTATTATTATTATTATTATTATTATGTTGTTCCTATTTGTGAAAAAATCAATCATGCACTGAAATGTCAAATCACGTTCCATTTGTACCTGTACAATATGGTGAATAAATAAATCTGAATCTGAATCTGAATCTGAATCTGAATCTGAATCTGAATCTGAATCTGAACCACAGGAGTGGCTGCAATACGCCCTCCAGCCCTTGACGCTGTGCGGGTGTAAAGATACAGGAGTAGTGTTATAACCATCATATTACTGTCCGGCAGCGTGGCCACATGGGTAGAGCTCTGGCCTCATGATGGCCCCGTGGTCAAGGCCGCTGTTGGAAAGTGATGTCCAGCAGGGAGCACTCTGTCCTCTGGACTGGTCAGTAACAATGCCCCTGTTATGGTGATAGGGACACTGTACAGCTGCGAGTGCCGTCTTTCAGGTGCGACTGAATTTGGTTGTTAAAGGACCCACTCGCAAAGAGTAGGGGGTTCCCCGACATTCCTGGCCAAATTCCCAATCAGGTCTCTGACATCAAGGCCCACCTAATCATCCCTTCCCTTTAGGTGGCTGATATATGTCTCCTGAGCCGTTCAGCCATTGTTTGATTGATTGATTGAATTGATTGATTGATTGATTGAAAATTGTATTAACCGATTGCAGAATGGGTACAGTACAGTACAGCTCAATACATACAATTGTTAAGGGGATGCAGACCAGAGAAAGACTTTCGTCTTGTTTACATCAGGGTCCCCATACATGACATACAGATAGACAGTAGGCCTACTGCTACATCTATGTACTGTACTGTACCCATTCTGCAATCTGAGCTAGGTCTGAGCTCCGCCCTGAGCGCCTGGGTACTGGACTTTCTGAGCGAAAGACCCCAGGCGGTCAGGGTGGGGGGTCAGACCTCCAACACCATCACCCTGAGCATCGGGTCCCCCCAGGGCTGTGTTCTGAGCCCCCTGCTGTACTCACTCTACACACACGACTGTGTGGCCAAGTTCAGCTCCAACTCCATAGTGAAGTTCGCAGATGACACGGTGGTGGTGGGGCTGATCTCGGACAACGACGAGAAGGCCTACCGGGAGGAGGTTGAGGTACTGGAACGCTGGTGCCAGGACAACAGCCTGCTCCTGAACATTGGCAAAACCAAGGAACTGATCGTGGATTATAGGAGAGGACAGCAGGAGACACACACACCACTGATGATAAACGGGGCTACCGTGGACAGGGTGAGCAGCTTCAAGTACCTGGGGGTCCACATCTCAGAGGACCTGACATGGTCAACACACATAGACACAGTAGTAAAGAAGGCGAAACAGCGTCTCTACCACCTGAGACAGTTAAGGAAGTTCAGAGTATCGGGGAAGATACTCCAGTCCTTCTACTCAGGAGCTGTAGAGAGCATCCTGACCGGAAACATCACTGCCTGGTATGGAAACAGCACGGCACAGGACAAGAAGGCCCTACAGAAAGTGGTGCGCTCAGCCGAGCAGACCACGGGTATTGCACTACCCCCCCTGCAGGTTCTATACAACAAGAGGTGCAAATCCAGAGCCTGCAGGATAATGAAAGACCCTCACCACCCCAATAACAGCCTGTTTCAGCTGCTGAGGTCAGGCAGACGCCTGCGAACCCCAGCTACTAGGACAGAGCGGCTTAGGCTCAGCTTCTTCCCCCAGGCCATCAGAGCCATGAACAATGAACATTGAGTGCTCAGAACATTGAACTGTCCACACACAAGCACACATGAACACACACACGACACGCACACTGTGCACGCTCACACACGAGCAGCCACTTAACACTTTAACATGAGCGGGCACACACTCATGTCGCACACACGCACACTTATGGCCAAAGGAAAGGACACTTTAAATTAGAATAACAGGAACAGTGTATTGCACTACCAAAGCTAACTAGCATGTCACACATGCTCTGTAAATAACTATGTACAGATACCGAGATGTCACTCCATGTTACCTGCTACCTGTTACTGCACAATGTTGTTTCTTTTTTTGATTCTATTATATGTACCACTGTATTGCACATCGTTGCGGGCAAGACCACCGGCATTTCATTGTATACCTGTATGCCGTGACAATTAAAACTCTTGACTTGACTTGACTTGATGACACACACGACATACAGATAGACAGTACTGCTACATCTATACATTTATGACATACCAGATATGCAAATACAGTACTGTTTGTGATACAAAAAGAGTCCAGAAAAGAGAGTATATACATTTGACATAGAAACTGTACATTGGAGGAGGTTGGGTAGGTGGGGTGGGTGGGGGGCTGTACATTGTCTGGTCATTGTTGCTCAAAAGGGTCAATTATTGTTGTGTTTTTGGCTGTACTAATCGGTCGGACTGGGAAAAGCATTTAGAGTACTTCAGATTGCCAAAAGCTATTACAAATCAGGGAGAAGAGTGCAAAGAATTGTCTGAGGAAAGGAGGCAAACACCCCCTCTCCTCTCCTCTCCCGCCTGAACGAACTACCAAAGTACCAATCAGCATTTTGATCCAAACATTTGTACTAGTAGACTATTTGAAAAATTCGAATGTAAAGATCAGTTGATCTAGTAACGTTATTGAATCACCTACCTTGGCTTTCACAATACACAATTCACAATACACATGTCCCCTATCCCACCCACCCACCCACTCCCTCCTAATGTACAGTTTCCTCCCCCTCGTATGTATATATTTTCTGTTAAGATCTCTGTTTAACTACTGTATATTTGCATATCTTGTATGTCACAAATGTAACGGTACTGTATACCTGTATGTCACAAATGTCATGATATATATCTGTATGTTGCATCATTTATGTCATTTTAATCATGGGCCGAATAGTGAACTACCTCGTTTTTTCACCATCTATATTATTCCTGTGCTCCAGGACAGTTCAGTCAGTATGTTCCTCCTGTGCTCCAGGACAGTTCAGTCAGTATGTTCTTCCTGTGCTCCAGGACAGTTCAGTCAGTATGTTCTTCCTGTGCTCCAGGACAGTTCAGTCAGTATGTTCTTCCTGTGCTCCAGGAC
Source organism: Notolepis coatsorum (assembly GCF_963971535.1). NCBI lineage: Eukaryota > Metazoa > Chordata > Actinopteri > Aulopiformes > Paralepididae > Notolepis > Notolepis coatsorum. The sequence goes on along the minus strand of NC_140172.1, from coordinate 153,058,426 downwards.
AGTTCAGTCAGTATGTTCCTCCTGTGCTCCAGGACAGTTCAGTCACTGTCCTGGAGCACAGGAAGAACATACTGACTGAACTGTCCTGGAGCACAGGTAGAACATACTGACTGAACTGTCCTGAGACACAGGAAGAACATACTGACTGAACTGTCCTGGGGCACAGGAAGAACATACTGACTGAACTGTCCTGGGGCACAGGAAGAACATACTGACTGAACTGTCCTCAGGAAGAACATACTGACTGAACTGTCCTGGGGCACAGGAAGAACATACTGACTGAACTGTCCTGGGGCACAGGAAGAACATGTGTGAATTCTTAAAATTGGTGGCTTTCCAATGGTGACAGCAATTACAACTATTCATGTCATTATTCTGCCTCCCTCCAGACCCCCCACAGCTCTCTGTCTGTGAAGAGGAGGTTCCTCCTGAACAGCAGGAGAGGAGCCCCAGTCTGAGCCAGGAGCAGCCAGAGCTCCTACAGATGAAAGAGGAACAGGAGGAACTCTGGACCAGTCAGGAGGGAGAGCAGCTTCAAGGTCTGGAGGAGGCTGATATCATCAAGTTCACTTTCAACCCTGTCCCTGTGAAGAGTGAACATGATGAAGAGAAACCTCAGTCCTCATGGTTTAACCAAACCCAGGACCCAGAGCTCCTACAGATTAAAGAGGAACAGGAGGAACTCTGGACCAGTCGGGAGGGAGAGCAGCTTCAAGGTCTGGAGGAAGTTGGTATCAAGTTCACTTTCAACCCTGTCCCTGTGAAGAGTGAAGATGATGAAGAGAAACCTCAGTCCTCATGGTTTAACCAAACCCAGGACCCAGAGCTCCTACAGATTAAAGAGGAACAGGAGGAACTCTGGACCAGTCCGGAGGGAGAGCAGCTTCAAGGTCTGGAGGAGGCTGGTATCAAGTTCACTTTCAACCCTGTCCCTGTGAAGAGTGAACATGATGAAGAGAAACCTCAGTCCTCATGGTTTAACCAAACCCAGGACCCAGAGCTCCTACAGATTAAAGAGGAACAGGAGGAACTCTGGACCAGTCAGGAGGGAGAGCAGCTTCAAGGTCTGGAGGAGGCTGGTATCAAGTTCAATTTCAACCCTGTCCCTGTGAAGAGTGAACATGATGAAGAGAAACCTCAGTCCTCATGGTTTAACCAAACCCAGGACCCAGAGCTCCTACAGATTAAAGAGGAACAGGAGGAACTCTGGACCAGTCAGGAGGGAGAGCAGCTTCAAGGTCTGGAGGAGGCTGATATTAAGTTCACTTTCAACCCTGTCCCTGTGAAGAGTGAATATGATGAAGAGAAACCTCAGTCCTCATGGTTTAACCAAACCCAGACTGAGGAAAACAGAGAGACAGAGCCTCTAGCCAGCACCTCAACAGAACAGATGAAAACTGAACCTGATGGAGAGGACTGTGGATTATCAGAACCAGTCAGTAACTTAGATCCAGCTGGTGATTTAGAACCAACTGCAGATGGCCAGCTCCTCTCTTCACACTGTTCTGGAACTGATACTGATGACAGTGATGATTGGCTGGAGACTAGTGAACCTCATCCTGGTTTAAACTCACTGACATCAAAGAAGACACAGAAAAACAAAGGACAGAGTTTGTCTAACAGCAACCAGTTCAAGAGCTCTGTGGTTTCATCCCATGAGGTGAAATTATCAAACCAAATACCATGTGAGACCTGGAGCTGTAAAGTGTGTGGGAAATGTTTTCCTAATAAGAAAGCTTTAATGCGCCATCTTAAAGCCCATTCTAGTGACTGTGGTTTGTGTGGAAAACATTTAGAACCCACAGAGAGCTTAAAACTTCACTTTCAAATTCACATGACATGTACTGTTTGTGGAAAGAAATGTACTGACATTACACTCTTGGAAGTACATATGAGAAGCCACACTGGGGAAAAGCCCTATAGTTGCACACTGTGTCCTAAAAGATTTAGTCAAAAATCTCAAATAAAAGTACACATGAGAAGCCATACTGGGGAAAAGCCCTATAGTTGCACACTGTGTCCTAAAAGATATATTATACAGGGACACCTGAATATTCACATGAGAAGCCATACTGGGGAAAAGCCCTATAGTTGCACACTGTGTCCTAAAAGATATATTACACAGGGACACCTGAATAGTCACATGAGAAGCCATACTGGGGAAAAGCCCTATAGTTGCACACTGTGATAAAATATTTGGTGCAAAACGTGACTTAAAAGTACATATCAGAACTCATACTCTGGGGAAAAAACATTTAGTCTTTTGATTGATTGAATACTTTATTTTGACACAATCGTAGGACAAAACATTTTTAAAAGACAAGACAATAACAGTATCAACAACGCTGGTCAAAAATGGATAAAACACAATAAAGCCAAGGCTTGTTTCCATTGTGGTCCATACATGGAACATAAAAAGGCACAGAAACACAAATGGACATGTACACTAGACAGGACACATCCTAAAAATGTGTATAAAAACACCTAACCTGACAACTCATACAGTTAACTAATGTTAAAAGAAAATCCGCAAACCCTTAAAAGCAACTCATGATAAAAGAAATAAAAGCCAAGTTATGATAAAAGAGATAAAAAACATTTTAAGACCAATTTGAGTTGCTGCTGAGCCATGTTTTTAGGGCGGATTTAAATCCGAGAGGGGAGTTCAGGAGTTTTATGAATGTTGGCAGGGCATTCCACATTACCGTAGCCGAGTAAAAAAATGCATCTTTCCCCATGCATGTCATGACTCTCGGCGGGACCAGGTCCGTGGGGCTTCCTCTTGTGGCGTGTTTGTGGACATCTCCTACTTTATTAAAATAATTTACTAGGTACTTGGGGACCGTTTCTTTCAGTACTTTAAAAACCAGTAGCATTTTAAGCTGGTGTACCCTTTCTTCAACCCTAAGCCATCCCAGACTGCTAAAGTGGGCTGGCGTTAGGTGAGTTCTAAAGTGAAGGTTGTGCAGGAGTCTCACTAGTTTGTTTTGGGAGGTCTGGAGCTTTGTCTTCATTTGTTTTGATATGTTGCTGTACCATGAAGTGCAAGCATAGTCAAAGTGACATTGGATGAGGGCTCCAGCTAGGGTCCTCAGAGCGTTTCTATTTATGAACGAGGAAATTCTAAATAAAAATTTGGTTTTTTGATTGACCTTAGTAATAACTTTTTGTGCCATTTTTTCGTTAGAAAGTTTGTTATTTAAAATAAAGCCCAGGTAGGTGACCTCCTCTTTATCCTCAATAATGTTTTCACCTACTCTAATTTTAAAACCCTGGGATTTCTTTAGGTTGGCGTTTGACCCAAGGAGTATGGCCTCTGTTTTTCCCAGATGTAGAGACAATTTATTGTCACTGAGCCAAGAGCAGATCTTTTTCATTTCACTGCTCAGGACACTTTCCACTTTAGACTTATCCCTGTCAGAGACCAGGAGTGCCGAGTCGTCAGCAAACAGGAACAGGTTGCAATCGCATGCCGATTTCATGTCATTAATATATATTAAAAACAGTTGAGGCCCCAAAATGCTTCCTTGGGGGACCCCACATGTCACTGGAAGGGACGAGGACAAGGTGCCATTGATGTCTACCACCTGTTCTCTTCCCTCCAGGTAGGACTTGACCCATTTGGCTGACTTGCTATCAAAGCCTATCGCTCTCAATTTTTCTAGTAGGATGGAGTGGTTGACCGTGTCAAACGCCTTTTGCAGGTCCAACATTACCATCCCGCAGTAGTTCCCCTTGTCCATCTCCCGTTTTATATAATCGGTCAGGTACAGTAAACAGGTGTCAGTGGAGTGTGATTTTCTGAAACCTGATTGGAACTGGTACAGTAGTCTATGTTCAGTCAGGTAGTTGTCTATCTGCTCATATACCAGCCTCTCAATTACCTTTGATATGGAACAAAGGATAGAAACGGGGCGGTAGTTACCTGGATCCAGTTTGTTTCCTTTTTTAAATAGAGGGGTTACCCTAGCAAGCTTGAGTTCTTGCGGGATGTGACCCTGGTTGATGGAGAGGTTGGTGATATGGGCTACAATGGGAGCTATGATGGAAGCAGAGTCTCTGAGAAATCTGGTGGGAATATTGTCATGGCCTGTGGCTTTTGTTGGCTGCAGCATACTGAGCTTTTTCATAACCTCTTCAGTAGTTACTTCAGTCAATTTAAAATCATTTTCACGTACACCCAGTTCCTTATAAAAGGCCTGGATGTGCTGTATGCCATATCGGCCAGAGTGGATCGGCAGTTTGTTCACCAAAGTGGTAGCAACAGTTGTGAAGAAGGTGTTTAAACAATTTGCCACACTCAATTTGTCAGAGATGATCGTGTTATCTATTTTCAGGTTGAGATTTGTGGTTTTAGTCTTGAGTCTATTATTGTGACCCAGTGTTTTTAAAGACTTCCACAGTTTTTGAGGATTATTTTTATTTTCCTCAATTTTTTCGTTAAAATAGTTCAGTTTTGCTTTTTTGATCATATTGGTTACTCCATTTCTTAGTGTTTTACAGGTCTCAAAGACCTGTAATAAAGTATTCAATCAATCTTTTCCCATCTTTACTCAATGGCGCCAGCGTTATTGACCATTTTAGCGATGTTTGCGGACCCATTGTGTGTTCTGTATTATAGCTATGGAGACAATAGTATGGCTCATTTGACAGGCATTGTTTATAGTCCAAATTAATTTCTACATACTTTAGTTTGTACGCTATTCCATGCAAATTATTATTTTTATTTTTTTACAGTGCAATAAAATAGTTCTGGATTACTGTTCAACAGTTCAAAGTCGTCTTTACCTTCTCTGTTTGGTATCCACAGTTTAAAACTTGACAGTCTTCCCTCCTGTCTTATACCCACTTTGACCCTTCGAACCTCCCTCTCAGAGTGCAGTTCCCTCTCAGGGTGCAGTTCCCTCTCAGGGTGCAGTTCCCTCTCAGAGTGCAGTTCCCTCTCAGAGTGCAGTTCCCTCTCAGGGTGCAGTTCTAGGCCTGGTTCCTACACAGTTTTAAAGCCTGACAGTCTCTTGTTTGATACCCACACAGTTTAATACCTGACAGATTTGAACCTGTAATAAAAAGCAATAGACAGAGTAAAATAATACAGTGCAATAATAGAATAGTAGAATAGAATAGATAGTAAAATTATGCAATAGAATGGACAGAGTAAAATAGTGCTACAGTACAACATAATGAATAAAGGAAGATCCGGTCAGTTTGTTGTAGGCCTCAGTGTGCCGTGTATGATTGATTGATTGATTGATTGAACTTTCGACTTTCGTCTGGTTTACATCAGGGTCCCCCATTTTCAATTCATCATAACATATATGACATACACAACATACAGATAGACAGTAATGCTACATCTATACATTTATGACATACCAGATTTACAAATACAGTACTGTTTGTGATACAAAAAGAGTCTAAAAAAAGAGAGTATATACATTTGACGTAGAAACTACATTGGAGGAGGTTGGGTAGGTGGGGGGGGGAACTGTACATTGGAGGTGGGTGGGGGAAACTGTACAAGCAAAACTGTACATTGGAATATCGATTAAACCTTACTTGGTCCCAACAAGAGGGTCTTGTGTATTATTGGGTTAGGACATTTACTGTACATTGGAAGGGGTTGGGTTTAGACATTTTCAGGGGCCAGTTTCCCGTAGGTGCTCTTTGAAAGTGGGTAGTGATTCACATTCCTTTACAGCTGTGGGTAGGGCGTTCCACATTGATGTGGCATAATTGCGAAAGGTGTTTAGTCCCTTGTTTGAGCCGAATCTGGGTTTGACATGATTTGTGGAGCTCCCTCTGGTGTTGTGATCGTGGTATTCACTGGCCTTTGGGAAGTATTTTGACATGTACATGGGTAATTTAGTTGTGTAGTGTATCTTGTAGACCAGGCCCATTGCAAGTTGCTGTACTCTGTCGTCTACTCTAAGCCATCCTAGGTTGTCAAAGTGGGCAGGGGTGAGGTGGGTTCTATGAGTAAGGTCAAGCAGTAGTCTGACCAGTTTGTATCCCTGCCCTGCATGGAATGTTCCTCCTGAGCAACGGCAGAAGGATCCGCCCCTTGCTGACAAATGAAGCCACCCAACTCCTCGTCCAATCAACAGTCACGTCTCGCCTCCCTCGACTACTGCAATGGGGTTAAGTTAGGGGTTAAGTGTCTTGCTCAAGGACACTTCGACACGCTGCCCGGGAGAAGGGGAATCGAACTGGGAACCTCCAGATTACCAGATGACTGCACTACCTCCCGAGCCACTGATTAGTATTAGTGCTAATCAGATGTATGTACAGAGTTGTAGTATTAAGTATTAATATGTACAGTGATACAGGTATAAAGACACTATGGTAGTAAGTCATACTGGCCAGCAGCGTAACTAGTAAGAGTAGGTAAGAGATATGTACAGATATACATATAGTAACTAGTAGGGGTGTAACGGTACACAAAAACCACGGTTCGGTACGTACCTCGGTTTTGAAGTCACGGTTTGTTACGGGTTTTCGGTACAGTGGGGGAAAGTTTGGCTTTCCATGTTCCACTCAGGGATGATGTAGTGTGCAGTAACTAATTGTACTTGTAGGGATGTCAACAAATATTCTATATTGAAATTAATAATCGACTTGTAAAGAAAAAAAATAATAATAATTATATTAGATTGTGAAAAAAACAGCCCCCAGTGGGCAGTCGTTATTGGTTAAACATACCGTTGTATTTGTTCGGTACACAGCCGTTCGGTACGGTATGGTACACACTGAAACGGTTCGGTACGGATACGTGTACCTTTACACCCCCAGTGTGCATTAGAGAGAGAGAGAGTGTTTTGGTGAATTTCCGAATCAGATATCCCTACATAGTCAATCATAGATAGAATGGTGAACTTTGACATAAAATTATATTTTTTCTATCAATGTTCCAGGCTATTTAACTTCATTAATTATTGGAGGAGAGCTTTAGACTTTAGAGCTTTAGACATTATTTCAGAAGCAATAATAATAATAAATAATTGTTTTCCATCTACAAGTCAAACTCAAGAATCTATGCACATACAGTGTACATCTAAAATGCATGTGGTCAAATACATTTACAGATCCGACCATTAATCTGAGAATTCAAGCCACTCATTCATATTACACACGGTAGTATTTCAAGGCACCTGCTGATGGCGCTCTGGCACCATTGTTAAGAATGACGATTCAGACAAGATTCTGACCATATTATCAAGGTGCTGTGAAAGTGTCCCTCTGATAGGGTTTACGAACCACTGAAGAAGGAACGGAACTCATGACCCCTTGTGAAATCACTGGCAGGAACGGCCTGGAGAGGCCAACCGGTAACCAAAAGGTCGCCGGTTCGATCCCCGGCACCCACATGAGTGTGTATTCCAGCAGTGAGCTGGTGACTGAAGGGTGGCTGGTGTTATATCTACGGTAACCACCATCTGTGAAGGAGAGACTCCTTCATACACCCACGTTCTCTTATAAATGTTAATGTAGATTGTTTGAGCACGTTTGTAGGCTACATCTAGTCTATATTTCACTATTCATGTGTCACAATAATCTAGCGCTACATTCATTTCAAACGTCTTGTTTGTCAGGAGTTAATTGATGCAGGTGCTCTTGATTAGTTGATCAACCAAGCCTTGATTTAAAACCAGGCGTGCTTTTTGCATATACGTGCCAAGGGGTGTTTGTAACTTGCTTTCTATGGACATTAAAGACTATATTAGTGTAGGAATGCTTCTCATTGTGTTTTGAAGCCTTTCAGTGCCCTTGGCCCTGTGGGTGATGCTGTGCTATCTGGAATAATTTTTTTTAGAGAATGTGTGCCTAGGATGGATATGAAGAAAGACCATTTTCCAATGGTAAATGGACTGCATTTTTATATAACAGCTTTTTTCCCAAAGCGCTTTACAACTTATGCCTCACATTCTTCACCCATTCACACACTGACGGCAGAGGCAACCATGCAAGGTGCCAACCTGCTCATCGGGAGCAGTTAGGGGTTAAAGTGTCTCGCTCCTCGACACGCTGCCCGGGAGGAGCCGGAATCGAACCAGGAACCGTCTGATTACCAGACGACCGCTATACATCCTGAGCGGCTGTCGCACCACAATGGCATTCTAATCGTCGTCTTCTAAAACACAACAAAAAATAAAGAGAAAAGCCAAGAGGGAAATAAAACACTCATCACACGTCAAATAATCCTCCCCGCCTTTATTGAAACTAATCTTCAAATGAGACGTTAGCAGTCCCCCATCTCCTCTTATCTACCTTGGCACAGAGTAAATCTAACATTCTGTCTGATATAAAAAGCACGACCACAGTGCTAATCGAGGTGAGACATAACTGATTTAAATAAACAACATAATTAAATGAGCTGAATAACCAGCTTAACTGTGACATAAATGGGAAGGAGCGAAAATGGTACATGACCTGAGAGGAGACATCACATCACATTACATTATCCGTTAACACATTAGATGACACATGTAATGATGAAGTGCACATACATGGGAACTAATGAGGAACTATTGTAAACAAAGCATAGAAAGGGATATTATTCAACTCATATTTAACTTTTAGAATTAGGTAAGAAGGTAAAAGAAAATTGGGATTTGATATTTGTAGTGGTTCTGGATGGATTTTCCAGCACGGTTATCAGGTGTGAGACTTGACTGATAGTTAAAACCCTTTTATACCTACCACTGTATAAATGTGTAACGGAGGTACCGCAGTATATCCACAGTCACGAGGTACAAGTCGTGAAGTGGCTGTGGACGTTAAGCGGTACTGCAAGTAAACTCACTCCCCAGAGGCATCCAGACCCGGAAGCATGAAGTGAATTCACTTCTTGCTTAGTGGTCTGTGATGCCGCCCGCGACGCGGGCGTCCGGGGTTCAACTCCCACTCAGGGCGATCCCTTAACAGGGGTGGAATCGACTAAAACACAACGCAGACAAGATCACACCGGCTACACGTGGTGCCGTGACCCGGATGCCCTGGGTGGAGTGAGTTTAGAGGGGTGAGTGTAACGGAGGTACCGCAGTATATCCACAGTCACGAGGTACAAGTCGTGAAGTGGCTGTGGACGTTAAGCGGTACTGCAAGTAAACTCACTCCCCAGAGGCATCCAGACCCGGAAGCAAGAAGTGAATTCACTTCTTGCTTAGTGGTCTGTGATGCCGCCCGCGACGCTGGCGTCCGGGGTTCAACTCCCACTCAGGGCGATCCCTTAACAGAGGTCGAATCGACTAAAACACAACGCAGACAAGATCACACCGGCTACACGTGGTGCCGTGACCCGGATGCCCTGGGTGGAGTGAGTTTAGAGGGGTGAGTGTAACGGAGGTACCGCAGTATATCCACAGTCACGAGGTACAAGTCGTGAAGTGGCTGTGGACGTTAAGCGGTACTGCAAGTAAACTCACTCCCCAGAGGCATCCAGACCCGGAAGCAAGAAGTGAATTCACTTCTTGCTTAGTGGTCTGTGATGCCGCCCGCGACGCGGGCGTCCGGGGTTCAACTCCCACTCAGGGCGATCCCTTAACAGGGGTCGAATCGACTAAAACACAACGCAGACAAGATCACACCGGCTACAAATGCATCTGTCCTGACACATTCGGTGTAAAATGGAACGTTAGTTCCTCATTAGTGCCTATATTATGCACTTAATTATCAGCCGGGTCGGACTGGTTAAATCATTCAGGCCTGGAAATATTGCACAAAATATTATTAATATTACGTTTTTAGATTGTTTAAAAAAAAATTTACACTCTCACAGACCTCGGTGTTATCATTGGAACTCATTCTGAGACCTCAAGTGTGCAATGCCGGCTGAATCCTGCTAGGTGGCAGTATCGCCTACCCTTTGAAACCTTATTTCATACTGTGTGTTACATTTTATATGGTCCGGGTGGAGAATTTGGACCCGGGCAAGTGAAACGCTTCATTCGAGCAACTTGGAACGCGTCCAGCACACTTGATGCATATTTTGTGCCATTTCATGTCAGGGACCCGATGGACATCAATACTGGAAATCGCGATCAGACAATTGGAATATTCATTTTGGAATAACAACTCCTAGCAAAGGTAAGGACTATATGACGTCAACCCTACTTTGATACAATGATTTCAATGATCGCAACGAGTATTCAAAACGTATGCTGTTGCTGACGATCAGAGCATCGCAAAACGACCCCCCCCATTGATGCCTTTATGATGAAACAATACCTATTATCAGGGCTTGACGTTAACTTTTTGGCTCACTAGCCACTGTGGCTAGTGGTTTTCCAAAGTCACTAGCCACTCAGCATTTTCACTAGCCAAAAATCCAGCACTCACGCCCCCACCCAAAAAGTTATAAATATAGGTAATTTCTTCTTCACTAACCCCTGCTGGGGACAGTATCATTGTAATCATACTGCTACACGCCAACTGTACATGTGCTTCTGACTGTTGACTCCATTGTTTACTACTGCCTGCGACCAGTGACTCAGCCGCAAAAGGAGCTCCAGTTAGGGCAACGGCTGACTGGGACAAGATGGAGGGTGTAGATGTGGAAGAGTTGTGTTGAACCTAGCAATTACATTGTTGCTCCAAACGCCGTGAACATTATCATTGACACACCTATGCCTTGGCTGTGTTAAACCTAGCAAATATATTATTGCTCCAAACGCCGTGAACACTATCAGACACACCTATGCAGGGCTTGACGTTAACTTTTTGGCTCACTAGCCACTGTGGCTAGTGGTTTTCCAAAGTCACTAGCCACCAGTGTTGGGACTAACGCGTTACAAAGTAACGCGTTACAGAAACGAAGTTACTTTTTGCCGCAACTAGTACTCTAACGCATTACTTTTGAAATTCAGTAACGCTACTTACGTTACTGAATGGTTCGTCACTGCGTTATTTGCGTTATATACGGCGTAGATTGATAGCGAGCGGTAGTGATTATTATTATTATTATCCTCATCCCCACCCGCGTAGAATGATACGAGGCGAGTCTGGCCACTGGCCAATCAGAAGTGCGCAAGAAATGCGGCTACGGAAAGAAATAGACCCTCTCTATTGTAAACAAAACAAACGCTCGCTATGAATCTACATAAAAAGAACGCAGTAACAAACTAACAAACCATTTAGCAACTACTTGGAGAGATAATTAATATACAACATGGAAACGAGATAAAGAACATGTTTGAGGCGCTGCTGGAGTCAACTGGACTAACGTAACGTTACTACATCTCAACCACCGCAGACTTTGGTGAGTCAGTGCAATGTGTTCACTGAAACTCAAGTTGATCAACGGATTTTGACTGTACGAAATCTGCCAGGGAATCTCATAATACTAATCAAACAATATAAATATAGTCCTTTCATGCACAATTGATATCCTAACTATTCTAACGTTGCAATGCTTTGATTGATATCTTAAACAACGTTGCAACTTGCAAGATGGTGAATGAATGAATGAATGAATGAATGAAAACTTTATTTAACAGATTGCAGAATGGGTACAATACAGTACGGCTCAATACATACAATTGTTAAGGGGATGCAGACCTGAGAAAGACGTTTGTCTTGTTTCCATCAGGGTCCCCCATTTTCAATTCATATAGACATTTATGACATACACAACATACATGACATTTATGGCATAGGGACATATAGGTATTTAGTACTGATACATTTGTGACATAAACGGTATTCAAATATACAGTACTGTTACCCCTAGCTTTGGGTAGGGCGTTCCACATTGTTGTGGCATAATTGCGAAACGTGTTTAGTCCCTTGTTTGAGCCGAATCTGGGTTTTACATGATTTGTTGAGCTTCCTCTGGTGTAGTGGTTGTGGTATTCACTGACCTTTGGGAAGTATTTTGACATGTACATGGGTACCCCGGTCGTATAGTGTATCTTGTAGACCAGGCCCATTGCAAGTTGCTGTACTCTGTCGTCTACTCTAAGCCATCCTAGGTTGTCAAAGTGGGCAGGGGTGAGGTGGGTTCTGGGGTTCAGGTCAAGTAGTAGTCTGACCAGTTTGTTTTGTGATGTTTGTAATTTTGTTTTAAGCGCCTTTGAGGTGCTTTGGTACCATGAGGTGCAAGCATAGTCGTAGTACCCTTGAATTATAATGGTTATAATGAAACGCTCCGGCGACATCAAGGCTGTTCCTTCAACCGGCGCACTTCTTATTATATGACTCGGGACAACATTTGTTTGTGTCAGATTTGTGTTTGTATCTAGACCACATTGCTTAGCAGAGTTCGGTGATGTGAATGGAAACTGTCAAGTTGATCAACCGATTTTGAGTACTATAGGGCATGGGACTCGGGAGCAATCTTTTTTTTTAATCTTTTTTTTAAATAACTAAATAGTTACTTTTCACAGTAACTCATTACTTTTGGGTGTAAGTAACTAGTACAGTAACGAAGTTACTTTGAAATGAAGTAACTAGTAAAGTAACTGAGTTACTATTTTTCAGTAACTAGCACAACACTGCTAGCCACTCAGCATTTTCACTAGCCCTGGGCAGGTGGGCAGGTGTCAACGTCAAGCCCTGCCTATTATATACCTTTGATTTGGAAATAGTATCGTGTCCAGGCGAGCAACGCGAAGGACTTTCGCAAAATGCACATAGCGCTCCATAACTCAGCTTCCAGGAATTAGCCCGGATCACTCTGAAACTATACAATATTCACCACGGGATAACACGCAAACATATACATGAAAAAATACTGTCTGTCAAATGAGCCGGACTATTCTCTCCATAGCTATAATATTATAGAATATACAATAGATCAGCAAAAATCGTGAAATGTCGTGAAAATAGGCAATGGAAAGCTGGCGCTAGAGAGCAGAGATGGGCGCTGGCTATGGCGTTGAATGAGTTAAGCTGGTGGAAGAAACGTTTTTATTTGTAGGCGACATGATTATCATCGTGTTACCCCTCAAGTAAAGCGCTATTCAATTATCTATCCCTTTATTATTCCAAGAAAAAGAGACTTATTTATGCCAGGGCGCTCAACACTTGATTGTTACAATCACAGGCCTCCCTCTCACCTACTACTTCCACGCCCCCTTATATGGGCATCTTCCTGTCACAGTTTCCACACGCTGTCAGCCAAGTCCTATCTGCACACCTGAGACTCGTCAGGTCATCACCGGCGCTGATATGAGCCCTGCGGTTCCTGCCACTCACCGTCCGAGTGTTGCTATACCTACCTAGGTACCAGGACGTAACCTACCTTGCTGCTCTGTCTGTTTTCCTGCCTTGCTCTAATCTCCCTGTGCCCAGGACCAGCTGCCGCCGGCCTACGCTGTCTGGCGAGACACCACCCGCCTGGACGCTCCTGCGGACGCTCGCGCTCGCACCTTTGTACATTCCTGTATTCACTGTAACCTGTCTGCATGGTACCTATCGGATTAAACAAACCTAAACCGCTCCATTCTCCTCTCCCTGTGTTCTGCCGTTGGGCTCAGTTAAACGCTACCCTAACATTGATAAACTGTCGTTCGACATGAATTAAAGTGTCGCTTATTCATCGTTTATATATGCTTCGGTGAAGGTTTCTGTCGTCTCGATGGTAACAAAGCGAGGCACGCGCTCGACTGCTTTTTGTTCATCTCATCTGCTCTGTCTCGTCCCAAGGAAACTATGAAAAAGAAGGAAAGGTCATCGTGTCACTGTGTAGCACGTCGTGAAGTGTGGAAACTTTCAGTTGAATGGGATCAACCGTCTCCTCGTTTATAACCCGTCATTTAAACTGGCAATTTGTTGCATTGCTAACTAACTAACGTTTGATGTATATTTCCTCAGATAGCTTGTATATTTTATAGAAGTATAGACTTCAATAGAACTGGCACCATGCAAAGCATTAGAACGCTGGTAATTATTCTGACGTGATGATCATTCCTTGTCCTTGTCCTTGTCTCGTCCATGTATACAAATGTAGTAAGGCAGATGACTAGCCAACCTAGGTTCATACCAATAGTTTAGGGAGCTCTGATTTATACAGTTTAAAAGAGGAGGTTCTCTTCTAGGACTCCGGACAAGAGTGTGCAACCAATAACAGCAACCAGGAATTCCATGACATGCCAAGAGTCTCAAGTACCTACATTTCTTTTTAGTATCATATGTAATTAAAACCCATTTAAAACAACCCAAAACACCATAAAATGAGACAGTGGATTCACGGGATCGACCAAACATTAAGAGTACAGCAGAAATCAAACGACAAGATAATAAGGAGTCCCTATGTATTGGACCAACATCCAACTGCTCTGCTGTTGCCATGTGGTGAGGGCTTATATATACAGGGGCAGGTCATCAGCACACCTCTGACAGATAAAACACAATTAGCAGGGGGGAAATCAAGGGACTGTCCACAATTTACAAAACAAATCTAAAAACGTGCAAAATAAAAATCACACTAAAATCTAAATTAAATTAAAAACACCAGACCGTAAAAGGCATCAGGTTCACCTTGTTACGCACAGCTAAAACCAAAGTATATCCATGGCAAGGTTGACTTGCCATCCAATCACACACACAACCACACATCAGAATTCTGGAGGTGTGTGACATTTCTTTTGAGTGACTGTTATCAAAAGTGTCACGCCCCCTCGCATAAATCACCTTAAATCTACAGGGAGAAGCAAGCGGCCAGCACATTTACATTTACTTTTAGTAATTTAGCTGACGCTTTTATCCAAAACGACTTACAAGTTCTGTACAATAAGTCAGCAGGAAGGGTACAACTCTGGCAGCTAAGGGTAAGTAAGATTGTTTCGTCAAACAGTGTTGAACTTGAGTGCTACAGTCTTGAGTGCATTTAGCATAGTAGTATAGACTAGCATAGTAGGTAGTAATATAGCCTACGGTAGATTACTTAGTAGCAAAGTGCATATAACTAGTAAAGGACAGTACAAAGGTTAGTAGTTTCAGATATTAATTGAAGAAGTGTGTTTTTAATCGATGGCGGAACATTAAGTCAACTGCCTGAAACACTCATGCATGACCTCAGTCCATACACTTTTCAACTACACTTGGACTCTGGCTCAAAGACAAGACTTGGACTCTGGCTCAAAGACAAGACTTGGACTCTGGCTCAAAGACAAGACTTGGACTCTGGCTCAAAGACAAGACTTGGACTCTGGCTCAAAGACAAGACTTGGACTCTGGCTCAAAGACAATACTTGGACTCTGGCTCAAAGACAAGACTTGGACTCTGGCTCAAAGACAAGACTTGGACTCTGGCTCAAAGACAAGACTTGGACTCTAGCTCAAAGACAAGACTTGGACTCTGGCTCAAAGACAAGACTTGGACTCTAGCTCAAAGACAAGACTTGGACTCTGGCTCAAAGACAAGACTTGGACTCTGGCTCAAAGACAATACTTGGACTCTGGCTCAAAGACAAGACTTGGACTCTGGCTCAAAGACAAGACTTGGACTCTAGCTCAAAGACAAGACTTGGACTCTGGCTCAAAGACAAGACTTGGACTCTGGCTCAAAGACAAGACTTGGACTCTGGCTCAAAGACAAGACTTGGACTCTGGCTCAAAGACAAGACTTGGACTCTGGCTCAAAGACAAGACTTGGACTCTGGCTCAAAGACAAGACTTGGACTCTGGCTCAAAGACAAGACTTGGACTCTGGCTCAAAGACAAGACTTGGACTCTGGCTCAAAGACAAGACTTGATTCTGACTCTAGTTCAAATACTTGAGACTTGATTTGGACTCTACACTCTAGTTAAAATACTTCAGACTTGATTATTTGGATTCTAGGTCAAAGACTTCAGACTTAATTTGGACTCTAGTTCAAAGACTAGATTCAGACTCTAGTTCAAAGGCCAGACTACACTCAGACTGTAGCTCAAAGACCAGACTACACTCAGACTGTAGCTCAAAGACCAGACTACACTCAGACTGTAGCTCAAAGACCAGACTACACTCAGGCTGTAGCTCAAAGACCAGACTACACTCAGACTGTAGCTCAGAGACCAGACTACACTCAGACTGTAGCTCAAAGACCAGACTACACTCAGACTGTAGCTCAAAGACCAGACTACAGTCAGACTGTAGCCCAAAGACCAGACTACAGTCAGCCTGTAGCTCAAAGACCAGACTACAGTCAGACTATAGCTCAAAGTGTTATGATTTGACACCGACCCCAAACGCAAACGGCACAGAGAGAGTAGTTTCAGAGTTAGCCAAAATCTAGGGCTTGTTTATTTACAGAGTAAACAGAGAGAACTTGGTGGAGAACAGTACAAACTGAGAAACAAGAATGTCAGGAATGCTTGCTGCTCTGCAGCCTCTCCCGGGGGGTATGTTTGAAGAATCTGTCCGTGACGTCAGAGCCGCTCTGCAGAATTCCTCCCAGCTTGTACTCCGGGGTGGTAGCGGACAGGGAGAGAGAGAGAGCGGGTTAGCTCAGTGCACAATGGAAACTGACAGGTGACAGGTGAAGTGACTTGTCCAACAGACTAATCCAAGTGACAGAAATCTTCGGTGTGAAACACCAGTGAGCAATGTCCAAAACAATATATCCAAGTGACAGAATCTTCGGTGTGAGACACACAGTGAGCAATGTCCAAACAATAATAAATCCAAGGTGAATATCCAAAACAGGCAAAAGGGGTGAGAGACAGTCAGAACGAAAAACAGGATCTCTTCAGTGCTTTTACACACGAAAAATGATTGAGTCCAAAGACTGTCTTGCAAAAACTCACCAGAGCGCTGTGCGTGAAGCGAGCGGATCAAACAGGGAAAGCGCCTCGTAACGGGGAAGCGGGTTCTCCAGACGGAATACTCCTCGAGAGTCCTGGGAGGCAAAGCACAAAGAAAGCAGCGACGGAAGGAATCGGCAAATGCAGAGAATATTTCAGAACGATCCAACATCAATAAATGGGGAATCAGGGTATATATAGCAAAGGGGTGCTTAATGACAAGCTGTGACAGCTGCGGGATGAGATTGACCATTGCTCCAGAAGCGTGTGGTTGGGGGAGCACCAATCAAACGGCATCTACGGGAAGAAGCGTGTGGAGAGGAGAATGCAATTAATTAACCGAAAATGCCTTAAAGGAACAGAGCGAGTGGGTGAGCAGCGGACCAATCATCACAGTACTTTAAGAAGCCCGTGGTGGGGAAAGAACCAAACCTCACAGTACTCCCCCCTCCACGGGAGCCACCCGGCGACCCACTCGGCCCCGGCCTGCCCGGACGGGACCGAAGGAAGCCGGCGATCAGGGGCACTGGAGAAGGGGACCAAGACAGAGGCCCGGAGAGGGGGACCGGAGACGTGGACAGAGGACCGGCGAGGGAGGCCGGAGACGGGGACTGGGACCCGACAGCGGAGGCCGGGCACGGGGACTGGGGCCCGACAGCGGAGGCCGGGCCCGGGGACTGGGGCACGTTAGCGGAGGCCGGGCACAGGGACAGAGAACCGGCGAGGGAGGCCGGAGACGGGGACTGGGGCCCGACAGCGGAGGCCGGGCACGGGGACAGAGGACCGGCGAGGGAGGCCGGAGACGGGGACTGGGACCCGGTGAGGGGGCTTGACGGCACCTGAAGACACTGGGCACGACAGGAGGAGCTCCACCCCTTGATGGTACCGGAGGACCAGGCGATGTGGGGCTCGTGCAGCGCGAGCCAGGGCCTGCCCAGGACCACAGGGACAAGAGGAGAGCTGATGACGAAAAACTGGAGCCTCTCAACGTGGTTACCAGCAACGGTGAGAAGGACTGGACAGGTGCGTTGAGTGACGTCAGCCAGGCGGCGATGATCCAGCGCGAAGACCTCCAAGGGCCTCTCGAGGTCCTCAAGTGGAATGTTGGCCGGGTGGCAAACCCAACGTCCATGAAACTCCCATCAGCACCAGAGTCCATGAGTGCACCCACCGTCGCCCGCTGGTCCGCCCAGGCTAGGGTGACGTCCGCCAGACGGTTGGGTGGTGCACAGGTGGGGGAACAGGAAAGACGGCTCACCAGGATCTCCCGGGGTCCCGGCGAGCCTGGTCCTCTTGGCCGGGCACGGCAATTGGAGACACGGTGTCCATCCCGGCCACAGTAGAGGCAACGGCCGGAGAAGAGCCTGGACTCCCGTTCGGCCGGGCTAAGGCGGTTGCGTCCCAGCTGCATGGGTTCCTCCTCGGTCACGGCTCGGGAGGGAACAAACCCACCAGTCACGGAGGGGGCAGGACGGTCAGCACTGTAGAGGCGGCCGCCGGGAAAGGGAGCCCCTGAGCGGAGGTCGATGGCACAGTCGTAAGGCTGGCGAGGCGGAAAGACCTGAGCCCTGGACTCACTGAAAACCTCCTCGAGGTCGTGGTACTCGGGGGGTACGTCTGGGGTACTGAAAACCTCCTCGAGGTCGTGGTCCTCGGGGGGTACGTCTGGGGTACTGAAAACCTCCTCGAGGTCGTGGTCCTCGGGGGGTACGTCTGGGGGTCCCCGTCGGGTTCTCTCACGTCTTCTCTCCTGGAGGCGTCCGTCGATGCGAATGGCGAGGCTGAACAGGTCCTCGAGGGACTCAGGTTCCTCACGGGTCGCGAGCTGGTCCCTGACTGCGTCGTTGAGCCCCCTCATGAAGGTAAGACGAAGTGCTTGGTCGTTCCAACCGCTCTCCGTAGCCGCCAGTCTGAACTCCAGCACGTAGTCGGTAACCCCGCTGCTGCCCTGCCGGAAGGTACCCAACCGGGCTCCAGGGTCCAGACCACGGGCTGGATGGTGGAACACCCTGCGGAGCTCAGCCACGAAGTCTGGGTAGGAGAAACAGAAGTCTGCCTCCATTGCCCAGGAGGAAGTGACCCACTGGGCTGCCCGGCCTGAGAGCAAGTTAGTCATATAGGCCACTTGGGCTCCTCTTGAAGTGAAACGACTGGGTTGATGACGAAAAACCAACTCACATTGCATGATGAATGTGGCACAATCCTCGAAGTCGCCGTCGAACAGCCGTGGTTCGGAGAGACGGGGCTCCCGAGGTGCGGGATCGGGAAGTGCGGGGCCTGCCAGGGCTGCGGGTGATGCTCCGGCCGAGGCTCCTGAAGGAAGTAGGGTTGCAAGCAAGGTGTTAATGGTTTCACTCAGTGCTTGTAAGTGGAGGAGAAGACTAGACTGCTGGCTAGCCAGAGCCCCCAGGGACCCCTGAATAAGCAGGACCTGCTCTCGGAGTTCCTGTACAGCAGCCGCAGCCGCATCTAGCTGTAGGCTGTGTTCCTTGGTTGTCTCTAGCTGGACTGCCAATGCTGTGCTGACTCTCTCTGTGTCGGCTGGGGTCGTCATGGTTGGATCGTAATGTTATGGTTTGACACCGACCCCAAACGCAAACGGCACAGAGAGAGTAGTTTCAGAGTTTATTTATTGTTTATTTACAGAGTAAACAGAGAGAACTTGGTGGAGAACAGTACAAACTGAGAAACAAGAATGTCAGGAATGCTTGCTGCTCTGCAGCCTCTCCCGGGGGGTATGTTTGAGGAATCTGTCCGTGACGTCAGAGCCGCTCTGCAGAATTCCTCCCAGCTTGTACTCCGGGGTGGTAGCGGACAGGGAGAGAGAGAGAGCGGGTTAGCTCAGTGCACAATGGAAACTGACAGGTGACAGGTGAAGTGACTTGTCCAACAGACTAATCCAAGTGACAGAAATCTTCGGTGTGAAACACCAGTGAGCAATGTCCAAAACAATATATCCAAGTGACAGAATCTTCGGTGTGAGACACACAGTGAGCAATGTCCAAACAATAATAAATCCAAGGTGAATATCCAAAACAGGCAAAAGGGGTGAGAGACAGTCAGAACGAAAAACAGGATCTCTTCAGTGCTTTTACACACACGAAAAATGATTGAGTCCAAAGACTGTCTTGCAAAAACTCACCAGAGCGCTGTGCGTGAAGCGAGCGGATCAAACAGGGAAAGCGCCTCGTAACGGGGAAGCGGGTTCTCCAGACGGAATACTCCTCGAGAGTCCTGGGAGGCAAAGCACAAAGAAAGCAGCGACGGAAGGAATCGGCAAATGCAGAGAATATTTCAGAACGATCCAACATCAATACATGGGGAATCAGGGTATATATAGCAAAGGGGTGCTTAATGACAAGCTGTGACAGCTGCGGGATGAGATTGACCATTGCTCCAGAAGCGTGTGGTTGGGGGAGCACCAATCAAACGGCATCTACGGGAAGAAGCGTGTGGAGAGGAGAATGCAATTAATTAACCGAAAATGCCTTAAAGGAACAGAGCGAGTGGGTGAGCAGCGGACCAATCATCACAGTACTTTAAGAAGCCTGTGGTGGGGAAAGAACCAAACCTCACACAAAGACCAGACTACACTCCAGATTTGCACAGAACGACTTGAGCATCTCTGTTTGCAGTGTTCACAACGTCCTCCCTCTCAGTCTGGAAACCGAAACCCTCCTCTTTTCTCATGTCCCTGCATCCTGGCACTTCACAGCAGAATGCCATGTTTTTTCCCCACTTCCCTAATGAGAAATTATGCTAAATTACAAGCTGTTTAATCGAGTATGTCTGCTAGCAAGCTGTTAGCTACCAGTACGGTGGTCACTTGGTGTTGAGCTTGGACACGTCTGTTGTTGGATACGATTTAGTCCAGAATTGAATTGGTACAGTATAGTGCAGGTGGCGGAGATAACAGTGGAGGATCAGAATAGTCACTCTTGCTCTCTCATTCTCTCTAACTCTAGTCAATTAAATTAATGAAATTAAATTATTCCCAATTTTTCTAAGGATCCACAGGAACCCCCTGAAGGACCCCTGGGGTCTCCCCAAACCCCCCTGCTGAGAAGCATGTAGGGACGGCCTTCAGGGGCCTCTTACACTTCATTACCACTCAGGCATGTGCAGTCATTTCACATAATATCTCTGGATAGAATGAGCCTGTTCAGTGTTCACTCTATTCATTCCCTGTTCTATTTTTGGGAGCAGCAATAATCTATCGCTATGCAATCTTTAGAGAGTCTTCCTCTATCTATAGATACACTAGCGACATTGTTAACGCTTTTATTTATATCTATACATTGTGTGAGGTAGTTTTAGTAATAAGTAAATACTTTCACGGTTATTCAAATAGTGTTTTTCACAACAACGTTAGATAGGTTTGTGTATAATAAAACGTATTGTATTATGTAAACGTGCATATAGATTTTATGGATTGTGCATTCAACACCCTACCATATGTTGACATCAGCTATATACACCCTACCATCTGTTGTCATCAGCTATATACACCCTACCATCTGTTGACATCAGCTATATACACCCTACCATCTGTTGACATCAGCTATATACACCCTACCATCTGTTGACATCAGCTATATACACCCTACCATCTGTTGACATCAGCTATATACACCCTACCATCTGTTGACATCAGCTATATACACCCTACCATCTGTTGACATCAGCTATATACCACGACAAGAGATATATAATGTTAATGACCTGAAATTATTCCATTTTTGGGGGGGTGGGGGAACCCCCCATATATCGGTATCGGAAATTAAGAGTTGGACAATATCGGTATATCGGATATCGGTAAAAAAGCCAATATCGAACATCCCTAGTTTATGTTCACCATCACCATTGATTTCACTGGGCAGTGATGTATTCAAATAAAATACTTGTCATTGACCGATCTGAAAAGTAGTTGTGGTCCTTGACCTGCTGTTTGCCTGTGTGCAATGTTTCATCCAAATCGGATCAGAACTGTAGATGTTATGGCTGGTGCAGACAGGATAGACGGACACAGGACCACAGGAGTGGCTGCAATGCGCCCTCCAGCCCTTGACGCTGTGCGGGTGTAAAGATACAGGAGTAGTGTTATAACCATCATATTACTGTCCGGCAGCGTGGCCACATGAGTAGAGCTCTTGCCTAGGGCCCCAAATGTGCTAGGTCCGGCCCTGACTACAGGGTTTCCTGTGTGCTTATTTGCTAACAGGGGATTAATAACCTGCATGCGTGGAAGAGATATTGGCAATATTTAATTTAACTTTGACCCAGCCGGGGTTAAAATGCCGCCGCAGACCCAATATGGAATTAATCACGATAAATGTCCACGGGGGACGCGCTCGCGCCTTTCATCTACACCGTAGACCGTATGTACGCTCATTCTTGCACTGCGGAGAAAGGTCAGGGGGGATTAGTGGATCTCCTGCTACGATGTAGTCTATGGCTACGTTTCATTAGTGGGTTAATGTGCCCTCGTTGACCTCTCCTCTGCCCTCCCCTCGGGCCGTCTGGAGAACCGCTCCACCACTATAGAAAAAGCCCAGTGACTTTTGTGAGACAGAACGGGCTGAAAGCATCACCGAGCTTGAACCCTCACACCCGTGGTGCCATCGTTCAAAAAATGTATTTCACTCGAATGCATCCACTGAGAGCAGATGCGATTACGGGGCTGCCGGGCTGATCAAAATCGCTATTTGTTTTGGAGGGTAGTGATTCAGTTTCTAATTGCAGTCTCCCGTAGGTGCTCTTTGAGGGCGGTTTTGAAGGAGGGTAGTGATTCACATTCCTTTACTGCTGTGGGTAGGGCGTTCCACATTGTTGTGGCATAATTGCGAAACGTGTTTAGTCCCTTGTTTGAGCCGAATCTGGGTTGAACATGATTTGTGGAGCTCCCTCTGGTGTTGTGGGCGTGGTATTCACTGACCTTTGGGTATTTCGACATGTACATGGGTACCTTAGTGGTGTAGTGTATCTTGTAGACCAGGCCCATTTAATAAAGTGTTCAATCAATCCACACAGTACATACAGTAACAAGGAAAGATGAAATTACCTACCTGGGTTCCATCCTAGAGGCTAATCTTTCCTGTGACAAAATGGCATCCAATGTAATAAAAAAAGTCAACCAACGGACTCGATTCTTGTACCGGATCTCCTCTCTGGTAAACAAGAATACCCTGAAGACTCTGGCAGGAGCACTCATTCAAGGGTACTACGACAATGCTTGCACCTCATGGTACCAAAGCACCTCAAAGGCGCTAAAAACTAAATTATAAACATCTCAAAACAAACTGGTCAGACTACTGCTTGACCTTACTCCTAGAACCCACCTCACCCCTGCCCACTTTGACAACCTAGGATGGCTTAGAGTAGACGACAGAGTACAGCAACTTGCCTGGTCCTGGTCTACAAGATACACTACACGACCAAGGTACCCATGTACATGTCAAAATACTTCCCAAAGGTCAGTGAATACCACGATCACAACACCAGAGGGAGCTCCACAAATCATGTTAAACCCAGATTCGGCTCAAACAAGGGACTAAACACGTTTCGCAATTATGCCACATCAATGTGGAACGCCCTACCCAAAGCGGTAAAGGAATGTGAATCACTACCCACTTTCAAAACCACTCTCAAAGAACACCTACGGGAGACTGCAATTCGAAACTGGCCCCTGTAAATGTCCTAACACAACCCCCTCCAATGTACAGTAAATGACCAAGTATGGTTTTGTCAATATTCCAATGTACAGTTTTGTTTGTACAGTTGTACAGTGTACCGGTGCTCTGGTCTGCATCCCCTTAACAATTGTGTGTATTGAGCTGTACTGTATTGTAACCATTCTGCAATCTGTTAATAAAGTTTTCAATCAATCAATTCAATCAAGCCACACAGTACATACAGTAACAACAGCTACCAGTAGATGGCAATGAGATCCTGTCGCACCACCTCATTGCATATCGCGCTACGCGTGTCTGGCGTCGCTCTCTGCTGAGGGGAGGTGCTTCCGTTTGAAATATAGCTCCTTACTTATTTCACTCGTTTCTGCTAAATGTAACTCATCTTTAACGTTCGTTTTATTACATGGTTTTATGACATTTGTGCTCATTTGACCACTAGTTCTAGTTTTATAGGTAGGTTAAATGTCGCAATGATTGCTGCGGCCATTCCATGCAGATTCCATTATCTCTGTTCTCTGAGTTATTATTATTATTCTGGTGAAAAAAACGAATGAATTGTTTAATTTAGTACATGTAGGTATGAGTTATTATGGTGAAGAAACTAATGAAGTGTTTAATTTAGTACATGTAGGTATGAGTTATTCTGGTGAGAAAACTAATGAAGTGTTTAATTTTGTACATGTAGGTATGAGTTATTATGGTGAAGAAACTAATGCATTGTTTAATTTAGTACATGTAGGTATGAGTTATTATGGTGAGGAAACTAATGCATTGTTTAATTTAGTACATGTAGGTATGAGTTATTATGGTGAAGAAACTAATGCATTGTTTAATTTAGTACATGTAGGTATGAGTTATTATGGTGAAGAAACTAATGCATTGTTTAATTTTGTACATGTAGGTATGCAAGATGTGCAGCGACCAGAAGACTCCAGCGGTGTTGTTTTATGTGTCTTCTGCAGGTATGTGCCTCCATGCATATTGTATGTTTATCAATGTAAATTAATTTACCTGCTAACTCTATGCACTGTGGCATTTCCTGCTCTGTTGAGCATGTGGCGCTAGTTTACCATTTCTGTTTTAAGTAATGTTTTGATTTTCTTTTGGTTTAGTGTACAGTAAGAGTTTAATAACGCTCCCAGGCAGCCATACACATGTCTAGACGCGTGCTTACGAAACCAAGCCGCAGTTTCTCGGAGACGCTCTCTGATTGGCACTGACTGACGCTCTCTGATTGCCCACTGACACGTTTGCCCAATCCGTGACGAGCTGTGTCTTTGCCCATTTCCACGCCAAACAGCCTGCAAACTACCTGGCGTTCTATCGCCATGCTCTTAAGACAAACTCTAACCTTAACCAACTTCGAAAGAGTGTCTAAGCTTAACCGTCGAAAGAACTTGCCGTCACGCTCTAAGACAAACTCTAACCTTAACCAACTTCGAAGAGTGCCTAAGCTTAACCAGTGTAGAAACAGGCGTCGGCCAATCAGAGAGCGTCTCCGAGAAATGCGGCTTGGTTTCGTAATCACGCTGTCTAGACTGTAGCTTATGTACTGTGTTGTAGCACACAAGCGGTTTCACGGCGCGTCATCAAACCGGAAGTCGACCATTTTGGAGATACTGAATGTTTACAACGCAACCAAACTCGCAACTGTTCTGATTGATTGATTGATTGAAAAGTTTATTAACAGATTGCAGAATGGGTACAGTACAGTACAGCTCAATACATACAATTGTTAAGGGGATGCAGACCAGAGAAAGACTTTCGTCTTGTTTACATCAGGGTCCCCCATTTTCAATTCATCATAACATATATGACACACACGACATACAGATAGACAGTACTGCTACATCTATACATTTATGACATACCAGATATGCAAATACAGTACTGTTTGTGATACAAAAAGTGTCCAGAAAAAGAGTGTATATACATTTGACGTAGAAACTGTACATTGGAGGAGGTTGGGTAGGTGGGGTGGGTGGGGGGCTGTACATTGTCTGGTCATTGTTGCTCAAAAGGGTCAATTATTGTTGTGTTTTTGGCTGTACTAATCGGTCGGACTGGGAAAAGCATTTAGAGTACTTCAGATTGCCAAAAGCTATTACAAATCAGGGAGAATAGTGCAAAGAATTGTCTGAGGAAAGGAGGCAAACACCCCCTCTCCTCTCCTCTCCCACCTGAACGAACTACCAAAGTACCGATCAGCATTTTGATCCAAACATTTGTTTACATTCGAAAAAAAATCGAATGTAAAGATCAGTTGATCTAGTAACGTTATTGAATCACCTACCTTGGCTTTCACAATACACAATTCACAATACACATGTCCCCTACCACCCACCCACCCACTCCCTCCTAATGTACAGTTTCCTCACCCTCGTATGTATATATTTTCTGTTAAGATCTCTGTTTAACTACTGTATATTTGCATATCTTGTATGTCACAAATGTACCAGTACTGTATACCTGTATGTCAGAAATGTCATGATATATATCTGTATGTTGCGTCATTTATGTCATTTTAATCATGGGCCGAATAGTGAACTACCTCGTTTTTTCACCATCTATGTTCTTCCTGTGCTCCAGGACAGTTCAGTAAGTATGTTCTTCCTGTGCTCCAGGACAGTTCATTCAGTATGTTCTTCCTGTGCCCCAGGACAGTTCAGTCAATATGTTCTTCCTGTGCTCCAGGACAGTTCATTCAGTATGTTCTTCCTGTGCCCCACGACAGTTCAGTCAGTATGTTCTTCCTGTGCTCCAGGACAGTTCATTCAGTATGTTCTTCCTGTGCCCCACGAGAGTTCAGTCAGTATGTTCTTCCTGTGCCCCAGGACAGTTCAGTCAGTATGTCAGTACATACTGAGGAAGAACATACTGACTGAACTGTCCTGAGACACAGGAAGAACATACTGACTGAACTGTCCTGAGACACAGGAAGAACATACTGACTGAACTGTCCTGGGGCACAGGAAGAACATACTGACTAAACTGTCCTGGGGCACAGGAAGAACATACTGACTGAACTGTCCTCAGGAAGAACATACTGACTGAACTGTCCTGGAGCACAGGAAGAACATACTGACTGAACTGTCCTGGGGCACAGGAAGAACATACTGACTGAACTGTCCTGGGGCACAGGAAAAACATACTGACTGAACTGTCCTGAGACACAGGAAGAACATACTGACTGAACTGTCCTGGGGCACAGGAAGAACATACTGACTGAACTGTCCTGGGGCACAGGAAGAACATACTGACTGAACTGTCCTGGGGCACAGGAAGAACATACTGACTGAACTGTCCTGGGGCACATGAAGAACATACTGACTGAACTGTCCTGGGGCACAGGAAGAACATACTGACTGAACTGTCCTGGGGCACATGAAGAACATACTGACTGAACTGTCCTGGGGCACAGGAAGAACATGTGTGAATTCTTAAAATGGGTGGCTTTCCAATGGTGACAGCAATTACAACTATTCATGTTATTATTCTGCCTCCCTCCAGACCCCCCACAGCTCTCTGTCTGTGAAGAGGAGGTTCCCCCTGAACAGCAGGAGAGGAGCCCAAGTCTGAGCCAGGAGGAGCCAGAGCTCCTACAGATGAAAGAGGAACAGGAGGAACTCTGGACCAGTCAGGATGGAGAGCAGCTTCAAGGTCTGGAGGAGGCTGATATCATCAAGTTCACATTCAACCCTGTCCCTGTGAAGAGTGAAGATGATGAAGAGAAACCTCAGTCCTCATGGTTTAACCAAACCCAGGACCCAGAGCTCCTACAGATTAAAGAGGAACAGGAGGAACTCTGGACCAGTCAGGAGGGAGAGCAGCTTCAAGGTCTGGAGGAGGCTGGTATCAAGTTCACTTTCAACCCTGTCCCTGTGAAGAGTGAACATGATGAAGAGAAACCTCAGGCCTCATGGTTTAACCAAACCCAGGACCCAGAGCTCCTACAGATTAAAGAGGAAGAGGAAGAACTCTGGACCAGTCAGGAGGGAGAGCAGCTTCAAGGTCTGGAGGAGGCTGATATCATCAAGTTCACTTTCAACCCTGTCCCTGTGAAGAGTGAACATGATGAAGAGAAACCTCAGGCCTCATGGTTTAACCAAACCCAGGACCCAGAGCTCCTACAGATTAAAGAGGAACAGGAGGAACTCTGGACCAGTCAGGAGGGAGAGCAGCTTCAAGGTCTGGAGGAGGCTGGTATCAAGTTCACTTTCAACCCTGTCCCTGTGAAGAGTGAAGATGATGAAGAGAAACCTCAGTCCTCATGGTTTAACCAAACCCAGACTGAGGAAAACAGAGAGACTGAGCCTCTAGCCAGCACTAGAGCTGCCGCGGTATCGGTATTACCGCGGTATCGCTGTTACATCATGCCCACTGCAGCGTTGGGCTGAATACCGGCATCACCGCTGTTTTTTATTATATTATTATTATTATTACGCTCTCGTTGGGCTTGCGGCTCTGCAGATATACCCTACTTCTCTGTCGAGATTCCAAGCGACCCTATTGGGTACCAGAAAAGTCACATGAAACACTGCAGACCACTGATTGGTCAGAAGAGATACGCGTCACATGCTGGAGCATCTTGCAGTGCTTTTACTTCCTGAATCTCAGCCATGAGCCATTGATCAGAGCTCACAGTCACAACATGGCTAATAGTACGTTAGCTCCCACCGGAGACCGGAGTGGATTACCGACGCCGTCGCTCCTCAGGGAACGAGGCATAATGATTTTACTGCAACAAAATGTTATAATAAAAGCCCTTCGTTCTATACACTTGTCTGATTGAAAACTTTATTAACAGACCGCAGAATGGGTACAACTCGGCACGCTCTGAGCAAAGAAAGGAACTTAGATATTAATTGAGTAACGCTTGCCTTGCTATGGTCCGGTAAATACGAACGTGTAACTATACTAACGTTAATGCCACAAATCGAATGCCTTTGTAATCATAAGTAGTAACGTTATAATAATAAGAAGAAGAAAGGGTCGGGGGGGTAACCGGCGGGCGCGCCGCTACCACCCCTGCTCGCGACACCGAGGGGAGACTTCGAATCCGTGTTTCACTTTTAATAACGAATGCGTGCATGCCGAATCCCAAACAATATTCATGCTGCAAAGTCATCCTCTAAAGATAGACATTTAGACTAGAGGCAGGCTATATGCTATAAAGAGTAGACTACAAAAAAAATGCATTACATTTTTTTTTTGTGTGTGTGTGCGGTAATAACCGCGGCGGTAGGAAATATTTTGCAAATTTGTGCGGTAAGGAAAACATCAATACCGCGGCAGCTCTAGCCAGCACCTCAACAGAACAGATGAAAACAGAACCTGATGGAGAGGACTGTGGATTATCAGAACCAGTCAGTAACTTAGATCCAGCTGGTGATTTAGAACCAACTACAGATGGCCAGCTCCTCTCTTCACACTGTTCTGGAACTGATACTGATGACAGTGATGATTGGCTGGAGACTAGTGAACCTCATCCTGGTTTAAACTCACTGACATCAAAGAAGACACAGAAAAACAAAGAACAGAGTTTGTCTAACAGCAACCAGTTCAAGAGCTCTGTGGTTTCATCCCATGAGGTGAAATTATCAAACCAAATACCGTGTGAGACCTGGAGCTGTGAAGTGTGTGGGAAATGTTTTCCTAATAGGAAAGCTTTAATGCGCCATCTTAAAGCCCATTCTAGTGACTGTGGTTTGTGTGGAAAACATTTAGAACCCACAGAGAGCTTAAAACTTCACTTTCAAATTCACAGGACATGTACTGTTTGTGGCAAGAAATGTACTGCCATTACATTCTTGGAAGCACATATGAGAAGCCACACTGGGGAAAAGCCCTATAGTTGCACACTGTGTCCTAAAAGATATACTAGACAGGGAGACCTGAATAGACACATGAGAAGCCATACTGGGGAAAAGCCCTATAGTTGCACACTGTGATCAAATATTTGGTGCAAAACGTGACTTAAAAGTACATATCAGAACTCATACTCGGGGGAAAAAACATTTAGTCTTTTGATTGATTGAATACTTTATTTTGACACAATCGTAGGACAAAAACATTTTAAAAGACAAGACAATAACAGTGTCAACAACGCTGTTCAAAAATGGATAAAACACAATAAAGCCAAGGCTTGTTTCCATTGTGGTCCATACATGGAACATAAAAAGGCACAGAACCACAAATGGACATGTACACTAGACAGGACACATCCTAAAAATTTGTATAAAAACACCTATCCTGACAACTCATACAGTTAACTAATGTTAAAAGAAAATCCGCAAACCCTTAAAAGCAACTCATGATAAAAGAAATAAAAGCCAAGTTATGATAAAAGAGATAAAAAACATTTTAAGACCAATTTGAGTTGCTGCTGAGCCATGTTTTTAGGGCGGATTTAAATCCGAGAGGGGAGTTCAGGAGTTTTATGAATGTTGGCAGGGCATTCCACATTACCGTAGCCGAGTAAAAAAAAATGCATCTTTCCCCATGCATGTCATGACTCTCGGCGGGACCAGGTCCGTGGGGCTTCCTCTTGTGGCGTGTTTGTGTACATCTCCTACTTTATTAAAATAATTTACTAGGTAATTGGGGACCGTTTCTTTCAGTACTTTAAAAACCAGTAGCATTTTAAGCTGGTGTACCCTTTCTTCAACCCTAAGCCATCCCAGACTGCTAAAGTGGGCTGGCGTTAGGTGAGTTCTAAAGTGAAGGTTGTGCAGGAGTCTCACTAGTTTGTTTTGGGAGGTCTGGAGCTTTGTCTTCATTTGTTTTGATATGTTGCTGTACCATGAAGTGCAAGCATAGTCAAAGTGACATTGGATGAGGGCTCCAGCTAGGGTCCTCAGAGCGTTTCTATTTATGAACGAGGAAATTCTAAATAAAAATTTGGTTTTTTGATTGACCTTAGTAATAACTTTTTGTGCCATTTTTTCGTTAGAAAGTTTGTTATTTAAAATAAAGCCCAGGTAGGTGACCTCCTCTTTATCCTCAATAATGTTTTCACCTACTCTAATTTTAAAACCCTGGGATTTCTTTAGGTTGGCGTTTGACCCAAATAGTATGGCCTCTGTTTTTCCCAGATGTAGAGACAATTTATTGTCACTGAGCCAAGAGCAGATCTTTTTCATTTCACTGCTCAGGACACTTTCCACTTTAGACTTATCCCTGTCAGAGACCAGGAGTGCCGAGTCGTCAGCAAACAGGAACAGGTTGCAATCGCATGCCGATTTCATGTCATTAATATATATTAAAAACAGTTGAGGCCCCAAAATGCTTCCTTGGGGGACCCCACATGTCACTGGAAGGGACGAGGACAAGGTGCCATTGATGTCTACCACCTGTTCTCTTCCCTCCAGGTAGGACTTGACCCATTTGGCTGACTTGCTATCAAAGCCTATCGCTCTCAATTTTTCTAGTAGGATGGAGTGGTTGACCGTGTCAAACGCCTTTTGCAGGTCCAACATTACCATCCCGCAGTAGTTCCCCTTGTCCATCTCCCGTTTTATATAATCGGTCAGGTACAGTAAACAGGTGTCAGTGGAGTGTGATTTTCTGAAACCTGATTGGAACTGGTACAGTAGTCTATGTTCAGTCAGGTAGTTGTCTATCTGCTCATATACCAGCCTCTCAATTACCTTTGATATGGAACAAAGGATAGAAACGGGGCGGTAGTTACCTGGATCCAGTTTGTTTCCTTTTTTAAATAGAGGGGTTACCCTAGCAAGCTTGAGTTCTTGCGGGATGTGACCCTGGTTGATGGAGAGGTTGGTGATATGGGCTACAATGGGAGCTATGATGGAAGCAGAGTCTCTGAGAAATCTGGTGGGAATATTGTCATGGCCTGTGGCTTTTGTTGGCTGCAGCATACTGAGCTTTTTCATAACCTCTTCAGTAGTTACTTCAGTCAATTTAAAATCATTTTCACGTACACCCAGTTCCTTATAAAAGGCCTGGATGTGCTGTATGCCATATCGGCCAGAGTGGATCGGCAGTTTGTTCACCAAAGTGGTAGCAACAGTTGTGAAGAAGGTGTTTAAACAATTTGCCACACTCAATTTGTCAGAGATGATCGTGTTATCTATTTTCAGGTTGAGATTTGTGGTTTTAGTCTTGAGTCTATTATTGTGACCCAGTGTTTTTAAAGACTTCCACAGTTTTTGAGGATTATTTTTATTTTCCTCAATTTTTTCGTTAAAATAGTTCAGTTTTGCTTTTTTGATCATATTGGTTACTCCATTTCTTAGTTTTACAGGTCTCAAAGACCTGTAATAAAGTATTCAATCAATCTTTTCCCATCTTTACTCAATGGCGCCAGCGTTATTGACCATTTTAGCGATGTTTGCGGACCCATTGTGTGTTCTGTATTATAGCCATGGAGACAATAGTATGGCTCATTTGACAGGCATTGTTTATAGTCCAAGACTGACTAACCAGCTAATTTCTACATACTTTCGTTTGTGCGCTATTCCATGCAAATTATTATTTGTATTTTTTTTTTACAGTGCAATAAAATAGTTCTGGATTACTGTTCAACAGTTCAAAGTCGTCTTTACCTTCTCTGTTTGGTATCCACAGTTTAAAACTTGACAGTCTTCCCTCCTGTCTTATACCCACTTTGACCCTTCGAACCTCCCTCTCAGAGTGCAGTTCCCTCTCTCAGGGTGCAGTTCCCTCTCAGGGTGCAGTTCCCTCTCTCAGAGTGCAGTTCCCTCTCAGAGTGCAGTTCCCTCTCTCAGGGTGCAGTTCCCTCTCAGAGTACAGTTCCCTATCAGAGTACAGTTCCCTCTCAGGGTGCAGTTCCCTCTCAGGGTGCAGTTCCCTCTCAGAGTGCAGTTCCCTCTCAGGGTGCAGTTCCCTCTCTCAGAAAACCCAAAAAATCTACGCCCGCTTGCCTCAACGACTACCGCCCTGTAGCCCTCACCTCCATAGCCATGAAGTGCTTTGAGAAGCTAGTGAAGGGCTACATCTGTTCCTCCCTCCCCATCAACCTGGACCCTCTGCAATTTGCATATCGCCCCAACAGGTCCACGGAGGACGCCATAGCCCATGTGCTGCACACAGCAGCATCACACCTGGACAAGAGGCAGGGGAACTATGTGAGAATGCTGTTCATCGACTACAGCTCAGCATTCAATACCATAGTCCCCTCCAAACTCATAGCCAAGCTCAGGGACCTGGGCTTGAACTATGACCTGTGCCAGTGGGTCTTGGACTTCCTGACGGGCAGACCCCAGGTGGTAAGAGCCGGCAACTGCACCTCCTCATCCATCACGCTCAACATAGGGGCCCCCCAGGGCTGTGTTCTGAGCCCCCTCCTCTACTCCCTGTACACACATGACTGCGTAGCACAGCGGAACAACAACACCATCATCAAATTTGCTGATGACACAGTAGTGGTGGGCCTGATCTCTGCCAACGACGAAAGGGCCTACCTGGAAGAGGTAGAGAACCTGTCACAGTGGTGTCAGGAGAACTGCCTCTCCCTGAACGTCAGCTAAACAAAAGAGATGATTGTGGACTTCAGGAGGTCGGGGGTCAAGGACTACAGCCCCCTCAGCATCGACGGGGCACCGGTTGAGAGAGTGAACAGTTTCAAGTACCTCGGAGCCCACATATCCGAGGACTTGACATGGACCACACACATTGACAGTGTTGTGAAGAAGGCACGACAACGCCTCTACTTCCTCAGGCGCCTAAGGAAGTTCCAAGTCAGTCAGAAGATCCTTAGGAACTTCTACTCATGTACAATAGAGAGCATCCTGACCGGCAACATCACCTCCTGGTTTGGGAATAGCACTGCACAAGACCGTAGCAGACTACAAAGAGTGACACGTTCAGCCGAACGCACAATTGGAGGGGGGCTTCCCACCCTCCAGAACATTTACAACAAGCGGTGCAAGGGGAAGGCTAAGAGAATTATTAAGGACTCGAGCCACCCGAACAACTGCCTCTTTGAACTGCTGCGGTCAGGCAAGCGATACCGGAGTCTTAAGGCGAGCACAGAAAGACTCAGAAGAAGCTTCTATCCCCAGGCCATCAGGCTGCTAAACGAACAATAATCGCTAAACGAACAATAATCACTATGCAACAACCATCAAATGCACACAGCACACACACCCACACGCACACACTCACTCAAACAAACAACACACTGCAGCACCCACTCTCCACACTTTAGATCACACAAACACACTTACACTTTATATTTATTGATAAAGGATTTGCACTACAACTCGTACACCTACTGTGAATTGTACCTAAATTGCACCTCGTCCCATTTCTCCATTTCTGCCTTGCACTATATAGTATTGTATATTAGTACACTGCACAGTATTGTATATTGTATGGTAACTACGTCTATTCTGCATCGAACATTGTACATATGTCTAAACTGAACACTGTGACCTCTTTTTTTTTATTTTTTTTTTTACTTCTAATTTTACTATGTTTTTATTTCATACTTATCTTGTCTTGCACAGTCTCTGGAGCGCAACAGTAAGAAGCATTTTGTACAAAAGTATTCTGTACTTCTGTATGACAACTATTAAAGAAACTTGAAACTTGAACTTGAAACAGAGTGCAGTTCCCTCTCAGGGTGCAGTTCCCTCTCAGAGTGCAGTTCCCTCTCAGGGTGCAGTTCCCTCCCAGGGTGCAGTTCCCTCTCAGAGTGCAGTTACCTCTCAGGGTCCAGTTCTCTCTCAGGGTGCAGTTCCCTCTCTCATGGTGCAGTTCCCTCTCAGAGTGCAGTTCCCTCTCAGAGTGCAGTTCCCTCTCTCAGGGTGCAGTTCTAGGCCTGGTTCCTACACAGTTTTAAAGCCTGACAGTCTCTTGTTTGATACCCACACAGTTTAATACCTGACAGTTTTGAACCTGTAATAAAAAGCAATAGACAGAGTAAAATAATACAGTGCAATAATAGAATAGTAGAATAGAATAGATAGTAAAATTATGCAATAGAATGGACAGAGTAAAATAGTGCTACAGTACAATCAACATAATGAATAAAGGAAGATCCGGTCAGTTTGTTGTATAGGCCTCAGTGTGCCGTGTATGATTGATTGATTGATTGAAAACTTTATTAACAGATTGCAGAATGGGTACAATACAGTACAGCTTAATACACATAATTGTTAAGGGGATGCAGACCAGAGAAAGACTTTCGTCTTGTTTACATCAGGGTCCCCCATTTTCAATTCATCATAACATATATGACATACACAACATACAGATAGACAGTACTGCTACATCTATACATTTATGACATACCAGATTTACAAATACAGTACTGTTTGTGATACAAAAAGAGTCTAAAAAAGAGAGTATATACATT
The DNA here is from genome assembly GCF_963971535.1 of Notolepis coatsorum. Lineage (NCBI taxonomy): Eukaryota > Metazoa > Chordata > Actinopteri > Aulopiformes > Paralepididae > Notolepis > Notolepis coatsorum. The sequence continues at coordinate 153,023,668 of NC_140172.1, read as the reverse complement.
TGACGTAGAAACTGTACATTGGAGGAGGTTGGGTAGGTGGGGGGGGGGAACTGTACATTGGAGGTGGGTGGGGGAAACTGTACAAGCAAAACTGTACATTGGAATATCGACTAAACCTTACTTGGTCCCAAGAGGAGGTCCGGGGAGGACGCGACCCTCTCTGCGCCGCCCCTGTGCCTCAAATAGATTCGCTATCAGCTCTATCTTCAATCTTTCAAAATGTTCAGTTGCTATTGCATGCACTCATCTGTGTTTCACTACACACTTGAGTGCATGCTTACCAACTGTCCGTCTGCAACACTACTATCACCGACATCTAAGAAGGGAGATCCCCCCTTGAATGGCCCTTCTAAGGTTTCTCTCCTCCACACTGCCTGTGGAGCATTTTTACCTATTGTTAGGTTTTAGTGAGTTTTTCCTTACCTTCGCGTGGGGTATGTCTGGGAGTGCTTGCATTCTTTCATTTATTTGCATTTATTTTTAATTTGTTGGACCTTATGGTGTCCTTGTTCTGTTCTTGACTTATTGTTATGTTTTCTTCTTGACTTGTTTAAAGAAGACCTGTACGGCCCATGGGGACATTAACGTGTGTTGTTGGGCCTTATAAATAAATTTGATTTGATTTGATTTAAGAAGAGGGTCTTGTGTATTATTGGGTTAGGACATTTACTGTACATTGGAGGGGGTTGGGTTTAGACATTTACAGGGGCCAGTTTCCAACTGCAGTCTCCCGTAGGTGCTCTTTGAAAGTGGGTAGTGATTCACATTCCTTTACAGCTGTGGGTAGGGCGTTCCACATTGATGTGGCATAATTGCGAAACGTGTTTAGTCCCTTGTTTGAGCCGAATCTGGGTTTGACATGATTTGTGGAGCTCCCTCTGGTGTTGTGATCGTGGTATTCACTGGCCTTTGGGAAGTATTTTGACATGTACATGGGTACTTTAGTCGTGTAGTGTATCTTGTAGACCAGGCCCATTGCAAGTTGCTGTACTCTGTCGTCTACTCTAAGCCATCCTAGGTTGTCAAAGTGGGCAGGGGTGAGGTGGGTTCTAGGAGTAAGGTCAAGCAGTAGTCTGACCAGTTTGTATCCCTGCCCTGCATGGAATGTTCCTCCTGAGCAACGGCAGAAGGATCCGCCCCTTGCTGACAAATGAAGCCACCCAACTCCTCGTCCAATCAACAGTCACGTCTCGCCTCCCTCGACTACTGCAATGGGGTTAAGTTAGGGGTTAAGTGTCTTGCTCAAGGACACTTCGACACGCTGCCCGGGAGAAGGGGAATCGAACTGGGAACCTCCAGATTACCAGATGACTGCACTACCTCCCGAGCCACTGATTAGTATTAGTGCTAATCAGATGTATGTACAGAGTTGTAGTATTAAGTATTAATATGTACAGTGATACAGGTATAAAGACACTATGGTAGTAAGTCATACTGGCCAGCAGCGTAACTAGTAAGAGTAGGTAAGAGATATTTACAGATATACATATAGTAACTAGTAGGGGTGTAACGGTACACAAAAACCACGGTTCGGTACGTACCTCGGTTTTGAAGTCACGGTTCGTTACGGGTTTTCGCTACAGTGGGGGAAAGTTTGGCTTTCCATGTTCCACTCGGGGGGGATGTAGTGTGCAGTAACTAATTGTACTTGTAGGGCTGTCAACAAATATTCTATATTGAAATTAATAATCGACTTGTAAAGAAAATAAAATAATAATAATTATATTAGATTGTGAAAAAAACAGCCCCCAGTGGCTAAACATACCGTTGTATTCGTTCGGTACACAGCCGTTCGGTACGGTATGGTACACACTGAAACGGTTCGGTACGGATACGTGTACCTTTACACCCCTAGTGTGCATTAGAGAGAGAGAGTGTTTTGGTGAATTTCCGAATCAGATATCCCTACATAGTCAAGCATAGATAGAATGGTGAACTTTGACATAAAATTATATTTTTTCTATCAATGTTCCAGGCTATTTAACTTCATTAATTATTGGAGGAGAGCTTTAGACTTTAGAGCTTTAGACATTATTTCAGAAGCAATAATAATAATTAATAATTGTTTTCCATCTACAAGTCAAACTCAAGAATCTATGCACATACAGTGTACATCTAAAATGTATGTGGTCAAATACATTTACAGATTCGACCTTTAATCTGAGAATTCAAGCCACTCACTCAGTTACAGTGGGTGACAATATTGTCACAAGGAAAGACGAAATTACCTACCTGGGTTCCATCCTAGAGGCAAATCTTTCCTGTGACAAAATGGCATCCAATGTAATAGAAAAAGTCAACCAACGAACTAGATTCTTGTACCGGATCTCCTCTCTGGTAAACAAGAATACCCTGAAGACTCTGGCAGGAGCACTCATTCAAGGGTACTATGACTATGCGTGCACCTCATGGTACCAAAGCACCTCAAAGGCGCTTAAAACAAAATTACAAACATCACAAAACAAACTGGTCAGACTACTACTTGACCTGAACCCCAGAACCCACCTCACCCCTGCCCACTTTGCCAACCTAGGATGGCTTAGAGTAGACGACAGAGTACAGCAACTTGCAATGGGCCTGGTCTACAAGATACACTATACGACCGGGGTGCCCATGTACATGTCAAAATACTTCCCAAAGGTCAGTGAACACCACAACCACTACACCAGAGGAAGCTCAACAAATCATGTTAAACCCAGATTCGGCTCAAACAAGGGACTAAACACGTTTCGCAATTATGCCACAACAATGTGGAACGCCCTACCCAAAGCTGTAAAGGAATGTGAATCCCTGCCCACATTCAAAACCGCTCTTAAAGAGCACCTACGGGAGGCTGCAATTCGAAACTGGCCACCGTAAATGCCCAAAACCCCCACCACCTCCTAATAGACAGTCTCCTCCCCACCGCATGTATATATTCCCTCCCCGCCGTATGTATATTTCCCTCCCACCCACCCACCCCCTCCTAATGTACAGTCCCCTCCCCATCATATGTATATACTCTGTCAGGATCTAGGGGTAACAGTACTGTATATTTGAATACCGCCTATGTCACAAATGTATCAGTACTAAATACCTATATGTCCCTATGCCATAAATGTCATGTATGTTGTGTATGTCATAAATGTCTATATGAATTGAAAATGGGGGACCCTGATGGAAACAAGACAAACGTCTTTCTCAGGTCTGCATCCCCTTAACAATTGTATGTATTGAGCCGTACTGTATTGTACCCATTCTGCAATCTGTTAAATAAAGTTTTCATTCATTCATTCATTCATTCATATTACACACGGTAGTATTTCAAGGCACCTGCAGATGGCGCTCTGGCACCATTGTTAAGAATGACGATTCAGACAAGATTCTGACCATATTATCAAGGTGCTGTGAAAGTGTCCCTCTGATAGGGTTTACGAACCACTGAAGAAGGAACGGAACTCATGACCCCTTGTGAAATCACTGGCAGGAACGGCCTGGAGAGGCCAACCGGTAACCAAAAGGTCGCCGGTTCGATCCCCGGCACCCACATGAGTGTGTATTCCATCTGTGAGCTGGTGACTGAAGGGTGGCTGGTGTTATATCTACGGTAACCACCATCTGTGAAGGCGAGACTCCTTCATACACCCACGTTCTCTTATAAATGTTAATGTAGATTGTTTGAGCACGTTTGTAGGCTACATCTGGTCTATATTTCACTATTCATGTGTCACAATAATCTAGCGCTACATTCATTTCAAACGTCTTGTTTGTCAGGAGTTAATTGATGCAGGTGCTCTTGATTAGTTGATCAACCAAGCCTTGATTTAAAACCAGGCGTGCTTTTTGCATATACCTGCCAAGGGGTGTTTGTAACTTGCTTTCTATGGACATTAAAGACTATATTAGTGTAGGAATGCTTCTCATTGTGTTTTGAAGCCTTTCAGTGCCCTTGGCCCTGTGGGTGATGCTGTGCTATCTGGAATAATTTTTTTTAGAGAATGTGTGCCTAGGATGGATATGAAGAAAGACCATTTTCCAATGGTAAATGGACTGCATTTTTATATAACAGCTTTTTTCCCAAAGCGCTTTACAACTTATGCCTCACATTCACCCATTCACACACTGACGGCAGAGGCAACCATGCAAGGTGCCAACCTGCTCATCGGGAGCAGTTAGGGGTTAAAGTGTCTCGCTCCTCGACACGCTGCCCGGGAGGAGCCGGAATCGAACCAGGAACCGTCTGATTACCAGACGACCGCTATACATCCTGAGCGGCTGTCGCACCACAATGGCATTATAATCGTCGTCTTCTAAAAACACAACAAAAAATAAAGAGAAAAACCAAGAGGGAAATAAAACACTCATCACACGTCAAATAATCCTCCCCGCCTTTATTGAAACTAATCTTCAAATGTACATGTCACATGACCAGAAATGACCTGGCCAATCAGAGACGCGGAAACAAACATTTGTTGTCTAAAGTATTCAGGCATCCTGGTCACTAATGTCATGTCATCCATGTAAGCCCTAATAGGTGGGAGGCGCATCCCGCCCTGCCGTCTCTCCCCACCTACCACCCATTCTGAGGCACCAATAATTACTTCCATCGCCATTGTGAATGCTAGTGGGGAAATAGTACACCCTGCCATAATGCCTATCTCTAGTCTCTGCCATGCTGTCGTAAAATCGGTAGTACTAAAGCAAAATGGGTATAGTACTAAAGCACATTATAATATCTTGGAAGTATGCTTCCACCAAGTTTACAATCACCCCTGGAACTCGAAAGAAATCAAACGCACTCCAAATAAGGCTATGCATTACCGAACCGAACACATTTGCCAGGTCTAAAAAAAATACCACATTTAAATCTCTTTTCTCTATCTTGGCTAATTGAATCTGGTGCCATATCACTCTTGTGTGTTCTATGCATCCGGAAAACCCTGGGATTCCTGCTTTCAATTCCAATTCCTTTCTAGATAGTTTGCTAGCCTCTGTGCCACTATACTAAAGAAAATCTTACCTTCTACATTCAGGAGAGATATAGTCCGAAGACTTTGTTTGAGCCAATCAGCAATACCTACTGATTCACATGACTGAGTTGCCCGTGACCTCAATGCGGTCTCATCAGAAAATGTAAATAAAGTCCTTAATCGACCACAGAAAAAAGGTACATAATGTATGTTATGTTATATATATATATGAATATTTACGTTTCGTATCGGCCTATCTTAAAACTCTAAGATAGGCTATCTTCTTGTCTGAGTCTGGAGAAGACAGTAAGAGCTTTACCCATAATGTTGGTGTAGTGGTGACCCACTTGGGACATATAGACATTCACCAAACCCTGAGCAAAGTTACGGCTCCTTTAAAGGAACACTCCAACATTTTGGGAAATGAGCTTATTTGCCATCTACCCTGGAGTTAGACAAGAAGATACATACATTTTTCTTCTCTGTGCATGCAGTAGGAGTAGGAAGACGTGCACCGTTAGCCTAGCTTAGCGTCAGTCACTGGAAGTAGGTTCCTCCATTAGTGTTACAAAGGGTCAGATTAAACCGAATATATATATTTATTACTTGAGATATATTGTATAATATTTGTATATCGTCTGATATCCCTTGTATATTCGTTGTACATATACATGGAATATCCCTGTACCTAGGTACAGGCCAGACCATAATATTCGTTCTCCTATCGGACAGCGACCCCTAGGCGCCAACGACCATACCCCCAATGTCGAGTTCAAAGCTACCGCTAAGACATGTCTCAACATGCCCAGGTTTGCGCAGTAATACGAGACAGAACTGAGGTTGGCACTAGATTATTCACCCTACGTATAAATACGTCGCAGGTGGATACAGAAGCACTTAGCCTAAAAGTGACTTAGACCAAAACGTTGAAGCCTTCACCACGATACAACGTGCCGTGAAGTGGGCCCCCTTTGCCCCTAAATAGAGCCTTGAGAACCGCGTGCAAATTGATAGCTAAAGTGTCAGAGTTTAACGCTGTATCGTCGAGTTCGACTTATTCTATTGTAAAGTAATAGTCTATTATGTATAATGTATCGTGCGGCTACCGTTCTACAGTGACCAGCATTACCACCGGTTCGTCGTACCGAGCTAGTGCACTTATCCAGGCTGGGCGGCCTAACCTCGTGCCGCCATCCGAGGAGTCCTAGACGAGAACCGTGTGGATATGTACACCGGAGAACCTACACCGATGAATGCAGAGCCTTTTCCGGCTGGATTATATTGCTTTGGTACTGTGGCTGCTGGAGCAGAGAACCGTCTACCCCACTGCTGTGTGGGATCTACCCTGTGAGGAGCACCGTCGAGCCCGCCTCTAGGACCCACAGAGGCTGGCTAGCTTTCATCCATGCTGCCATGCATACCGGAGTATAGCTGTTGCTTTGTCTACGGACCAAAGGATTATTGCACCGTCTCCTGTATCTGGAGTCTCTTTATTCCTCGTTGATCCAGACTTTTGCTCCCGACAATTCCTCTCCCCTGCTGGCTTACAACCGGAGGGAACCCCCTTAGTATCTCCAGCTGACTACGAGTGTGCCTTATATAATTCTTATGCTACAGGTGGTATTAATTATACCCATCTTAATATGCTCATGGACTTACGCTCTTGACCTACTTAAGTGTTCTTCGCCATATAAGCGCAATTCATAATTCTCAATATTGTAACCTACTATTGCTGCTCTGCTAATAAATACTTCTAAATATGACTTTCTTTGTTAAGCCGTATTATTGTGTGGGTGTTCACCATATATACCGTGTACTGTATGGCCAGTAATTAAAGTACATAACTAAGTAGTGGTTTAATGATACCATACTCTCAATACAGTCAGGGAATTGTACCCCTCAGTTACAATTAGCCTAGTTCCCAACGTCTTTCTACTCCTACTGCATGCACAGAGAAGAAAAAGGTACGTATCTTCTTGTCTAACTCCAGGGTAGATGGCAAATAAGCTAATTTCCCAAAATGTTGGAGTTTTCCTTTAAGACTCTGGGTTCAGAGTGGAGAAACTAGGCATTCTGGGAAACTAGTTTTGTTTACATGGTGTTTACATGTTGGCTGTAGCCATTGAATGTAACTATTCAATGGCTAACTGACTTCTATGTTTAGAGGTAAAAGGATGTAACTACTGACGTTATTTATTTCATGTTCGGAAGTAAAGGGATTCGACTCGACAACTGTCTACACGTCCTGCATTCCTACAGTGTAAATAGCCCACTTTGACTACCTAGGATGGCTTAGAGTAGACGACAGAGTACAGCACCTTGCAATGGGCCTGGTCTACAAGATACACTATACGATACTTCCCAAAGGTCAGTGAATACCACGACCACAACACCAGAGGGATCTCAACAAATCATGTTAAACCCAGATTCGGCTCAAACAAGGGACTAAACACGTTTCGCAATTATGCCACATCAATGTGGAACGCCTTACCCAAAGCTGTAAAGGAATGTGAATCCCTACCCACATTCAAAACTGCTCTCAAAGAGCACCTACTGGAGGCTGCAATTCGAAACTGGCCACCGTAAATGTCCAAACCCCCCCACCCCCACCTAATAGACAGTCTCCTCCCCACCGTATGTATATATTCTCTCCCCACCGTATGTATATTTCTCTACCACCCACCCACCTCCTCCTAATGTACTGTCTCCTCCCCACCGTATGTATATATTCTCTCCCCACCGTATGAATATTTCTCTCCCACCCACCCACCCACCCCCTCCTAATGTACAGTCTCCTCCCCATCATATGTATATATTCTCTGTTAGGATCTATGGGTAACAGTACTGTATATTTGCATATCTTATATGTCACAAATGTAACAGTACTATATACCTGTATGTCATGTATGTCCCTATGCCATAAATGTCATGATGTCATGTATGTCATAAATGTCACTATGAATTGAAAATGGGGGACCCTGATGTAAACAAGACAAACGTCTTTCTCTGGTCTGCATCCCCTTAACAATTGTGTGTATTGAGCCGTACTGTTAAATAAAGTTTTCATTCATTCATTCATTCATTCATTCATTCATTCATTCATTCATTCATTCATTCATTCATTCATTCATTCATTCATTCATTCATTCATTCATTCATTCATTCATTCATTCATTCATACTTTAAAGCTTTGTATACTGTGGCAGGAACAATATCATCCAAAGCAGCTTGGATAACTTGGGACAGTTTTCTCTGATTAATTTAAGCCAAGCCGTGTAGCCTGCTGTATGTGTCGCCTGTTGTAACCATGCTGCCTCAAAGCAATTTACTTCTATTCATTTAGACAGCCATATAAACCAGGCTCTTTACAGCCTAGAATACCCAACTGAACTCTCATAGAGATAAAGGCTGTAAACAAAACCTGGCAAGCAGATAGAGCCTGGCGAGGGTATTACACTTCCACAAACCATTGTGCGTTAAGGGTTTTGACTACATATTAAAAATGACAACTTTATGAGTATAATCCTAATCTGTCCAAATCACGGAGATACACAAATGTGGTTCATAGTCATTTCCTGAAATGGGAGCAGCACCCACGGACAGTGTGGATTATTCTTTTTAAGAATATGTCCATCCAATATGGATTTACCCTCAGATTAAAGCTGACAGTTTGCACTTAATCCTCCTCATATCCAAAGTAATGAGGAGATTAGCAGAAATAGCAAACAACGTGTCCCAGATGCTGTCAAGGTGCCTCACATCCTACAACGTCTGTACAAGGATGTCGAGGATGTTCTATGAGTCGGTGGTGGCAGACGCCTTCTTGTACGCCGTGAACTGCTGGGGCAGCGCACTGAGAGCGGGGGACACAAACAGGCTGGATAAGCTGGTCAGGAAGGCCAGTAACGTGGTAGGGGTGGAGCTAGACTCTGGCAGTGGTGTCGGAGAGGAGGAGCCTTGCTAAACTCCACGCCATCATGGACAACCCCTCCCACCCACTATACACGCGGACTTGGCTGATAGAAGGAGCATGTTCAGTGTTAGACTAAGACTCCCAAGATTGCAACACTGAAAGGCACAGGAAGTCCTTCATTGCGACAGCCATCAGACTCTATAACACATCAGTCTGTCCCTCACTGCATCACTGAGCACAGGGTGACAGTACTATCTAATCTTCCTGGACTTTTACTTTTAAATCAACATTGTAAAATGTTACACTTTTTACTGTACACTTACTGTATATTTTATATATATATGTAACGGTTGTGACATTGTCACTTTCGATGCGCCGAGGGAGTTTCGAACCCGGGTCTCCCACGCCGCGGGCGACAGCACAGATCGCTATACCAAGAGGTGAATTCACTGCTTTGTAATGTGTCAGTGTCTTTTGAGGATGAGAGTGAGTTTAACCCACAGCACCGCTACTCACCCCAGTCACTTCACAACATCTGAAGTCCTTTGTGACTGCGCTTCACGGTACCATCCGTTACATATATACATAACATAGACAAATGCATATCCCGTATTTTATTTGTATTTTTATTCTTATTCGTCGTATTATTCGTGACTTTTGTTTCTGACTACCTAAATGTTTACCGTTTAATGTGAGCGATGTGTAGTGCCGAATTTCCCTCGGGATAAATAAAGTATTTCTATTCTATTCTATTCTATTCTATTCTATTCTATTCTATTCTATTCTATTCTATTCTATTCTATTCTATTCTATTCTATTCTATCATTCTAATCTAAACGATGGCCGTTGTTTTCTTCAAGCTATTTATATCATTCCTTCCAGTCTGGCCTGAGCAGCAACAACATCCGGCTACGCCACGCCCACGCACTTCCCGCCAGATTCATACCGACGGAGCATTTGTGTGAATTGATCGGAAACATTATTTTCTCAGACAATTTAAATGGAGTTACACTTCACTCCACTCCCCTCATATGCTGCTGCGGTCATGAATAGAGAGTCACTTTGTGCCCGACAGCTGTTACGAGCATCAGAGGCGTTGAGGCTGGAGATACTGTAGTAGCTGGAGATAGATGCATGAGGCTGGAGATAGTAGCTGGAGATAGATGCATGAGGCTGGAGATAGTAGCTGGAGATAGATGCATGAGGCTGGAGATAGTAGCTGGAGATAGATGCATGAGGCTGGAGATAGTAGCTGGAGATAGATGCATGAGGCTGGAGATAGTAGCTGGAGATAGATGCATGAGGCTGGAGATAGTAGCTGGAGATAGATGCATGAGGCTGGAGATAGTAGCTGGAGATAGATGCATGAGGCTGGAGATAGTAGCTGGAGATAGAAGGATGCATAGATGCACACGTTTCGCAATTATGCCACATCAATGTGGAACGCCCTACCCAAAGCGGTAAAGGAATGTGAATCACTACCCACTTTCAAAACCACTCTCAAAGAACACCTACGGGAGACTGCAATTCGAAACTGGCCCCTGTAAATGTCCTAACCCAACCCCCGCCAATGTACAGTAAATTACCAAGTATGGTTTTGTCAATATTCCAATGTACAGTTTTGCTTGTACAGTTGTACAGTGTTCCCAACCCACCCACCCCTCCTACCCAACCCCCCCCCCCCACCAAACCACCTCCAATGTACAGCCCCCCACCCACCCAACCCCACCCCACCTACCCAACCTCCACCAATGTACAGTTTTTACGTCAAATGTATTTACTCTCTTTTCTGGACTCTTTTGTATTACAAACAGTACTGTATTTGCAAGCTGGTATGTCATAAATGTATAGATGTAGCAGTACTGTCTATCTGTATGTCATGTATGTCATATCCTGATGAGTTGAAAATGGGGGACCCCGATGTAAACAAGACGAAAGTCTTTCTCTGGTCTGCATCCCCTTAACAATTGTGTGTATTGAGCTGTACTGTATTGTACCCATTTTGCAATCTGTTAATAATCAATCAATCAATTCAATCAATCCACACAGTACATACAGTAACAACAGCTACCACTAGGTGGCAGTGAGATCCTGTCACACCACCTCATTGCATATCGCGCTGTCTTTTCTGTTGTATTCTCCAAAGTAGTCACTTCCGGCTGACTTCCGGTTGCCAATGGTACTTCCTGTCCCATCCAAATACATTGGTTTTAGCTACTTTTCTCCCCTTATTTAAACAACTTTGTCGTCACAGAGAGGCAATGAAACGTTTGTATTATTATAGTATAGAATGTATTTAATAAGCAAACGTTTGTCAGCAGGGTTTTTGGGCTGTATTTCATGTAAAAACGTTCACTGTTAGTTTACTTGCTCACGCTAATTAAGGCTAATACTGGCTAACAGAAGCTAGCGCAAGAAACGACGCCGCAAAGTATTGTTTATAGTGCATTTCTTGCCACCTTATAGCATTTGTACATTTGTATGACAGTCTATAATGCTCCCGTGAGGTTTTTCCAGACGTTTTGGTAATGATTTTCACTATAAAATCATATTTCTAAATGACAGGAAGTTGATGAAAACTGTCCGGAATAGCTTTGAGCTAACGATCTTTGCCGATGCATTCCATTCTAAACGTAACGTTAGTTGTTCAAAACATTACCCGTCTATATAATTTGTTCCTCAACATTAGCTTCTAACTGTAGCAGGCTGCAGCTTGCTGGCTAACGTTAGCTTCTAACTGTAGCAGGCTGCAGCTTGCTGGCTAACGTTAGCTTCTAACTGTAGCAGGCTGCAGCTTGCTGGCTAACGTTAGCTTCTAACTGTAGCAAGCTGCAGCTTGCTGGCTAACGTTAGCTTCTAACTGTAGCAGGCTGCAGTTAGTTTACAAAACATTACCCGTCTATATAACGTTGAGGAACAAATTATATAGACAGGTAATGTTTTGAACAACTAACGTTACGTTTAGAATGGAATGCATCGGCAAAGATTGTTAGCTCAAAGCTATTCCGGACAGTTTTCATCAACTTCCTGTCATTTAGAAATATGATTTTATAGTGAAAATCATTACCAAAACGTCCGGAAAAACCTCACGGGAGCATTATAGACTGTCATACAAATGTACAAATGCTATAAGGTGGCAAGAAATGCACTATAAACAATACTTTGCGGCGTTGTTTCTTGCAATGCATTGGCAAAGATCGTTAGCTCAAAGCTATTCCGGACAGTTTATCAACTTCCTGTCATTTAGAAATATGATTTTATAGTGAAAATCATTACCAAAACGTCCGGAAAAACCTCACGGGAGCATTATAGACTGTCATACAAATGTACAAATGCTATAAGGTGGCAAGAAATGCACTATAAACAATACTTTGCGGCGTCGTTTCTTGCGCTAGCTTCTGTTAGCCAGTATTAGCCTTAATTAGCGTGAGCAAGTAAACTAACAGTGAACGTTTTTACATGAAATACAGCCCAAAAACCCTGCTGACAAACGTTTGCTTATAAAATACATTCTATACTATAATAATACAAACGTTTCATTGCCTCTCTGTGATGACAAAGTTGTTTAAATAAGGGGAGAAAAGTAGCTAAAACCAATGTATTTGGATGGGACAGGAAGTACCATTGGCAACCGGAAGTCAGCCGGAAGTGACTACTTTCAGGTTGTGCAAGTGGAGAATGCCGCTCTCTGAGGGGAGGTGATTCAGTTTGAAATATAGCTCCTTATTTCACTCGTTTCTGCTAAATGTAACTCCTTTAAGTTTTAACTTGTAATACATAATGCTTAACGTTCATTTTATTACATGGTTTTATGACATTTGTGCTCATTTGACCACTAGTTCTAGTTTTATAGGTAGGTTAATGTCGCAACGATTGCTGCGGCCATTCCATGCAGATTCCATTATCTCTGTTCTCTGAGTTATTATTATTCTGGTGAAAAAACGAATGAATTGTTTAATTTTGTACATGTAGTGTGAAGGGTAATTTCACATTCTTAATCCTCTGGGGCTCCACAACAGGGTTGATCGTGAAGTCATGTTATCCTTCTCTCAAAAACTGTTAAAACACTATATCTGTAACTGAGGGGTACAATTCCCTGACTGTATTGATAAGTATGGTATCATTAAACCACTACCGCTTTATGTACTTTAATTACTGGCCATACAGTACACGATATCTAAGTATGATGAACACTTTCCCACATATGAAATCAGGTCCACACAAAGGTAATAGTCAAATATTTAATATATAGCAAAAGGTACATATAATAATTACTTATTACATTTATGATTTGAATTGAATGCTCTTGTAAGGCAAATGAGTACTCGTATGCAAATCAACACTGAATGTCCAATCTCTGGTTACACAGGAAGCAAGTATACAACCTGGCTCTTAGGGGATTATAGCGATAGTCACTTAATGATTATAGCTGGATAATATACTGAAGGGGTCCCGCCGGTTGTAAGCCAGTAGGGGGGGTAGGAGAGCCGTCGGCTGTATCCCGTCTGGTCAACGATCTCCAGGGAGAATTCAGGTACAGAAAACAGTGCCCGTGGAACCTTGATCCACAGATGAATACACTTGGGCTCTCTTGTAGACGATAGCTGTAGCTGTCGCTGTCGGTCCACAACGAAGAAGAAGCGAGGCGACCTCAGTCTGGTCTGAGCGCCGTCTCACCTTGGCTCCTCTCGGGGTAAATCCAACACTCACCGGTGTTGGCGATTATCTGCTCCACAAATCAAAGCACCAAAGCAAATAGATATTCCATGCCGTATAGGGCTCAGCAGTCGTCGGGGTAGGTAATCCAATGTGCAGGTCCACTCGTCCTCGCCCAGAACTCCTCGGATGAAAGCACCACGCGTGGTCTGCCCAGCCTGGTTAAGACTCTAGATAACGCGAGGAAACGATGGGGGTGCTGCTCACTTTAGAACTCTAACCGAACGATGCACCATACATAATAGACTATTATTACTTAATAGAAATACGGTGCCAAACTCTGGCAATTCAGCTATTAATTCGCACGAGGTATCACTGCTATTCTAAGGCCAAACAGGCCGTACTACACCGCACGCGGTATCGTGGGGTGAGGCTTCACGTCTTGTTACTTAGTTGGGTAGAAGGGTAAAGGACTAAGAGGAATTCTACATTTCTTGCGCCATATTTATATGCACAGCGGACAAGTAGTGCCGCTCTGCTTTCGGTAGCCGTATTCCTGCGCGGAGCTGAGGCTAGTAAGGGCATGTCTCGTCGGTACCTTTGAACTTGAACGCCAGGGGCTTGTCCCTGGCGCCTGGTCCTTTTGTCCAATAAGAGAATGAACTATTATGGGCTGTAGTAGAATAAAGGGATATTCCGTGTACACGTACAAGGAATATACAAGGGATATCAAACGATATACAAATACTATTAAATATATATCCATAAATAAATATATATATTCGGTTTAATCTGATCCTTCACAACAGCCGCCCCCTAATTAGTCCCACCTAATTAGCTGAGCAGAGACAGATTAACCGCACTGTCCACTACTCAATGTCCGCTGTAAGGGTCAGTCAACTCACAAAGTCATAGGGTCATGGTCGTCATCAATAGTATCAGGGAGCCTTGGCAGTTCTATTAGCCTCGCCACGGGTCGGGTGTAAATCCGTCCTTGGACGAGCACTTCAGCTGCTCGGACCTTTCCATCGGCACCGGTGATCACTTTGCTTACGCGGCCAGCCGGCCACATAGCTCTGGGTAGTGACTGGTCGATGATCATGACGACTGTTCCTTCTGTCAAATTGTCTCTCTCTTTTACCCACTTCTGGCGGGTCTGTAGAGACGGTAGGTAGTGGAGTAGGAAGCTGTTCCAAAACTTATCAGCCAGTACTTGACTGTACCTCCACATTCTTCGGCCGTTCGCTTCTTCAGGCCTGTACATTGTCTGGGGTAGCGCGGGGTCCAGCCGCCCCATCAAGAGAGTGTTGGGGGTGACTGGGTCGACATCTGCTACATCACTTGAGACGTAACCGAGGGGCTTTGAGTTCAATACTCCCTCGATCTCCGTGAGGACTGTCATTAGGACTTCTTCCGCCACAGTCTGGGCCCCAAGCACGGCGTACAGGGCTGTCTTTATGGAACGTACTTCTCGTTCCCAGGTTCCACTGAAGTGAGGTGCGTTCGGGGGATTAAACTGGAAGTCAATCTGGGATGGAGCGAGGTGGGTCTTAAGTTCTGGGCCCATAGCTTGTAAGCTCTCTCTCAGCTCTCTTTCTCCGCCTTTGAAGTTTGTCCCGTGATCGGACAACAATGTAGACGGTTTTCCTTTCCGTGATGTGAATCTTCGGAAGGCCATAAGGAATGAGTCTGTGCTCATGGTTGGAAGGAGTTCGATATGTATCGCTCTGGTGGTCATGCATTTGAATACAATACCCCACCGCTTCTCGGTTCCTCTTCCTCTCTTTATATACAGCGGGCCAAAACAGTCCATACCGGTGGAGTGGAAGGGCTTGTCGCCGAGTCAGAGGCGACAGGGAGGTAGGTCAGCCATCCGGGGTATACTGGGCTGCGCGCGCCACTTACGGCAGTCTAGACAGGTTCGCTGGAAGCGCCGCACTGCTTCTCTCCCTTGCAGTATCCAATAACGACGTCTGATCTCCGCGAAGACTCTCTCTGCCCCTGCGTGGTGCACATCCTCGTCGTATTTCTTTATGATCAGCTCTGTGACCTTATGTCGGCTGTTCAAGACTATCGGGTACTTAACGTCATCCGGTAGGTCTGGGGCTCTCCGCAGACGACCACCCACTCTGATGAGATTATGGGCGTCGCTCTCGGGGGCCAGGTGAAGCAGTCTGCTGTCTGATGGGACGGGCTTTGCTCCCTGTAGACAGGCTAGCTCATCGGGGAACGAGTCTCTCTGGGCTCGTTGTAGTAGAAGGAGTTCTGCTTCTTCGTAGTCAGCTGCTGAAATGTCAGTTGTGGGCTGAACCTCTGGGTGGTGCCACAGAAATGTCTTTAGCTGCGCACTCTCTAGGGTGAGGCAATCGTCTAGAACCGGGCCTGTGGGGACGAGTGTGTGTGTCAACCCACAGAACATAGGTTTCTTGTTCTCTGCCTCCTCTTTACTCGCCTCCCGTGGGGTGGGTGTAGGCCACTCTTCTTCGGGGAGCTTGAGGAACTTTGGCCCGTCACTGTAGAGGTTGTGACGGGTGAGGTCATCCAGGGACATTCCCTGGGTGATGACGTCAGCTGGGTTGTGTTTGGTGTCCACATACCGCCAGCTGGTTACTTCTGTTAACTCTTGAATCTCGGTGACTCTGACTCCCACGAAGACCTTGTATCTGCACGAATCCGACCGGATCCATGTGAGTACGGTCGTGGAGTCTGACCACAAGATTGTTCTTTGCACCGGAATGGTGAGTTCACGTTGGATTAACGTGGCGAGCTGCGCTCCTGCTAGGGCTGCGCAGAGCTCTAGGCGCGGGATAGATTGTTGCTTGCGTGGGGCTATTCTTGAGCGAGCCAGGATGAAAGCAGTATGTATTTCTCCTTCCTCCTCTTGGGCACGCAAGTAGGCCACCGAACCGTAGGCTACTTCGGAGGCGTCGCTGAATACGTGCAGGTCGATCTTGCATGTCTCTGGCCTCACTGTGGGTGGGAAGTAGCTGCGGCGTATATTAACACCGGGGAGTGAGCGGAGTTCCGTCTCCCACTCTCTCCATGTGGATGCAAGGTGTTCGGGTATGGGATCGTCCCAGCCCTGGTCTTTGTCCCATAGCGCTCTTACAATCATCTTTGCCCTGGTGGTGTAAGGTAGAATACATCCATATTGTCTGGCGAGTGTTCTGTATACACTCCGTCTGGTGGTCGGTATTGCCGTCGACCTTCCCTGCTCCTTGATCAGGGGTTTGTGTCTATAATGGAGCGAGTCTGTTTTGAAGCGCCAGACTAGTCCTAGTGTCATTTCTTGGGCTTCTCCTGGGATGGTCGCCATCCAAGTATCGCTGCTCGCGGCTTTGTCCTCGGGGGAGAGGCGGCGCAGTACTTGCGGGTCGCTGCTGGCCCACTGCCTGAGATCAAAGCCGCCTTTGATCAGGGAGGCGCGGAGCTTGAGTAGGAGAGCCTCGGCTTCTTCTGGCGTCGAGACGCTTTGTAAACAGTTGTCCACGTAGAAACTATTTGTCACACTTTGTTGGACCTCTTCATCTGCTGCTGGGTCCTCTGCGACGGGCTTCTCCTCTGGGGAGAGGCTGCTCAAGACTGGGGGGTCGCTGCTGTCCCGCTGCCGGAGATCAAAGCCGTCTTTGATCAGGGAGGCACGGAGCAGCGCACGACGTCGCCAGTCAATTTCTTTATGTGTCCCGCTGTGATTAATTTGTTAATCTCAGCACGGTACACAGCTTCTTGAGCGGGGTCTTTGGCTAGGCGCCGCTCTGTGTTCAATAGATACCGCTCCGTCGCCTCTTTTGTAGCAGGAAAGGTGGGCATTCCCTCTCGCCTCAGGAGTGGAGTTGCGTATCTCATCACTCCGCTGACGTTGACTCTCTTTGTCCCGTGCTCGAGGAGGGCTATAGCGTAGATATCTTCCTTAGAACGAATGTCTTTCTTTTCGTTCTTAAAGGGCATTGTCTCTAGTGTCCATAGCCTCTCTACATGCTGCAGGAGTGTGGTGTCTCCTTCTGTCGCTCTGGAGTGGAGGCAGCCAGTGGCTGCTGTTCGGTTAAGAGACTTGGCGAGGGGGCCTTGTAACGTCCATCCTAGGCGGGTCTCGACTGCTGCAGGACAACCTCTGGGTCCTGTATGGACCCGGTCTATCGGGACTATGAGGTCTGCATGGTCGGAGCCTATCAGCAGGGTCGGGGTGGCGCCGTCTATGAGCGGGATAGGAAGTTGACGCAG
Organism: Notolepis coatsorum; assembly: GCF_963971535.1. Taxonomy (NCBI): domain Eukaryota; kingdom Metazoa; phylum Chordata; class Actinopteri; order Aulopiformes; family Paralepididae; genus Notolepis; species Notolepis coatsorum. The sequence continues at coordinate 153,005,929 of NC_140172.1, read as the reverse complement.
GTGCACATATTTCTCCATCAGCTTGGCGATGGGGTAGGTGTACTGCGATAGTCCTATTTCTTGGCTGGTGAAAGCATTAGTAATCCTGTACCGTCTCTCTGGCTGCCCGCTTGCTGCGATAGTGAAGGAGACATTCTCGCCCTTTATCGTCTTTAGATCTCGTCTTATTGTCCGAATAGTCATCTGGTTCTCGCTCCACCGTAGCCCCAGCTGGGCCGCAGCGGACGCGAGGAGAAGGGTCTTCTCTGACCCGTCATCAAGGACGGCGTAAGTGTCCATGATCTTGTCTTGGTAACTCAGGGTTACACGGACCACCTTTAAGAGCACCTGGGCGCCGCTGCTGCTAGCGGGGTCAATGTACATAACACTTGCCTTTGTGCTGTTGGATGGTGCAGGCTTTCTTTTGTTACTGTCGTGTAGGACGTCCAGATGGGCTCCGTCACACCGACTACACTTCTTCTTTAGGCGGCACTCGGCTGCCATGTGACTGCGCGCACATCGGTAACAGCGCCTGTTGGACTTTATCCAGTGACTTACTTCTTCAGCGGTCATCTTCTTGAACTGGTCACATTGTGACAACCAGTGTTCCTTCTCGCAGTACGGGCACACCATCTTCCACTTCTCTTTCGTCGAGGGGGTACTGTGGTTCTTGCTGCTCGGTACTGATTCTGATTGGTGCATGACAGTCACCGATCTTCGGCCATCGTTTACTCTCCTAGGTCCCTCTCTGGAGCTTGGCGTGCTCCGCACGAACGTATCCAGCCGTAGGCTGCTGACTTCTCTCGCCAGGAAGTCGGCTAAATCTAGGAGGGATGGCTCGGGACCGTTAGGATCACGGTGGTCTCTTTGCCGCCTGAAGCGCTCCTGTCGGGCGGGCGGCAGCTTCTCTAAAATCCTCTCGACGTTCGAGTTTGCGTATAGTTCGTGCATACCCTTTTCTCGTTGCGCCCCCAGCATCCCTACCAGAGATTGTACTTTTATAGACAGGTCGTCTAGTGAGCGATTGTCTGTTGCTGGGGGTAGGCGATCAATATGCCTTATCTCCTGTATTACGTAATCCCATATACGTCCATATCTCTGGTCCAGCGCTGCTAGAGCCGCGGTGTATGGGGTCGTAGAGGTGGCATAGGCCAGTGCTATGTTGTGCGCTCGGGGCACTTTCAGGTGCTTCAATAATATTGCATACTTGTGGCGTTCATCAGCGACATCCACCATCATTGTCTCTAAGCACATCCGGAGCTCCGTGTACTGTGCTCGATTCTCATGGGTGAAGTCTGGAAACGTCGGTGTGCCAATGTATGACGCCATGGATGGCTGGCACATCGGTGAGCGTTGGAAGAGAGGCCTCCTGGGCGAGTCTCTTCTTACGCCTCTCGGTGGGCTGGTACTGGCAGGGTACCATGGCCCGCTGGTCCAGGTGCTATTCCTCGGGACTGGTCGTGCGTCATGCTCACCCGTGAGTCGAGTCGGGGGTCTGTAGCGCAGAGCCGCGGGGGTATAGCCTGGGCTGTACTGGACCTCCTGGTCCTGTGGAGTAATGTGCTGCTGTCGGGCTTGACTCTCCTCTTCTCCCTCTTCTTCTTCTGCCAGGTCATCTAGATCCTGTAGTCGTTTATTTAGCCTCTCCGCCGTGTCCGCCGTTCCTTCCTTGTAGCTGGGTCTCACTTGGACCGGTCGGGGAAGGAGTTCGGAGGGGGGTGTAGACTCTCTCTGGTGGTCGAGTTCAAGGTTGCCTAATCGGTTAGGGGAGGGTGCCCTTGACGTGTGTCTTGACGAGGCTCTGGAACCCCTTGTGGAGGGAGGGGGTGTTGCCCTGGTGATCAGCTGCTCCATTAGCTGCGCTTGTAGTCTGTCGCGCTCGGCTTGTAGTCTGTCGCGCTCGCCCTGTAGTCTGTCGCGCTCGGCTTCGCGCTGGATGAGAGCGATGTCGCGCTCTGCTTCTCTTTGGGCACACGCTGGGTGTCTGACCGGTCTCTTGCCATATTCTCTTCCGTCTGAAGGCGTCTCATCTCCAGGCGTATGTGCTCTTCTTCGCTCCGTTGCTGTGTTTGGAGTCGATCGCGTTCACCCTGAAGTCGATCGCGTTCACCCTGGAGTCGATCGCGTTCGGTAGAGGCTGTCAGGCTGACGAGGAACGCCTGTGACAGCATCCTCTCCGCCTCGCTGGGGGAAGGCGCTTGTAGAGGTGAGCCGCTCCTGGCTGTACTCGTTGGGGAGTCCTGGAGCTCTATCTCCTCGGCGCTCTCCTCATCTTGTTCCGTGCAGAGTTCCACCTCTGGAGGGTTGTCTTCCTCCCGGAGCTCTGGGGGGACTACTTCTTCGGTATTGGCGGGGGGTAAAGTCGTGTCAGTTCCCTCCTGGTCCCCACCGTGAGCTTGGTCAGTTACATTAGAACCCACTAGGGCCTCTGTGGTTGGGGTATCCTGGTTGATAGGGTTGTACATAATTTTACTTTCTACTTTTACTGTGTTTACTGTTTGTAGAAGGCTAGGTAGTTTACTGACAGCGTAATCCTCTAAGTACTGAGGTGGCTGTCGTCTACGTTGCGGGCGTTCTACTTTAGGAGGACCGTTTCGTGGAGTGTTCATCATAGGCCATTTCAATATTAATACCACTATATTAATATTACACTGATTACCATCCGGCTCGAAGGACCAATTGTAACTGAGGGGTACAATTCCCTGACTGTATTGATAAGTATGGTATCATTAAACCACTACCGCTTTATGTACTTTAATTACTGGCCATACAGTACACGATATCTAAGTATGATGAACACTTTCCCACATATGAAATCAGGTCCACACAAAGGTAATAGTCAAATATTTAATATATAGCAAAAGGTACATATAATAATTACTTATTACATTTATGATTTGAATTGAATGCTCTTGTAAGGCAAATGAGTACTCGTATGCAAATCAACACTGAATGTCCAATCTCTGGTTACACAGGAAGCAAGTATACAACCTGGCTCTTAGGGGATTATAGCGATGGTCACTTAATGATTATAGCTGGATAATATACTGAAGGGGTCCCGCCGGTTGTAAGCCAGTAGGGGGGGTAGGAGAGCCGTCGGCTGTATCCCGTCTGGTCAACGATCTCCAGGGAGAATTCAGGTACAGAAAACAGTGCCCGTGGAACCTTGATCCACAGATGAATACACTTGGGCTCTCTTGTAGACGATAGCTGTAGCTGTCGCTGTCGGTCCACAACGAAGAAGAAGCGAGGCGACCTCAGTCTGGTCTGAGCGCCGTCTCACCTTGGCTCCTCTCGGGGTAAATCCAACACTCACCGGTGTTGGCGATTATCCGCTCCACAAATCAAAGCACCAAAGCAAATAGATATTCCATGCCGTATAGGGCTCAGCAGTCGTCGGGGTAGGTAATCCAATGTGCAGGTCCACTCGTCCTCGCCCAGAACTCCTCGGATGAAAGCACCACGCGTGGTCTGCCCAGCCTGGTTAAGACTCTAGATAACGCGAGGAAACGATGGGGGTGCTGCTCACTTTAGAACTCTAACCGAACGATGCACCATACATAATAGACTATTATTACTTAATAGAAATACGGTGCCAAACTCTGACAATTCAGCTATTAATTCGCACGAGGTCTCACTACTATTCTAAGGCCAAACAGGCCGTACTACACCGCACGCGGTATCGTGGGGTGAGGCTTCACGTCTTGTTACTTAGTTGGGTAGAAGGGTAAAGGACTAAGAGGAATTCTACATTTCTTGCGCCATATTTATATGCACAGCGGACAAGTAGTGCCGCTCTGCTTTCGGTAGCCGTATTCCTGCGCGGAGCTGAGGCTAGTAAGGGCATGTCTCGTCGGTACCTTTGAACTTGAATGCCAGGGGCTTGTCCCTGGCGCCTGGTCCTTTTGTCCAATAAGAGAATGAACTATTATGGGCTGTAGTAGAATAAAGGGATATTCCGTGTACACGTACAAGGAATATACAAGGGATATCAAACGATATACAAATACTATTAAATATATATCCATAAATAAATATATATATTCGGTTTAATCTGATCCTTCACAACAATATCCATTCATTATATTCAGAGCAGGCCAGATAACGCTTCCATCCAAGGCCGCAGCGAGCCCTCCTCAAAAGCCCATTCCATTTGACTCCCTAAATGACCATATAAAGCCAACCCAATCAGAGACGAGCAAGGCGTCTCTATTCCACTGTGTTAAAACACACTTTTGCTTTTGTCACTTTCACTCTGACAGACCTGTGAATATGCACTCTGACAGACTGAAAGTCCGTCCGTATGGGCGTACTGTATATATATATTTTCTTTTCCAATTTACATTTACATTTACATTTAGTCATTTAGCTGACGCTTTTATCCAAAGCGACTTACAAGTTCTGTACGACAAGCCATCAGGAAGGGCACAACTCTATCAGCTGAGCAACAATGTTCATCAAAGTGTTGAGTGCTACAGTGTAGGTTAGTTTATTAGGACAAGTGCATGACAGTACGGTTAGTTAGGGTTAGATTTTTTTATTGTTTTTTTTTTTTTTATTCAGATAATGGTTGAAGAAGTGCGTCTTTAGTCGACGGCGAAAGATTGGACGTGATTCGGCTGTCCTAACTGGGGTGGGTAGTTCATTCCACCATTGTGGGGCAAGGACTGAGAATAGGCGACTTCTCTTTGATGACCCTCCCGGAGCTTGGATAGGAGTAGGTCTGAGGCGGCCAGAAGATGCAGAGCGTAGGGGTCTTGAGGGTGTGTAGTTAGAGACCATTGACCGGAGGTAGGCGGGAGCGGTTCCCTTTGCCGCACGGTATGCTAGGTCGAGGGCCTTGAAGCGGATTCGTGCAGCAATGGGGAGCCAGTGCAGGTCCCTAAGAAGTGGGGTGACATGGGCCGACTTCGGTAGGTTTGAGATCAGGCGGGCCGCTGCGTTCTGAATGAGTTGAAGAGGCTTAGTGGCAGTGGCCGGGAGGCCAGCGAGCAGTGCATTGCAGTAGTCGAGGCGGGAGATGACTGTTGATTGGACGAGGAGTTGGGTGGCTTCTTTTGTCAGGAAGGGGCGTATCCTTCTGACGTTGCTCAGGAGGAATCAGCAGGTTCTGGTCGTCGCTGCGATGTGAGCAGAGAAGTTCAACTGGTCGTCGAGGACAACACCAAGGTTCTTGGCGGTCGGGGACGCAGTCACAGCTGTATTCTCGACTGTGATTGAAAGGTCGGTTAGGGGGGAGGATTTGGCCGGCAGGTGGAGCAATTCTGTTTTGCTTAGGTTCAGTTTGAGGTGGTTGGACGTCATCCAGGCTGAGATGTCGGACAGACAGGCCGAGATCCGCTCAGAGACGTGGATATCTGAGGGAGGGAAGGAGAGGAAGAGTTGAGTATCGTCGGCATAACAATGGTAGGAGAAGCCATGAGACGTGATAATGTTACCCAGTGATTTAGTGTAGAGGGAGAAGAGAAGGGGTCCTAAAACCGAGCCCTGGGGGACACCCGTCCGCAGGGGGCGGGTGGCCGACAGGGTCCCTCTCCATGACACTTGGTAGGAGCGGTCATTGAGGTATGATGACAGCCATGTCAGCGCAGAGCCAGCCACTCCCATTCCTGCGAGGGCCGCAAGGAGGATCTGGTGGTTGACTGTGTCGAAGGCTGCAGATAGATCTAGGAGAATCAGGACAGAGGAGAGGCCTTTCGCTTTTGCTAAGTGAAGTGCCTCTGTGACCGCAATGAGGGCTGTCTCTGTGGAGTGACCAGTCCTGAAGCCTGACTGATTAGGGTCTAGGAGGTCATTCTGTAAGAGATAAGCAGTACAAGCTGTATTGTATTCATTTAACGTGAGTATTCTGGCTGTGTTCTTCTGCTCCTGTCCATTATTTCAGAATATCTGATTTGCAGTGTGACACTGTTTTCGGCTGCTGGATGTCCGTGGAGAACCTGGTGGTTTGCACGCTGATTTAAAGCCAATCTCTTGTCTCTGTCATCCCTAGAGAAGTCAAAAATCCACCACAGTAGGTATGAGTTATTATGGTGAAGAAACTAATGAAGTGTTTAATTTAGTACATGTAGGTATGAGTTATTATGGTGAAGAAACTAATGACTTGTTTAATTTAGTACATGTAGGTATGAGTTATTATGGTGAAGAAACTAATGACTTGTTTAATTTAGTACATGTAGGTATGAGTTATTATGGTGAAGAAACTAATGACTTGTTTAATTGTGTACATGTAGGTATGAGTTATTATGGTGAAGAAACTAATGAAGTGTTTAATTTAGTACATGTAGGTATGAGTTATTATGGTGAAGAAACTAATGAAGTGTTTAATTTAGTACATGTAGGTATGAGTTATTATGGTGAAGAAACGAATGCATTGTTTAATTTTGTACACGTAGATATGCAAGATGTGCAGCGACCAGAAGACTCCAGCGGTGTTGTTTTATGTGTCTTCTGCAGGTATGTGGCTCCATGCATATTGTATGTTTATCAATGTAAATTAATTTACCTGCTAACTCTATGCACTGTGGCATTTCCTGCTCTGTTCAGCATGTGGCGCTAGTTTACCATTTCTGTTTTAAGTAATGTTTTGATTTTATTTTGGTTTAGTGTAAGAGTTTAATTGTATAAAGCTCACAGGCAGCCATACACATGTCTAGACGCGTGATTACGAAACCAAGACGCATTTCTCGGAGACGCTCTCTGATTGGCACTGACTGACGCTCTCTGATTGGCCACTGACGCGTTTGCCCAATCTGTGACGAGCTGTTTCTTTGCCCATTTCCATGCCAAACAGCCTGCAAACTACCTGGCGTTCTATCGCCATGCTCTAAGACAAACTCTAACCTTAACCAACTTCGAAAGAGTGTCTAAGCTTAACCGTCGAAAGAACTTGCCGTCACGCTCTAAGACAAACTCTAACCTTAACCAACTTCGAAGAGTGCCTAAGCTTAACCAGTGTAGAAACAGGCGTCGGCCAATCAGAGAGCGTCTCAGAGAAATGCGGCTTGGTTTCGTAATCACGCTGTCTCTCTAGACTGTAGCTTATGTACTGTGTTGGAGCCAGTGGCGGTTGGAATGCCCCACGGGCCCTGAGGCGAGATTGACAGCTCTTGACAGCTCGGGCCAGCTCGGGCCCCCGCCCCCCCCCCCCCCCCCCCCCCCCCCCCGACCAACACCACCAGACCCGGCACCGGGACATCCCTCCCTCCTCCCACGTGTGCGCCTTTTATAGATAATTCATTTGTATCGCAACGGAGTCACGGATCTAGTCGTGCCACGTAGCATTATGTAGACAAAATTCATATAGAATAAACAAGTCTAAAACAAAGACTTTTAAACGAAGTTTAGCCTATTAAATCATTTTATAAGCATTTGTTTATTTGCGGTCTGTGTGAGAACTGAAGCAACCACCATCTGCCTGACAGCGTGGGGACAGAGAGAGGAGAGGAGAGGAGAGGAGAGGAGAGGAGAGGAGAGGAGAGGAGGAGAGGAGAGGAGAGGAGAGGAGAGGAGAGGAGAGGAGAGGAGAGGGGAGGGGAGGGCTGGGCTGGGCTGGTGTTCTGCAGATTGTTGCTTCAGTGTTATCACGCAGACCACAAATAAACGAACGCTTATAAAATGATTTAATAGGCTAAACTTCGTTTAAAAGTCTTTGTTTTAGACTTGTTTATTCTATTTGAATTTATTCGACATAATGCTACGTGGCACGACTAGATCCATGACTCCGTTGCGATACAAATAAATTATCTATAAAAGTGCCCTATCTTTTAAATCCATCCACTGCTGTGGCGAGCCTGGGGCGAGCCTTTATCGCTACCGGGAAAACATAGGGGGAACATAGGGGCCCGGGGAACATAGAACCCTTTTGGAACATGGGAAACATAGGGGGACATAGGGGCCCGGAGAACATAGAACCCTTTTGGAACATGGGAAACATAGGGGGCCCGGGGAACATAGGACCCGGGCCCCGGGGCATGGCGCAATGCAGTCTGTCATCCAGTCTCACGAACGAACGGCAACTCCATTCAGTCCCGGGCCGGGCCCGGGCCCTAGACCCCCCGCGGGCCATAAGGCGGCTGCCTCAGTCGCCTCGCCTATATATCCGCGGCTGGTTGGAGCACAGGAAGAACATACTGACTGAACTGTCCTGGAGCACAGGAAGAACATACTGACTGAACTGTCCTGGGGCACAGGAAGAACATACTGACTGAACTGTCCTGGGGCACAGGAAGAACATACTGACTGAACTGTCCTGGGGCACAGGAAGAACATACTGACTGAACTGTCATGGGGCACAGGAAGAACATATTGACTGAACTGTCCTGGGCCACAGGAAGAACATACTGACTGAACTGTCCTGGGGCACAGGAAGAACATCTGTGAATTCTTAAAATGGGTGGCTTTCCAATGGTGACAGCAATTACAACTATTCATGTTATTATTCTGCCTCCCTCCAGACCCCCCACAGCTCTCTGTCTGTGAAGAGGAGGTTCCCCCTGAACAGCAGGAGAGGAGCCCCAGTCTGAGCCAGGAGCAGACAGAGCTCCTACAGATGAAAGAGGAACATGAGGAACTCTGGACCGGTCCGGAGGGAGAGCAGCTTCAAGGTCTGGAGGAGGCTGATATCATCGAGTTCACATTCAACCCTGTCCCTGTGAAGAGTGAAGATGATGAAGAGAAACCTCAGTCCTCATGGTTTAACCAAACCCAGGACCCAGAGCTCCTACAGATTAAAGAGGAACAGGAGGAACTCTGGACCAGTCAGGAGGGAGAGCAGCTTCAAGGTCTGGAGGAGGCTGATATCAAGTTCACTTTCAACCCTGTCCCTGTGAAGAGTGAACATGATGAAGAGAAACCTCAGTCCTCATGGTTTAACCAAACCCAGACTGAGGAAAACAGAGAGACAGAGCCTCTAGCCAGCACCTCAACAGAACAGATGAAAACAGAACCTGATGGAGAGGACTGTGGATTATCAGAACCAGTCAGTAACTTAGATCCAGCTGGTGATTTAGAACCAACTACAGATGGCCAGCTCCTCTCTTCACACTGTTCTGGAACTGATACTGATGACAGTGATGATTGGCTGGAGACTAGTGAACCTCATCCTGGTTTAAACTCACTGACATCAAAGAAGACACAGAAAAACAAAGGACAGAGTTTGTCTAACAGCAACCAGTTCAAGAGCTCTGTGGTTTCATCCCATGAGGTGAAATTATCAAACCAAATACCATGTGAGACCTGGAGCTGTAAAGTGTGTGGGAAATGTTTTCCTAATAGGAAAGCTTTAATGTGCCATCTTAAAGTCCATCTTAGTGACTGTGGTTTGTGTGGAAAACATTTAGAACCCACAGAGAGCTTAAAACTTCACTTTCAAATTCACATGACATGTACTGTTTGTGGCAAGAAATGTACTGCCATTACATTCTTGGAAGCACATATGAGAAGCCACACTGGGGAAAAGCCCTATAGTTGCACACTGTGTCCTAAAAGATTTAGTGTAAAATCTAACCTAAAAGACCATATAAGACGCCATACTGGGGAAAAGCCCTATAGTTGCACACTGTGTCCTAAAAGATATATTATACAGGGACACCTGAATAGACACATGAGATGCCATACTGGGGAAAAGCCCTATAGTTGCACACTGTGTCCTAAAAGATTTAGTGTAAAATCTAACCTAAAAGACCATATAAGACGCCATACTGGGGAAAAGCCCTATAGTTGCACACTGTGTCCTAAAAGATATATTACACAGGGAAACCTGAATAGACACATGAGATGCCATACTGGGGATAAGCCCTATAGTTGCACACTGTGATCAAATATTTGGTGCAAAACGTGACTTAAAAGTACATATCAGAACTCATACTCGGGGAAAATATTTAGTTGTGAAGTTTGTGGGAAAGGATTTACCTGGAAGGCATATATAAAGACATACATGAGGATTCACACCAGAGAAGAAACAAACTCACGTCCCTCCCTCCCTCATCTAGTTCACATTCAACCCCGTCCCTGTTAACTCATTGACCGCCACGCTCTTTTCCCATCTTTACTCAATGGCGCCAGCGTTATTGACCATTTTAGCGATGTTTGCGGACCCATTGTGTGTTCTGTATTATAGCTATGGAGACAATAGTATGGCTCATTTGACAGGCATTGTTTATAGTCCAAGACTGACTAACCAGTTAATTTCTACATACTTTAGTTTGTGCGCTATTCCATGCAAATTATTATAATTCTTTTTTACAGTGCAATAAAATTGTTCTGAATTACTGTTCAACAGTTCAAAGTCGTCTTTACCTTCTCTGTTTGGTATCCACAGTTTAAAACTTGACAGTCTTCCCTCCTGTCTTATACCCACTTTGACCCTTCGAACCTCCCTCTCAGAGTGCAGTTCCCTCTCAGGGTGCAGTTCCCTCTCAGGGTGCAGTTCCCTCTCAGGGTGCAGTTCCCTCTCAGAGTGCAGTTCCCTCTCAGGGTGCAGTTCCCTCTCAGAGTGCAGTTCCCTCTCAGTGTGCAGTTCCCTCTCAGAGTGCAGTTCCCTCTCAGAGTGCAGTTCCCTCTCAGGGTGCAGTTCCCTCACAGGGTGCAGTTCCCTCTCAGGGTGCAGTTCCCTCTCAGGGTGCAGTTCCCTCTCAGAGTGCAGTTCCCTCTCAGGGTGCAGTTCTAGGCCTGGTTCCTACACAGTTTTAAAGCCTGACAGTCTCTTGTTTGATACCCACACAGTTTAATACCTGACAGTTTTGAACCTGTAATAAAAACAGCAATAGACAGAGTAAAATAATACAGTGCAATAATAGAATAGTAGAATAGAATAGATAGTAAAATGATGCAATAGAATGGACAGAGTAAAATAGTGCTACAGTACAATCAACATAATGAATAAAGGAAGATCCGGTCAGTTTGTTGTAGGCCTCAGTGTGCCATGTATGATTGATTGATTGATTGAACTTTCGACTTTCGTCTTGTTTACATCAGGGTCCCCCATTTTCAATTCATCATAACATATATGACATACACAACATACAGATAGACAGTAATGCTACATCTATACATTTATGACATACCAGATTTACAAATACAGTACTGTTTGTGATACAAAAAGAGTCTAAAAAAGAGAGTATATACATTTGACGTAGAAACTACATTGGAGGAGGTTGGGTAGGTGGGGGGGGGAACTGTACATTGGAGGTGGGTGGGGGAAACTGTACAAGCAAAACTGTACATTGGAATATCGACTAAACCTTACTTGGTCCCAAGAAGAGGGTCTTGTGTATTATTGGGTTAGGACATTTACTGTACATTGGAGGGGGTTGGGTTTAGACATTTACAGGGGCCAGTTTTCAACTGCAGTCTCCCGTAGGTGCTCTTTGAAAGTGGGTAGTGATTCACATTCCTTTACAGCTGTGGGTAGGGCGTTCCACATTGATGTGGCATAATTGCGAAAGGTGTTTAGTCCCTTGTTTGAGCCGAATCTGGGTTTGACATGATTTGTGGAGCTCCCTCTGGTGTTGTGATCGTGGTATTCACTGGCCTTTGGGAAGTATTTTGACATGTACATGGGTACTTTAGTCGTGTAGTGTATCTTGTAGACCAGGCCCATTACAAGTTGCTGTACTCTGTCGTCTACTCTAAGCCATTCTAGGTTGTCAAAGTGGGCAGGGGTGAGGTGGGTTCTATGAGTAAGGTCAAGCAGTAGTCTGACCAGTTTGTATCCCTGCCCTGCATGGAATGTTCCTCCTGAGCAACGGCAGAAGGATCCGCCCCTTGATGACAAATGAAGCCACCCAACTCCTCATCCAATCAACAGTCACGTCTCGCCTCCCTCAACTACTGCAATGGGGTTAAGTTAGGGGTTAAGTGTCTTGCTCAAGGACACTTCGACACGCTGCCCGGGAGAAGGGGAATCGAACTGGGAACCTCCAGATTACCAGATGACTGCTCTACCTCCCGAGCCACTGATTAGTATTAGTGCTAATCAGATGTATGTACAGAGTTGTAGTATTAAGTATTAATATGTACAGTGATACAGGTATAAAGACACTATGGGAGTAAGTCATACTGGCCAGCAGCGTAACTAGTAAGAGATATGTACAGATATACATATAGTAACTAGTAGGGGTGTAACGGTACACAAAAACCACGGTTCGGTACGTTCGTTATTGGTTAACATACCGTTGTATTCGTTCGGTACACAGCCATTCGGTACGGTATGGTACACACTGAAACGGTTCAGTACGGATACTAGTGTGCATTAGAGAGAGAGAGAGAGTGTTTTGGTGAATTTCCCCATCAGATACCCCTACATAGTCAAGCATACAGTAGATAGAATGGTGAACTTTGACATAAAATTATATTTTTTCTATCAATGTTCCAGGCTATTTAACTTCATTAATTATTGGAGGATAGCTTTAGACTTTAGAGCTTTAGACATTATTTCAGAAGCAATAATAATAATAAATAATTGTTTTCCATCTACAAGTCAAACTCAAGAATCTATGCACATACAGTGTACATCTAAAATGTATGTGGTCAAATACATTTACAGATTCGACCTTTAATCTGAGAATTCAAGCCACTCATTCATATTACACACGGTAGTATTTCAAGGCACCTGCAGATGGCGCTCTGGATGCATTGTTAAGAATGACGATTCAGACAAGATTCTGACCATATTATCAAGGTGCTGTGAAAGTGTCCCTCTGATAGGGTTTACGAACCACTGAAGAAGGAACGGAACTCATGACCCCTTGTGAAATCACTGGCAGGAACGGCCTGGAGAGGCCAACCGGTAACCAAAGAAAGAGAGCTGGGAGAGTGTGTGTGAGATAGAGAGAGTGTGAGTCCTCAGTCCTTGTGTGATTAATTGCGAATATTTTCATGTTGAGATAGATTGTGGATGAATATGCAAAGAAAGGTACACCATACAAATGTGCATGCTTTATTTGTTTTAAACGAGACGGTTTAGAAATGGGCAATGGGAAAATACATTGCGTTTCCAAGATGGTGGACCGGCCGGAAACAGCAATGACGTAACCACTACACCTCCCTATTCAAGCCGACAGGAAGCCAATGCAGGGACTCTAAGAATTCTGGACATCTAGCTCCATTGCTTCCTCACCAATGACGTGTTTGATGGACGACAGTCCTCTCCTCCCTCTGGGAGGGAACCAGCCTCCTGCTGGTTAACTACAGAACTAATGTAAAGCAATGGGGCTTTTGCTTTTTAAAACCATTAATCACACTGTCAGCCCTCCTCTCCCCTCTGTTCCTGCTTTTTCAAATGATGACTGTAACAGTTTTCTTTTCTTTTTTGTAAACAAGGTTGCAGTTGTGAGGGCAAGTATCGTCCCCTCTTGCTCCCCTCTCCCTATGTCACCAGTTCGGGAGGCAACCTTGAGTAACCTCTCCTGTATCACCTTACCGAACCGAACACATTTGCCAGGTCTAAAAAAAAATACCACATTTAAATCTCTTTTCTCTATCTTGGCTAATTGAATCTGGTGCCATATCACGCTTGTGTGTTCTATGCATCCGGAAAACCCTGGGATTCCTGCTTTCTGCACTGTGGTGTCTAAACAATTCCTTTCTAGATAGTTTGCTAGGCTCTGTGCCACTATACTAAAGAAAATCTTACCTTCTACATTCAGGAGAGATATAGTCCGAAGACTTTGTTTGAGCCAATCAGCAATACCTACTGATTCACATGACTGAGTTGCCCGTGACCTCAATGCGGTCTCATCAGAAAATGTAAATAAAGTCCTTAATCGACCACAGAAAAAAGGTACATAATATAATGTATGTTATGTTATATCTATATATGAATAATATATTTACGTTTCGTATCGACCTATCTTAAAACTCTAAGATAGGCTATCTTCTTCTGAGTCTGGAGAAGACAGTAAGAGCTTTTCCCATAATGTTGGTGTTGTGGTGACCCACTTGGGACATATAGACATTCACCAAACCCTGAGCAAAGTTACGGCTCCTTTAAAGGAACACTCCAACATTTTGGGAAATTAGCTTATTTGCCGCATCTACCCTGGAGTTAGACAAGAAGATACATACATTTTTCTTCTCTGTGCATGCAGTAGGAGTAGGAAGACGTGCACCGTTAGCCTAGCTTAGCATCAATCACTGGAAGTAGGTTCCTCCATTAGCCTAGTTCCCAACGTCTTCCTACTCCTACTGCATGCACAGAGAAGAAAAAGGTATGCATCTTCTTGTCTAACTCCAGGGTTCCCAAAATGTTGGAGTGTTAAGATACATACCTTTTTCTTCTCTGTGCATGCAGTAGGAGTAGGAAGACGCGCACCATTAGCCTAGCTTAGCGTCAGTCACTGGAAGTAGGTTCCTCCATTAGCCTAGTTCCCAACGTCTTCCTACTCCTACTGCATGCACAGAGAAGAAAAAGGTACGTATCTTCTTGTCTAACTCCAGGGTTCCCAAAATGTTGGAGTGTTAAGATACATACCTTTTTCTTCGCTGTGCATGCAGTAGGAGTAGGAAGACGCGCACCATTAGCCTAGCTTAGCGTCAGTCACTGGAAGTAGGTTCCTCCATTAGCCTAGTTCCCAACGTCTTCCTACTCCTACTGCATGCACAGAGAAGAAAAAGGTACGTATCTTCTTGTCTAACTCCAGGGTAGATGGCAAATAAGCTAATTTCCCAAAATGTTGGAGTTTTCCTTTAAGACTCTGGGTTCAGAGTGGAGAAACTAGGCATTCTGGGAAACTAGTTTTGTTTACATGGTGTTTACATGTTGGCTGTAGCCATTGAATGTAACTATTCAATGGCTAACTGACTTCTATGTTTAGAGGTAAAAGGATGTAACTACTGACGTTATTTATTTCATGTTCGGAAGTAAAGGGATTCGACTCGACAACTGTCTACACGTCCTGCATTCCTACAGTGTTTATAGCCCACTTTGACTACCTAGGATGGCTTAGAGTAGATGACAGAGTACAGCACCTTGCAATGGGCCTGGTCTACAAGATACACTATACGATACTAAGGTACCCATGTACATGTCAAAATACTTCCCAAAGGTCAGTGAATACCACGACCACAACACCAGAGGGAGCTCAACAAATCATGTTAAACCCAGATTCGGCTCAAACAAGGGACTAAACACGTTTCGCAATTATGCCACATCAATGTGGAACGCCCTACCCAAAGCTGTAAAGGAATGTGAATCCCTACCCACATTCAAAACCGCTCTCAAAGAGCACCTACGGGAGGCTGCAATTCGAAACTGGCCACCGTAAATGTCCAAACCCCCCCACCCCCACCCAATAGACAGTCTCCTCCCCACCGTATGTATATATTCTCTCCCCACCGTATGTATATTTCTCTACCACCCACCCACCTCCTCCTAATGTACTGTCTCCTCCCCACCGTATGTATATATTCTCTCCCCACCGTATGTATATTTCTCTCCCACCCACCCACCCCCTCCTAATGTACAGTCTCCTCCCCATCATATGTATATATTCTCTGTTAGGATCTATGGGTAACAGTACTGTATATTTGCATATCTTATATGTCACAAATGTAACAGTACTATATACCTGTATGTCATTCATGTATGTCCCTATGCCATAAATGTCATGATGTCATGTATGTCATAAATGTCACTATGAATTGAAAATGGGGGACCCTGATATAAACAAAACAAACGTCTTTCTCTGGTCTGCATCCCCTTAACAATTGTGTTTATTGAGCCGTACTGTATTGTACCCATTCTGTAATCTGTTAAATAAAGTTTTCATTCATTTCATTAATTTCATTAATTTCATTCATTCATGTGCGTACAGTCTTCTCCAGAGTCAGACAAGAAGATACCAATATACCAAAGGTATAGCCGCATTTCTGGCAGACGTTTCTGGTCATGTGAGAGTAATAGTAGAAATACATAGATATAAGCAATACAGGCAGCTGGGTGGCGCAGCGGAGATTGCACTCGTCACCAATGCAAGAGACTCCGGTCTCGAATCCGGGTGTCAGCATTGCCTCCGGCTTGGGCCGGCCGTCATACTAACTCATTGGCAGAGTTAGAGGGTGGAAGTCGATGGGTGGTAATCTGGAAGTTGTGGACAGCGACTCCTACGGGTCGGTTGGGGGACACCTGACCGGCAGAGACAGGAAATGGCAAGCGTAGTGTGAGCCTCCCACGCGTTACTCCTCGCCAATGAGAGTCCCCGCTGGCAGGTGAAAAGATGTGACAGGCTGCCTCCTCGTGGACCGGAGGGGACACGTGATGCAGGGCTTCTATCCTCCCTACAGCCGACCAGTGGGAGGCATATGCGAGCAACGTTCAAGACAGGGGAGGGGAGAATTGGAAACACGAAATTGGGATGGGAGAAAAATTGAAAAATAAGGAGAAAAAGTGGATAAAAATAATAAGATATAAGCAATACAATTAGATCTGAAGTTGTAATCATGTAGTTAAAATATGGCCTTACAAGTGCATTTGCAAATGATGGACTTGAGGAGGGAGGCCTGGTCCTCGTGCAGGACAGACCAGATATTCACACCTTCAAATTAGCAACGGTTCAAAGTTTTATGAATTGCATTTCATTGTCAGTGTTTATTTTCTGTACATGAATTAGCCAATGAATTAAACGAAAAGAAGTAAAGTGTTCCTTTATTAATCTCCTTGGGTAAATGAATAACAGTGTCCTAACAGTGTTTATTAAGAGTCATAGTCCTAACAGTGTTTATTATTAAGTGTGTAATAGTCATAACCGTTCTCAAGTTCACTAGCCGTTAGCCCTCCAGCAACTGGCATGTCTTCACCCATTCCCAGTATGAACACGACGAGGGGACTGTAATGAAATGACATGTTTTCAGTTTGAGGACATTGGTCGTGGAGTTACTGACACGTCCCCAAGGACTTCAAAATTGCGAGAGTGACCCCTCTGCACAAAAAAGGCAGTAAATTAGACCCAGGCAACTACCGCCCTGTTTCTATCCTTACCTCCATCTCGAAAGTCATGGAAAAAATTGTATACGAACAGGTCGAAAAATACCTTGCGGAAAAAAATCTAATCTACGAATTCCAATCTGGCTTCAGAACATCCCACTCCACTGACACATGCCTTCTCTATTTAAACGACCACATCAAACAAGAGGTGGAGGCGGGCAAATACTGCGGCATGGTCATGCTGGACCTACAAAAGGCCTTTGACACTGTCAATAACACCATTCTGATTGACAAGCTAAAATCAATTGGTTTTGATAGTCTATCAGTGAGCTGGATGCAATCCTACCTGGAGGGGAGAGAGCAGATGGTGGAGGTAAACGGTACCCTATCCCCCCCCCTCACAGTAAGCTGTGGTGTTCCACAAGGAAGCATACTAGGTCCGCTACTGTTCCTAATTTATGCAAATGACATGTCGTCAGCTTGTGACTGCAACTTGTTCCTGTTTGCGGACGACTCAGCCCTGCTGGTTTCTGACAAGAACAAGTTACAGGTTGAAAAAACCCTCAGCTCAGAACTAGGCAAAATCTGCATATGGCTCGCTGATAACAAACTATCATTACACATGGGCAAAACAGAGTCCATTCTCTTCGGTTCAAATAACAAACTCAGCAAGACCGACGGCTTCTCAGTTACAGTGGGTGACAATATTGTCACAAGGAAAGAAGATATTACCTACCTGGGTTCCATCCTAGAGGCAAATCTTTCCTGTGACAAAATGGCATCCAATGTAATAAAAAAAGTCAACCAACGAACTCGATTCCTGTACCGGATCTCCTCACTGGTAAACAAGAATACCCTGAAGACTCTGGCAGGAGCACTCATTCAAGGGTACTACGACTATGCTTGCACCTCATGGTACCAAAGCACCTCAAAGGCGCTAAAAACAAAATTACAAACATCTCAAAACAAACTGGTCAGACTACTGCTTGACCTTACTCCTAGAACCCACCTCACCCCTGCCCACTTTGACAACCTAGGATGGCTTAGAGTAGACGACAGAGTACAGCAACTTGCAATGGGCCTGGTCTACAAGATACACTACACGACCAAGGTACCCATGTACATGTCAAAAAATACTTCCCAAAGGTCAGTGAATACTGTAACTGAGGGGTTACAAAACCCTGACTGTATTAAAGATTGTGATAGATTAAACCACTGCTACTAGGTATGTACTTTAATTACTGGCCAGACAGTACATCGAATATAGATGGTGAACACTCATAATAACACGGCATTGACAAAGAAATAGTATTTGAGGGTATTTTTATTATTATGCAACATTAGGTTACAGAATGAGAATTAGGGTTGCGCTTGTATGGCGAAGAATATGCATAAAGTCAGTCAGTAGCATGAGTCACTGGGAATAGCAGGATTCCTACGATGGGTACTAAGCTGACGCCACCTGGCGTATAATAGCAATTATAGAAGGCAACGCTGGTACCGCCTGGAGACACTGGGTTCCTCTCAGAGTTGTAAGGTCTAGAGGATAGAGGAATGTTCGGATACTCAGTCTGATTCAATGAAGAATAAAGGGACTCCACGTACAGGAGCCAGTCCTTGTAAATCCAACGATCAGCAGCAAAAGCAATAACTGTAATCCAATGCTCGATAGCAAACGATGATAGCTAGCTAGCCTCTGTCCATGAGGCCAGCCAGAGTGTAATCCTCACGAGGTTAAATCCCAAACGATAGTGGAAATCAACAAGGCTCTTCTCCGGGTAACACGTTCCAAATCAATATAATCCAACCAGTAATGGTTCTGCAATCGCCGCCGCTGGTTCTCCTGTGCACATGTCCAACGGTTCTCCGACTAGGCCTCCTCGGGTACTGGCACCAACGTATTTAGGCCACGCACCCTGGCTAAGGTTCACTAGCTAACACGAACGAACCGTTAGGTAATGCTACACACGAACGAACTGGGTTGCACGATATACAATAAATGAACGACTATTTACTTCACATTAAACTAGGTCGAACTTGACGTTACTGCATTAAACTCTGACACTTTACTATTCTATTCGCACGTGTTCTCAACGCAAGGTTGCTCACTTCACTACCCGTTGACTCGGGATGAACTTGATGAACGAACTGCTGCTGTGCGCACCTGCGCCGTATATATACTTAAGTGATTATCTAGTCCCAAACCTCAGTTCTTGTCTGGAATCAATACGCTGTCTCCGGGCATGTTACGACATGCCTGAGCTTGTCTTTGAACCTGACGTTGGGGGCTTGCGGGCTGGCGCCTAGGGCGCTATCCAATAAGGAGAGCGAATATTCCTATGGTTCGAACGCTGGTTTAAAGGTATATACCGTGTATATATAAATAATATACAATGTATATAAAACAATAAATGTAGATTCTCAGCTTTAATCTGGCCCTTCACAACAAATACCACGATCACAACACCAGAGGGAGCTCCACAAATCATGTTAAACCCAGATTCGGCTCAAACAAGGGACTAAACACGTTTCGCAATTATGCCACATCAATGTGGAACGCCCTACCCAAAGCTGTAAAGGAATGTGAATCACTACCCACTTTCAAAAACACTCTCAAAAAACACCTAAGGGAGACTGCAATTCGAAACTGGCCCGTGTAAATGTCCGAACACAACCCCCTCCAATGTACAGTAAATTACCAAACATGGTCTTGTCAATATTCCAATGTACAGTTTTGTTTGTACAGTTGTACAGTGTCCCCCCCCCCCCACCTACCCAATCCAATGTACAGTTTCTACGTCAAATGTATATACTCTTTTTTGTCTGGACTCTTTCTGTATCACAAACAGTACTGTATTTGCAAATCTGGTATGTCATAAATGTATAGATGTAGCAGTACTGTCTATCTGTATGTCATGTATGTCATATATGTTACGATGAATTGAAAATGGGGGACCCTGATGTAAACAAGACGAAAGTCTTTCTCTGGTCTGCATCCCCTTAACAATTGTATGTATTGAGCTGTACTGTACTGTCCCCATTCTGCAATCTGCTAATAAAGTTTTCAATCAATCAATCAAACCTCGCCTATGTAGCGTGATCCAATCTGCGTTGTGTCTGGTGTGGTGTAGAAGTAGACTCCGACAACGGTACTCAATTGACATCTGGTTTTATTGGTGATCTCCTGTTATCGAACCAAAAACAGCACACACAACATGGTGGTGAGCTACCGTCATAGCCGGTGGAATCCACCTCTGTTCTCTTTCACGTTAAACTCAAAGAGCTCGCGCACACTCAAAACAGTGCGCCATCCACAGTTACAGCAATTGTTGGCTACTACCAAATACATGTAACTCAATACAAGTCAAACTCAACAAAAACATATGAAATAATATGAAATGAAAGACAGTGTGTAAGCATTAATTAAACCGAAATACAAAAACAACGGTTCATACCTGTTATCGAACCAAAAACAGCACACACAACATGGTGGTGAGCTACCGTCATAGCCGGTGGAATCCACCTGTTATTGTTAACAGAATACGAGTTAGCACACGACGGTACTGTAGCTGTTTTACACAGGGCGAATTAATGTCATCACACACAGGACAATTTCAGTACCAAAACCAAAACATAAATCAATTTTACAAGTTATACATAGCAATTCAACCAAACATTAGGCAACCGAAAGTGCATACCTCCGTTCTCTTTCACGTTAAACTCAAAGAGGCAGATCACTTCCGCCGGCGTTTCTCTTGCCGTCGAACCGGCTAAACCATTATTTACATCACTCAAAGTATTTACAATACAACAAATACTCAACTGGAAAGATGACCTATCCTCTCTAAACCCATTATAAAAGACCAAAAGGGATTTCGTTTGGAGAAACAATAACTCAATATGAGGAAATTAATATAAAGTAATAACCAAGACACCCCTCCAAAACACTCGAGTGAGCTCGGTCCACTTTGTTCCTTCAAAATAAGAGTGTTTCCGTCTTGACCTACTTATTTAAGATGAAAGATAAAAGTTTCTGTCCATGATCTAGCATAACAACTTCACTCTGCTACATTCACCCCTACTGCTTTATGCCAGATTATGGACCTTGTTCCCTTCAATTAACTCAACAGCGCAAGTACAAACCAAAGAAATAGAAAATAAAAAAAAAGTATCACAATGAGTCAACGCGTCACATGTAACTCGGTGTATTCCCTTAATTCCAAACCTAGAAAATAGGTTGACCAGCTCAAAAGCTATCCGATGAAGGATCAGGAAAAATAAAGGGTAGCTAATCCCTCATCTAACCATAGAAAAAAACATGCCATGTACATATTTATACCATGGAATACACCAAAACTACTAAATCATGTCTAATGCAATAGACAACCATAACTACCAGTATGACTCAAAGAAAATCAAACAGCAAAATCAAAGAAAGAAAAAAAAAAAAAAATATAAATAAAAAGAATCACTAAAAAAAAGAAAACAAAAAAAATTGTGACATCTTTTAAGATGACAGCAGAGCCCTGACTCTTTGTACAGCCATCGTCTGAATGAGCCTGTTAACTGGCCTGATGAACCTCCCCCGCCTAGTGTAAACCCCTTGAGGTACCCCAACTACACTCGGTATGACAGTGACAATGGCCGATTCAGGTTCACACACTGGTACAAGTAAGGATGAACTACAAGGGGCCTCCTCCGGAGCCATCATGTCCTCAGTGCCTGATTCCACAGTTGTCGTGTCTGACGACTGATCACTATCCTGATAAACAATTACAGAGTATGACTCCTCTGATTCAACATCTGCATCTGGTCCCTCCATCCAAAAGTGGCGTGGTTTCTTCAGTTTACACTCCTGCTCCCCACCATTATGTGTCTCAAGTGCAATTCTATGATGTTGATCACTACTCATACTTCCCACCTGCACCTCTGCTGGCTCTGATATACCCGTCCCTGTCATGGTATCTACTACCCCCTCCACACTGGACTCAGGAAGATGAGCAACCCACCGGGCAGTTCTCAGCTCATCCTGATCAGAATCATCTGTCATTTCCTCACTCGGAACAGTGCCAGGAATAGACACCTCAATCTCTGGCTCGTCCCATGACGGCAGAGGCAGGAAATTGACGGGCATAATCAAGTTCCTATGAACAGTCTTAATCCTCCCTGTGACAGGATGACGGATACTGTATATGTTCAGCACACTGTTTTTACACACTACAGTATAGACAGCACTCTCCCAGCGGTCAGCTAGCTTTTTCTTGCCTCGCTCCCCCTTATTTGCCAGTAAGACCCGATCCCCCTTCTCTACCGAATGTCCCTTTAACTGTCTGTTATACACCTCAGCTTGCCTGGTCTGTTGCTTCTCAGCATGCTTTTGAGCAAGTGCCATTGCTTCCCTCAGATCCTTTCCCAGTGACTGGACATACTTATCCACATCCACCGTATCTCCATCCAAAAGGACACTCTCAAACATGACATCGACAGGTAATCTTGGGGTGCGGCTGTGCGGGAGCTTAGAGGACTGTATATAATTATCACCTTAGGGGGGTGTGGTAGGATGCCTTAACTCTTAAACTAATTGTACCAAATACACAACTGAGTGAATAACTTAAAATGGAGTCACCTAAACTAGAAAGAGCGAGGAAACTGTTTGAATCATAATGCTTTTATATAAGCAAAAAAGGGGAAAAAAGATACATACAAAATATTGTTATCACGTTACACAATGCCTAATTAAATACTATTACTAAATTTAGATGGGCGCCCAAATAGTTCTATTAAAGTGTTCTGGCCAAACCTTGCCGCGGTTACCACTGTCAGAGGAACAACTCCCTCTGCAGGATGAGAGAGATGGAGAGAGTTAATAATCCTGGGGGGTGAGAAAAGGACCCGGATGAGTTCTGTGATGAGGAGTAGTAGACCGCTGCGTGGTGATGAGGGCGGGAAGACGCTGCCCGGTCCAATAGGCGCCACCAGTCTGCTCCTGCAGACCAGATGCTCCGCTGTGGTGGATCCGAGTGTCTCGCTCCGCTCCGTGGTGCTGCACGGCGCACGCCGACAGCTGCTGCAGACACGCTGGTCCCCTCTGTACCACAGGCTACTGCTATGGCTACTTCTTAGGACTAGTTGTGTCCTTTTACAGCGACACAGACCCTATCTAAATGTTCTCTGGTCTGTGTTATATATCGACTGATATGTCCAGTATAGAGCAGCTATCGAAGCATGAGCCGAAGCTACTTTAGGTATTAGCGCCGAGCTAGCTAGCTTCGGCTAACTGGTAACGATAGATGGGGAATACTATAGTCCGCTGTAATATGCTAATCCCAGACGTTTACTAAACATCAAATTAGCTGGGTACTAAAACTCACTCTCTCTTGGTGGTATAATGTCCGCTTGGTAAGCCACTTTACATACTTGGTCACCGTCAAACTATAACATTAACGAGAGCAACGCTGGGTGTACGTTTCTGCTCTCTAACGTGTCCGGTCAAGTTCAACGTCAACAAGCTCATAGAGGAAGTGACGCATTTACGAGGGAACACTAAACCACCTCTGGCCCACTAGATGGCAGCACCGTCATATAAC